>NC_141156.1:260000-860000 GCF_053477565.2 Lygodium microphyllum
ATGGCTTATTTTGCAGACTATGTCTAGATTCAAGTGGACCTTCTTGTAGTAGTAGTTTTTAATGCGTAAAATTCGTATTCATTTGCATCTATTTTACACTTAGCAAGGTCATGGGACCATAAATGATCTTAAAAATCCTTTAAATGACCACATCTTGGTGCAAACTCAACCAATCAAGCACCATAGAGTCATATCCACCAGATTTGGCCAAAGCCAGGCATAGATATCCAATTGCTGCTAGCAGCATGTAAAACTTGTACACATGACATATATTTTTGCCTTACATGTTATCAAGAGTTTTTTTTATGCATCTTATTTAGCATATGTATATATACAAGCATGGGTTTTCAAATAATCAGTTTGCTCATTTCCTTAGCTGGTTGACTAGTGGGGTCCACTCCAGGGAGATTCACTAAGTACTTCCGTATGGTGTCACATGAGTTTACAAGAGGGGGGTCTTCTAAGAACTCACATAAGTGTATACACTAGGGTTAAGCCCTCATTTTTATGTGTCCATACCGTATGCATTTGGGAGGGGGAGGGGGGGGGGGGGGGCATGGGGGCCATGGATTCTACAAATTGACAAACATGAGAGAAGGAAGGGTAAAAACATCACATTTCTACTTTTGGAGGATATGCATTCTCTTTCAGTTGAGTTTGTAGGAAATAGAGTATAAAATTGATTGGATGAAGTGTCTTATAAGCAACCATTTTTCAAAGTTTAACTTCTCCATGTACGGGTATTCTCTATATATCTCTTAGAAGTTTCATTGGTGATGTACAATGAATATCTACTTTCTTGTTTAGAGGCTTTATTGTTTTTTTAAGCATGGGTATGTTTTGATTGTTTTTTTAGATTCTAAGTGGTTATGTAATCTATATATTTAAATATTTTTTTAGATACTTCAATATTTGTGACTATTCTCTCTCTTTGTTTTGATTAAATTATTTTACTACAAAGCCTCAAATCCCATATGGGAAGCCTATGTGGTAGGTGGCAAATACTATGGATTGTAACTTTGAAAAGTTGGTCATTGTACAATAGGCACTCTGTCCTACGTTGCATTTATACGAGCGTATAATTGTATTTTACCGTAAAATACGCGTATTTTCGTATAAACAAACGAATAACGTATTTCAGGTATACGATCGTATGATATATGATCGTATTATATACGATCATATACAATACGATCGTATTCTATACGATTGTATGATATACGATCGTATTCTATACGATTGTATGATATACGATCGTATAAAATATGATTGTATAAAATACGCTCGTATACTAAAAGGAGGGGGGTTTATTTTTTAGTTTATCTTAGAGAGAGAGAGAGAGAGAGAGAGAGAGACACACACATACACACACCGACAGAGAGACGAGAGAGAGAGAGACAGAGAGATACACAGTTGTCAGTACCCACACACCGACACCGAGGTAAAGAAATTAGACAGATAAGAGTGAAAAATAAATAAATAAACAATTATGAAAATAATAAAATGATTTTTTTTATAAAAATTTTAATTTATTATATGTTTGATAATGTCGCCCAGTGTTGTGTTGTCACGGACACAGCTTGTGGGCAACATTTTGATGTGTGTTTTTTTTTTGCCTATATACTTTATCACTGTTTCGGGTGATACTGTATATGTGTACTATGTCAGCTTTGGGTGACACTGTATACCCCTTGGGCTGTGTTTGTAAACTCGTGTATACTGTGCCATTGATACGGATGGCATGCATTGTATACTCGAGTGTCCTTTGTCATATAGGCACATCCTGTGTAAGACATAGCCATTGATTTGGATGGCAAAGTCTTACTTTCAGGTCCCCTTCCTTTAGATAGTAGATTTTAGTTTAGCTTACCCCAAACATATGTGTTCTCTACCATTGGTTTGGATGGTACTGTGAACACATGCGTATCCTAGAGATGGTAGGGGAGAGATTAATTGATTGACTGAGATTCTTTGGCACTGATTCAGGTGTCATTGATGCTCTGTCTTTTTGTTTTTTCTCTTCACTCCATCTAATTTCAATTTAGAGCTACACATCCAGAATGCACACAAACAAAGATTAATAGTTTAGCATTTGAGTGAGTATTTGCCTAGGCAAACGATAGGTATTAGAATTTTTAGAATATCCTAGACTTCTTCATATGCACTTTTTTTTAATTCTGTGTTCAAAGAATGTATTCTATTGTTTGTCAAACTTTGAAATTGATATAATACACAAGTCTATGTTTTTGAAGTTGTTTAAATTGTAAAAGTATTTTTATGCACACACACACATGTCACACATATGTGACAGACAGACACATATATATATAATATATATACAAAGATGTACACCACACACACATATATAACGATGACATGGAAATATATGTGTCTTTTAATATACACGTCGTAACATCACACACATGTGACACACACTCATATATATATGCACATGCCACATATATGTGTGTGTATATCATATATGTGTACACACACACACATACGTATATATATATATATATGTGTGTGTGTGTGTACACCCACGTACCAATATATGTTTCTTTTGATATACACATGCGTCACAATATCACTCACATAGAAACACACATATATAAATTTATGTATATGTATGTATATATATGTGCACACACATACATACATACATATATATATATGTGTGTGTATTTATGTATGTAACACCCATTGTTATATGTATATGTGTTTTTTTATCACACATATATATGACAATAGTGTCAATAACATATACATGTATACAAAAGTTTACTTTTATGTTTAAGTGTATTTGACACATTTAATTTATTGCATCTTCAGATCCTTCCTTGGGACTTACAGTGCCAATGAAGCAAACACTAAACAAGGATGAACGTCACACGCTCATCATTACAGTGGGAAATATTTTGACGAACAAGACCAAGGCCGAGATAGATGTGCTGTTTGAGAACCATCAAAAAGTTCTCGAATCTTCACAATCTTGGATGGCAGCTGCTTGGAAAGCTCTCAAGGAAGCCCATCCAGCACTAGAGTCACAGCAGCATCTATTGTCTAATGGAGAAATAAGAAATGAGATCTTCAGACAGCTTGGAGAGTTCACGCGTTGCAAGAATCACTTTCCAGAAGCGCGACGCACATCTCCGGAGTTCATAGAGATGCTACAGTATGTGGAAGCTGCTTATAGGCGCACGAAGATTAGTCTAGGCAAGACAAAACAGCCAGGCCAATCTTCGTCTTTGCCTTCTATAGCTCCACCTATCTGAGCGGAGCGCACTTATTTTGGAGCTATAGAATGTCTACGGTGGCATTGATGATATCAAAGATAATGTTCCACCCTTGCAACAACCACATTGCATGCAGTTCCACTCGCAAGTGACCTCCATACACATAGAATCCAAGCACAAGAAAAGTGGCCATGGATGGCGCCTGAGTGCTTGAGAATCTTGGGGGGGTCACTCATAAATATGTAGATGTAGCACGTGAGTTCAACAGAAGGGATTTTTAAAACCCCAAATTTTTACATTTTTTACATACAAAAGGGTGTCATTTATGGGGGGTACTTACAGATTGAAGAGGATAAGGGGTCATTTTATTCATGAAAATTTTACAGATAAGGGGTTTTTCAAATAGGCCATGAACGCACGTGATATGGAGAATTTACATATAGTGATCCCCTCGAGTTGAGAGTGAAGCCAGTCCCATGGTCCAAGCAGACAGAATCTAAATGGGAGAAAACAATTCAAAGTAAACCTAACTTTAAAGAACCAAATCCAACCTAATTTGAGAATGAAAGAATCTAAATGGGAGAAAACAATTCAAAGTAAACCTAACTTTAAAGAACCAAATCCAACCTAATTTGAGAATGAACCGGTCAAGCTAATAGAACCAATTGGAACTAAAAGTAACCAAACCTAGCTAAATGAACTCAAGTAACCTAACTGGATAAGCTAATTAGACAAATCCTAACTAAAAGAAAGTAACTAGATCTAATTGAGCTTAACAAAATAAATCAATTCAACTTAGCTAGCTAAGGGAAATGAAGCCTAACTAAAATAATAAAACCAATGGGAGTAATGGGAAAGCATTTAGCTCTTAGCTAATTATTCACAGTACAATCAAAAGAGGTCAAAATGACCAGATTAGTCGTACTAACCAGAGCGTGGAGCAATCTGAGAGAACACTAACCTAACTTGGACATAAAACTCTTTTGATCAACAAAGTAAGAGTTTAACTGAAGCTAACACAAGTTTAATACACTCTATTACTACTTTTGTTCACTATTCTTTTCTTTTTCTTTTGTCATTCAAGTTAACAGGGAAAGGGCGGATGAGGTGGAATGGCTGTCCGAGGTGTTGTGACAAGAGACTCGCTTGCACCACCCAATCCAAAATAGGTGATTAACAAGAAAAATGTCTTACGTTGGGATTAACAAAACTTGGAACTAAAGATTCTAGTAGAGCTTACCTAGAGACTAAAGTACGTTGTTGTCTGAATGAATCGAGAAGAATCTTAAAAGGAAATTTTGAAGAACTTTATTGATGTTGAGTGAAATAGTAAGGAACCTTCTCTTAGGGGAATGTAGCTGTAAACTAAAGACGCTTGGAGCTATCCCTTTTTTCAATTATCCTTGAACCAAGGGGAAACCTAGAGTGCTTGCTGGAGAAGGCCTTCAGGAGCATGCCTATGTAGTTTAATGACCACGTACTTTAAGTTCAAAATAATCAGAGTGTAAATCAATTGGGACAATCTCAGTGACCTCAAAGTATATCAAAAATGAAATGGAATTCAGTGGTTCAATTTCAAAGAACCCATAATTTGTTAGTTTAGGTTTAACTTAAATATTATTTTTCTCTATTTGCATAAAGGAAATGATATAAAAGGAAAATTAAGGAGGCAGATAGAGATGTCCCAGCATCACATAAAAGTCTATAAGCTATATGCATTGGTTGAATGCCAGCATAGATGTAAACATAGGTCAGGGAATTTATTGAGAAGTTCCAATTTTTGATGTGTTCCCAATAGAGGAACTGAAAAATGGGTAGAAATCAGTGATAACTCTCTCATAAAGGCCTCAGCTGTGCTGAGACCACGGTAGGGAGAGGTAGACGACATAGCTCAAGGTTAGATGAGGGCACATTCCAACACAAATTAGTAAATTGTATCTGATGCTTTTAGATTTGTGGATAAATAAACCCATCTGATGCTTTCAGATTGTGGTATTATTTTGCCGATGCGGACATAGTTTGTAACAGTCTTTTGGTAGAGATAGTCTTGTTTCGGCCAAGACTGGGACCAAATGACAAACTCTTATCCTTAACAAGAATGGGGTGTTCTAGTTGATAGTTGGGAATTGGTCCAATTGAGTTGGACCTAATACCAACAACCTCTGGGAGGAGGGTAAATTGATTAAGTCTCCAACCTGGGGGTTGATTGAACCTTTGTGTGAAGGGAGGTGATTGAGATCTTTGCTTGGACTTGTGTTTAGCAAGGTAGGATTTGTGATTAATTAAGGAATTTTGATCAAACTTTGTATAGGAAAAAGGAACCAAAAAGACTAGGAACAATATGGGCATTCTCTAAATCTCTAGATCACCATCTCCTTGGATAGGAACTATAAAAAAAGAAATCGTAAGCTGATAAAAGCCTTTCTTGAACTAAATCCTATGGGAATTACATGAGCAGCTAAAACCCATGACTTGTTGAGGATGGATTTTGGTTTATATGTGTTGCTTGAATAACATATCTAATCTAGATAAATAGTATATATTTATTGGGAAAAAATGAATGTAAAATCTTGATGTATGGTGGAGAGAATCATGCAATGCCCAAACTCAAAATTACAACAATTTTTCTGCTATTTGTACCTATTGGAGTTGTTTGCCTATTGTCTTCCTAGTAGTTAGTACTACTTTGAGAAGGGGTCATCCGTATCCAATGGTCCATTGGGAAGGGCAGAATCTAGAGCATTATTATGTTGGCCAACCCTATCTTAGTTGTTTTATTTTTTCACATCGTAAAGAGCACGCACTCTAAATAGACTAATCTTGGATAGAAGATGAGCAGGAGTTTGGTATTAGTACCCCACTGGGTTGGTATTTCAGAGCAGGTGAGAGACTTGCCTCGATGTTGGTCCCACATGGGAGGGATGTCAGAGGTTGGTAATGGCCGAGTCCCCAAGTGTGGGATAGGTGTTGACTAGCCTTGGCATGGCCCCCACAAGTGGTATCAAAGATGATATTTTAATATCTAATAGCTTGACTCTTTTGCCAGAATGGCTTGGACTTCAAAGGAAGAAGTTATGTTTATTCTACATGAGCCATTTTTGAGAGAAAATTGGAGAAAACGGGGATGGATAATTAACCGTTGGCACATAAATTCCACAATTCCACTAGTGCAAACGCTTTCTCACACTTTGCAATTTGTGATTTTCTTGAATACGGGCTATTAAGGGACAACAACCCAATTATGCAAAAAATTTTCCTCTTTTTGGAACAATAAATAGCCCAATCCAAAATTAAGAGTTTCTAGGATTAATGATCTATCTATCAAAGAGAGGAAGAGAGAGAGAGAGCTCTCTAAGAAATAATTTAAATCAATTGAGTATTGAATATTGTGCAAATTTTGTTTTATAGATGGCATGGGAATCTAGGGAAGAGCAGGCCATGTTTTTTATATGCCTATACATGGGTGCGATGCCAATTGAGGAGAAGAAAGGGGTAAGTGAAATGTATTCCCAGTCTATTTTACCTAATCCACACACACACACACACACATACATACATACATACATACATACATACATACATATACATACATACATACATACATACATACATACATACATACATACATATATATATATATATGTATATGTATATATATGTATGTATGTATGTATGTATGTATGTATGTGTGTGTGTGTGTGTGTGTGTGTGTGTGTGTGTGTGTGTGTGTGTACACACACACACACACACACACACACACACACACACACACACACATACATACATACATACATACATACATACATACATATATATATATATATATATATATATATATATAGAAGTATAAATATACATATATATTTATATATACAAATATGTGTGTGTGTGTGTATGTATACACACACACACACACACACACACACACATACATATATATATGTATATATATACATACATACATGCATACATACATACATAGATACATACATACATATGTGTGTGTGTGTGTGTGTGTGTGTGTGTGTGTGTGTGTGTGTGTGTGTGTGTGTGTGTGTAGACACACACAAAGCTAGTGGAGCAGTAGTTCTAGGAGTTCAACATGGGAGCTAGAGAGCTCGCCTGGGAGTTTGAAGTTACCTATGCCACATCAAATGCATGGGCTATGGGCAAGAGTGAAGATGTTTGTTAAGACTGAGTTAACATTACACCTTAGAGTTATGTATTAGGAGTTTAGAAGTCAAGTTAAGCCTTAGGGTAAGTCAGATATGAAGGGGTGTAAGTTTTTGGAATGAATAGTCATAAGTAAGGGATGTGAGGAGTTATCAATCCCCGAATGTAACTGTTCAAGTCAGAGCGCATATGCGGGTGTAGATCATGTCTGCGTGTCTGTCTGTAAGCAGAAACTGAAGATATGAAGAACAGTTCAGAGTCAGATATTGTTTCCCTGTCTTGAAGTGGTAAACTGTTTTCAGTATTCATGTTATTTATTGCTGAAATGAAGTCAGATGGTTCTGTAAAGGTGTACTGTAATGATGGAATGTGTTTATGAAAGTTATATGAAGTCAGTGCAGTCAGAAAGTAAGTCAGTTGGATTCAGAAATGTCAGGTAGAGTAGTTTTTCATGGAGTAAATCGCAGGCAGTAAATTAGCCTGTAACACTTGGCGATCCTGCGAATTGTTCAGACGGCACAGGTCTTATGCATGCGAATGGCAGAATTGTCTAATTCTCGCTTTCAGAATGGAAGAGATCCTACTGTCTTGGTTGGAGGATTTTAAACATTGGACAACAGAAGCAGAGGAGCAAGAAGCCTTCGCGCAATCTCTTTGCAGGGAATTTTACAATTGGACTACACCAGAAGAGGAATTTGAGGTGTATGGCCAAAATTTCCTGACTGATTATTTTCCTGACTTACCTGTGGACGTGGTCAGATTAGTCAGGGATAGGGTCTGGAAATTTCAGTTGAGCAAGGTTTGCCCAATAGCCAGAAGTCGGACAACTGCAGAGATCAGGAGGATATGGGTTAATCATGAGAAATGGCAGTTCCACCATGTATATGGCTTTAATTCCATATCATCCAGATACAGACGGGGGAGAACTTCTAACTTGTGTTTGACTTGTCATCATTGTCACTGCTGCATTACAGGAGAACAGCACTAAGACATGCTAATGACAGAGAAATCCCTGTTTTATGTCAGCAGAGAAGTATAGAGGGGAAGGCTTTGGCAAGTATTATACAAGATTACAGGCAAGGCTAGAGCAAGAGGAAAAGCAGAAACTAGAACAGAAAGGAAAGGGACATTACAGGTCCAGCAGTGGAAGTCAGGTAGACAGTTTGGATCTGGGCTATCTGAGTGATGAGGAGATACAAACTGAAGAAGTTGGTCCAAGCCAGAGTATCCCTGATGTTGCACCTATTTCATTTACACCACTTACACCACATGAAGAACAGAGAAACATGAACAGGTTTCTAGGAAGTTTGGCATGGTCCCAACTTCAAAGACAGTCTAAAAGGAGTTTGAAATTCCAACCATTACCTAAATTGTCAGGGAGGAAGAAGACTGCACCAAAAGTACCACCAGTCATAATGGCACAACCCCCTAACCCAGCAGACCTGAGAGTCAGATTTGCTCACTTCAAGGGTCACTCAAAAAAAGAGGATCCTGATGCCCATGTAGCACAGTTCAGCACTAAATGGGAGGCAAGTGGCTTAGCAGGAGTGTATGGGGATGATGTGAAAAAGCAGCAATTTGCTGCCACATTGGAGGGAAAAGCCATGAATTGGTTTACTCAGTATGGGGCAGCTCATTTTCCTGACACAGTGGCATTACAGACAGCATTCCTGTCTAGATTCAGAAAATGGAAGACACCAACTGATATTTTGAAACAGCTTAAAACAATGAAACAGAAGCGACTTCTTGTTGAAGATTATGCACAACAGTTTCTAGATCTGAATGGGAGATTAGCACCTGCAGAAAGACCTACCAATGAGATGTTGGGGGAATATTTCTGCAATGGACTCAAGGGAACTTTAAGGACAGCAGTAGCAAGTACTGAAATACCTGGAGGTGTTGGAGGCTTTAATGAACTAGTGGCAGCTGCAAGGAGAGCAGAGAAGAGACTAGGTTCTACCAGATCCAGGAAGAAAAAACATGATACTGACTCTGACTCAGAGGAGGATTCAGATTCAGGTACAGATACAGATTCTGACACAGATTCAGAGTCAGAAGCATATGATTCAGATTCAGAGGATACTGATTCAGAAGAAGATGGAAGAAAAACTAAAACAAATAAGAAGAAAAGGAAACACAAACTGAAAAGCAGGAGTAAGGACTCTAGAGACAGGAAAGAACACAGAAAATCCAAAAGGAAGGTTCAAGACCTGACTAAACAGATTTCTGCCACTCTTAAAAGTATGGGGATCTCCACTTCAGCAAAGAAGGAAAAGCCCTACTGTAATACTTGCCAAAAACATGGTCATAGTGATGCTAACTGTTGGTACAACCCTAATAACAGGGCAAATCCCAACCAACAAACACAGAGAGCCAATGTACCTGCTGCTAATGCAGTACAACCTGACAGGAGCAGAGCAGGGGATGGCCAACAAAATAGATTTGGAGGAAGAAATAATTGGGTACCACCCAATCAACAAGGACCTGCTGATCCTTGTACTTACTGTGCAGAGGTGGGTCATAGACAGGGTCCAAACTGTCCTTTATGGTGTAAACACAGAGAGGAAAGAGGCATACCCATTGTCAGATACAACAATCAAAGGCCACCAGTGCAACAGCAACAAAATAGACCTCCACAGGCAAATGTAGTAATTGTAGAACAGGCTAAAGAGATTCATGGAGTTGTGAGCCATAATGTTCATTATGAGGATCTGGATGCTATGCATGTACAATGTGACTGTTCTAACTGTTTACAGGAACAGGTGACTACTGACAAAGTTGCTCCTGTTTTGGTGATTACAAGATCAGGTGCACAATATGTTGCTGACCCAGTTATTTCCCATAAGGAGATGAAGAATCCTAAGTTTTGGGATACACAGAGACAGGTCAGATTGGGTTGTGTGAAAGAAATTCAGAAAAGTCAGAAGACAGATAAGATGGGGACACAGATGCATCAAACATTACCTGTTGTACTACCCAGTATAGAAGAGGAGATCCATCAGCAAGAATTGAAGGAAGCTGATATGACAGAAGAAGTGCTAAAGGCAACCACTGTCACAATGGATCAAATTCTCAGTCTGGTACCTGAGTTTAAAAGACAGGTATTGAGAACCTTTTACTATGAAGAAGTTCAGCAAGTTGAACCTGAAGATGTGGATTACAAAGTTCCCAAGATTACTGTGACTTTTCAGCAACAGGATATACAGGGAGCACTTCTGGATGGAGGATCAGGGGTAAATATTTTACCTGAATTCCTGTATACTAAGCTGAAATTGCCGGATCTTGATGAAGCTCCATTTCAGTTAAAAATGGCTGATCAGAGAAGAATACAACCTATGGGAATTCTCAAGAATCAACAGATTACAGTTGCAGGGCTCACTTTTTCAGTGAATTTTGTAGTCCTGAAAATGAATGAGGGAGACAGTCCATATCCTATTCTGTTGGGAAGACCATGGTTAAAACAGGCCAAGGTTAGACAGGATTGGGGGGCAGCTCAAATAACACTCAGAAGAGGAAAGAAGAAAGTACACCTGAGTATGGTTCCTACTGCAACTCTACCCAGAGAGGCTAGAGCACTGTATGCACAGGGACTGAATATGTTAGAAGAAGTAGATGATGATGAGGAAGATGCTTTTCTTAAAGCCAATGAGTCAGTGATTCCTGTCTTTGATATTGATGTGGTTAAAATTGTGCAGCAGTTTAAGGAGAATAAACTTTCTGGTAATCTATTACAACAGGAGGAAGCATTACAGGATGTACCAGAAGGAGAGGATGTAAACAAAATTCTAACTGAACAGGAGGAGAAAATGCACATTCAGCAAATAATCCAAGCTGAAAAAGCCTTTGAAGAACAGATGGCCAGAACAGCTAGGGTGCAAGAGGATGATCTTCAGGATCTGAATTTAGGGACTGAACAGAATCCCAAAATGGTAAAAGTCAGTATTCATGTGACAGGACAGTTTAAGTCAGATTTGGAGGAGCTGTTACAGGAATTTAAGGACATATTTGCATGGAGTTATACTGACATGAAGGGAGTGGATCCACAATTCTGTATGCACAGGATTAATCTCAAAAAGGATGCAGTACCTGTCATTTCCCAAAGATACAGGATGAATCCTAATTATGCTAGAGCTGTTAAGGAGGAGTTGGATAAACTACTTAAGGTTGGTTTCATCTATCCTGTAGAGAAGGTGACTTGGCTATCACCTATTGTGGTGGTTCCAAAGAAGAATGGGAAATTAAGAATATGTGTAGATTACAGAAAGTTAAATGCAGCCACTATCATTGATCCTTTTCCCCTACCTTTTCAAGACACATTGCTGGATGCAGTTGCAGGTCATCAAATGTACAGCTTCCTTGATGGGTTCAGTGGTTATAATCAGATTCTGATGGCAGAGGAGGACAGAGATAAAACTGCCTTTATTACAGAATGGGGAGTATATGCAAGCACTGTCATGGTGTTTGGATTAAAGAATGCTCCACCTACTTTTCAAAAGTGGGTCCAGGAAGTCTTTGCTCCATATCTTACCACATTTATGAGAGTATTCTTGGATGATTTCAGTGTGTTTGGGAAGACAGATGATCATTTAACTCAGTTGAAACTCTGTTTTGAAAGATGCAGAATGGCTAGGTTAAGTCTGAATCTAGCCAAGTGTGCATTTGCAGTAAGAAGAGGGATTTTACTAGGCCATATTATTTCAGAAGATGGAATGCAGGTGGATCCAAGAAAAGTGCAAGCCATTCAGAAGGCTAAAGCACCAGTCAATCTGAAGGAACTCAGTAGATTTGTTGGTCAGACAAAATGGCACAGCAGATTTTTGAAATACCTATCCCATGTTTGTGTTCCATTAACTAAGCTCACAAAGAAGGATGTGAAGTATGAATGGACAGAAAAACAGGAAAAAGCATTCAGGCTACTGAAGAAGATGTTACAGGTGGCACCTATAATGCAACCACCTGACTGGAATTTACCTTTCCATGTTTTTGGAGATGCATCAGATGTAGCTGTGGGAGCAGTTTTGATGCAAGAGAAGCAGAAAGGATGGTTCAGGCCTGTTTATTATGCAAGCAAAGTAATGACAGGAGCTGAAAGGAATTATTCAGTTACAGAAAGAGAGTGTTTGGGAGTGATTTTTGCTTTGAAAAAATTCTGACACTATTTGTTGGGAAACCCTATTGTCATACATGTTGATCATCAAGCTTTGGTATATCTTGTGAATAAACCAAATCCAACATGAAGGATTGCCAAATGGATATTGCAGATGCAGGAATTTGACTACAGCATCATACACAGACCTGGTAAAGATCATATAATTGCTGACTACTTGAGCAGACTGGAATCAAGAGACCTAGCTAAAGGAATAGCAGATGATCTTCCTGATGCAGATCTTTTTCAGATTCAACCAACTCAGTCAACAGACTGGTATGGACAAATGCTGAACTATCTTACTGAAGGAGTTTTTCCTGAAAATATGAACAGTGATCACAGAAGAAAGTTGGCACTCAGAAGTGCAACATTTTCAGTTATTGGAGGACATTTATACAAGAAAGGAGTTGATCAGATACTTAGAAGGTGTGTTCCTGAAAGTCAAAAAAAGACAGTTTTGTTTGAAGCTCATACAGGAATTTCAGGTGGTCACTATTCAGGGGACATTACAAGCAGGAAAATATTTCAGAGTGGACTTTGGTGGCTAACTGTTATTAAGGACTCATACCTGTTTGCAAAAACCTGTGAACGGTGTCAGAGAGATGGATATCCCAGGAATCAGGACAGGATGATTCAAAATCCAGTGCTGCCTTTAGGGCCATTTGAGAAGTGGGGTATGGATTTTATGGGTCCATTCAAACCTGCAGCAGAACATTCAGGAAACAGATATATTCTAGTGGCTACTGATTATTGTACCAAGTGGGTAGAAGCAGTTGCTTTGAAGGATAATAAAGCCAGGAGTGTAGCCTTTTTTGTCTACAACAATATTATGACCAGATTTGGTTGTCCTATTGAGCTTGTATCTGATCGAGGTGTTCATTTCCTGAATAAAGTTATCAAAGTGCTTGCAGAAACACACATGATTAGTCACAAAATGTCTTCTGTATATCATCCACAAGCAAACGGATTAGCTGAGAGTAGTAATAAGGTGTTGGTTAAAATTTTGAAGAAAACAGTTTCAGAAAACAGAAAGGATTGGGACTTGAAGTTGAATTCAGCACTATGGGCATTCAGAACAGCTTACAAAGTCAGTACAGGTCTCACACCCTTTAGACTAGTGTATGGCCTTGAGGCTGTAGTGCCTATGGAGTTTGTTGTACCATCTTTGAGGATAGCAATACAACACAGGCTAACACAGGAGGA
Organism: Lygodium microphyllum; assembly: GCF_053477565.2. Taxonomy (NCBI): domain Eukaryota; kingdom Viridiplantae; phylum Streptophyta; class Polypodiopsida; order Schizaeales; family Lygodiaceae; genus Lygodium; species Lygodium microphyllum. The sequence continues at coordinate 273,759 of NC_141156.1, forward strand.
TTCTCTGAAACACAGATTGGAACACTTACTGTCTCTAGAAGAAGACAGATTTCAGAGTGCTTATGTCGCAACTGTGATTCAAAATAGGAGAGCTGCATGGGTGAATCAGTATTTGAAGAAGAAACGATTTAAGGAAGGAAATTTGGTCCTGATGTACAACTCAAAGTTGGGAAAGCATCCAGGGAAACTGAAACTCAGATATGTTGGACCATATAGAATTTACAAGGATTTGGGACAAGGGACATTTCAGTTGATGGATTTGCAAGGCACACTGTTAAAGAAACCTGTGAATGGTTTCAGGTTAAAACTGTTTTTGCCAGAGGGAGTGATAAATCAATGTTGGGCAATTGTGCCTTTAGGCACAGTCAGGGATGTTGCCATTGAAGAAGAAGGAGTTCAAGTGGGATGCATAGCAGCAACAGTCTCTGCTAGGACTGATGAGGAAGAGCAACCAGCTTCAGAAACAGAGGATGTTAGATCAAAGCAAGAAGGGGGAGGACATGATGATGATCCTACTCCAAACTGACAACCACTGCACTTTACAAGGAAATATTCCTCACTACTTGAATCAGCATTTTCTAGTTGATAACTGATCAAGGGATGTTGTGGGCTCAGGTCCACTATTTTGGGAAAATAGTATCCACCGGGTGTGCCAGTGTTAAGACTGAGTTAACATTACACCTTAGAGTTATGTATTAGGAGTTTAGAAGTCAAGTTAAGCCTTAGGGTAAGTCAGATATGAAGGGGTGTAAGTTTTTGGAATGAATAGTCATAAGTAAGGGATGTGAGGAGTTATCAATCCCCGAATGTAACTGTTCAAGTCAGAGCGCATATGCGGGTGTAGATCATGTCTGCGTGTCTGTCTGTAAGCAGAAACTGAAGATATGAAGAACAGTTCAGAGTCAGATATTGTTTCCCTGTCTTGAAGTGGTAAACTGTTTTCAGTATTCATGTTATTTATTGCTGAAATGAAGTCAGATGGTTCTGTAAAGGTGTACTGTAATGATGGAATGTGTGTATGAAAGTTATATGAAGTCAGTGCAGTCAGAAAGTAAGTCAGTTGGATTCAGAAATGTCAGGTAGAGTAGTTTTTTAGGGAGTAAATCGCAGGCAGTAAATTAGCCTGTAACAATGTTACCAAGCCACTACATGCAAACGTTTGAAGAGATGATACAGTATGGGTTTGTTGAAGGGTGGTTGTCAACTTGTTTCACTACCCTTGCTATGCCAACCCAAAGGTTTCTGGCACATCATCTTGAAGACGTTTAAATGCAAATAACCAGACCTCCACTTGGGTTTCATGATATGCAAAGAAGATTTGAGATTGAAGATGCCTTGGAGAGTGTTTGCCCAAGACATTCTTCTAAGTTAGCACCGATAGTGCTTTCCCAATTGGTAGAGGGAGTAGAAGAGCTCCTTAGTAATTTTCGGAGAGCTAGATTTGTTTTACTCAGAGGAGATCCAGAAAGGCCTCATCAAAGGTCAAGGCTGGGAAAAAGAACCTCAACCAACAGAGAGAATGTTCCAAAGAAGCTTGACGATGCCAGTCCCAATAAGAAGCCCAAGAAGTGACTACCGTTGTCTTTGGAGCAACAACGTGTAAGTTTGGTGGTGTTTTGGAATTGTCAAGTGCAATTAGAGAAGCAACTAAGCAATTATAAAAGCGACGATTCGGCATAGAATTTCTTATTTTAGTATGCCTAGGTTGGATAGTATGAGTTTTGTCCGCCCTTATGTGAAAAGGGTTGTAACCTAGGGCTTGAGATAAAAGCCATTTTGAGCCTAACTTTAGCACTTTTTGCTTGTTCATTCTAGTAACATTGAGAGCAAAGCTAAGGAGCAAGAGTCTATCTCTCCATCTCTATCAAGAGAACAAGTCTATGCTATTGTATCAGGCTATGGAGCTTCCTTCTTCATAGTGTTTATCTATTGAGCAATGATATGAGCTCTTGTTTTCTTTCATTCTTTATTTAGTCAAGAATTAGTCATGGGATTAGTGCTAATCAAGTGCTGATTTATTTGATTATGGGGTGCTAAAAACTTGTAGTCTTTTCTTGCTTGGTGTTTGTGTGGTATTGCTAGTAGGAAAGCATTCTCTATGTTGTAGAACCATGAGAAGCTATGCATGATGAGAGCTTGGATTGATTAAGCGATTAGCACGTGATTAGAAATTTTGCAAAGAGTGTAATGGACAAGTAGATTTGTGCTTAAATTGTGGTGTAATTGATTGCTTCTATGCTTTGGGTAAGCATAGTATCCTCCGTGAGCTAGCCGGGTTGAGTGCTTGTCGGATTGACAATCCGTTTGGGTATTGTGTGCATGCGTGAGTGTGAAGTGTTGAGATCAAAGCACCCATTATAGCTACAAGGGCCCGAACAATACAAACATATAAATATATATACATATATACATAAATATTTAAAAACTTATATAAATATAAATATAAATAAATAAATATATATATATATATATAGACACACACACACACACACACACACACACACACACACGCATATATATACATAGATGTATATGCATACATACACACACACACACACACACATACATACATACATACATATATATATATACATACCTACATATATGTATACATACATACATACATACATACATACATACATACATACATACATATATATATATATATATATATATATACACATATATATGTGTGTGTGTGTACACACACACACACACACACACACACACACACACACACACACACACACATATTGTAATGGCCCTCTCCATAGCCATTATTGGGTACCCTTTTAGCCCTTTTGAGGACCGTAAACTTTAGCAAGCCAAATACAAGATTCCTTAAGTACCGTAATAGCTGGGTTAGCTTAGCTTTGACTAAAGCGGGAATTTTTCAACTTTTTCCAATGGTCAGTCTGAGTTAACAATTTTCACCAAGAAGGTTAAATTAAGCTAAAAATGAAGTTTGTACCCAAGTGGACTTTTTGACTCCGGTTTTAGCCATTAACTGTGGAGTTATGGGACATTAAAATCTCCTAGTTCTATCACAACACCTAGTGAATTAAGCTTTAAGTTGTGGGAATGTGGCCTAGGCACTAATTTGGGGCTTGGACTCTATTTGGTCCTCCCCTTTACTATAAAACAAGGGAATGCTTAGCTTTTTTTCCTCATTCATACTTCCTTCTTTGAAGAAGAAGAAGAGAGAAAGCCTCAATGGTAGCTTGAAGCTCTCTCTCTCTCTCACTAGTCCCTCTCCTCCCAACTCCCTCATCTTGCACAATTAGGCCATGAGGCCTTAGCCATGGCACATTCATGCTCTCCCAAGCTCCCCCCAAGCAAAAGCCCTCTTCTTTGAGCATGATAGAAGCCTCCCCCATCACCCTCAAAGCCACGCTTTGCAAAAACCCCCACACACACCCTCAAATTGAACCTCTCATCTCTCCATAACCCCCATAGCCTTTCCCATTCCCCATCCCAAGCTCATGGCAAGTTCTTCTTGAAGCTATTGGCTATTCTATGCTCTCCAAGCTTGACTACTGGCTCACAAGGTAAGCTTCAAGAGGAGGTGCTTCCTCTTCATCCTCAAATTGGAAGAGGTGAGCAACTCTACTTCATCATAGGGCTCTTCCATTCTTCTATTGGGACCTCCTCCACTCTATTGTAAGCTACATTGGTGACCAAATCTTCCCCACACACCTACTTCCATAGTGTGTGTGTGCTTTAAGCAAGAAGAAGGATGTCTTCTTCAACATCAAATTGGGAGTTGGTGGCTACTCCATATCATCAAGGGCACTCACCTCCTTCATTAGCAAGATTTTGCTAAGGTAATTTACTTGCTACACCTTCAATTTTGCATACTTCATTTTTGACATGTATGCTTGAGGGGATGAAAAACCCCCTAGAATGGGGTTACCTTTCTCAAAGTAATTAGCCTCATTCTTGAGGGGAGAGCTCTTGGAGCTCAAATTGAGTGGATAGACTCCACTAGAGGCCATACTCCCAACCCCCTCTCTCAATTTTCAAGTGAATTAAACCCTATGCTAATTAGGCAAAAACCCCCTTCAAGAGGTAGTGTGCATAAAAATGAAAGATCAATTTTAACCACAATGAGTGATTTTAAGCACTTAGAAACTCTATTAGAGTGAAAAGAAAGAGATTACTAGGCTTACTTTGGGTTTTGGAAGTAATATCAATTTTTGCCCCTCTTTAATGGATGATTTTGGCTAAACTTTTGACAATTTCTTAACTAGTATCAAAGGATTCTTGAAGTTTTTTATGGTTCAATTTAATATTTGTCCTTATGTTAGAAAACTTGCATCAAGACATGGGGTAAGGCATAGCCATTCTTGAGAGAAAACTAGCTTCAAAAAGCCCCCTAAAGCAAGTTTCAAATGAAGCCCTATTCACATCACCCTCTAATGAAAGTGAATATACACTTAATATAAACTTATTTTTACACTTGGAAGCACAAAAAAAATGAATTTAACACTTCTAAGCTTGCACATAACAACCAAGTAATTTTTCTCCACTCTTAAGTCAAGAAGGCTCTTCCACATGCATAATGTTCCACCTCAAGTAAGAATTTGAAAACTTATAAGTTCATGTTTTACCTTGAAGCCACATCTTGTTATATTTTTTTAAAGAATGGTAGTAATTATAAATCTAATGTTTTTCTTTAATTAAGAAGTTCAATTCTTATAGCAAGTGTGGGAAGTCTCCCACAATAGAAGGACTCGTTCATTTTCTATTTTCTCTGCAAATTTCAAAGAGGGTTATAAATCCCTACCTCAAAGAGAGGTTTTGATTGGAAAAATGCCCCAAAAGCGGGGAGGTTATGTCAAAATTTTTCTAAATTTTTTTGCATAAGAAGAATAGTATTAATATTTTTGTTGATTAGAAGCCAAGAAGCATTCTTTGATGCATAAACACTATGATCTTTAATTATTTGAAAGAGGTTAAGTCCCTACTTGAAAGTAGTCTTGCATATGGTATGAATTTTGTTTACAAATATATCATTCTTTTATGAAGAAATGACCCTTGTCTTGATTACCCTTTTTGTGACTAAAGAGAACCTTCCCATCCCTCAAAGGAAGAGAAGGAATGGTAAGTAAGGTGGTAGTCTAGAAGCTTATAATCTTATGTGGTTGCTTTCCAAAGCATAAGCAAGTAAGAGCTTTAATGAGTTAAAATTAAAGTTTCATTATGGTTATGTTTTAATTAGTGGATTAATAGACACAATAGGATGAAGCACATGAGGGTGGACATTAAGGTCTACAACCTCCAAAAGGATTAATCAATGTGTATTCTTTCAAGAGAAGATGAATGTTAGATCACTTTAGGAAGCACCTCTTGAGTCATGCAAGTAGTTTAGTGTTAATTTTTTTTATAAATGAGTTGCTTAAAATATGATTTAATTCATGACTATGATCAACATAGTTGATAATTCTCTCAAGAAAACATTGCAATTAAACTCTTTAATATAGCTTTAAGCACCAAGCCTTAGTGCAAGATATCATAAAATTTCTGTTGTTGCAAGAATCGAAGAGAAACTAAGTTACAATAAAATTTTGTTTTAGGAAAGATTCAATTTTTTTTATATATTTTCAAAAAGGTTATCTTCTTAAACATTAATCCTACTTTCTTTTATTAAAGCGATTATGAGCATAGTTTATAATTTTGCAACATAGATTTTGAGTTATCAAAGGAGTTTAATTTTGAGATCTTGCAATACCACTAAGGGATTACAAATCATAAAGTCAAAAAGGAAGGAAATAACCATAAATACCCATAACTTTTAGGACACTAGCAGTCGTATCTTTACAATATTGAATGATGCTTAAGAAGTTGTAATTGCCATAACCATAACTTTTCATGAATGCAAAATGCCATAGTTTGAAAAGTTTTTCAATGCAAATGTTGCATAGAAGGATTGCATTACCGTAACCATATTCTTTTGTGTTCAAGCTACTAAATTTGCAAGCTAAGAAGAATGTATAAGTAGTTTGCAACACCCTAACCATTAATTCCTAAGGTTGTAATTAGAATTGCAAGATTTATTCAAAAGTATTCTCCATTTAGAAAGGTAAACCCAATCACAATTCAATGGTTAATAAGGTAGACTATCAATAACAAAGCTTGGTTGAAAGAGGATTTTAACTAATCAACCATAATGGTTTGAAAGTCTTAAATAAAATTTTCTTTAATATAAATTAATTCTTGGCTAATCACTTCAATATTTTGTTAAGCAAATATGGTCTTTACTTCAAGAGGTGGTAATGAATCAACTCCCTCATTAAGGCAAGCTAAGGCAAATGAATAACTGGGGGAAATCATTAAACTAATGGAAGGAATTTTTATCTAAATTGCAACCTACCAAGGTAAGTCATCTCTCAATCAAGTATTGATTTAATAAAATTGAATTCTTTCTTGAAGGATTAGAAATTAGTTGAACCATAACTTAGAGATATTAATGATAGATTAATTTTTCACCTTTGCAACATAGCCAAGTTAGGAATTTAAGGAGATTCAATTAGGGATTAATACAAGCAGCCTCACAATTGGTGTAAATTGGTTTTCCATGCTTTCTTGAAAGATAATTTTTATTTACGGGAATGGGGGATGAGGTGGATAAGACTGCTTGGGCCGTCACTCCCCGTTGCTCGTCCCCACCTGATCGAGAGATATACAAATGAAAAGGGGTATTATGTGTTACGTGGGGAAACGATACTAGAAACAAAGATTCTAGTAGAGCCTAAGACGTAAGGAAAATAAGCTCTTCTAACTTTCTTAATGAATCGGGAATTAGCCTAAGAAGGAATCTTCAATGTGTAGCAGAGGTAACTCACACTCCTCTTAGGGGACCAAGTACGAGAAGGTTGAGGATCTCTGAAAGACGGCATTGTGAGCCCGACCCGTATTTCTTGAACCAAGGAGGAACAAATAAAGTGCTCCCCGAGTCGGCCCTCAGGGTTGAGTACGCCCCTAGTCTGATGACTTCGAACAAATGTAAGAATTTCTTTCAAAAATGGGAAGCCACTTGGGAGGCAACAACCCAATGCTTACCCAGAGTATGCCAGGCTGATGGCAAGATAAGATAAAAATCTTAGGGGTCAAAAGATTCATCAATAAAACTATTTGCTAAGCATTCTATTTGTAACTTAAGAAAAATGTGAAAAGGAACACAAGGAGATGGACAGGATATCTCCGAGCACCACGTAGTAAATCTTAGGATCTTGTTTCTTGTTTGTGCTAGCTTGACCAAGCCAGGATGCAAGTGCATGAACCATCTATCCTGTGAGGTCCTTGAGAGTAGCACTCTTTGGCTATCTCTCAAGCCGTAGAGTCCACTCCAACCTCTATCTAATTTTCAAGAAAAATACTCTTTTCAAAATTAAATGAACTTTTGTCAAGTAAGATCAATGATCCACTAATATAGAACATGTTCCTTGGTAATTGCACCAATGTTGGTGGGCCCTTGCAAAGGAATGTCACTAGTATAGCTTCCATGTATCTAGCCAACATACAAAATATCAATACAGGGAAGTGACCCAATTAGGGCATGAAAGCTATGTAGGCTTGTCGGGCTCTACAGTGTCTTGAGTGTACACTCTAACAAAACTAACAATGCAAGAACATCACCAGCTATTCACAATCTAGAGACACATGGCCTCAATATTTCAAGTGCTCTACCAAAGAGGAAACTAAGTTAGAATCACTCAAACACTCATTGGCTAACTTAACAATCACCTAAGGGACAAGGGTCACTCCTATAACCTCATTGTTTGGACTATCAAAGAATTGCAAATCCATGTCCATTGGTCATCAAAATAAAAAATTAAAGAGCCTATATCCTTAGCATTGGTGCCTAGATAGTAGCTATGCTAACAAACAATGAAATACTACAATATTTGAGCCCTTTATCATGAGATTAAGCTCTCAACTAAGAGGACAAATTGGTCACAAATCAACATAAATCTCTGGCAAAATAGTAGCAAAGAAATCATAGAGCACTTGCAATCAGTCAAGGAACGCAATGGATCACATAGATTGCACCAAAATGATGGAAGAAATCACTTGCATTGATTAGGAAAGTAGTCACGTACAACTTCTATTCCTCACCAATGTTAACTTAGTTACAATGGCTCCAACGTTGTCTGTAAATTAGCTTTGGCTCTTATATACACAATCTCTAGTACACAAACTTGAGCTCAAAACCCATACAATTGGGAAGAGCTAGGCAACAATTCATGGCCTTCATTGGAATCTAAATAACTGACAAGATAGAGAAGGTTTTTTTACAATGGGATTTTGAAATTACAAGGATACGGGAAATTCAAAATGTGTTTGCCACCCATCCTGTGTCTTCTCATTTGCTCATGGCAAACACAAGATTTTGGGTGTCTTTACTTGAAAGTAGTGATGCTCATCTAAACTTTGGTATTGCTTATCACACCAAGTCTAGCCATTAGATGAATAGAGTGACTCAAGTCATTGAGGATACTTACAAGAATTTTGCAATAGAGAACCAAAGTTTTGGTTCAATTACTTACAAATTATGAAGTTTGCATACAACTAATCCTTCCATAGGAGCATTGGAATGCTGCCTTTCAAAGCTTTTATAATCATAAGTGTATCCCCACCTTAAATTGGTTTCAACCCATTCTAAGAGTAGAAGCTTCCATACAAGTGCTACAAGACATGAATATACAGATAAGACTTATTTGTAAAGGGATTAAAGTAGCCTAGGGTTTGCAAAAATAGTATGCCAATGCCAAGCGGTTCAAATGTATCTTCAATAAAGGTGATATGGTTTCTATTTAAGAATGACCTAAACATAGTTCTATACTTCTAGGAGAGAACAAAAAGTCAAGCCTCAGGTATTGTGGTCCTTAAATCATTAGCAAATGGATCAACGATTAAGATTATGAAGTTGCATTCCTGCTCATCTTAAGGTACTCAATGTATTTCATATAAGTCTTCTCAAAGCCTATGTGCCTAGTCTTGACCATGTCTTTGATGATGAAAAGATTCTTATGCCTTCCCAAGGTCAACTATAAATACATTCAAAATAAATCTCAGATACCAAGAAGAACAAACTTAGGACTAGAAACAATGTTGAGCATTTACCTCAATCAAAGCAATTTTCCATTGAAGATGCTACATGGGAGGACAAATCAAAGTTTTACAATGAAAATCTTAATCTCTTCTCAAAATGTGAACATCTTGATTATTTTACGAGGGGAAGGATGCTAGATCCCTTCCCTAGTTGAAGGAAACTACTAAGCAAAATTTAACATTGGTGTTATTTCTAAAAAGGAAGAGGTGTAGGACCAAATCTGCATAGCTATCCGCACACACCACTCCTCTATATTGCGCTATAAACCACCCCTCCCCCCTTTTCTATGGTCTATCTAGCTCCCTCAAATTGCAGATCTTCTGAAACCCCCCCCCCCCCCCCCCCCCTTACTTGACTATATGCAACGCCCTTCTTCCCCACCACTTTCTCATGCATGGCAGCACTCCCCCCCCCCCCCCCCCCACTAGAGAGTCATCATATACCAATGGTAATTTTGGATGATCAAATCATTGTCTAAATAAGCGTCTCAACAAGCATCCATTTTTTTTCTTGTGTACGAGCATTGAAAAAAACGTCTATATCACCATCCAAATAATCATCCCTATAAGCGTATAATTAAGTGTCTATATAAGCGTCCAAATATTTGTTCTTATATGCATCCAAGTAAATGTCCAAAAAATACTAATTTTTAATCTAATCATCTAATGGGGATGCTATTTTGCATATATACTAAATAGGTAAAAGAAAGTCCATTTGTAATTTTTTATCCCCATCCAATATCAAATTTGAGTTGTAACAAATAAATTTATTTCCTATGAGACCCCTATAGGCTAAGATTGTAAGGGTATGGCTTTAAAACTCAGAAAGATCATTAGATAAAGGTGAAACTTTGTACATATCTTAAGTTTGTATAAGATTCCATGATTGTAGAGTTTCCTCCCTTGAGGCCTAAGGACTTACCCTAGCATTCTTTTTCCCTACGCAACCCACAGGGTAACATAAAAGCTTGCAATCTTTGGGCTTGAGCTAGCAACAAAGAGTGCTAACTTTTTGCCTATAGGAGATCAACAATAGGATTTTCAATCTACTCTTCTCAATCCCAATCCCCTGCTCAAATTTCTAAATCCCTTTGGGGGTAGGTTACCTACGTAAAGACCTTGCAACTTTGCAAATATAGGCTCAAAACAAACTGTCAATATGCATGGATCTATTGATTTCTAGACCCAAAAAAAATCAAAGGGGCTAGGGCATAAACAAGGTCTTAACATCCTTCTTATCACTATTGATAAGCTGTCTAAGCAAGTGGAATTGTAGAAAGCCCAACCATGTGGGATATATTCAAGTTCCTGGGCTTCTAGATTCTGCTAGTGAGGAGAAACATTGAGCCTTATTTGTTTGCTTATTGAGAAACCCACTTGTCATTACTCGCAAGAACCCATTGAACTACTAGCCCATGATGTCAATCCTTGTAGGACTCATGTCATGACACCAATAGAGCTTGTTTTGTTGATAACTAAATGGGCTATGTCATTTTCATATGGTAAAAATGCTTGACATGGGCATGCTGCACTACATTATTTGTATGTATACACAAAGTGCATAGTTTTGTTCTTGAAACCTTGTATTAGTTGTGCATTATTTTTTTTTTCTTGTGCTTGAATCCCAAGCTTGCAAAAGCTCTAGGTTTTAGTCTTAATAGTGCTCAAGAGTGAGCAATACTTGTAAGCCTAAATGGTGGCTAGCCAAGGGAGACCATAGTGAGCATAGTGTGCACTACTTTGAAAGCAAAGTGTTGAGGCACTTTGAAAACCTATGCTTGGAAAAAGAAAAGGCTGTAAGAGTTTCTAAAAATCATATCTCAAATACCTCTTAATACTATTGTGGGTCTTATCTACATTAGCGTAAGAGATTATGCAAATAGTGTGTGACTGCAACCTAAAGGTTCATTACTTTGTGAGCTAGTGCACCCATTGGAATCCAAACCGTATCTTAAAAAAATTATGAAGATTAAATTATAGATTCACATTGTGGGCTTTTATACACCTTAGCACTAAAGCGTAGCGTTGGGCAAGCTATATTGTGCTTAGAGTGTAAGCTTTTGAGACAATAAGCTTTTAAGCTTAAGCTTGATTGAGTTGGGACAAGCAAAAGGTTTGCAAATACTAACATAGAGATCTTAGTAAGCCATAGCATTGATCTTTAGTGATCTTAGCTCATTAAGCTACTCCAATCCTTTGGACTTAAAGAAAAATCTTGCAAAAGCCTCAAAGTGCCTTAGATTCTCTTACATAGGGATAGTGTTCCATCTGCTCTAACCTTGGGATCTTGCGCCTTAGCATCTATCCTTGAGTGCCTTGAGCTAGTTGAGCTTCATTGAACCTTAGCTAGTTAATTGCATGTTTGCATCTAGCTAGCCATAAAAGATACCTGGCTTTGCACATTGATCCCTAGCATTAGTATTGCATTATAATTCATTATATACTTTGTTTTTGCATACTCTTTTGAGATCACTTTTCTTGTGTTTCTTGTCTTTGATTTCTTGTAGCACAGGTAGAGTAGAGGATTATGCATTTGCATTAGGGCACTTTAGTGCATTAGTGTTTTTTACTTATAGTGGTTTGTAGGTGGAGCGAGTGTCCTACTAGGGGTTGGCATCCCTTAGTTAGTGGTATAAGACTTGCTCATTGAGCACCGCTTTAACTAGCTGCCAGACCGTGCCAAGTAGACTCCAAGATTTGCGCAAGACCTCCTTATTCAAGGCTTCTAAAACTTTGCCTAACCTTTCATTAATGCTCTCAAGGTTGCAAATACTGAATGGCTTGGGCTTTTCCAATTCAAGAGTTGCTTGAGACTGATGCAGCCTTGTGTTGGCCTCTTAGGAATGTCTTGGAAAGGGTGGTGTATTGCTACTGTGGGTTATGATTGACACACTTAGACACAAGGGAACCATTATAGCATCCCCAATTTTGATTGGTTGAGTGTAAGCATATTTGCTTATATGACTTACTTTTTGCTAGAAAAAAAAACCAGAGTTAACCTTGTATGGAGGAAACTATAGCATTTTTTTGTGCAACGGTGAGCCTCAATTGCATTTACGCCATTATGCTGCCAAAACTTTTAACTTTTAGAAAATTCCACTCATTAATAGAGATGAAGGACTCAAAATCAAAGTGAACAATAACTAATCTAACCAAGTTAAGAGGACATCTACCTATATTGCATAAACTCATAAAGATTGCAAGATAGTGCACTAAGTGTTTGCATGTAGGCATACAAAAAGATTTTGCATGGGACTAGAAAAAGAGAACATGCATAGCACTCAAAATGTTATGCAAAACTTGCATTGCATTTGTATATCATAGCCAAAGGCTAATATACAAGGTAGTCTACATAGACTAATAGTAGGAAGCATATCCCTAAAAAACCATAAAAAAACAAAAAGACATAAAACTCAAAAATAATATAAAATTCAAAACTCCAAAAAGAAACACTTGTGTAGAGATTGATAATGTACTTAAAATTGGGAAGACATCTTAGGGCGTGCATCTCCATCATTGCTTCACAAGTTACCACTAGGGAAAGCAATACACACTCAGTAGGGTAGCTAGAGAGTACCTAGGAGTACTCTTTAACAAAGAATAAATTTGATACTTACTCCTTATCTGGGAGCTATAAAGATCTAAACATAAAATTGAACCTAGTAAATGGGGACTAGGGAAAGAAAATGGGAAATCCACTTGAAAACCCTAGCACCAAATCGAACTTTGATACCAAACTTTGGTCTGAGATAGTGAGAAAATATGGCACAAAGTTTTTTAAGAAACTCTTAAGGGTGGCTAATGGTTATAATATTGACAAATACAAAGTGCCATTTATTGAGATGCCTGAGGTAAGCTTCAAAAAGAACTCATATCAATGAAATATGGGCTAGATATGTAATCAACAAGTAATTGTTTTATATATATGTTTCTGATGAGTTATAAGCCAAGCCAACGGTGTCAATAATGGCAAAAGACCAAGGAGATTTCATTATAAATCCAACACCAAAGAAAGCTTCTAACAACACAAACAATGAAGCAAGACCATCCAACCAGCCTCAAACTTTGCAATGATCATTACTTTGCAATGACTAGGATGCCCCACCTAAATTTTCTGATGACTTTCACCAGAGATCAACTTGGAATAGGAACTAAGATCATAGATTCTTTTAAAAACTAGTATAAAAAACTTGAGTGGACTAGGATCTGTGACCCAACATGGAAGGGAGGACCTTTTCTCAACTCTGGCAATCCATCCACTAAAACTAGACCAAGAGATAGGGCTTATATCAAGGAAACCAAAGCTCCCACTTTTTCTTACTATGAACCAAGCATGTACAAAAGTACCATAGTCTGATAGCCAACGTTTCCTTGGGGTATGCCTCTGCCACACAACCATAGGATAGGGACTATTCCACCAGGAATAGACAGCACCAACAAAACTGTTGAAAAAAGGTAGTTTGGGCTAAAAATGCCAAATGAAGCTGAACAAAGCATGGAGATGATACAGTGAAGAGAGCATGTATTGGATGGTGTCTAAAGACAAAACAAAGATGATATGGATCATAGATGAAGACCTGAAGACTAGCTGTGGGTTCATCGCAGATTCTCGCAAAAACGTGCTATTTTCTAGCTAGTCGGACTTTATTTTGTACACACCTTTGCAATCATCGGATCCAAGAAATGTAAGAGGTCCAAACTAATGGTCTCAACCCACTAAAGCCAATGAGCTTATTACATGAACTTTTTGAGCACTCTAGCTAGGTCAAATTTAGCTTAGGTCAAATTTTGTTGAGAGCTTCACTAGTTTTGGCCACCCAAAATGTAGACAAGGCCATAAAAGTGAGAAAAAAGGCTCTTGGGATGATTTTTGGCACATCATTCTTCACTCTCCACTCTAGAGATTGAGAAAGAGAAGAGATTCTCAAGCCTACAAGCTTTTGTCTATGGCTCTTGTCATCATCATCTCCACCAAACCCACCTCTACTACTCTATGTATGAGCACATAGCTCTTCCATTCTATCAATGAAACATATGTTTCTCTCCTCTATTCTCTTTGTATCATCTTCTACAACCTTGTGGTGATTGAGTAAGTCTCTCCCTAAGCTCCTATGCATGCATGACCATGTGTAGCCAAGCTCTCTCTATGCTTGCGCTTGCGTAGGTGTTGCCCATAGCTTGTGAGGTGTGTGTGAAGCTTCCGTCTTGCTTTCAAGTGTGTGTATGTGTGCAAGGGATTGAGAGAGATGAGTGAGCTTGCTTGCTTTCGTTGAATGGAGTGAATGTGTGGTTTAGCTTGTGTTGTGTGATTGAGTGAGAATAGGTCAAGTGGTAGACACTCGCATATGCATTTGCCGACCCATCGGATAGCTTCCATGCTAATTGTACAGGTTGTATCCTTGGATTGACAAGGGATGCAAATCCCTATTGGTTAAAAAGGATTGTGCTACTCATGCTACGCGTGAAGAGCCAGCCGTCTCTTCCATTGGCACCGCTGTTGGGGAAAAGACTCGAGCGTTTGAGTGCATGAGGAGCCACCACTATCATCTTTTCCATTAGCTAGATACGTATCATGGTATGGGATACGCGGGGCTATGGGTGTGACGAAGGGTAGACAAGAAGACTCAAAAACCTTAGCGGTGAGCTTGCTCCCAAATCCTGGCTAAAAACATATTGTTTACGCTTTCTCTTACATGTGTTCATGCTTTCATGCTCACGCTTTTATGATTTCCTAAATTAGCATTAGCATTAGTTTAGTTAGTGTATGTGTAGTTAGCGTTTCTTGGTTTTGTGAACTACTAACCCTAGTGTAAGCATAGCGGTGGTGAAGTAGACTAGCTAGCAAATTTTGTGTTAGTCTTTTTGCCATTAGTGTTATCACTAATGTTTTTCTTTTTGATGTTTATGGTATGCATGAGATGGTAAGCTAACAAATAGCATATCCACTGCTTACTTGAGTAGCCGATGCTTGTATAAGATCATGCATGAAATGGGTATGCTTTATCAAGGCATGACCCAAGTTTAGTGCAAAGCAAGAAGAAAGATCTGGTGCCTTGAGCAAGGTGGAAAACCATTTCTAAGAGCTCCTATTAGTGTTAAAAAAACAAGCCTTGAAGACCATCGGGGGAAGCTTCATAGCACGGGACAACTACCTTCATCTTCACCTACCTTATCAAGAAGGTAAGCAAGCAAAGCTTTAAGCTTAGCTAAGGTGCAGAGACCAAGCGGCAGAGGAACGCTTTTTGCAGGCTCACATATCAACAATCCATTGTCAATATGTGACTATTCTGACCAAGAAAAAAATCTTTTTTGATTTTGGGATTCAGACGGAGCTTCTACTTGATCAGCTTGATTTTTTGATGTGCTCAAAAGCCCAAAAGCAATTGTTGATATGTGAAGATTATTGATTTGTGACATTAGGCCAAGAGCAAACAAGCCTCACAAAGAGTCTACAGGGTGCCTAGATTGTCTTACTTGGTGTCCTTAGTGCTCCCTTCAAATAGCTTGTGAAGATTCCAAGGAGTTTAGGAGTTATTGCAATCTAATTGCTCACTAGTTAGTTCTGCGTTTTTTCTATTGCCTTCACATTTTGGTGCATGCTTGCAAAGACATACCAAAATCTTGGGAAAAGGTTTGCATGATTTCCTATATGGATTTTGATGTTTGAGGTGCATAGGCATACTTGCTTGCACTAAGAGTGAATATGTGTTTGTGCATGATAATGTTTTGTGCATAGTGCATTGTTGGATATTGTTATTTTCTTTTGCATTACTCCTAAGCATTGAAGCTTACTTAAGCATTGAGGATTAGCTCTTATAGCTTTTGAACCACATCAATTGGTTCAAAGACATAAAGAAGAATCCTAAGTGCTTGAAAAAGCTAATAGTGCCTGAAGATTGCTTGTGTGCCTAGAGCTAGTGATGATTGTGTTATTGCCTCTCTTTGCAACGAAGAGAAGGAAGCTATCACTCTAAAGAGCTAAAGTGTGGTGCATTAGTGTCTTCCATACACTAAGTGCCCAAGGTGCTTGAAAAGGAGGTGTGTGCATTCTTGAGCTATTAGCGCTTCTTTACTATAGAAGTGTCTAGTACTTGGATAGCATTCCGCTTCACTTAAGAGGAACCATACTTGCAAACGTTGGTCCCATCTCAATTGCTACAAAGAGACCAAGCTATTCCATTAGCTTGTTAGTCACTTTAGCGTTGAGCCTACATGAAACGTGGAGTGCTTTAGTGATTCCATTTACTCTTGCATCTACTGATCCTTTGGAAGAGAGTATTGCATCCTAAGTTTATCCACAAGCTTCGGGACTCTACTACTTCTATAGCAAGCATTAGGTTGCAAAACCTCATTGCTTATTGCCCCTAAATTGGAAAGAGACCCACGGCTTGGATTGCGGATTGAAATCGGACGGTTTGCTTTGGGATACCGCTCAAAAGGAGTGAGGCCCTAGACTATCCTTTGACCAAAGCTTACTTGGGTTAGGATCTCTTGGGAGCTACCTTGCACCTCCATAGCGGAACACCTTTGTGGATCTCATCCGATCGAAGAGCTACATAGCAAGCTATAAGCTCAAGTGCACATAGTGCATATCCTTTTTTTACTAATTCTTCTTTGTGGATTGCAATTGGAGTCTGGTTGCGGCCTTTGGGGGGTTGGCATCCCATATATTTGGTCATTAAGCGTAGCTCTTGACTAAGTGTTAGACACACACTGAGCTTACTTGGACTAGCTCTGGGCTAAGGAGACTATCCTTGACCAGAGTTTACTCGGGTCGGATCTCTCTTGTGTGCCCCTCCCCTCAAGCTAAGTATCATGTATAGTCAACACATTTGACGATTAGAGGCTTGAGACCGTCCTTGACCTTATGTCAGACCTCTTGGGAGTCACCTCTTGCTCGAAAAGTGTGAAAACTTGCATGTGCGCGGGTGAGTCAATCACTTAGACAATTGAGCGTTGTTTTGACATCCCCAATTTTGACTGGATGAATGAAGCATAATTGCTTGCAAAACCTTAGCAACACTAAGAGAAACCTAGAGTTAACCCTGTACAGGGGAGACTATAGCATTTTTTCTGCGCGAAGTTAAGTACAAGTACGCTTTTACGCCGTTACGTTGCCAAAATTTCTAATTTTTAGAAACGGCCACTCATTCATCAAAACAAAGGACTTAGACATGGGTGAGTTTGACCAAATAAATCCCTAGCCAAGGACATCAAACTCTTGTGCATTTAGGTCACTAGACCACAAGAAGTTAGGGCACAAGCATTGCATTACACATCAAAAGAAAGCTGACACGGGACGGGAAAGAAACGTAGCATTGCACTCGCATTACATAACGAAGCTTGCATAGCATACCAATTAGCATAACCATAAGTGGGAAAGTGTACATAGCCACTAACATTAGGCAAAAACCAAGATAAACCATAAAAAATCAAAAGATAGAAAACGCAACCAAATTAGAAAACACAAAAAGCACAAAAGAAAACACAATAGGATCGCATATGTACTGAAGGTCTGGGAGACATCTCGGAATTTGTGGTTCCAACGTTGCATCCCAAGAAACCACAAGGGAAAGCGGCACACACTCTAGTGGTAACTTAGAGAGTATTTGGGAGTATTTGTTGTCTGAGACTCAATCTGATACAATGTCACGGGACGGGAGCGAGATGGATGAAATTATAGAAACATCTCATGCAAACAGGGGGGTAGGTTAACAAAAAGTAGACACACATGTAGAACCCACCCCTAGACTCAAATACAACATGGAACTCAATTTTGAGTTTGAAAACTTTGGATTTACATGGATTCCATGGATCGCATTGTGTACAAGTCCGCTGAATATGAAATGCCATACCAAAAGTGTCCCAAAGTTAACTACCAAGGGAACATACACATTGGCAAAGACGGAGCGTGATATGTAATCACCAAGGATCTGTATCTCATGGATGCCTTTGGGACACTACATGAATGCCCACCGCAGTTGGATATGCCAAGACCAAACCCGCCTGAAACCTCGCATGTGCGTCCGACTAGGACAAGAACTTCCAACGATGCAAGACATGAAGCAGGAACATTCAGACAACGCACGGGTCTAGGTATGTCATGCAATCCCTTCTCTATTAAAGAAATCTTGTCAGCTTTGAATCTAGATGAGCTGAATGATGAGCAAGGTAATGAGAGGGAGGATGTGAGTTTACAAATGTGGGAGTGGAAACCTGTGAAAGATTTTGTGGTGTCTAGAGTATTTTAAGATGACCCTATTTAGGATGTCTTTAAAGACGCCATAGAGGTCTATTATGTGACCACTAGAGACCCAAATCTGAGCACATTTGACCAACATAGATTGACCATAGAGCAATCAGGATCAAAAAGGAGAACATTAGACTCATATGGCAATCACTTCAGATCCTTAGAATGGCAAGAGATCTTAGATCTCAGATGGAGAGCAAGACCTCTTTACACATGGTCTGAGCCTACATCTACGGTAGTCTCTGGAGATAGAGCTTGTAGTGCAGAGACAAGAGCCCCAACTTTTGTCATTGCTAGACCCAATACATCTGAGAGAATGACTATCCGTCAACCAAATCCACCTTGGAGTTTGCCTCCAAGACATGACAATAGGGCTGGAGTAGGACCAAACCTCAGAAGAGACCCAAATCTAAGAAGACTAGAAGTTCCAGGGGTTATGCCTCCTACACACTATTTTAGACCAAGTTCGGACATTTACGCTAGACAGCCACAGCCAACAGAACCTTTACGAAGAGTTTTACCTCCTCCTATGGAAGTCGTAATGCCAAGACCACCACGTAGACACAAAGACGATATGCATAGAAAGGTAAGGCCTTTGGCTTTACAGAAACTAGTCAAAAAGTATGATTGGTCAGGAGATCCCCATGACCACGTCGTGGCTTACAAACAAGCTGTGCATGCCAAACAGGTAAGAGACCTACATACGCAAGTAGAGGGTTTCAGACTCACGCTCAAGGGTAAAGCCTTGTCATGGTTCCAAACTTTAGATCAAGAGACCATAGAATCCCAATCAAATCTTGAAAAGGATTTTATTGCGGCTTTCTCAAAAATGGGTTTTAAGCACAACCCGATTGGGAAAATAAACTCATACAAACAGAAAGATGGTGAGTCTGTTAAAGATTGCATCAATAGGCTGAAGCAGCTATACATACGCTGCCCGAAGGATGAGAAACCAAGACAATCCCGGCTAATCTTAGTTTTCTTGGAAGGACTTAAAGACAAGATGCTTCACGCGTAACTCTGCTCTAAAAAGCATACTACATTCAACAAATGTTGCTTAGATGCTATGGACTACGATGATAATTTTGAGATCAGATTTAATTCCAGCAAGGGGGAGTTGAAAGCTTCTACTTCAGGAGCATCTTCTACTGAGCCAAATCATGCAGACAATATACCCAATAGGATACCCGCAAAAGCTAGGACCAGTCCAAAGATCCCAGCTGCCATATAGACCGCAAGGCTATGCAGCACAGCAGCCTGCAAGAGGGCCTTATGCATGTGGAATATGTGCAAGACCCCATCCCACGGAGAAATGTACATTGTATATACCAGGACCTAACCAACCGCCAACTCGATGCTGGTGCGTTGCATGCAAATGGAATACTACGCATGTTACACAGGATTGCACATACATCAATCAATGGGTAAGAGAGCGAGATGTAGCAAGAGCTCAAGGGGGTTACCAGGGTAACTACCAGCAAAACTATCAACAGGGTTATCAACAAGGATATCCTAGATAAGATGTGGCTAAGCCTATTTTAGGGACACAACCACCTACTTCAGGAACAGTGCCAGTAAGATACGTAGATATGGATTATTCGGAGCCATCAAACCCGTGAGTGTCCAACCATACTACCAAGAGCCTGCTCTTGAGTATTATGAGTCAGAGAGAGCGTGTTAGCTCATGCAAACCATATGTCACATATCTGCTAGAGCCAGCAGACTCTCTTATGCTAGTTGGGTCGATACCCCCAAGAATACCACAACCCATGCAGCAGCAGCCCTATCTTCAACCATAGGCTTATCAACAAAGAAGATTGTCTATACCAATACCATCCAATGTGAAATGCTTTGAGTGCGGTGGTAATTACTACGTGAGAGATTGTCTTAACAAACAAGGTCAATCCAATCGCTCTAGAATGATTCATCTTGAAACTTTCTGCGATGGTTGAGGATTTAAACATGTCCCAAGGGATTGCCCAAAAAGGCTGAAAGAAATTGGAAACTCAAGACATAAAACAACCTTGACATATCTAAACGTCATACCTTCTCTAGAAAACTCTGGTTCTTCAAAACCAGAGAGAGCATCACTGAATGTCATAACTTGAGCCCAAAGCCAACTTGACACTCAAAAACAAGAAAACTCAAAATCTGAAACACCTAGAGCAATAAAACCAAAGAGGAAACATAGAGTTTACTCTAGGGGGAGTAGAAAATTGCAAAAGGATTCTTTGACTTTTGAACAACCCAGAAAAGAGCAAATGGAACCTAAGGTCAAAACCGAACCATCCAAGAAAGGTGAGGCAGGACCAAGTGCTAAACCTGTGACAAGGAAACCAAAAGAGCCATTAGTACCTAAGGTGGCTATTCTAGAGCCAATCCAAGAAGAAATCCAAGAGCTACCTATGCCAAATGCAGCAATTGAGTATCAAATGCCAAATGGAGTTGATGCTCAATTAACCCCTGACGACGTCCTGGAAACCCTTATGCCAGATGAGACCATGAGCTTGAAGCCTAGCTCAAGAGGATCAGTCATTGTAGACAAAGTAAACAAGCCATTGCAAGCTACTTTGGAAGCTTACAAGAGCCGTATAACGCCTGAGACTGAGATCCCCAAAAAGCTTCAGGAACACCCAAATCCCCGGGAAGAGAAGCGACGATTAGCCGAGCACACTAAGCTAATCCTGGATATACAAAGCACGTCGGAAGGACCACCCAAGCCAATCAGGCAAGGAGCTATGTTGATGCGACCGGATTTGGAAACGACTCCGAAAGTATCCTCCATTTGTGAAAAGGGTGAGAGTATTACGGAACAATCGGTTCTTGAGCAGATAATTCCTTATGCTACTAGAGAAGAACCCATCATCTAGGATATACTTCGTCAACAAAATATCCAGCAACCCATAGGCATGGAAGGTATACCTAAGATGGATTAGCGACAAGCCAGTGAGTTGTGGGAGGCAGTGCATAAACAAGCTGTCGATGAGCGCACAGATTCTAATGATTCTCCTTCTATAACAAGGATAGAAATGGTAACTTCTGACTGGGATAAGAAATTTCCAAAAGATTTGGAGCAATTCTCTAAGCCAAACCAAAGCAAAGATGAGACTCTATCTCTGGGATCTCAACCTGAATCAGAGCCTTCAAACCTAGGTGAATACATTGACAGAGCAGCTACATTGTACATCCCGTCAGTAGTGAAACACCCAGAAAGCCAAACAAAGACGGACAGCTTGAAAGTAGTCCTGACAACCAAAATCCCGTGCACATTGACATTGAGAGAGCTTATGAGAGCACAACCGGGAATTTTAGACATGGTCGCGCAAGGCTTGCTAAACAAAGGAAATTTCATTGACAAAGAGCCTGCAAAAACCATAAGAACTCACATAGGACTAAACAAAGTGAGTGGAATGCGCGGGAAGGATGAGGGTAATACCATCTTACCTATGAACTACAAAGGAATAGAGTCCATTGCTATTCTGGACAGTGGTGCCGGAATTAGCAGAGCAACAAAGAGCGTATGGGAAAAATGGGGTAAGCCAACAGTTTGGACAACTCGTATGAATTTGCAATTGGCCAACGGCATCTTAGAAAACCCAATTGGCCTGCTTGAAAATGTAACGGTAACGTCCTGTGGTATATAGTATGAACATACATTTGCCATTGTTGACTTCGGCAAGAATGCCAATTACGAAGTGATTTTGGGAAGACCGTTTATGTGTCAGTTTAGAATGGTTCAGGACTGGGGCTACAATTACCTGTACCTTAGGCATGAAACGGCCATAACACGTGTCAACCTTCTTAATCACTCACATAGAGATGTCACGCATATGCCGATGGAAGAGTTTGACTCTACATTGTCAAAAAATTCTGAGTCTGAAGATGAGGAATCTAATGCCAATCTTTGGATATGCGGTGCATCTAAAGCTAGTATAGTCATAGATGGATCTGAATGGGTTAAGAAAACTGAGGAATAGATGTATTCTTGCATGCCTTTCCCAGAGGAGCAAATGGAACCTATTGAATGGGCACTCTGTCTAGCAGCCATAGACATATGCACAGTCAATCATGGTACAAAGTTCCATGACGAGCATGGCATGGACATCATTACCATCTGTATGGTAGCTACATTGAACGATGATAGGGTTGATGAGCAACCTAGAGCCAGAGAGAGATTCCACCCAAAAGAAGAGGTCTCTATTGAAGACTTACCTCTAGCCAAGAGCGCAGATGATGAGAAATGGGGAGACATGTCTTTCAATTCAGAGGATGACTTTGTCATTCCAGAGTCTGAGCTAGAGAAAGTCTGCATACTTCTCAAAGGTCAAGAAGAGATCTCTGTGGAGATTCTCAGTGACAAACTAGAACAAAAGTTCTGTAAGAGTCACAGGAAGTTTTGCAAACAAAAGATTCGTGAGAGAAAAGCCAAAGAGCAGAAAGAGCTAGAAGACATTGATGCCGCACATTATGTGCCGCCACTTGGCTTTTCAAGAAAAAAACGAGTACTTGTACTACGTTGAAGGCAAGGACTATGTGAAAGATGAGGTTAAATGGAAATATGGCTTACAAGTAGTGCAGCAAATGATGGGGAAACCAAACAAAAACCCTAAAAAGAAACAACGAAGTTGTAGGAAACCAAAGTCAAAACATTCAAAGACAACTTCTATCTCAAGTGCAATGACTAAGGTTGAATGCAAAGCCTTATTAGAAGAGCGCAAACAAACGTTGAAGATTGCTTAGTCTATAGCAAGTGATAACTCTGACCAGGAAGAGAGCCTAATGGACATGCCCAATGGTCTGAAGAAATTCACCATCGAGGATAAAAAAGTGATCCTTCAGAAACCAGTGCGCATAAAGCAAAAAACTCCAGAAGTTTCTTATGATGGACCTGAAGATGCCAAACATGTCAACTTAGCTAAGCTAAACAAAGAGTCTAGACTCATGTGGATAGCCACAGATTTAGCCCAAGAGGAAGAAGAGCTGTTGATTAATACGCTCAAGGAGTACCAAGATGTTTTTGCCTGGACTTACAAGGACCTCAAAGGAGTGGATCTTGACATCTGTCAGCACACTATTCTGATGAGAGACGATGCAAAACCTTGCAAACAATGTCCGTACACATATAGTGACAATTTTGCCAAGAAAATTAAAGAAGAGATAAATAAGCTTCTTGAAGCTGAATTTATCTATGAGATTGAGCATATTGAATGGGTATCCCGCATTATAGTTGTTTCCAAGAAAAATGGCAAACTTCGAGTGTGTGTGAACTTGAAGAAGGTAAATGCAACCATCGTGCGTGACCCCTACCCTTTGCCTATAACACTGATCGTGTTTTAGAAAGGGTAGATGGCAAACAAGCAAATAGCTTCCTTGATGGATTCTCTGGCTACAACTGAGTTTCCATTAAAGAAGAAGACCAACACAAAAGGCCTTTTTCTATCGAATGGGGCATCTATGCATATCGTGTAATGCCTTTTGGCTTAACAAATGCACTTGCAACTTTTCATAGATTAATGACACATGCTTTCAAAGAGTATCTTTGGGTATTCCTTGAAATCTTCATGGATGACTTATGTATTCATTCATTGAGTTGAGCCAACCATATTGAGCATCTTTGCTTGGTATTTGAAAAGTGCAGAGTGTATCGCATTTTCTTGAACCTAGATAAATGCAAATTTATGGTCTGTCAAGGGAAAATCCTCGGGCATATTGTACCTGCAAATGGAATATCCACAGACGAGGATAAGATTAAGGTGATTGTGGAACTGCCACAACCAGTTCATGCAAAACGAGTATAAATCTTTATGGGACATTGTGGGTACTATCATAGATTCATCTACATGTATGCCGATGTTGCATGACCTTTATATGCACTCCTTATTGTCTTCAAATGGACTGATGAAAGTGAAGAAGCTTTCTGAAAGCTTAAACAAGCCTTAATCTCAGCTCCTATTCTAAAAACACCTGATTGGAACAAAATTTTCCATGTTCACATTGATGCTTCAGCTTTTGCCATAGGATGCATACTCACACAACCTCACGAGAATAATATGGACTTTCCTGTGTCCTATTCAAGCCGTCAACTCAATAGTGCTGAAAAGAACTACACAACAACAGAACGAGAAAGTTTATCCATGGTCTATACAGTTAAGAAGTTTAGACACTATTTGCTTGCAAAGAAGTTTATCTTCTTTGTCGACCATCATGCCCTTCTCTATCTAGTTAACAAGCCATGTGCTACGGGGAGAATAGTTTGATGGTTTGTTATTCTCTTCAAGTTTGATTTTACCGTTTCAATCAAGCCAGGCCAATTTCATTAGAGAGCCGACCACTTGTCTAGAATCACAACTGGAGAAGCTCCAACAGGGGTTAATGATGACCTTTCTGATGCAACACTGTTTATGGTTGAAACTGCTCCTCGATGGGCTGCGCACATTCTGGAAGTTTTAGCTATCAATGTTCCGCATCCAATTGATGCAAAAGGCATGACCTTAATGCTGCTAAAAGAGGTAGAATGCTTTGTTCTACTCTCAGGTCGCCTTTACAAAATAGGGTTAGCCCAAGTCATGAGACTATGTCTCGGTCCTGAAGATTATGGCAAAGCTATGTACAAAGCTCATGTAAGCATTGGAAACATTCATGCTTCAGATGTCCAGACAGTACAAAGAATCCTTTTGAATGGATTCTGGTGCCATGCATAATGAAGATGTGATGCGTTTTGTACAGAGATGTCCAAAATGTCAATCCGTGTCACCAACTCAATATGCCACCTTGTACTCCATAACTCTTACACCTAAATGGTCTACATACATTGAACATTATCTTCAAACAGGCCATAAGGATCAATCAAAGCCTATGCATAGAAGATGTCTCATTGAGACTGAAGCTGCGACTTACACTTCAATTGAAAACCAGCTGTATCATAGATGCAAAGATGGGAATCTAAGACTGTGTGTTCCAGAGAGCCAATATCTAGAGATTCTCTATCATGCGCACGCAGGCATTGCAGGAGGACATTTTTTGGGTCCTAACACAGTAAGAAACATTCTTTGGACAGGGCTATGGTGGTCAACGCTCCAAAAAGACACTGTTGAATATGTTAAATGTTGTGAGCAGTGCCAAAGAACCGAACCACCAGTTGGTAGTGAAGAAATGCCATTACAACTAATCCTAGCAACTAGAGCTTTTTCCAAATGGGGATTAGACTTTGTCAGTCTAATCAAACCACCTACACGACATACGCACGCCGAATACATCATTGTTGCTACCAACTACTTGACAAAGTGGGTCAAAGCAAAAGCTATAGTCAAGAACGATGCTAGGACCGCGGCTAAGTTCTTGTACAAGCATGTCTTTACCAGATACAGATTACCAATTGAGATAGTAAGTGACCAAGGTGTCCACTTCATCAATGAAGTCATTGAGTTCTTGCTAGCTGAATTCATGCTCGATCTGCTACTTACCACCCACAAGCCAACGGTCAAGCCGAGAGTACAAACAATACCTTTTGCACTGCATTGACCAAGATCGTATCTAAGAGTAGAATGGACTGGGAACAAAAGCTTCCATCAGTTTTATGGGCTTGTCAATTAGCGTACAAGATGGATGTAGGTACTACTCCTTTCCAGCTAGTTTATGGTCTCAATGCCTACTGCCTACTATCAACTTCTTAGTCCCTACACTAAGAGTTGTTACAAACCTTGAATGGACAGGCCATGAATTATTGGAAAGGGTAGAGGAGCTGGAAAAGCTAGATGAAACTAGATTGATAACTTTAGAAAGGATGTATTTTGAAAAGCGTCATCGCAAACATTGGCACGATAGAAACATCAAAACGGAGCGGTTTGAGTAGGGAGACCTAGTGCTTCTTTACACACTCAAAAAACACAAACACAAATTGAAGAAGCATGGGTTAGGACCATTTGTTGTGAGTGAACTTTCCGCGAGTGTAGTCATTAGACTTGAAACGCTAGATAGTATTCAAATGCCTAACTTCATAAATGAGAGCCGGTTGAAGAAATATGAGCTTCCCTTAACCAAAGAGATGTTCAAACAACTTCATTAGGCAAAAACATACAAACAAGGGCAAATCAAGCTCAAAGAACAAGCTCAAAAGGAGGCTAAAGAACATCAACAACAGATCAAAGCTAGAAACCAAGCTAGAATCTTGGCTATATCCGTATCCAATGAGGATGAATTGGATGACACTTGTTTGACCCATTTACCATTCATCTTCAATTAGTCTCAACAACACAAGAAACAAATACAACTGCACTGATTGATACTGGGGCAGATTGCAATGTTCTATCCTATGAAACATGGGTATCCTTGGGCAAACCACAACTAAGTGACTCAAAGCTCACATTCAAAAGTTTTTCAGGAACACATACTTCAAGTTTAGGAAAGCTTTGTGTCAAAACCAAGATCCAAGATCAGTCAATGCATATACACTTTTATGTTGCTAATAAAGATCAAGCTTCTATGAGTGTAGTGCTAGGTCAATAGTGGATTGGTGCAACAAGCTGCAATATCGACTCGATCAACCACAAGTACCACTTGCAGGTAAACTCTGTCAACTTTACAGGCAAAAATTCTAAGCTTGAAGCTCCACCACCATTACCATCTAGGAAGTCTGACTCCAACAAGGCATCTACTTTGGAATCCACTTCTTCAACCGTTGCCAAATCTTTTCGATGAATACAAGATGCGGACAACCCAACACACGGGTGGAAGGCCAAACTGTCTTCACTCCACGACCAAGGCTATGACAGGGGGGAATCATCTGAGCTCCAATGCTGGGCACCAAAGGTGGCTTACCACGGCCTTCCAACCCACTTACTAAACTCTTTCCCAGCTAAGCAGTCTGCTCCAACAACCACAAAAACAAAGTCTACCAAGACAAAGGCCACATCAAAATGGGTCCCTAAAGGATCTAATATATTTGGTTCTACACAACAAGTCCGCCCTCCTCAAAACAAATCTCTGGCCACAAACCACAACCAACCCCAACCAAAAAGCAACAGCCATCAGTCCCTTATAACTACACCTACAGAGCCCAGATCACAAAGATAGTCTAAGAAGCAGAAAAGCTCTGTACTACACTCCTCAACAAGCCATCCCATTCTTCACTGGCGACCAAAGCAAACTTCTCCAGAGACTTCCAACAAACGCCAATCTCCAAGAAAGAAGTCTCCAGCACAGACATATATATCTCAATGCTCAATGAACATCCAATACAAATGGATTCCCAAATCCATTTTGAAGGCGCAAGGCTACTATGCAGGCCAATCATCTTTATGGCTCCCAAAGACCAAGCCAACTCCTATAGCCTCTGCAAAGTCTTCTCCGGCGACTCCCATCTCTTCTTGCCAACCACTCTCTTTAGAAGCCACCCCATTGTCAAAATATCGACTTGTCAAGCAAGTGTGGCTTCCAAAACAACCCCTCAAACGGAGTCCAACCATCAAAGAGCGAGCTCATCTCCTTCAACGGGTGATTCTTCACCAACTCCCGCAAGACGCTGCTCTTTAACTCCTAACCACACCTACACTCAAACCACCCATCTATGTCATCTAAGCACTTCAAATCAAAGTGTGCTTAATCCCAATCCCCTATTAGTGTAGCATAATTGCACTCAATCACATCTGCACTGCACCATCAATGTGGCATTGCACAACACATGGGTACAATATCCCTGGAACTTACTAATGTATTACAAGCCTATGTAAGCTTATTTCCCATCACATACCCACTTGTATATGCCTGGACTCAGGATATCTTTGGCAATGCTAAGAGGATCCCCAGCAACATATGTAAGGAGAAAGCAAACGTAGCTTCTACAGCAGAGGCCACTCAATGAAGTAGGAAATTATAGACTTGAGTACCCAAGGTTTCTCACACAGCATATGCCAACCATGCATTGACCATCAACGCATATATAGGGTCAATCTAGACCTTGCATGAGACACTCTTTTATAGAAACCAATGCACAATGCATCGAATCGACAAACGTCTTTCAACCTATGTCTTTGACCAGGCGGGGGGGAGAGTATTTTTTCTCTTATGTGCTTGTCTTGTTTGATTTGCAGGTACATACATATGGAGTCTATACCTCATCAACAAAAACCCTTTTAGAGCATTGCAAGCTTCTTGAGCAATTGCAAATGCTCAACTAGCTACCATATCTTTGAAAGCACCCATTCATTACTCCTACTTGCACAGCATACTGTTACCCATGCATTATCTTTTGTAGGCATATAGGGCATTCACAACACATGAATGCAAGCATTAGGCACACTTTTGATTTGACTGCCCATGCATAGATGCACAAACAAACTTCATGCCAAATCTGGTATATATATATATATGAGCAATAAAATCCTCAAAGTTGAGAGCACTTTTTCTCCCAAGGGGTTTTTTTCCTCTCAACTCATCAGGTGTCCAGCACCAATTTTCTTTTGTCAACCACTGTACATACTCCTCCGACCACCCAAATAACCAAGAGAACTATGTTTCTATGACCCTCGACATGAACAACGCTACATCTTGCAGTTCAAGCTTCCATACCACCACTTTGACGAACACCTTCATGAGGACGCTCAGAACTAGGCAAGGGGGGATGTTTCGCCAAGAACAGACATCACCAACAAAACTACTGAAAAAAGGTAGTTTGGGCTAAAAATGCCAAACGAAGCTGAACGAAGCATGGAGATGATACAGTGAAGAGGTTATGTAGTAGACGATGTTTGGAGACAAAACAAAGATGATACAGATCACAGATGAAGGCCTAAAGACTAGCTGTGGGTTCACCGCAGATTCCCGCAAAAATGTGCTGTTTTCTAGCTAGTCGGACTTTATTTTGTACACACCTTTGTAATCATTGGATCCAAGCAATGTAAGAGGTCTAGATTAATGGCCTCAACCCACTAGAGCAAATGAGCCTATATTATGAATTTTCTAAGCACTCTAGCTAGGTCATATTTAGCCTAGATCAATTTCTGCTAAGAGCTTCATTAGTTTTGGCCGCCCAAAATGTAGACAAGGCCAAAAAAGTGAGCAAA
This sequence comes from Lygodium microphyllum, assembly GCF_053477565.2. Lineage (NCBI taxonomy): Eukaryota > Viridiplantae > Streptophyta > Polypodiopsida > Schizaeales > Lygodiaceae > Lygodium > Lygodium microphyllum. The sequence goes on from NC_141156.1 coordinate 303,183, forward strand.
AAGGCTCTTGGGCTGATTTTTGGCACATCATTCTTCACTCTCCACTCTAGAGATCGAGCAAGAGAAGAGCTCCTCAAGCTTACAAGCTTTTGGCTATGGCTCTTGTCATCATCATCTCCACCAAACGCACCTCTACTACTCTATGTATGAGCACATAGCTCTTCCATTCTATCAATGAAGCATATGTTTCTCTCCTCTATTCTCTTTGTATCATCTTCTAAAAGCTTGTGGTGATTAAGCAAGTCTCTCCCTACTCTCTTATGCATGCATGACCATGCGTAGCCAAGCTCTCTCTATGCTTGCGCTTGCGTAGGTGTTGCCCATAGCTTGTGAGGTGTGTGTGAAGCTTCCGTCTTGCTTTGAAGTGTGTGTATGTGTCCAAGGGATTGAGAGAGATGAGTGAGCTTGCTTGCTTTTGTTGAATGGAGTGAATGTGTGGTTTAGCTTGTGTTGTGTGATTGAGTGAGAATAGGTCAAGTGGTAGACGCTTGCATATGCATTCTCCAACCCATTGGATAGCTCTAGCACTAATTGTACAAGTTGTATCCTTGGATTGACAAGGGATGCAAATCCCTATTGGTCAAGAAGGATTGTGCTACTCATGCTACGCGTGAAGAGCCGACTGTCTCTTCCAGGGACCAATTTTATTGTAGGTAGGCAAGGACGGCTAAGACCAACAAGATAAGAAACCCCACCTTTCACTAAATTTATCAAGCCTAAACCTACCAAACAACATAATGATGAATATTCTAGAAGAGTGAGGACTTTTGCTTTATAAAAGATTGTATAAAAGTATGATAGGTTTGACAATCCACACAACCATGTAGTTGCCTACAAACAAGTTGTTCACATGGAGCAAGTAAAGGATACTCACACTTAGGTAGAAGGTTTTGGATTAATGCTCAAGGGCTAAGCCTTGATGTGGCTCTAGACATTTGATCTTGTGCTAGAAGAATCCTTTCCTATACTCCTCCTTCTCAAAAATGGGCATCAAGCACATTGTTGTAGGTAAAACATATAGCTTCAAGCAGCTAGAAAATGAGATTGTCTAAAGCTGTGTCAAAAGATTGAAAGAAACTTGCAAAATGTAAGATCCCCAGAAAAGCCTGTGTATCTTAATGGGAAAATTAGCTCATTTTTAATGCAAAAGCCACTTGCCCAAATTTTGACTCTCTCTGTACTCTTGTTTAAGGAGTGTTCTACAAAGAAAAGAACTATTTTAAGTTAAATCCTTCACCTCATGCCAATTAGACCTTAATCATAAGCTCTAATGTAGGTACATTGACCTAAATTGCCCAGAAAGGCATAGTTTAGTAGCTTCCGGGACCATTTCTCGAATAACGGACTAACCTAGTAGCCATCCAAGGCTGGGGAATGGTGCAACAAACCCCTTGGTACCAACATGCAAACATATGCATTTTCATGCTTACACATGCATGCGACATGCAAGTCTACATACCAAAAGTAGGTGGAACTGCTATATTTAGACACCCCTAGATATAGACGCCATAAGAAGCGGCTCAGTGAACTGATCCGGGTTGATACCTGGATCAAAAACCAGTTCTTCACGGTTTGAGAGATTTTTAGACCCAAAGGTCACACTCTATAGTGAAGTAGCTCACTTAGCTCATCTCTAGTGAGCATTAAATGCACTTGGTTATGTCTGGAGTCTATTTTCAGCTAAATTGTGTTTGCATGGTCCTTGTCTAGCCTTAACTGAGCTTCACTTGGACCTCCCACTCAACTCAAGTGAAGATTACATCTTGAATGGTTTAAACCTTAGCTCATAGTCGTGTTTTTTCTTCTCTTGCCCACGAGATGGGCCCTCTCTCACTCTTCTCCCCCTCTTGTGAGAGGCATGTGTGCCAAATGGCCCAAATTGACCAAGTTAGAGAGCTGTAGCTCTAGCTCTCTATTGAGTAAACTTAAGAGACCTCAAGGGCATGCAAACCACATGGTGAAGGACCCTCATTTGTGCGCATCTCCTTAGCTCCTCTCCCCCATCATCTCATACTCCGAGACTTCCCCCATTTAGGTCAATTGCCTTAGGCAAAAATCAAGGGCAATTCTTGTGTGCTAGAGTAGGAGAATTAGTCATCATCCTCTTCAACCTTGCCCACCCCTTTCAAGCTTGATAAGATCAGCAAGAGGAGTTCTTGAACCTCTGCACATATCCATCTCCAAACCCCATCCTTGCCTCCTCCTGTTGCCCCCTTCTACAGAGCCTCAGAGAAGTACAGACACCTTGTCCTGTGAGCCTCAGAATCCCTTGACCAAAGCCTATCATAATATTGATTAGGAGTAATTAATAATAACACTAGAAGGCACTATAAACCTCTACACATCCCCCCCCCTCAAGCCCCTCGAGCATCAAGAGAGCCAAAGGAAGCTGTCACAGAAGAGGAGCATTGCTGCTACTGCTGCCCTTCTTGAAACAGGCCACTATAAAGAAAGGATTCAGGAGGCTAATCCAAGGTTGAGCCTCAGCCCATAAGGCCTCCTCTGCACCCCCTTTTCATAGCAAGTCAACAAGGTAAGTGTCCTTCCCCTTGCCTGTTCAAAATCCCCCATTTTTGAAGGCTTGTTTCTACTAGTCTAGGTACTCACAGAGCTCCTTGTTTTTCTGTCAATTTGGCTTGAACCCTCATGGGTTCTCCTCATCAAATCAAGAAGTGAGATGACCCAGAAAGGCCACAAGACCTTCAGCATCAATTAGGAAATTGTAGGGCAAAGATTTGAACCCACAGATCCTACCAGAGACTACACAAAAATTGGGAAGACTTGTCCCTTTAAACCCATTAGTACTCCTTTAAAATTAATCAAAGAATATTGGAAAGAACCCACTTATTAATCCTAATCCACCCCTAAAAGGATTATAAAAATTTTGAAGTTTTTAATTTTCTGTAAGTTTGAATTTTTCCGATTTTGTAGTCAGTTTTTTACATAGAAATCATTAGAATTAGGAATTTTGCTCAACTACAAAGTTTTAGAGAATCTATAGCTCTACAAATGTTGTGTTTGCAAAAATCACAACTTGTATACAAAAATTTGGAGAAACAGACCCCTCTTTAGGGCCTGCCGCACAATTCCTGCGTTTCTTCATGAAAAACAGGAAATGTCTCATTTTGACAGCTCCTAAAATGGTGTTTTTAAAAATATTCAGCCAAGGCTCAAAAAGCATAAGTTGTAGAGATTATCTAGCTCTTAAACTTTTTAGTTCATCCTCATAGTTTTTGAACTACGAGCCCCTGAACAGGGCCTGTCGCACAAAAATTGCAAAACCACACTTAACCAAAAATTGAGCTAGTCCTTGCTAGTCTTGGGGATTCTTTCCTAGTTTGTTTTGGCCTTTCAAAATGTTAAACAAAAGGATAAATTGAGATGGAATTGAACTCATAAATGATGATGATGAGCATGAATAGCTTTATTTTTGAAGATTTTGTTCCAAGGTAAAGTTGATGCAATCACCGTTAGACTGTGAAAAGTGGTTTGTTTTTGGATTTGTTTGTTAGGGCAAGTGCCCCTATGATTGAGAATGTTACTGTGATGCAAACCGTTTAATTGGTCATGTTGGTATAAATGAATTCCTTGTCAATTTGGGAATTGTGTAAGAGAATGTTATTTCCTCTGCTAGGGCTTGCGAGCCAAGAGCAGGAGGATAAGCTTGGGACTATTCATGACGGCCAAATGCCGGTTGGTTTTTAGGGTCAGGGGGGCACGGGTGCCGCTCCCTCCCCTTGGACTAACAATATCGAGGGCACCATGAAGAGCGGGTGCCCCAACAAGCCAAGTGGCTTATGTCTGTCACTGCCCCATAACCCAGGGGGTGGCCTTTGGGGCTCTGGCCTCCCCGAGGATGGTGGGTGGTTATCACGAAGAGTGATGGCGTCGTGCCCCGTCGTGGTGAAGGAAGGTTCCTCCTTGTCTGTAGTTGGAGCGGGAGGATGGGTGGCCCGATCAAGCCATTTGTGGTCCGGGCCTTCAACTTGCAAGACTCCAGTCTTGATCCAAAAGCAAGAAAAGAAAATACCGATTCTTATGTTGATACTGCAGGAGAGCTTGTAGGGTGAGTCATTGGAGCAAAATTCATGAGTAGAAGTTGGATCCTTGTTTTCCATTAAGTTTTATGTTAGCTACCCTTTTCTTTCGGCGATATGTTTAGGATGTTAGCACCCTATGCCAGAAGGGATTTTTTATTGTATGTATCTGATGTTACTATTGTTACTTGAATGAAAAGTATTTAGTCTTCACAGCTCAATTGTCATGCTCCATCCCCTCCCCCCTTCTCTCTCTCTCTCCCCCCCTCTTTTATATTCACATCCTTAGTGGGTACCCCTAGTCTGCTGGTAGCATGGTCTTTATGGCCAGTGCTAGCAGGCGCTGAGGCCCCAACCAAAAACTAAAACAAATGAATATTAATTATATAATGAAAAAGGAAACGGGATCTAGCTGTTTCTTCTAGACTGTAAGTTGGGGACCTCTCACCTGGTATTAGAGCGTGAGGTTCCCGACCCTACACTACCATAGGTTGACTGTGTACTCCTGGCCGCACACGCAAGATCAAGGGTCACATGCCAACATTGTATTGCATTCACAATGGTATAACAGAATGACATAGGACGCACATTCATACTGCATGCATGCATGGTAAAGTTTAAAATTACGATAGAGAACGTTAGAGACCTTAGAGTATTAGACTGTATAAGTCCAGGATTAAGGGTTTTGTTCTTTCTGTAGATGGCCAAGAGAATCTCAGGCAATTGGCTGGCTCAAGAAGCCCACCCGGCTCTAGAATATGTCTACAAGCACATCGTGAGAACCGGGACCCTGATGGAGCGGGAGAGCGGACCTTCAGGATTGCCTCATACACAGCCTTCCCGCAAGACCACAGAGCTGACGTCTGGAGCGGCTTTGATGAAACCGACCTGACCGTAGAAAGGAACTTCTACTACCATGTTACCGTATCCTTGGGGGCTTCCTTGGGCGTATGGTTTAGGAACCTCCGCCTACTTTAGATACGCAAGGCGCTCAACCTCATTTCCTCCTTGAGAGACTCCCTAAACAACTCTTGTATCGCGGGTGAGATCAGTGCCAAGATGGTGGCTTTGGAAGTCGTTCTGGGGACGCCCCTAATGAGGCGGGAGACCATCCCCAAGTTTAAGAAGCCTCGGATGAGAGTTGCAATCAACAGAATCGCGAACGTGCGGGCGAAAGCTCTCAGAAGCAGTGGCTTGGCCGCTCGCAAGAAGAAAGAAGAGAAGGGAGCCAGAGTCTCCTCACAAAAATAGAATAATGTAAATAAAGTGATGTAAACATGGTTTTTGAATTATGTGGAAATAAGGAGAAGATATTTGCCTTGTCACTCCTATATCTGCAGCACCAGAGCACTAGCCCTGCACCAGGGCTCACAATTAAAAATTGTTAAGAAATTGGGGTAAGATTACCTTAGCAACTGGGTTTTTTATAAATTAAAGCACTGTCTAAATTAGTTTTGAGTTGGCGCTAATGTGAATTGGTTATGCGATTGACCTTATGCTCCGTGTCCTTTTTGTAGAAAGCAAGGATGAGGGGCATTGTTGAGTTCCTTAGCCGTCTCCCCAAGCACATAAGGTTCTACATATGGACCTTACTGATGGAAACCTACGCCCTTGACACAGCCCAACTGTACCGCGTCACGAACGGCAACAAAACCTCCTATGAGACGACCATCCAGTCCTCTCACTGGGCAAGCTACACTCTCGCAACCAGGATGGGGGATTGGCGCCATGGGGTTGGGGCCAATATGAGTCTGCTTCTCTGCACTCACCGAGAAGGGAACCTTTGTCACGTGGGGACGATACTTTGGATAAATCTCCACATCATTTTCTCCTTTGAGCGGCGGTTCCTTGCACGAGCCAAGAAGGTTTTCATGCTTGCACTACGGCTGAGGCTTGTCAACGCCGTCGAGCTGCAAGCGTGGGAGTATATCAGCTACAAGGACTTCCATTTTTATGAGTGTGCTCCCTTTAATTTGTACATTGAACACTTTGCCCCCATAACAGCATGGAACCCTTTCCAGGTCCCAATCACCTAGGATCTCTCGTTTCGGCCATCTGACGATGAAGAGCGCGAGCTCGTTGGCGGCTGGCTTTTTCCCCCGGGCTACGATGAGGGAGATTATGTTTCAAATTATGACACCTCCCAAACCCCTTACCCAACCCCTTTAATGAGCCCTATAGACGATTCAGATCCCCCTACCTTTGACCCACCCCATCTAGGCCAGGGACCCCCTCAAGAGTGGGATGATATGGAATGGGACAAATAGATTGGGGAGATTTAGATGATTTGGAGTATGCCTAGACTATAGTCTTGATTTACTCATGTAATTGAAATTGTAATTAATGTCAATTCCCCAGTTCTTTTGTTAAGAGAGAATGTTGCATATTTTTATTTTCTTTTCTAAGGAATAAAACTGTGCTGGCTATGTGACTAAACTACTTGCCTCTTGTGTAAGTAGATGTTAGAGGACTTCATGTTTGTTTTCACACACCTCCCCTACCTCCTGCAGTTCTACGTGTGGACCGAGTTCTTTGAGACCTGGTCCATTAGCGCGGAGAACCAGTATCGGCTGACCTAGGAGGGCGGACCCGCAAGATATCTCACTGCTCCCGCGATGAGCCACCACGATTACGTCACACTTGGAGGCCGAATCTGCGACTATTGCAGCCTCTGGGCCGGACGTGCGGAGGCGACACGCACTATTCTTACCGCGCACTACGATGGGCACTTGCAGCTTGTGGGCACCACCCTCAAGCTGAATCTGCACGGCCTCTTCTCCAAAGACTCTGAGTACCTTGCCACGGCCAAGAATATCCTTTTTCTTGCCCTGCATTATCACCTCGTCACCGCTATAACGTTTCAAGTTTGGGATTTCTAGGATTCGGCCTATGAGTGTGTCCCTATCAATTTATACATTGCACACTTTGCACCCTTGCTTAAAGGGAAACCTTCATGCGTAGCTGTCACCTGAGACTGCACTTACCATCCCATTTCAGAGGATGAGCGCGCACGCATTCGACCGTGGCCATATGTGTATCGCTATGATGATAGCAACTTCCTTTCTATCTACCGCCCTAGACAGTACCCTCCCTCTCCGCAGCGCTACTTCAGGCTCGAACCCGCTGAGGATGGATGGGGCCCCTTAGAGGATACTAATATGACCTTGGGATGGGCATATCTTGATTAGAATTTCTGGGGTTATCTTTTGTATATATCATGCAGAATAAAAATTATGCGTTAGTAATAAAATTTGTGTCCTTCTAGGAAAATTATTTTGTTAATGTACCGGCCTATTATTGAATTAAGCTAATAGGCTTGGCTCAATGATGTTACTCTTTTTCTTATTCAAAGATTGACTTTTGCAGAAGCATCACCATGTCTTGCCAAGCTAACGCGGATGTCGTCGCAAATCCTCCGCTAGCCATGGGCTCGATCGATCAAGACGTTGAGGCTATGCTTCGTAAGTCTCAGCCAGGCTACTTCAATGGGGAAGGCGATAACGTGGGCCATCTCCTTGAGGAATGGATTGAAAAGATGGAGGATTACTTTACTCTTGCCCACTCCTTTGACGCAAACAAGGCTATGGTGGGCCGTTTCAAGCTGGAGAAATTGGCCAAGCTCTGGTGGCAAGACCGTTGCAGAGAAAATGCCCTCAACCCTATAGATGCGACCTGGGATTACATCAAGGCTCAATTAGTCTAGAACTACCAAAGCCGAACTTACCGGATTGAGTGGCTAAATGAGTTCTTGGATTGTTCGCAGGGCAAGGATACGCTTGACCTCTTCTACCAAAAGTTCTTAAAGCTTCTAAAGTACGCTCCCCCGGGAATGAAGCAAGAGGCAAAGGTGGCGGGCTTTGTATGCAAGCTTAATCATCCTCTTGACACGTGCCTGCAATTGCTCAGGCTCACCACATTCGCCAACGTGCTAGATGCAGGCAGACCTATGGAGCAAGAGGTAAATAGTGGTACCTCTAAAGATGCTAAACCCCACCCTCCTAGAGAGAACCCCATACAAGATCCTCCCAACCAAAAGCAAGAACCCGACGTCCCCTTTCAGAAGCCCCAAGAAAATCAATCCAGCCTGCCTCCTCACTAAACTGAGAAGGCCAAGTGCAAAAATTTACGTCTAGGATGCTTGGATCCTAGCCACCAGATAAGGGACTGCCCTTATACAGAATGCAGGCCCAGAGCTCAGATGAGGAATGGTGGCAATCACCAACGCCCAAACGGTGGCAGGAATTGGGGTGACGCAGAACGGACCAATCAAGGTAATAATAGTGGTCACAACCACGCCCATTGCCCAAACCCCATTTTCATTCCATTGGGAAATCAGTGCAACGGGAACTAGCGCAATGGGGGGAGCAATCCTAATGCAAATTAGAACCCACCCCGCTTGCCTCCATCTCAGAACAACCCCCGAGGTAACGCTAACCTCAACCCTCATAACCCTCCTCCGTGAGCACACGCCAACTGCATGCAAACCCAGCACGACACCAACAAAGAGGTGGCTCATGTTCATGCAGCCATCGAACATCAAGGGCCGAACCGTTAGTACGTTGTCTTGCAGACCCCAGCCAAATACAAAGGTACAACTTTTAAATTGCTTATTGATTCTGGGGCTACTCATTCTTTTGTCTCTCCCTCCTATGTCAGAACCCTAAACCTTCCTCTTCTCCATGCCTCTAAGCTTACCGTTGAATTAGCCACGGGAAAGTAGACTCATTCTTCAGCCTTTGTACAAAACTTAAATTCAGATTAGGGGGTCATCAAACCAACGCAAACTTCAGAGTTCTATTCTTAGGCATCTATGATGGGATTCTCGGGATGGACTGGCTAATCAAGAATAGCGCTACCATAGAATGCAAAACCGATCACCTTAGGTTCAAAAATCTACTTGGGGAGAGCATACTCATATCAAGAACCCACTGGGAATCGCATTTGCACTTTGTCTCAGCCACTAAGCTCTTGAAAGCCTACCGTAAAAAGCAAATGGTCTACGTAGTCAAGCTAAACCCTTTAGACAAAGCTCCACCTAACACTGACCCTGAATGGCTCTCCGAATACGCCAATGTCTTCCCCAAAGAACTCACCGAGCTTCCGCCTCCCAGAGATGTTGATCACGCTATTGAGCTTCTCCCTGGAGCTCAACCAGTTGCCAGGCGCCCGTACAAGATGTTGCTCCCAGAAGCCATTGAGCTTAAAGAGCAGTTGACACAGCTGCTTGACCAGGGCTACATCCGACCAAGTGTCTCCTCATGGAGCGTCCCTGCCGTATTCAACCGGAAAAAGGACGGCACCCTTCATCTGTGCATTGATTACTGCGGCTTAAATCAATGCACCGTCAAGAATAAGTACCCTATCCCTCGCATCGACAAACTCTTTGATTGCTTACATGGTTCCCAGATCTACACAAAGATAGATCTGAAATCTGGGTACTACTAGATAAGGATCAAAGAAGAAGACATCTTCAAAACCGGGTTCAACACCAGGTATGGGCATTACAAGTTTACGGTTATTCCTTTTGGATTGACTAATGCGCCTGTCACCTTCAATTGTTTGATGTCAGATATCTTTTGGGAACACTTGGACAAATTTGTCCTTGTCTTCTTTGATGATATCTTAGTCTACTCTAAGAACCCTGAAGAGCACAAACAGCATGTACGCTGTGTGCTGGAGCTACTGCAACAGCACCAACTGTACACTAAGAGGAGCAAATGCACTTTTTGCTCTGCCAAAATTGAGTACCTCGGCTTTGTCATCTCCAAGGATGGCGTCGCCACGGATCCCAAGAAGATAGAGGCAACAAAGAACTGGCCATCCCCCAAAAATACACGCAAAACGCGTGGATTTCTAGGCATAATGGGGTGGTACAGGATCTTTATTCCCGGCTACGCTCACATCGCTTTGCCAATCACTTCTACTCTCAAAAAAGCCAAAGTCTTCATCTGGACACCCGTAGCCAAAGAAGCCTTTCTTATCCTCAAAGAAGCCCTCATTTCTGATCCCATTCTTGCACTACCCAATTTTGCAAAGCCCTTCCTTGTTACCACTAATGCAAGCGGACTTGCCACTGGCGGAGTCTTAATCCAAGAAGGCAGGTCAGCTGCCTACAAATCTAGAAAGCTTAGAACTCATGAGCTGAACTACCCTACCCATGATTTAGAGCTCTTAGTTGTCGTCCATGCTCTCAAGATATGGTGGCACTACCTCTTGGGTAATCAACTCAAGATTAAGTCTGATCACAAAAGTCTTAAATGGATCTTCACTCAGCCTGATCTCAACATGCGTCAACACTGCTGGCTCAAACTACTTCATGAATATGACTTCACTATTGAGTTCCAATCGGGTAAGGAAAATGTAGTAGCTGACGCCTTAAGCAGAAAAAGCATTCTAGCTTCAGTCACCCTCCTTCAGTCTAGCATCTCGGACGTAGTACGCAACATTTTGCAAGACGACCCCTTCTTCAAAAGGATAACCTTTGCCCTCTCCTCTCACCCCAGATTGAAGAGCCAACTCAAAGCTACAAAAGGATTCCATTTGGTGGATGGCCTTCTCTACTTCAGAGTTTGTCTCTATGTACTTGCCAAGAAGGAGATTAAGCTCCAAATCTTGAAGGATGCTCATGATATCCCCATATCCGCTCACCCCGGTTACACCAAAACCTACAATGTCCTACAAAAAAGCTTTTGGTGGAACAAAATGAAGCAAGACATCCTCTCGTACTGCACGCGATGTCTCACATGTTAGCACATCAAGGCTGAGTGTGTCAAATACCCTGTTAAGCTTCAGCCCAATGACATTCCTCAGATGAAATGGGAAAGCATTTCCATGGACTTCGTCACCGGACTTCCATGCTCAAAGGGGTATGATTCCATTTTTGTAGTCGTTGATATGCTTACAAAAGTGGCACACCTTTTCCCCATGCATAAAGATGCCTCTGCTAAAGACATAGCTCATGTCTTTATGAAAGGTATATTCAGGTACCACGGCCTCCCCCGCAGGATAGTCTTTGATAGGGATTCTAAGTTTACTTCAAAGTTTTGGAGAGCAGTTTTTGAAGCCACAGGCACTCAGCTCTCCTTCAGCACCGCATACCACCCGCAAACCGATGGCCAAAGGGAGCGAGTCGACCAAGTCATAGAAGACATGCGCAGAGCTTACTACATGTGCAAGCTGAGTAAGTGGACCCGCTACCTCTACTTAGTGGAGTTTTCTTACAATGCTTCTTTTCATAGAACCATAGGCATGTCTGCCTTTAAAGCGCTCTATGGTCAAGAATGCTTAACCCCGCTCAAGTGGACAGATCCCATGATCAGAGTCCAAGCATCTAAAGAGATGCTAGATGAGATGCAGCAGCAGACGGATCTTATCCGCCTTGACATCAAAGCGGCACAGGACCGTCAAAAGGCTTATGCAGATACTCACCATTTAGATAGAGCATTTGAAGAAGGCGATATGGTCTTCCTCCGCGTACACCTAAAGAAGAGCTCCTTGTCCTTGGGGAGCTATAAGAAGCTTAGCGCTAGATGTTGTGGACCATATCTAGTCACAAAGAAGGTCAACAAACAGGCTTACGAGCCATAGCTTCCACCCCACATCAAGGTTCATAATGTTTTTCATGTAAGCCTTCCCAAGAAATATGTACCTGACTCCAACCACATTCTAGGAGATGAGCTTCCTCTACTCTCCCAAGATGGAACCCTTGACATCAACTCTGAGCAGATTCTGCAAACTCGTCAGCACACCCTACGCAACACGACCATCAATGAGCACCTTATCAAGCGGACGGGATATCCTGAGGAAGATGCTTCTTGAGAAAGGGAGGACTCACTTCTAGCATCCTACCCTGACTTTTTGTCAAGGTGAGGACACCTTGATTCTCTCTACTTGGGGAGGGTGTAAGATCCCAAGAAAAGCCTGTGTATCTTACTGGGAAAATTAGCTCACTTTTAATGCAAAAGCCACTTGCCTAAATTTTGACTCTCTCTGTACTCTTGTTTAAGGAATGTTCTGCAAAGAAAAGAACTACTTTAAGTTAAATCCGTCACCTCATGCCAATTAGACCTTAATCATAAGCTCTATTGTAGCTACATTGACCTAAATTGCCCAAAAAGGCATAGTTTAGTAGCTTTCGGGACCATTTCTGGACTAATCGACTGACCTAGTAGCTAGCCAAGGCTGGGGAATGTTGCAGCAAACCCCCTGGTACCAACATGCAAACACATGAATTTGCATGCATACACATGCATGCGACATGCAAGTCTACCTACCAAAAGTAGGTGGAACTACTATATTTAGACACCCCTAGATATGGACTCCATAAGAAGCAGCTCAGTGAACTGATCAGGATTGATACCTCGACTAGAAACCAGTTCTTCACGGTTTGAGAGATTTTTAAACCCAAAGGTCACACTCTATAATGAAGTAGCTCACTTAGCTCATCTCTAGTAAGCATTAAATGCACTTGGTTATGTCTGGAGTCAGTTTTCAGCTAAATTGTGTTTGCATGGTCCTTGTCTGGCCTTAATTGAGCTTCACTTGGACCTCCCACTGGACTCAAGTAAAGATTACATCTTGCATGGCTTAAACCTTAGCTCATAGTCATGTTTCTTCTTCTCTTACCACGAGATGGGCCCTCTCTCACTCTTCTCCCCCTCTTGTGAAAGACATGTGTGCCAAATGGCCCAAATTGACCAAGTTAGAGAGCTCTAACTCTAGCTCTCTACTGAGTAAATTTAAGAGACCTCAAGGGCATGCAAACCACCTGGTGAAGGAACCTCATTTGTGCACATCTCCTCAGCTCCTCTCCCCCATCATCTCATACTCAGAGACTTCCCCCACTTAGGTCAATTGCCTTAGGCAAAAATCAAGGGCAATTCCTGTGTGCTAGAGTAGGAGAATTAGTCATCATCCTCTTTAACATTGCCCACCCCTTTCAAGCTTGATAAGATCAGCAAGAAGATCTCTTGAACCTCTACACATAGCCATCTCCAAACCTCATCCTTGCCTCCTCCTGTTGCCCCCTTCTACAGAGCCTCAGAGAAGCACAGACACCTTGTCATGTGAGCCTTAGAAACCCTTGACCAAAGCCTACCATAATATTGATTAAGAGTAATTAATAATATCATTAGAAGGCACTATAAACCTCTGCACATCCCCCCCCCCCCCCCCCCCCTTGAGCCCCTCAAGCATCAAGAGAGCCAGAGGAAGCTGTCACGGAAGAGGAGCATTATTGCTGCTGCCGCCCTTCTTGAAACAGGCCACTACAAAGCAAGGATTCAGGAGGCTTATCCAAGATTGAGCCTCAGACCATAAGGCCTCCTCTACACCCCCTTTTCATAGCAAGTCAACAAGGTAAGTGTCCTTCCCCTTGCCTGTTCGAAATCCCTTATTTCGGAGAGCTTGTTTCTACTAGTCTAGATACTCACTGAGTTCCTTGTTTTTCTGTCAATTTGGCTTGAACCCTCATGGGTTCTCCTCATCAAATCAAGCATCGGGATGACCCAACAAGGCCACAAGACCTTTAGCATCAATTAGGAAATTGTAGGGCAAAGATTTGAACCCACAGATCTTGCCAGAGAGTACACAAAAATTAGGAAGACTTGTCCCTTTAAACCCATTAGTGCTCCTTTAAAATTAATCAAAAAATACTAGAAAGAACCCCCTTATTAATCCTAATCCACCCCTAGAAAAGTTAAAAAAAAAATTGAAGTTTTTAGTTTTTTGTAAATTTGAAATTTTTTGATTTTGCAATCAAATTTTCTCATAGAAATCAATAGAATTAGGAGTTTTGTTTAACAACAAAGTTTTAGAAAAAAATTAGCTCTGAAAATGTTGTGTTTTCAAAAATCACAACTTGTATACAACAATTTGGAGAAACATACCCATCTTTAGGGCCTGCCGCACAATTCCTGCGTTTCTTCATGAAAAACAGGAAATGTCTCATTTTGACAGCTCCTAAAATGGTGTTTTTAAAAAGATTCAGCCAAGGCTCAAAGAGCATAAGTTGTAGAGATTATCTAGCTCTTAAACTTTTTAGTTCAGATCTTGGGCCGGATCCTCATAGTTTTTGAACTACGAGCCCCTGAATAGGGCCTGTCGCACAAAAATTGCAAAACCACACTTAACAAAAAATTGAGCTAGTCCTTGCTAGTCTTGGGGATTCTTTCCTAGTTTGTTTTGGCCTTTCAAAATGTTAAACAAAAGGATAAATTGAGATGGAATTGAACTCATAAATGATGATGATGAGCATGAATAGCTTTATTTTTGAAGATTTTGTTCCAGGGTAAAGTTGATGCAATCACCGTTAGACTATGAAAAGTGGTTTGTTTTTGGATTTATTTGTTAGGGCAAGTGCCCCTATGATTGAGAATGTTACTGTGATGCAAATCGTTTAATTGGTCATGTTGGTATAAATGAATTCCTTGTCAATTTGGGAATTGTGTAAGAGAATGTTATTTCCTCTGCTAGGGCTTGCGAGCCAAGAGCAGGAGGATAAGCTTGGGACTATTCATGACGGCCAAATGCCGGTTGGTTTTTAGGGTCAGGGGGGCACGGGTGCCGCTCCCTCCCCTTGGACTGACAATATCAGGGGCACCGCAAAGAGCGGGTGCCCCAACAAGCCAAGTGGCTTACGTCTGTCACCGCCCCATAACCCAAGGGGTGGCAGACATGGGGTTCCTTCGGGGCTCTGGCCTCCCCGAGGACAGTGGGCGGTTATCACGAAGAGTGATGGCGTCGTGCCCCGTTGCAGTGAAGGGAGGTTCCTCCTCATCTGTAGTTGCAGCGGGAGGATGGGTGGCCCGGTTGAGCCATTCGTGGTCCGGGGCTTCAACTTGCAAGACTCCAATCTTGATCCAAAAGCAAGAAAAGAAAATACTGATTCTTATATTGATACTGCAGGAGAGCTTGAAGGGTGAGTCATCGGAGCAGAATTCAAGAGTAGAAGTTGGATCCCTATTTTTAATTAAGTTTTATGTTAGCTACCCTTTTCTTTCAGCGATATGTATAGGATGTTAGCACCCTATGCTAGAAAGGATTTCTTAGTGTATGTATCTGATGTTTACTACTATTACTTGAATGAAAAGCATTTAGTCTTCACAATTCAATTGTCATCCTCCATCCCCTCCCCCCTTCTCTCTCTCTCTCGCCCCCTCTTTTATATTCACATCCTTAGTGGGTATCCCTAGTTTGCTGGTAGCATGGTCTTTATGGCCAGTGGTAGCAGGCGCTGAGGCCCCAACCTGAAACTAAAACAAATAAATATTAACTATATAATAAAAAAGGGAACGAGATCTAGCTGTTTCTTCTAGAGTGTAAGTTGAAGACCTCTCACATAAGATGTCCAAAGAATGAGAAGTAAAACTAGGAAAGGCTCATTTCAATGTTTTTGGAAGGATTGAGAAACAAGACTGTCTATGCACTTCTCTTTGCTTGTAGGCATTCTACATTCAATGAATGTTGTGTATATGCTATGGACTATGACAATAATTTAAGAACAAGTAGTGACCTAGAGGTCTAGATCCTCTAAAAAATAATCATCTCCAAACAAGGACCTTAATGTGAATACAATAGCTGATAAAGCTTTGCAAAAGCTAGGACACGTCCAAAGACCATCACAATCATTTAAGCAATAAGAATATGCAATGCAATAGCCTACAAAAAGTCCTATGCATGTAGGATATGCACAAATTTGCATCCTATAGAGAAGTGTACATTCTTTAGACCATGGGCTAATCAACCACCCACCAAGTGTCCGTTTGTTGCATGTAAATGGAATACTATATATGCTATGCAAGGCTGCATACATGTAGCAAGATGGGCTAGAAAAAAAGACATTTCTAAAGCTCAAGGAAATTACCATGGTAGCTTCTAGCAAATCTATACACAAAAAAAAATAGGAAAAATCTATCTCAAGTGTACAGCCACCCCCACCTACAATTGTATCTATAAGATACATAGATGTCAATTATCAAGAGCCAACAAGAGAGCTTGTAAGCACATTGTTGTACTACCAAGAACCTGCTCCTAGGCATTATGAGCCTGAACAAGAGTTTTTTGATTTTGATGAACTATATGCTACATATCCCCCAACAAAATCTATAATGGTAGTTGGATCCACTTCAACTGTAATGCCTTAGCCAATGCAACTTGCAGATCTGCAAAGAAGACCACCTACGTCTACACCTCTAGGGATAAAATGCTACAAGTGCAGAGGCAATCAGTACATGAGACATTGTTCTAATCAACAAGGTCAAGCCCCCCTACCACCAACTGAACCTCATTTTCTAGGATGCTCCATAGATCATCTCCCAAAAGATATTCCCTCAAGACATTAAGAGGATATCAACCAGGCACCTAAGACAATATTGAATTCTTCAACTCTAAGTAATCTAGAATTTGATCGTAAATGCACATCTTTTAATGTTGTAGCCAAAGCCTAGAGTAGGAGAGATGCCCAAAATTAGATTAAACAAAACTTAGATAGATCTCAAGGAAAAAAACGCAAATAGAAATGTTGAGTTTGCTCAAAAGCAAGAAAAAATCAAAACAAGAACCCCAAAATTTTGACAAGGATCAAAAGAATCTAATAGAACCACATGTAGGACTTGGACAAGGGAAACCCAATGAGCTACCAATGCCAAATGAGACCATAGATCCACCATTTCCAAGTGACCAAGAGAGCTTGAAGCCTAGCTTGCAAGGATCTATGATATCCGACAAAGTGAACATGCCTTTGCAAGCGGCCTTAGACGCTTACAATAGCCACATTAAATCATTGATTGAAATTGCACAGAAGCTTTAGGCGAACCCTAACCCCAGGGAAGAGAAGGAGAAATTATCCATTTATAAAGGGCTAGTCCTTGATACATAGACCATGTTTGAAGGATCACCAAAGCCTATAAGGCAAGCATTAGTGCTTAAACAATCAAGCTTGGAAACAGTTCTAGAAGTGTCCTCTTCTTTTGAGTGGGATGGGAGTATTCAAGAGCCATTAATTCAAGAACTAGATATACAGCAAATATTTTGTAAGCAAAACATCAAGCAAACCATTGGCTTGGAAGTTATTTTTGAGATAGATAAAAAACAATTGAGTGAACTATGGCAGGTTGTATACAAGAAAGCCATAGATCAAAGGAAAGACCATAATGACTCTCTTCTTATCACCAAAATAGAAAAAGAGCCGCTTGATTGGGACAAGGTCCAAGCAAAGGCATTTGAGGTCCCGGGGGGGTGGGGGGTGGGGGGCGCCCATTAAAAAAAGTGTGTATCATGTGTGATCAACAAAAGCATATGTTTTGTTTATGAGACTTATAGAAAAAATTATAGATTTACAAAGAAAAGGGTACATTTATTTCATGAAAAAATTCATGAATAAGGGATTTAAAATATAGGCCGTGATTGCACATGATAAGGGGAATATACATATAGTCACCCTTGAGCATGTGAGGATGAGATTCTATCTATAGAAATTCAGCAAAAACTAGGTCCCTTTAGCTTAGGAAAATACATAGATAGAGCTACAATGCTGCATGTGTCATCTATGATTTAAAAAAAAGAAAAATAAAAAAGAGCAACTAGCTTGCAAGCATCCCATTTTGTTTATATCACATGTATGTTATTGCTAAAAGAGGTTTTGCAAGCTCATCCTAAGATCTAGAAGGGTATTATCAAAAGATATGGTTGCAGAGGACTTCTAACCAAAGGAAAGTTTGAGTAGATAGAGCCCACCAAAATCATAGTCAGAGTGCAAGTAGAGGTAAACAAGGTGAGTGGAATCAAGGGTAGAGATGAAAAGAATATCACCCTACCATTTAATTATTAATGAAATTATTTCATTGTTATTCTAGATAGTGGTGTAGGATAAGCATTGCCACAAAAACCAAATAGGAAAAATGGGACAAACCAATAATTAAGATAATTGGCATGAGCCTGTACTTGGCTAATGATAGTCTTGAAAACCCAATTGCCTTACTCAAAAGAATAATAGTCAGATCATCTGGTTTAGAGTATGAGCATACTTTTGCCATAACAGAGTTTTTCAAAAATGCCAATTACAAAGTGATTCTAGGAAGACCTTTCATGTGACAATTTTGAATAGTCTAGGACTGGTGTTATAGCTATTTGTACCTCAAGCATGAGACTGCAAACACAAGGTTTAACCTAAGAAATCATTTTTTAAGGGATGTACCTTACATGCCAATAGAAGAATTTGACTTTGTATCATAAAAAAATCTCAATTCCAATGATGAAAATTAAAATAAAAATCTTTGGATGTATGGACCATCAAAGACAAACATAGTAATAAATGGATCTAGGTGGTGTAAAGAACTCCAAAGCAATTCATACATTCTAATTCCATACCTTGAAGAAAGTCTAAACTAGTAGAATGGCCACAATGCCTAGCAACCATAGATGTCTACACATTAGAGCACAAAAGTAAATTTTGTGACCAGTTAGGTTGTTATGACATCATTTTGATTGGAATGGTATCTATAATCAATGCTAAATCAATAGATGAACAACCCTTATCTAGAGAAATATTCCCCCAAGAGGAAGTATCTATAGAAAACTTACCTCTAGCCAAGAGTGTTGGCAATGAGAAACAGGGAGATGTGTCCTCTTATGGTGATGATGACATTGTTGTCCCTAAATGCAAGCTAGAGAAAGTTTGAATGATTTTCAACAGCTAAAAGGAGATTGAGGCTAAAATCTCTAATGACAAACCTATATACAAGTTTTGCAAGAGTCATAAGAAATTTTGCAAAAACAAAATCCAAGAAAAAAAAGCCAAAGGGTGGAGAGATCTTGAAAACATTGATGCCACAAAGTTTGTGCCATTGCTAGGGTTTTCTAGGAAGAGCAGACATATGTATAATGCCAAAGCCAAAGACTACATGAAAGATGAGGTCAAATGGAAACATGGCTTCTAACTAGTGCAAGATAAAATGGAAAGAAAACAAAATGAAAGTCCAAAAAAGAAACATAGGAGTCAAACACAATGGAAGTCTAAACACTTAAAATCAACTTTGATCAAGAGTGGCATGACTAAAGTTAAAACAAACCTTTCATGCAAGAGTGAGAAGATATGCTAAAAGTTGCTTAGTCTATAGTGAGTGATGACTCAAACAAGTAAAAGGACTTAAACAATATGCCAGATGGATTGAAAAAGTTCATCATTGCTAATAGAAAAGTGTACCTTCAAAAACCAGTGTGCCAAAATCCAAAAACTCCAAGAATTTCCTACGATGACTTAGAAACGCCAAATAGGTAGATCTGGCTAAACCATATGAGTAGCCAATATTAGTGTTGATAGCCACATATGTATAAGCTCAAAGAATACCAAAATGTGTTTGCCTGAATTTATAAAGAACCTAAAGGAGTAGATACTGATAAATGTCAGCACACTATTCCAATGAGAGACAATGCTAGACCTGGCAAACAATACCCATACATGTACAATGACGCTTTTTCCAATAAAACTAAAGAAGAGATGAACAAGATTTTAGAAATTGAGTTTATCTATAAGATCAAATGTACTAAATGGGTATCTCTCATTGTAGTCATTCCCAAGAAAAAATGGCAAACTTAAAGTTTGTCTAAATGTAAAAAAGGTAAATGTAGCCATAGTGCATGACTACTATCCTTTGCCTCTTATTTAATATGCTTTAGAGAGGGTAGTTGGTAAGAGTGCCTCTAGGTTTTTGGATGGATTTTTGGGCTACAACCAAGTTTCCATTAAAAAAGAAAAACAAGACAAAATGTCTTTTGTTACTAGATTGGACCCATATGCCTATGATGTGATGCCATTTGGCTTTAAAATGCACTTGCAATTGCTCAACAATCAACAACACATGCCTTTAAGGAGTATCTTTGAATATTTCTTGAGTACTTCATGGATAAATTTTGTGTTCGCTCACTCAACTTCTTGGATCACATAGAGCATTTACACTTAGTGTTTGAAAAGTGCAAAATGTATTGCATTTGCTTAAATCTAGAAAAATGTAAATTCATGGTACTCCTGAAAAAGATTCTCAAGCATATAGTTTTTTCAAATGGGATATTTATGAATGAGGAAAAGATTAAGGTTATCGAGGATTTGCCATGATCTAATCATGCATAAAGAGTTCAAATATTTATGGGATATTATGGGTACTATTGTAGACTCATCAACATGTATGCCAATGTTACATGACCTTTTTATGCACTCCTTATTGTTTTTGAATGGACTAAGCAACATGAAGAAGCTTTTCAAAAGCTCAAGAAAACCATAATCTTGGCTTCAATATTAAAAGCACTTGAGCGGAACAAGATTTTTCATGTTCACATCAATGCTTCTACTTATGCCAAAGGACACATACTAGTTCAACCTCACAAGATCAATATGGACTTTCCAATGTCCTATTTAAGCCATCATCTCAAAAGCACAAAAAAAAAACTACACAACAATTGAGCAAGAAGGATTAGCAATTGTGTATGGAATAGCAAAGTTTAGGCAATTTATGCTTGCAAATAACTTTATCTTCTTTGTTGACCATCATACCCTTTTGTACTTAATTAACAAACCATGTTCAACAAGAACAATAGTACAATGATTCCTTAATCTTTTGGAGTTCAATTTTATAGTTTCAATCAATCTAGGGCATTTTCATCAAAGAGTTGACCACTTGTCATGAATTACAAGCAAAGAAACTCAAACAAGGGTTAATGAAAACCTTCTAGATGCTACTCTTTTTAAGGTTGAAATTGCTCCTAGATAGGCTTATCATATCTTGGAAGTTTTGGCTATTCAAACTTATTGGCCGATGGATGGCAATACTATAAACATAACAATACTAGATGAGTTAGAATGCTTTCTTCTAGTCTCAAGGCACCTTTACAAGCTAGGGTCAAATCAAGTATTAAGACTTTGCCTAATTCCTAAAGACTAAGGTAAAGATACGTATGAAGCACGTGTAAGCATTGAGAATATTCATGTTTTAGGTGTCCAAATAGTGCAAAAAAATCTATGAAATAAATTCTAGTGGCCAATACGTTATGAATATGTGGTTTGGTTTATGTAGCATTGTCCAAAGTTTCAAACCATGTTGCCAATCCATAGGCTACCTTGTAATCCATTCAACCAATCCCATGGTGGTTTTTGTACATTAAAAAATATGTTTGGAAAGTCCATGTAGATTGATCAAATCCAGCACATTGATGATGCATAATTGAGACCAACACTAAAAATTATGCTTTGACTAAAGATTACCTTTACCACAGTGGAAAGGGTGGAAGTTTGTGACTATGTGTGCTTGAGAATCAAAACCTAGATTCTTTCCATCACAGACATTCAAGCATAATTGGATGACACTTTCTAGGTCCAACCATAGTTAACACAATTCTTTGGTCTGGTTTATGGTGATCAACGCTCTATATAGATGTCATTGATTATGTCAAGCAATGTGAGCATTCCAACACACCAAATGGTTAATTGCTATTGACAAAATGCCATTAAGACCAATTTTGGCAAGAAGGTCTTTTTACAAGTGGGAAATAGACTTTGTAAGACTTATCAAACCACTAACCCAGCATACACATGTCAAAAACATCATTGTGGCTATGGACTATTTAACAAAGTGGATGAAAGCCAAAGCCAAGAACAACGCTTGAACCACAGCTAAGTTCTTGTATGAAAATGTCCTCACACAATACAAATTCCCTATTAAAAGTGTGAGTGATGAAGGAGTCCATTTCATCAAAGTAGTGATTGAATTCCTACTTGCAAAGTTCATGATCTTGCATTGATAATTTACTCCTTATTTGTGACAAACAAATGGGCAAACTAAGAGTAAAAATAAAGAACTGTGCACCACACTCACAAAGATGGTATCCAAAAGCTATACAAACTAGGAAATGAATGGGCTTATTGCACTACTTACAAGATTGTTGTTGGTACAACATTGTTCCAGCTAGTTTACAACCGAAATGCTATCTTGTTGATGGAATTCTTATTTTGGACACTAAGAATTTCTGCAAAACTTAAGTGGCCTAGCCATGAACTATTGAAAGGGTGGATGAGCCTAAAATAGTAGATGATACCATAGTGGTAGTTTTTTCAGACATCTATTTTAAGAAACATCATCGCAAACACTAACACAACAAGAACATAAAACCAAAACACTTTCAAGAGGGAGACCAAATGTTCTCTACATCCTAAAAAGGCAAAATAAAAAACTAAAGAAACATGGGTTAGGACCATTGGTTTTGCATGAACTAACTTTAAGTGGAGTTGTATAACTTGAGACCTTGGAAGGTGCTCAAATGCCCAATTTCATAAATGGAAGCCGATTGACAAAGTACAAGCCTCCCTTGACAAAAGAAATGCTCTGACAACTTTGTTGTGCTAATAAATACAAACAAGGGCAACAAGCAATCAAGGAACAAGCTCAAAAAGAAGTTCAAGATAGATGGCAAAAGAATAAATCCAACCCACAATCAAGAATGCTGCAAGTTTTTTCTCACATCTTGGTTGTATCAATAATTGACAAGGATAAAACAAAAAAGTTTTCATTGATCC
The DNA here is from genome assembly GCF_053477565.2 of Lygodium microphyllum. Taxonomy (NCBI): domain Eukaryota; kingdom Viridiplantae; phylum Streptophyta; class Polypodiopsida; order Schizaeales; family Lygodiaceae; genus Lygodium; species Lygodium microphyllum. The sequence goes on from NC_141156.1 coordinate 325,782, forward strand.
TTTTACTTTTCATCTCCAACTGACTTTTGCAAAAAAAGAAACAAGCACCATAACACTGATTGACATATAGGCAGATTAGAAAATTTTATCATAAAAAGCTTGGAAATCAATGGGTCAACCTAAATTGACTACATCTAGGCTTGCTTTCACAAGTTTCTCTGGAACACATACCTTGAGATAAGAAAAATTTTGTTTTAAAATGCATTCTAGAGTGAAAAGAAGAACACCAAAAAGTCCCTATATATCTCCACTCATACACTCTCAAAAACACACACATGTAAAGGGGCACTAGAATCACTCACACACACTCCTAATAAGCACATAAATACCCTTAGATGTGAGTCAAATTAAGAAATCTGCACTATGCATAGCTTTGCATCAACATTAACACACGCACACATAATATTCTTTGCACATAGGGGAAAATTGACCTTAGTTTCATCTTCAAATTGAGGAATCAGCAACCCAAATTTAAGATGGAGTCATACACATCAAGCTCTAATCACCAGAAGTGCCAAAAATTAAAGGCAAAGAATCCACAGACACATGGGAGAAGCACCTGCTAGCAACCACAAATGGGTGCATTTTTGTGAACAAGTTGATCTCCCCATTACATTAAAAATTTTTAAAAACCCCCACCTATACCTTTGGTTTTTACAAATTTTAACATATAGAGTGGGGGTTGTAGGCAAAACAAAATCTTAACACAGGCTAAAAGAGTCATAATTTGCACACTCTAATTGGGCTGAGTTCTCTTGCATATTCTCTAGTTTTTGTACATAACATATGGTTCCATCATGTTTTTTTCTCAATTGCACACCCTTGGTCTTTTGTTTGACTCAATTTGGATGCTAGAAGAGCCAAAACCGCTCTAGACAATGTCAACAAGCTTTTTGCATCTAGTCACACACTTGGCATTGTCAAACCAATCAAACCCTTCTCGTTTTCTCATGCACATAAAAACCACATGAACACCATGTAAAGTAGACCATCCTCAACTCTCATAATGAAATTTAAGCTTAATACACTTGAATAAGTCTCGTCTTTGATCTTATCATCCACGTCTGCAACCACACGTCTTGTGGTACTTGCATTTGCTGTGTCTTAATTTCTTCCACGTCCAGCTTTCTCCACATGCCATTGAGTGTGAATATTTCTCAAGATTCTTATGACACCAACCACTCCCTTTTATTTCATTAAAAAAAATTAGAACCATGTAGATAGTAAAAAGCGATACTATATACATACCAAACTACCTGTACACTTTTGGGTCCCACCAGCTGTCCAGCCATTGAAGATGGGCATCCATTCTTTTTGAAAGACACGTATGTGCATGTAGATATGTCCAAACAAAAGATTCAAAAAAATGCCTAACATAGTTTGCTCACCCTCTAGCTTGCTAGATCATTCATGATCAGCAATAGTAAAGAACCCTGTGAGACTCATGGCATCCTGTACTGTAAGACTTTTCTAACATGTAAACTCATCCCCTGTACCTGCTTCTCCACTATCAAAAACCTTGCATGGTATGGTCTTAGGAACAATCTATGAGCCTTTTATGCATGTATAGTCCCATCCAAATCAACCAATTGATATGCCATTTGCAAGGCAATTGACCACTTGAAATGGACCTTTCCACTTCACCTAGAACTTCTTCTAAAGGTTTTATCTAGTTTGCTATTGTAACACAATATCAGATCTTCCCTTATAATCTTCTTTGCCTTGACCTTCTCATTGACTATAGCTAGCACTTTATCCTTCTTTTTCTCATAAAGATCCAGTGCCTTTATGCAATCCAAATGCACTTCTTGCAACTATAAGAGTATAGCCTTGGATGCATCACTAGAATACCCCAGCATCTTTTCCAACATCTTTACTATAGGAAACTCAATCTCTCTAGGCAAGAAGGTTTCTTTACCATATACTAAATGAAATGGGTTAAAACCTATCCTTATCTTCACTAAGGTGCTATAAGGCCATAAAGCACTAGGCAACTCCAAATCCCAAATTTTCCCTTGATGCTCTATCACTTTGGCCAACATCTATGCTAGATTTCCATTGAGCCTTTCATTCAAGCCATTGAATTGTAGTTAATAAGAAATAGTGTATCTACGCTTTATCCTCATCTTTGTGCATAGAAAATCCATCAGTTCATCTCTAAAATTTGGACCCATATCAAACAAAAAGCTAAAGTGGCACCCCAAACTTGCAGCAAATGTCCTCATACACAAACTTGGCCGCTTGTTGATAGTGATCTACTTCAGAATTCTAGCTTTTTTCCAATTTGAAAGATAATCCATAGTGGTCAATAGGTAACTCTTTCCTTTTCCAACAATAGTTTATGGGCCTATTGCATTAATCCTGCACTTTTCAAGGCCATGATTTTTGTAAATTTGGCTCCAACACTATGTTTCTAAATGCTTATTAGCTTTTGGAAGACCTAAACTAGTGGTGAACATCCTTTTGCTAGTTATTCCACCCATATTCTTCTCACAAAATCTTATGCAAGAAGACTTTTAAAGCAAAATGGCCACCACATGCCCCCTCATGGTTTTCTTCCAAAATCCTATACAACTCCTCCTTCCATGGCACTCACTGCAACACTAAATTGGCCCTTTACATGTACAATATGTCCCAAATGAGCTTATACTTGAAAGATTTACATATGATATTGTACATATTTGCCTTGTTTAGAGCCTTGGGGAATCAAACCTGTCAACAAAAGCTCTTCTTATTTGCCCAAACTCTCTCTGCCATCATGCAAAAGTAGATCAATCTTCATCACAAACACTTCATTGATCATTTTTTGTGTTGCATCATGTGCCATCTCATTGAGATCCCTTTCAATATATTTAATACTCAATACACTAAACTTATTCAACAAAGCTTTCATGCAAAAGCACATATCCCTCAACACTAGATTCTTTGCCTTCCATGTTTTTAGCAACTGCTTCACCATCAAGAGAGCATCCTCTCTTATGAAAAGCCTTGAAACACCATGGGTAAGGCATATGTATAATCCATCCTTAAGCTTAGATTACTCGGCTTCATTGTTGGTATGTGCACTAACCTTGAAGTCTTTCTTCAAAGCTAGCTTTTTCTTTGGATCATATAGGGCAATGCCACTTGAATCTACATCATGGCCCTTTTTGTATGATCCATCAAAGAAAAGGACATGTGCATGGATGATCCCTTTGCTATTGTCATCCACCCTCTTGATAGTTTCCATTTAGTGAGGAGAGTATTCTCTTTAAATGTCAACAAATCTGCCAGGGTGGCTCTAAAACTCTCTTCCACCAAAAAATAAAAGTCAAACTCCTTCAATTCACTAACCCACTTTATCACAGGCTGTGACACATTCACTTCATTAATGATTTGAGGTAAGAAAGTGTAGCTTGTCAGAAACAAAAAAGGCCAAGGCAAAAGATAATGGAAAAATTGTCAACATGCAAATACTACACTCACCATGACCAACTCTATCTCTAAATTTGCTCTCTTGCCTACCATCTTTACTCTACTGAAACTATTGGATGCATGTATTGAATCATCTTCCCCTTTTGCAACAACAGGGCTCCAATAGCATCCTCTCCTACTAAAAGATTCACATAGAAACTCAACTCCCAACCTAGAGCCTACATGGCTGGCAGTGCCCCTAACACTTCCATAACATTCTAGAACATAGCTTCATGCTTTTCATTCCACACCAATGAATTGTGATTAGATACTTGTTTCAATGGATACAAAATTTGTAAAGACAAAGGAACAAATCTAGCCTTGTGCTTTACCTTCTACCCAAATGTGTCCAATTGTTAAGTATCATTGGGCAATAAAAGAAGCATAGTTGCCTTCACTTTATCAGGGTCCACCTCAATCCCAATCTTTGACATCATCTGTTCCAACAACTTCATCATATGCTATGAAGGTAATCTTTGCTATGCTAAGATAATTTTTTTGAGATTGACCTAACCACCACGTTCATCATATTGACTCAAAACCTTCTTCAACTTTTCACAATGTGGAGCCCTTGCATTGTAGACACTGATTTCATCTATAAAATCTCTCACAAAGCTACCAATGAATAGTGCCAATGCCCAATTTTTTGATAATACGTTAAACCATTTGTTAGTTTAAATGATAGCAATCTACATCAAAAATAGTCCTATGGCATAACAAAAGAAAATTTCTTTTGATCTTCAATAGCAATCTTTAATCAAATTTACCCTGAAAAGCATTACAAACATTGTAGCACTTATACCTTGCTATTGAATCCAAGATTCCATCAATATATGGCAAGGTATATGGATTTTTTTTGTGGTTGCACTTGAGGGCTTGAAATCAACACACTCTCCTCATCTTTCATACTTCTTGGGTATGACCACCATTGGACTCACCCATTCTGTTATCTCCATTGGGTTTATGAAACCTACCTTCAACAACTTGTCTCCTTCTTCTTTCAAAGCCCTCATCTTTTCCTAAACCATTCTCCATAGCCTTTGGCATACTAGCTTTGCTCCATCCTTCAACTCTGTATGCAATTCTTCCCCTTTGAATCCTCTAGTTTCTTCTTAAGAAGTGATGAAAAGATTGGGAAACCAAGAGAGATTTTCCAAATACTTCCTCTTCTTTAGTGCTAAAAGAATTGGTCTTATGGCCCTTACCACCACCAGTTCTACCTTCTTTAAAATTTATATCCTTAGTTGCATCAGCTCTTTAGCCATTTTATATGGGTCTTTGAGCTCACCATCCATCTCTTCTTCAAGTGACAACACGGTAGCCTCTTTTACCACTTCATCTATTGAAAGAAAAGAGACACAAAACTTATCCTCACTGCTACTGTTAATATCATTACTATCCACCTCAAACACTATACAAGAGTCCTCATCACTAAGCTCATCTTTCTCTTTTGAGAATTTAATCATTGGTTTTTTACTTCACATATTTTAAAGCTTCTTCTAACTTGCTAGAGAAGCTGATTGTGCCCTTCTTCTATTCCTGTACCACATTTATTGCTCGTGTCCAAGGTGTGCCAAGAATGATGGGGTATGCACCCAAGATCAATGGAAAAACATAAAATTAACAAATGTTCTTGATGACTTAAGCCTCTACCTACAAATTTCTTACAACCCCCAAATAATCAACCTTCTAGTGGTTTGCCAATTTGATGCAAAACCCTGACACACCAGCCATTGCCAAGCCCATCTTTTCTATGCATGTCTGTGTAATAACAAAAATTTGAGCTCCCCCATCCACATAGCCTTGATCAACTTTCTTTTTTCTATTCCAAACATTCATAGATCAAGTCTAAAACCTCATCAATAAACAACACCTTCTTGCCCTCTCTCAATCTCCTTCTCTACAAGATTTACTAGTCTTCTCCATTGCCTCTTCAATGTACGCACCATCTCCACCAGCTATCCAAAAGTCACATCAATCTTTCTATTTTTCAAATCCTTCTCAAGCTATAGCTCTCTTGGCCATCCCTTAGTGAGAAGTATGACACATGAGTTTGTGATGTGCTTGCCTCTTTTGCTTGACCTTGATATCTTCTTCTTCATGCTTGTTCCCCTTCTTCTTACTAGGTCACGCACCATTTTTTCCCTCCTTCTCTTTTGTAAACATCTTTTCAATAGGCATGGATGTAGTCTCATTTCCCTTTGCAGTCTTTTTAAGACAAACAAAGTTCAAAACCTTTTTCTTTCCCTCCTCATCTATTGTCAACCCACTAGGTCCTGCTTCTCCTTGTACCTCTACAGCATAGCTATTTGGCTTGTTTGGAAGTTGTATTGAAAATGGGTACATATCTCCCCCCATTCTTGGTGGCTTGTCCCATTGTGGGATGATGTGGCCTAACTCCCACAAATATATCTTGTAGGCACCTTTTGCTAGCCCCTTCCATTGTTTGAGCTACCTCCATTTCTATTCTTCCTATTATCACCATTAGGCTAACTTGATTGTCTCCCATGAACTTGAGCATTTTCCATACTAATAAAAAGATTAAGACTAACATTTTTTATGAGATTTACCACTTCTATCATCTCTTTCTTTATATCTTCATCTGCAGCCGTAGTTGTGACAATTGCTTTCACAACTTTGGGAATAAGAAGAACGGCCCATGGCCTAGGAAACTTCTATTGAAACTACTTCTTGCATGGGCTCCACTTGATTCATTTGGGATCTCCTTGGTGCATTAATAATCTCCAATTTATTTAGCCCTTTCAGCTTCCACAATTTATTTCTTGCCACTTCTAATGAATCTTCATGGGTTCTTGTTCTCTTTAGTTCTACGTGCCATTGCAATGTACCACAAACACCAGCCAAAAACCTAGCCTTAATCATCATTTTAGTAGGTGCTATTTGTGGCTAGAAATATTTACACATTCTCTCCCACAATAAAGAAAACTTCTTTATATGCTCATTCACATGTTCATTTTCTCTCTACCTTGGCTTTTGGACTTTATGCCACTCCTTGTTTGGGTTTTTAGTCTTTTCAAATGCTTCAATCAAGGCTTCTTTAAGATTTTCTCAACTTAGAAAACCTGATGGGCTTGTCCCTTCTAGCTACTCCTCATATGCCTTATACTAGACTCTAGCATCTCCATTTAGATATAATTGTAACAATTGCAACCTTTGGGTAGCAATCTCAGTATGGTTGCTTATGCAAGCCACTTCTATTTTCTCTAAGAGCTCTTCCATATCCTCATCTATTCTACCATGAAACTCTTGATAAGAGAAGGCCATGTGTACTCAAACTCACTATCAATCTCTAAGAACATTTTTCACTCAAAAGACAAGAATCTACCACAATGACCAAATCTACACAATTCTTGACATTGACTTTAGGCTCTAGAAGAGGATAAGACATGTACACCAAATGATGTATTGTAAGAAGTTACTGGAATAATTACTGCTTGTGGCAATGCAAGGATTTTACCTAGCCTTTGACGGCCAAACATGTACACAATGCATTGTTGATAGAAAATCTTCCTGTCACCGTGCACATTTAAGCAAATCCTTTTTGTAGGATGAAATTTCAAGAGTCAAGAACCTCATCCATTATCCATTACCAGCCCTTATCTCCATAGTCTAGCCAAAATTTTGGCACCATAATGGCTATAAGTTGATTATTTCTAAACCAAAACTCAATCTATTTGATTGGATCTAGGAAAACTTAGACAAATTTTACCTTGTAAAATGGCCAAATAACCACCCAAACTCACCAAAGCACCAATAAAATAGCCTCCAAAAGTATCACAATCACTCAATCTCCAATATATGATAAAAAGAGTAGCCACTAACACTATCTTATCACTAGCTCTCTAGGCATGTAGCAGATTACAATGCCTCAATGGCTTGAGCAGCGTATGCAATCCTTGTACCATCCAAAATGAAACCTCCTAAGCTTAATGCCACAATGAGGTGTGTTGGAGGATCTTTAACCTATATCATTGAAAGGATATTCTAGACAAGAATTGCCTAGTCAAAAACCTCACACACTCAAAAGGATAAGCATTTGTTTCTTAAATACACTTCCAACCACAATACAGAGCACAATTGCAAAAAAATTTCCTATTTCAAAACCATTGATGTAGTTTGAACCATTTGTTGGTGATATTCAAAACCCATGGACCCACATATAGCATACATATATAACTAGCTTTTAGCCCATAATGATGCTAGGTACCTGCAGACAAGATGTCCTGTAATCTGTACCTACACCTATAATGAAAACCTACAATCTATTTGGCACCAAAGGTACTTGCAAACAAAGTTCCTCTGTGGGGACACCAAAAGATATAAGAAGTGAAAAGCAAAACCCAAGAAGGCCTCTATAGATCTCCACTCACACACTCTCAAAAACACACACACACAAAAGGCACTAGACTCACTCACACACACTCTAAAAGAACATGCAGATACCCTCAAATGAAAGTCAAATCTAGGACTTTGCAATGTGCACATCTTTGCACCAAAACACACACACACACACACACACACACACACACACACACACACACACGCACACGCACACGCACACGCACACGCACACGCACACGCACACGCACACGCACACGCACACGCACACGCACACGCACACGCACACGCACACGCACACGCACACGCATGCGCACGCGCACGCGCACACGCCCACGCACACACCCACGCGCACGCACGCACGCACGCACGCACGCACGCACACGCACATGCACACGCACGCACACACACACACACACACACACACACACACACACACACACACACACACACACACACACACACACGAGATCATTTACACATGATGGAAAATTTAACTTTAAATTTAACAGCAAGTTAAGATATGAGCAGCTTATTTGTAGGATGGAGTCATACATATTAAGCTCCAATCATCAAACACACAAAAAATCAAAGGCAAAGCACCTATAGATAGATGGGAGAAGCACCTACTAATGTCAACAAATAGATGCACTCTTGCATAGAATTGAGCTCACTATTGCATCCAAAACATTGGAAATCTTCCACCTATAGCCTTGCTTTGCCTAATTCCAACACACATAGTGGAAGTTATGGACAAATAAAGCTCTCAATATAGGCTAAAAGGGTCACAGCTTGCACACACTAATTGGGCTGCACTCTCATCCTATTCTCTACTTTCTTTACATAATTTTTGATTCCACATTATTTCTATCTCATTTGGCACCCTTGGTCTTTTGTTTAACTTTATTTAGGCACCAAAAGAGCAAAAGTTTCTCCAAACAGTGCCAACAGACTTTTTTCAATCAGTCGTACATTTGACATCGTCAAACCAATCAAATCCTTCTCTTTTAATTGTGCACGTAAAAACCACCTAGACACCATGTGAAGTAGGTCATACTTAGATTTCATGATGAAACTTATGCATAATACACCCAAACAAGTCCCTTCTTTGATCTCATCATCCATGTTTGCAATCACATGTCTTGTGGGACCTACTTACTTGCATTTGCCCTACCTTTATTCTTTTTGCATCCAGCTTGCACCACTTTCCATCAAGTGTGAAGCTTCCTCAAGATAGTTACGGCACCAATCCATTAGGGGGAGAGTGAGGTCTTTGGGGGCCCTTTTATTAGGCAAGGGATTAGCAAGATGGTTTAGAGAGGGACAAATAGTTGTTTGCCATGTGGACAAGAATGTTGGGTTTGCATATGCGTCATAAGAATCTTGAAAATATTCTTTTCTCCTTCAAAAAGTGGGGGGAAGAGTTTTTCGTTTTTCAAATGTCCATAACTTCTACATTTTAACTCCAAATTGAGCGGACAAGAGTGCGTTAGGATCGCATCAGCGAGCTCTTTCCATAGATATGCTACTTGATGTAGTTTTGAGTTTACTATCACATAGTGCCACGTGGCACCCCATCCCCCCAAAATTCAAATTCAAAAAAAGTATCCGTTTTGAGGCATCAAATTAGAAAACGCATTTCCTTAAGTGAAAAGGTTTGACTTCCTTAAACTGCCAAAAAAAAGGGCCCCCAAAGACCTCACTCTCCCCCTAATGCACTCCTTTTTCTTGCATTAACAAAGTAAAATCATACACATAGTGAAGAAATGATATTGTACATACACCTAATTGTTCGTACACTTGTGGGCCCCACTAGTTGTCTGGCCGTTGGAGATAGGCATCCATTTAATTTGAAATCTGTGCATGCATTTGTACATATGCCCAATTAAAAGGCTAAAAAAAAAAGCCTAACAATGTATCTAGCATCAAGCAATGCATGTTCTTTTTCATGTTGCTCGTAAAGAACAAGCTTGTGTGCCTATAGTGTTAGGTCACTAGTAGATTAGGGCCACAAATTGCAATTTCAGTTAGACCATGCACAAGTACTCCTTGCAGCTAGGCTTTGTCAACCTTATAGAGACAAATTTTGAACATGAAGAGCCAAGCCAAGCATCTATAGAGCCTTAATCTCTAAATGAAGCTCCAACTCAAGCAACTCCATAAACACCACTTCAATAGCCATTTTTTCTTTTAAAGCATCCATTTCCAAACCCATGTCTCATCAAGATTAGTTTGTCTTATGGATTCAACATGCTTAAAACTTGTTGCATGGCTAGAGTCTACAAAAGTCTTCACTCCAAAACCAAGGGTATGGCAGGAGGGAAGTCATCCATGCTCCAATGCTAGGTTCCAAAGGCTACTTATGATTGCTTCCCAAACCACTTCAAGAAGAGATCCCCTCATTCAAAACAACCAAAGCCAAAGTCAGCAAAGCCAAGGTCCAACCCTTAGATGACAACAAAGTTTGGGCTTTGAAAGGCTCCATCCCACCTTGTGCTATAAATCCAGCTCACCCAAAGTGCAGATTTCCAAAGCAAAGGCACACCAAGTCAGAACCAAAGAAACTCTCTTCTCAACCTATCCCAAAGTCTTCAAAAACATTAAACCTTAATCTCTTGACAAAGACTCATTTAAGACATCACACTCCACACCAGTCTTGATGGATTCTCAAATATATTCTCAAGGCTAAAGGCTACTACAAAGGTTAGCCACTTGTATGGCCTCCCAACCAAAAGCTTGCTCCAATTCCCAATCCAAAGTCGCAAACCCCATTGCAACCAGTTTCTCCAAGAAACCATTCAGCCACTAAAGCCACTCCAATATCAACTATGAAACCTGCCAAGCAAGTGTGGCTTCGAAAACAACCAATCATACCAATTTTGACCACTTGAAAAAGAGCACAACTCTTTGATCCTACACAAAGTTTCTCCAAATACTGCCCTTTAACTCATAGTAACTCCAAAATTTAGACAACCCATCTGCGTCTTCTAAGCATTACCAAGCTAGAGTGTGCTTTATCCCAATTCCCTATTAGATAAATGTATTTGCAACAAAGCACATTTGCACTACACTATCAATTAGACACCACACAAACCATGGGCACAATATCCTCTTGTAGCTATACCATGTTATAAGCCTATGTAAGCTTATTTCCTAGCATGTAAACAATGAAATCTAGTGAGAAGAAAACAAATGAAAATTTGCCAGTAGATGCCACTCAATGGTGTAGGCAGCTACATGCTTAAGTACCCAAAGTTTCTTGCACCACATATGCCATTCATGCACTGACCATTGATGCATAGCACACTACATTGACAAAATTATTTCCACTTATGTCTTTGAAAAGGCAAGGGGGAGAGTGTTGCTTTTTGTAATGTGTATTATCTCCTTTTTGTAGGGACATAGGGAGTTTGATTCTCTACATTGAGTACACTTTTAGAGCTATGAGAGCTTATTGAGTGTCTTCAAGCACTTGATTAGCTACAACTTCTTTGAAAGTTCCCATTCATACTCCTTTCTTGCAAATCATACTATTATCCGTGCATATCTCTTTGTATGCATATAGCGCATTCACCTTATATGATTACATGCATTAGGCATGCTTCTAGCTTATTGCCCAAGCACAATTCCATAAAGTTCTTCATGCAAAATTTGGCAACCACATACATACACCAATAAAAACCAGACATTTGAGAGCACTTTTAGGTATTCTCCCTCTCAACTCATCTGGTAATAAGCACCAACCTTTCCTTTTCTATTTACATTTCCTATTTTTTCTTTAAATTTAACCAAATTAGTGAAGCTTCTATAACCCTCAGCCAAACCAACGCTACATCTTTCCATTCAAGATGCCATCTGGCAACTTTAACAAGCGCCTTTGTGTAGATGCGTAGCATTAGGCACAAGGGAATGTTTTCCTAGGAATAGCAAGACCAAATCAAGGCCAATCAAAGGGCGTTTAGGTGTCAATCTAAAGATGAAGATATTGGTGGAAAAAATAAATGAAGAGCTATGGACACATATGGACTGAAAAGGTAAAGATTCAACAGATTGGTTAAAGGACTAGTAGATGCATAGCTAGAATGACATGGTTGCAAAGCCCATGAAAATGTGTTCTTTTTAGCTAGTCAGGAATTCAACTAAGATTATTGATGTAAATTCCAATTCAAGTGATTTAACTACTTGCAATCAATACTCTAAGGGTAGTAAAGTGATAAAAATGCTTTGTGGGCTTGCAAGAGTTTCATAGATGCATCAAATTAAGCCTAGAAGCTTTCCCAGATTAATCTAGACTAGTTTTGGCCACCCAAGGTGTAGACAAGGCCAAAAGAATGAGCAAAAAGGTAGGAAGTTAGCTTGTTTGGACCGCCATTCAAAAACTCTCAAGCTTAGACTAAGCTGGAGAGCTTTCAAGCTTTGGCTATAGCTTCCTCCATCACTATCTCCACCTACACCTTCACTTCTAGCTCATGCATGAGCAAAGCTCTTTGCTATTGTGGATAAAGCATTAGATTCTCTCTCCTCTTCTCTATTCTACATGGAATGAGCATCATTTATAATTGAGCAACACTCTCCCAAGTGTGGCTTGAGTGTGCTTAAGCTTTTCCAAGATCCTCCATAGCTTGTATGATCTTGCATGGGGCCGTGGGTTTGGTGAAGTTTATTGAAAGGCACCATTAGAGCTTCCTTGAGCTTTACAAGCTTGAGGATTTTGGGAGAGAGCTAGGTGAGTGTGTGAGTGCTCCTAGCATAGTGAATGAATTGTGTGTACATGCATGTCTTGCTTGATAGTGTAGCAATATTCTAGTGGTTGTGTATGTGTGTGTCTCTCTCCCACCTTAAAGATAAGCACTTGTGCACCATGGAGGTCAGATATCTAGCTCCAAAAGAGATCTTTACCTCATTGGAGTGTCACACAAATTGTACTCTCCTCTACATACTACCAACATAGAGTCTTTTGTCTCTCCAAGTATGTTTGCCAACTTTTTCTGTGATATTTTGCCACATGAAGATGCGGTAGTCAATGAAAAATCACAGAAGAGACAAGAATGTGACACCAAATCTAGAAATCAATGCTTTAAATTTTTTTATGAAGGGGAAAAAGTTTCAAAACTACAAGTTTTTTGCAGGGTTTTCAATCTTCAAACTATCTATTACTAGTTGGACATTAGTGTAAGTGCCTTGCTTCAACTACTAGAAAAAAGTTTTCCAAACAAAAATTTTATGCTATTGTCATGCAGTGCAGCAAAGTGGACGTTAGCCCAATGATCACGTAATGTTTGGGAAAGAGCTAGCCAATGAGTGCAATATCCCTAGTGTGATGCACCATGATATTGAGAAAATGTTCAAAGAAATAGGGCTCGAAGTAAGATGTTGAGTCATTTTTCACTCATTCCATGTGTCAAGAAGATGTTTAGGCATTGAAAATTTTCAAGTTTTATGTTGTGTAATTAAAAAAAAAATCTAAAAATGGTAGAATGTGTGTATCCGCTAATAGTATTGCATGAAAACACATAGATTCAAAGTGGCTAGTGCTAGAGAGAGAGCCATGCCATTTGAGATTTGGGATAAGAGCAGATGGTGTAAATCCATTTGAAGTCCACTCAACAAAAGGTTTAGCTTGACCAGTGGTTTTTTTGAGCTACAACATTCCCCCATGGATGTGAATACAAAAAAGACACCTTGGTTTAGGTTTACTTATCCCAAGTAGAAGAAAGGTGAAGGATATGCTGGCATATTTAGCTCCACTAATTGAGGAGCTATAATATCTTTGGAAAAAAATGAAGTTGGTTGGTAATTTAAAAAACAAAGGTTATAAATTACCTAATGTCATGACTATACTAATGTGGACAATGCATGATTATCTTTGAAATGAGGATGTAGATAATGAAAGTGTGCAAGATAATATACATGTCCTTTATGTGGTCCATAGTTGTAGGCTTGTTATAGTTTTTATCTCAAGAATATGGCTTATGAGGGGCACTCTAGATATCTACCTAGAGATAATTGATTGCAAGGACAAGATCAAAGAACTACTCCAAGTGGAATGACAATGCTTGATTGGAAAAAACTATTGGATGTTGTGCATGCTGAAGGGATATTTTTGTAGGGAATGAAGGGAGTTAATGCATTATATGCATTACTATATTGGGGTGAGACTCTAGTCTATCATCTCTTAGATCTCATGCATTGCTTCAAGAATGTTGCAGTGGCTATATGGTAGCACTTATGTAGACAAAAAGATAATCTCAATAGAAGGTTAGTTCTAGAAAAAGCCAATGTAATGCAAATGTATTACCATTGAGAGAATGGATAACTTTTAGATGCACCTTAGATTTTATTAAACAAAGAGATGAATGTAATGGAGCAAGAAAGAGAGACAATATATCCACCCACCAAAACCATGCATAGCTTGAAGGGTGCCTTTACCAATGCAAAAAACAAGAAGAGTTGAGTGGTTTCAAGTCTCATGAATGGCACAAAATTTTACAAGTCTACACTTTGAATATCGTGTAGAATTTTTAAGTTTAAACTTTGTTTTTATTACTGATTTATAAAGTTCTCTTTTATTACATTGCAATTTATTCTCCTCATAGCAATAGCTTGATTTGGTACAACTAGAGTGCTAACATGTTTTGACGGGGTCACTCACAAACATGTAAGTGTAGCATGTGGGCTCAACAAAAGGAGTGTTTTAGATAACTTTTTTTTTACATTTTTTATAGACAAAAGGGCATCATGTAAGGGTGTACTCACATATTGAATAGGAAAAGGGATTTCTTTGTTTGTGACCATTTTAAATATAAGGGACTATATATACAAGCTAAGAACGCATGTGATATAGAAACTTTACATATGGTGAGCCCCTTGAGTAGCATATATGTGTAGCTTATCCTCACTTGTAAGGTAAAATTAATAGATCTATTGTTTTATAAATCACTTTGAATCTTTATTTAAGCATGATGTTTATTGAATTAGGTGGAAATCATGTATGAAAATAGATCATTTATCTATAAAAAATTTGAGGATTAAAGCAATTCAAATTGTATGCCTAATAGAGAACACATTTGCTACAAGCATCCTTACTATACAAGTCTGTATACTTGTACATATAGTTAATGACGTAGCTGTGGCAGGGGTTGTGAACACACAATGGATATTCTATCTTGAATTATTCATAAAAATCTTGAAATCTTTTCATTGCCAAAAGGCTAGGCCAAAGGGAATCATGGTAGAGGGACGGATTTTTCAAGAATCTTATGTGTGGCTATCAAAAACTCTTGGGCATATACATAAAGCCATGCCAATGCTATGGAATAGTAAGGATGATGATGGATTGATTGACGAAGTGTGCTAGGGTAAAGGGTTGTGATCTTTTTGATGGAGGAGGAAAGGTAGAGAGCAATGTCATGTTGTATTGCAAATGCCATTTTTTGGAGAAATGGTTTTAGAAGTATGTAGCTACAAGAGTTATTGATGGTAGTTTGCCTAACTTCTCATCCCAACCATGGATTTTGGAGGCCTTGCTGGTGGCAAAGGGCAGTAGTGAGATAGTTAGCACCAAGGAGATGGATCATGCACATGGTTGTGACTGGCATGTGAGTCTACTCATTGCTTCTATTTCTTTACACTATAGCTAAAATGTAAAACAATAGTACTTACATGTAGTCTTTGTCTCTAGGCTTACAAGCTTTCTGCAAGATCTTAAGGACATCATTTTTTTGTAAATAACAATGATGAAAGTTGTCCTACAAATGATAGTGGTTCTTTGGCCAAATTCAATTAAGAATCATTTGCAAAGAGTGGAGAAGTATTAAAGCTTACAATTTATGGACACAATCATCAAATTATTGGAGCTTAACTTTAATCTTTTGAGTGATATGCTTTTTATGTTAATTGGTATCAAACTATGAAATGAGGCCAATGACCATCCTTTAGAGTGGCTAAAAATGGTTGACACTTTTGGTTTTTATGAGCAATGTGATTAGGTTTATTTGCATACTCACAAAAAACACTTGTAAACTATTCTTATGTAATGCTAACATACTTGGTCAATTTTCTCGTATAAGTACTTTTTTCATCAAGTGCATGGAGATAGAAATTGGATGTATGTCATTGATGTTGGGCCTTATATTGCAGGGAGCTCCTAAATACCTAAGAGTTATCTTCCATTTAGAAAATAAACAAGTTTTTGAATTCCATTAATCAAAATATAGAAGAGGATGGATCATCCACAAAAGAGGAAATTGATTATAGCTCTACATCAATAGACTCCACAAGTGATTCTAATTTTGATAGCTGGCTAGATATGTTTGAGGTGAACACAAATGTTTGGCCATATGAGAATAAGATTGATAATGTCTATCATAGTACAATTGGATTAAAATTAGAAGCTGTTTTAAGAGATAGATCATGAAGAGCTTCACACATATATGACATCTATACCCTAAATACGAAAATTTGTTCTTTTGGTTGTATTATTCAATGTTATCTTTACAATCCTATTCGTGTTATTTTTAAATATGTCTTTGCATAGTGTTGTGTGCAAAGGTAACATAAACATAAATACATATTTACTTACATGTAAATACACAAACCCACACATCTATACACATAGATGTATGTAAACATGTTTACATATAAACATACACAAACATGTATAAACATACTCCTATTAGCCCACTAGATCTAGGGAGTGTTACATGTGAAGTACTTATACTATTTAGCATGTCAAGGAGTTGTAATGTTTATCATATCAGAAGACCTGCCTAGTGCATTAGTCCCCACTAAATAGTTGGAGAGCATACACCACCACCCCCTCCCCCCTGTTTAATTTTCTATGGTACTCATTCTAGTCCACATAAATGTACATATACATATACACATACACATGTAAATATATACATTAAACTATACATGCATAGGTATGCACATAAATGTATACACAAAGACTCATATACCTATATACATGAACTTATATACATACATTCACAAACATACATACACAAACACATATACATGAACACTTATACATATGCAAATGATTGCATTTACACATGCGTATATACATAAACATGTATGTACACAAATGTAAACATGTATATGTACACATGTATGTATGTACATAAACATATAAACATGTACAATTATGTTTAGACATAAATGGGTATATATACATAAATAAGCGTAAATACAAATACACATATGCTCATACCCATATATGTATAAACTTAAGCACATAGATGTACACACATAAATGTTTATACATATGCACATAAATGTATAAACACCTACACATATAGATATACGCAAATATGTATACACATAAACATATACACATATATAAATGTGTACATATACACACATACATATATACATATACACATAATTGTATATGCATAGATATATACACACTTATACATAAACCTATATACATGACTATAAGAACATATACATACATACCTATACATATAAATATACACATATACATATATACATATCTACAAATTCTTATCAGCCCACAAACCTAGGAAATGTTATATGTCAAAGAGGTTTACTAATCATTTTGTAAAAAAAGTTTCTTAGTTCTTTTGGTCCTCACTAAACAATGGGTGAGCATACATCATCCTTTGCCCCCTCTTGTTTACTTTCCTCTTGCACTCAATGCAATGCACATACATAAGCATATGCAAATATACATACACATAAACATGTATACATACATGAGTAAACATATACATACACACATATATGTATATACATGTACACGTAGATTCTTAATATAAAAATATGTACACATGCATACTTATGTATATACACATAAATGTATTTATATATACATATATACAAAAAAACATGTATGTACATATGTACTTACATTTTTATACAAACACATATGTATACATTCACAATTATACGTATACAAACAAATGTATATACATACTCACATTTATTAATATACAGACACACAAATATGTTTTTACATAAATGCATATACATATACAGTTATAAGTATACACATAAATGAAAATACATATACACATATACATATATACAATTATGCTCATACATATATATACATAAATGTGTATACATATACACACATGTCCATGTATACGTAAATGTGATAGATATACACACATGCCTATACACATAAATTTATATACACACACATATATGTATATACATATATACATATACACGTAGATGTATCTAGTTATTCTTAATAGCTCACTAGACTTAGGGTTTGCTATGTGTCAAGGAGTTGTATTGTTTAGCATGTTATAAGAGCCATTCAACTCTTTTAGTCTCCATTGAGAAATTGGAAAGCATACATCATACATTACCCCCCCACGTACTCTCCTTTAGCACCCATTGCAGTGCACAAACATATGCACATAAAGATATACATATATATGTATATGTATACAAAGATATATGCACATGTACGTATTTACATGTACACATACATGTTTATACATAAATGTACATGCGTGTACATTTGTAAATCTACACATAAATGTACACACATATATACATATTTGTACAAGTATGTACGTACACACATAAATGTATATACATGTACAATTATTTGTATACACATAGATGTATATACATACACACATATGTGCATACACATAATGTATGAGTTTACCCACATACATGTATATACATATACACATATATGTTTATACATAAAAGTATACACATACACACATATATGTATACACATAAATGTAAATACATGTACATTTGTATGCATATACATAATTTTATAATATTATACATATATACACATAATAAAAAATGTATGTACATATTAAAAAAAGTGTGTATACATATGCACACATATATGTATATACATGTACTCATATAATGTGTGTGTGTATACTCTTACTTGCCCACCAAATCCAAGGAGTGCTTTATGTCAAAGAGTTGTATTGTTTGGCATGTCAAAAGAGCCATCCATTTCTTTCATTTATGATAGTAGTTGCTTGTGGCTTCTCCTTTGTGCAGGTTGCATAAATGAATGATTCATGTAGCAAACTCATAACAAAGTTCTTAATGTACATGGGCATCTCAGTGTTATATTACTTTGCACAATTTGTAGCAATTGTAGGACATGGACCTCATTCTAGTACATGTACAAGTGCACACACATTTATGTATACACATGTACATATACACATTAATGTAAATTCATGTATGTATACACATAAATGTTTATATACATATACATAGATATAGTCATAAATACATACACACATGTACATATACACATAAAACCATTTGGATGTACATACATACATACATACAAACATACATACATACATACATACATACATATATATATATATATATATATATATATATATATATGTATGTATGTATGTATGTATGTATGTATGTATGTATGTATATAAACAAATACATATACATACACACACACACACATATATATGTACATATACATAAGCACATACATTTGTACATGTACACACATACATATACCTATAGATGTACCTACGCACACACATACTCATATATACATAACATAAATGTATATACACATATACATACTCATTTATGTCTATACATATATGCGTATACTCCTTAATGTATATACATGTACATACACATATCCCTTCTATGACCAAAAATTTCCTTCAATGGGGAGAGATTGTCTTTCTTGAAGGAAGGAGACAATCAAGGGTCAAGGGGGCTGTGAATTGCCCCTTTCCAACTTCTTAATAAAAGGATATTTTAGTAGTTTTTTTTTTAAAGCTCTTCATTTGTGGATTTTGGCGGCTTTGCAATTTACTCATCGAGAGAGAGAGAGAGAGAGAGAGAGAGAGAGAGAGAGAGAGAGAGAGAGAGAGAGAGAGAGAGAGAGAGAGAGGGGGGGGAAGGGGGGATGTTTGCTACATTTACATGCTACCAAAACTAGAGGGGGTGGGGGGGGCACTACTACATAAGAGCTGTACTGAACCGCCTATACCAACTAAAATAAAGGTAGAAGAAATTTTCCACACCGTTGAAAACCACACCTAAATAGTTATTGATATAAAAGTGTTAGAAAAACCATTCATATAAGCATCCAAAGAAATAAGATTTGTAAACAAAATTCATTTTTTTGACAATTATACCAATGGGTATATTGACGGCTATATTGACACTTGTATGAACATGCACAGCAATGATTTTACAAAGAATTTTTTTTTGGCATAATGGTTTGTTTGGCATTTTGTGGATTCCAAACATACCATTGTGCCAAAAAAAGGGTACTAAATTCAATTGTAGTCACTTTTGAAACATTTTTGGCATATTTTTAATAAATAGACATAGTTTGACACTCTCTTCAAGCTTAAACATTTTAGTATATTTCTAACAATGAATGAATACACAATATACTTAAAACATGTCCTTTGCATGTGTGCTACATTTGGTTCTCACCAAATATGAGAATGAACCATAATTGCGTAGGAAACTGGTGATCGATGCCATACAACACCATATGATAAAATTCCATATGGTATCAAAATTATAGAGTCCATTAAGTGATGCATTGCCATATGGTTAAGGGTCCTGTAACTTGTATAATAATCAAAACCTTCCACAAACATAAACCATAAACAATCTGTCATTAAATGATATATTATAGACTTTACAAAGTTAAAATTTGCCAAAAACAACAAAATTGGAATGCACATACATAAAGACACCTACCTATACAATCCATAAAGCTTAACATAAACATAAATAATGCTTTTTCATTAATATAAAGAAGGACCTATCAAATACATACCAAAAGATTAAAAGCTTTGCTAAGAAAAACAAGAGAAGGTTAATTCCATTACAAGCTTATAGAAATTGCACTCACCTAGAAATACCCACCAATGACATGGTACTTGCTCTTAAGGTGCTCCAAAAAAGGTAAAAATCCCTCTGCAATGCCAAAATTTTTCCCCCACATGTCTGCAGGATGTCTTGTAACTCTCTACTAAGACAACCATACCTAAGCCCATACATAATTTCTAATTAGCCATGCATATTTACAAATAAACTCATTTCAAAAGACAAAATTTACTTATAAAACCAAAAAAAAAACTTCTCCCAACCATTGCTTCTTAGGTGGAAAGTCCCCACGCTCTAAATTTGCTTTGTTGTGGCTTCCTCTTAGTGTGCATAGCAACAAGGTTTCTTCCAAACGAGTCTCATGTGTTCCTCCTCTTCTTGCACTCTTCCAAACCATGGTATCTACTTGACATGCTTTATGGCTTGTTTCAAATATGAACATGTGTGTTTGAGCATATTTATCATCTACTCATTTTTTCATAGTATAGGCACCCCTTAGCCTCGTGGCACCAGCTTGAACTCTTATAGGATCTGATCTTGCACATGATTTTTTTTTCTTTGTTAATCCTTGGGCAAGTTTTCATTTTATCACCTTGAAACACTACTTTCCAAAGCTCACTAATGCAATTTTTCATTGCCAGGCCCATATCATCCAATAGCACCCTCTAATTTCAAATTGTGTACCTCCTTTTGTCAAAGGTAGGTGGAGTGGCACTAAATGGGTAGCTACTACTTTATGTCCTTGATGGCATTGCATATTGAGTCTTAAGATCTAGACTACCATCTAATAGGGTGGAGGTAGTTGAACTACCTTTGCAGCATCTTCCAAAAGCAAAGCAACAATGCTGCCGCACATCTGGTTGTGATGGTGGGTTTGAGGTTTGGTTTGAGGGTGGGCTTGAAGGTGGAACATAGCTTGATTAACCCTTCCACATTTGTTGAGCCATCTAGATTTGACCTAAGCTCACATGTGAGAGAGAACCCTAAAACTATGCAGGGCTCATTTGCTATGGAGTTTGAAAGGTGGGTATTGTAGGTGTGTACCCCTTGTCTACTATATCCATGTCTACACATATGCACACACACAATTTTATGTGAGTGTGCAAAGGAACAAACATTTTTGAGCAGAGAGAGAGCATCTGTCTAGTAAAACTTGGTGCCGAATTTGCTCAAAGTGAAGGACGAGAACTATCTTTGCAAACCCTAAATTTGGCAGAAACAAAATCTATTGGCTCATTTGGCTGTTGGTGTAGATAAAACAAGAAAGGGGAGTCTAACTAGGGGCCTACCATTGCAAAACAAAAGGAAATGAGAATGTGCAAGAGAGTCTTTGAATGTAGAGAGCCTTTGGATATGAACATCAAACTATGCAAGCCAAGGAAAGAAGTCTCATCCAAACTTCTAACATGTCGTTGATGTACACATCAAAATATTTGATGAAATAAGCATCAATATAACCATCAATATAAGTGTAAAAAATAATGAGTTTTGGACGCTTTTACCAATGGTTATACCGACAAATGTTTTGACGACACATTCTTTTTTTTTCAAGAGTAGGCCAAATTTTTTTTAAAAAATGGCCAATTGCAGTATGTCAAAAAAAATAAACCCCCTCTCCCCGTGTCATAATGTACAACCAAATAAGGTTTTCCTCCTTTCTCTCTCTCTCCATCTCATGCAAACACAAAAATACATTTGAAGTCCATCCATCATGGGTACACACTTAAATCCGGGGGAAAAATTTTTGTGACCCTGCAATTGGTGCAACTATCAAGTGGCTAGGTTGAGAAGATTTTTCAATGATCATTCACAAAAATGGGGCATTTTTGTCTAAAAAACATTGGAGCAAGTACTTGAAAGCTCATCAATAGACCCACCAATCAATCCTCTAGATATTCAACCTAAACAAGATGCACATCCATTAGTGCCTTTGACATCACAAGTGTATAGACAAGAAATTGAGGAACCTTTAGAAAATTTTCATGAGCAAACTTTGGATGTTATGATGGATGACATTCATAATGCAAATGTGCATGTGGATTGTAAAAATAGCCCAAGACATGTAGAGCAACTTTTCAGCTGAGAAAAGACTAGGGTATGCACCTCACTGTGCTATGGATCTCTCTCTCTCTCTCAAACATGCATATACAAATGCACAAAGCTCACTTCCTTGCTTGCACACAAAGATAAAGGCAAAAACTCTTTTATTCTTTTTGATAAATTCTTTGTCAAAAATACTATGAATTTGAAGAGTTTAAAGTAAGAAGGCAAACCCTAAGTACAAAAGTAAGATACAAAATTGAACCACCCAACTGGCTAAATGGGGGTTCCAGCTCTTAATGGTGTTTCATCTTCTTCTCTTCCTCATGAATATTTCTAGCAAATCCCAACAATCATGCTAGCTAAAAATAGTTGGCATAGTTGGTGTAGCCAAACCGTCATCCCGACAAGTCACCCATCAAGATTGGCATTTCAACACTCCCCCTCAAGCTCAATCCATTGTTTATTACTCCCATCATCCTTCAAAACTCGTGCATCTTCTCTACTCTTAGTGATTTTTTAAACATACCAGCCACCTCCTCATTTGCATTAACATACCCCATGTCAATCTCTCTTGCAAGGACTTTATCTTGTACATGATAATAATGGAAGTCAATGTGTTTGGTTCTTGCATGAAAAAATGGCTTGTTTTTCAGCTGTATACTGCTCATGTTTTCACAAAATAATGTCACAAGTTCCTATACTTTGTGTCCTAGATCTAAAAGTAGGTTGCGTAGCCAAGCTATCTCATATGAAGTCATTGTTACTCCTTTGTATTCTACCTTTGTGCTAAGCAAAGCAGTAGTTGGTTGCTTCTTGTTGCTCTAGCTCACTAGTCCACTTCCAATGCTAAAGACACAACCCCTTATGGACCTTCTATCATATTTTGATATAGCCTAATCTGCCTCAGTGTATCCAAACATTTTGATTTTTCCATTTTATGCATAAAACAAACCATTATTCAATGTGCCTTTAGAAAATTGTAATGCTTTCCTAGCCACACCTAAACATGCATTTTGTGGCACCTATATAAAATAACTAGGCACGCCCTTATCACGACACATATTTGGCCTAGTTAATGTAGCAAAAATCAAACTTGCAACTTTTTTTGTACATGGTTGGATCTTCCAACTCATCTCCCAAATTAGCTCTTAGCTTTGCATTTGGCTTGGATGAGGTGGCTATGAGCTTCTAAGTCATCACACCATATTTCTAGAGCATGTCTAGCACATGCTTTGTATGAAGTAACCAAATATCTTGCTTTGTTCTTACTAGTGCTACTCCCAAGAAGTACATTAACACACCTAGATATTTCATGTTAGGTTCAAACCCAAGAACTATCTATAAATTTGCAATTTGCACCTTTTCATCACCTATAATAATTAGATCATCAACATAAATCATTATGATGACCAAGTTTGCATCTATTTTTTTTACATATATAGAGTAATCAACCTTGCTAATCACAAATTTAATGTTTTGCAAAAATGTGCTTATATTGTCCATCCAAGCTTTGGGTCCTTGATTTAACCCATACAAAGCCTTTTCTAGCTTACATACAAACATGGAAACTCAAGATGTACATATCCTTCTGGTTGCTCCATGTAGACTTCTTTCTATAGCTCTCCATTCAAGAAAGCATTCTTTGCATCCATATGGTACAGATTCCATCTCTGAGTGGTAGCCATAGCAATTGTTGCTCTCTCAATTGACATCTTGGCAATAAGACTGAATGTTTCTTCAAAATCTTTGCCATATTTCTAGGCATATCTTCTGGCTACAAGTCTAACCATGTATTTGTTTATCAAACCATCTGCACCATGCTTTATCTTATGAGCCAACTTACATATAGTTGGTTTCTTACCTTTTGGAGAAGGTGTAAGCATCCAAGTTTCACTCTTAAAAAGTGCATTCACTTCCTCATCCATAACTACATCCCACTTAGGTATGCCAATAGCATCTTGAAAGCAAGCAGGTTCTACATCCTGTACAATTTTAACCATATTTGCATAATGATGCATAGATAGATTATCATCTTTTATCTTTCAACTGGGTATTTTATGCATGAAGGACTATGTACTATCATCTTTTATCTTTCAACTGGGTATTTTATGCATGAAGGACTATGTACTTTGCACTCTTTGCACACTTGACGTTGAAACACTAGGAATTCCAAATTCTACATCCAAGCTGTCATTATTGGTTGAATGTCTTGCATTAAAGATAGCCATTGGCTTACACCTTGAGTACTATTTTGACTTTTACCTCTTCCACAAAAGCTCCCCCTTTTACTTAAACATCCAATGACTCTACCATGATTAAAGCTATCTAGATGTTGGTTAGTCTGGTTACAACTAAATCCTCTTCCTACACCACTTCTAGCACCACGTCCTCTTTAGAGTCCTCCCTTGCCTCTACCATATCTTGAGTAAAAGGCCTATACTTGATCATTGGGATCCTTATCTAATGAGGGTCCTTGATCATTTCTCTCTTTAATGATCATTAGAAAGATTAAAAAATCAAAGTTGGGAAGGTTCTCTTGAGCATACATAGAAGTGGCAAAAGCTATCCTCTTCTCATTTTGTTGCAATTCATTCAAGACTATAGATGCTAAACCATCATCATCTATAAGCACTCCAATAGACCATAATGTATCAACCGCCTCCTTTATTCTTAGCACATAATCATTCATGGACATGCTATGCTCCTTCTTCATTTTGTTCAATTTGTTCTTCAATTGAATCTTTTTGGCTCTAGTATTTGTGTTATAGAGCCTTTCTATTGCATCCTAGACCTCTTGGAATTGTTCAAGTTTTGTATGTGTTTTTCCATGCTATTAGACACATTTTGCACAACAATAAGCAAGATCTTTTTTTCCTTTTTTCTCCATTCTTTCCATGCTTTTAGCACCTCATCTATTGAGTCTTTGTTGGAGAGCTTTGGATCCTTCTCTTCACTTGATGTGTACCCCATAGACTCTTGCCTATCAAGTAGTTCCTCATCTAGAACTTCCACGGCTAGTAATTATTCTTATCCTTCTTCCCAATACTTGTACCTTTGTTTTCCCCCACACTTGACATTTTTACAAAAATGCAAATTTAGTGATTTTTCTATTTTTAGCAAACTCGTCTGAAAAAAATGTATCTTAGCCACTATAACTTGAATTGCAGCAAACCAAAAAGCTAAGATCATTAACAAATTGTGTTCTAAGTGGCAACACTAGTTTTTTTTTGGAAGAACCCCATTATCACGCCACAACTCCAAAGTTACTTCAAAAGATCTCCAAAATTCAGCTATAAGATTATGACCCCTAGATCTAGGGTTCTCTACCAAGCTAGCCATGCTTTGATACCATGAGAAAAAAAATGGGTATGCACCTCACTGTGTTGTGGTTTTCTCTTTCTCTCAAAATTGCACACACACGCAAAGATCTTCCTTGCTTGCACATAGAGATGGAAAGAAAAAAAAATTTCTTCTTCTTCTATTACCTCTCTGTCAATATTATAATGAATTCAAACAATATAAAGTAAGAAGGGGGACCCTAAGTAGAAAAGAGATGTTTAATATTGAGCTAACTAAAGCTGGCTAAATGGGATGCTTAGCTATAAACAATGTGTTGTTTTTTTTTCCCTCTTCACATGCTAGCTTGTTGTAGTCAACATAGTTTGTATAATCAACTTGTCATCCCAACGCAACACCCATCAAGCTTGATATTCAACACTAATGAGAAAAAACACATGCGTAGGTTGATGTATTTACCGTTGTACAGTGGAGACAAGGTGTCCATTTTACACGTAGCATCTCTTCAATTTAGATTTAGAGTCAATGTATGGATGGTAAGATATAATTGTTTCAAAACTCTTGGGGTATGTATTTTGAAACTTATGAATTGTTTTTACTTATACAAAAGTTTTATATGATTAATAAATATGTGTTTTCAAACAAGTTACTAAAAACCAATTTTTTCCAATTGATAATTAGTTACTGAATGATAGTGCAGCTACTAAAGCACTAGTACAATCCATAGGAGTGGGGTCTACAAGCTATCTTGCTTGTCCAAATGGCTATAGTCTCTATCATAAGAAAAACACTAATCTAATTAAATGTCCAATTTGTCAAACATCACGATGCAAAAAAGATGTCCAAGGAGAGAGTGTATCTACAAAAATTCTATAACATTTTTTTATACTTCCATGTATATAAACATTGTTCAGATGTAAAATCATGTCATCTTTAATGATTTGGCATCAAATTACAAGATCATCAAATGGAACCATGCGTGTTCTTGTAGGCTTGGAAACATATTGAGGAGAAGTGGATTCATTTAAAATAAGACCCCTATAACATTAGATTGAGACTAGCAATAAATGGTGTTAGTCCTTTTGGTTTGAGTAGTTCTTTGTGGAGTACATGGCCTGTGGTATTGGTAGACTTTAACATTCCACCATGGCTAGCAATTAGGAAAGGACATATCTTGCTTTCTTTAATAGTTCCTGGAAAAACAAAAAGTGAAACACATGGATGTTTATTTGGAACCTTTGATTGATGAACTATTGGTATTATGGAATGGTGTTGACATGTTTGATGCATCAAAAATATTTGGATATAAGCTAACAACAATTCATGGAAGACTGATGTGGACCATGCACAATTGGCAAGGCTATGTACAATGCTCAAGTATGCATTTTGAAATGATGAACTAGTAATATGCTAGAGGATATGTATACACATGCATTCATAAGTCTTGTGTTTGTTTGTAGGACTCTCAATGTGGGGATACAATGCATGTCCTCCAAGCAAGTCTACCATACAATGTTGGCATCCAAATTCATCAAAAAAAGTTGTGTAAGGGTCACAAAAATTATCTCCCTAATGATCATGACATGCAACAAGGGTTCTTGGAAAGAGTGCCCAAACCACTCAAAGCAAGTGATTGGGAAAAAAAATTGGATGAATCTTCATATATAATTTACCCTTTAATAAAGCACCTTTCTAATTTCCACTCACTCCCCTACTGGGGTGATTTATTGATTAGTCATCTATTAGATCTTGTGCATATTTTTAGGAATATTTCCAAAAAGCTTTGGAAAACCATTAATAATGCAAAAAAAACTAAGAGACAAAGAAATGATCTTCAAAAAGCACATTGCATGCCAAATTTGTGGGCAAGGATTGGTAATAGTGGAAGGGTGGTGCTTCCTAAAGCTCCTTGGGTCTTGACCAAAAAAGATTATGGACATGTGACAATAAGTATTCAAGAGTTTTTCACGCCTATAGGCTACATTCATTTTTTAGAAGGAGCATTCATGTTTGCTGAAAATCTAGCTAGTTAATAGTCAAACTATTGGCATAAGTGCTTAAAATTTGTGTTACCAATAGCAATCAAAGATGGTCTAAAAAGAATAATCAAACTATTTTATATAAGATTAGTGAAATTGTTCATTAAATATCAAAGAAAGAAATTGTTGTGAACACAATAGAAATAGCAAAGCAAATTACTATTGAGGTAGTCACCTTGGCTAAGATATTTCTTCCTTCAAGTTTTTTAACCATCCAATTTCATCTTCTTATTCATTTGGTTGATGAGGTCACAATGTCAAGGGAGTGCATGCTTGATGGATGTTCTTTCTTGATTGGTTCATGAAAACAATGAAGGGATTTGTATGTCAATGAGCTTGATCAAAGGGGAGCATGGCAATGGGATGGCTTGTTTAAGAATCCCTTGTTTGCATGATTGATTATTTAAGTACTTTAGATCTCAAGTTGCCATGATTGTTGAGACAAGATGAAAGTGATTGAATTACTTGAGAAGAGTTTTAAGGACAATAACTTCTAAGAAGAACAAACCCAACTATGCAATATAAGGTCTCCACATTTTACAAACTTGATTTACACGCTATAGGAGAATGTCTACATAAACATGAACATCAAAATAAGGAAAGGAGCAAGATTGCCTAAGCATTATGAAAAATTGAACTTGAGCCCTATGATGGCACTTGAACTTGGAATACTACCAAGATTCCCCACTTTTAAGTAGCTAAAAGATGCTACATGCTATTTCAAATGGTAAAATTATTAGTGATGAGGAAGAAGAGATTGCAAGTGAATGTGACTACCATGTATGTATGCATTGATTGAATATTAAAAACTGATCAATTGCTCTTTGGTCATTAGAATTTATAGATTTTATATTTTTTCATGTCATTAGTACGAAATATTTAGAGCACTATGGCCATGTGGGCAACAATTTTGAGGTGAAAAATTAGATAAGAAATGCACTACATATGATTGTGGTGGCAAGGCCAATTTCAAGCAAGACAATGTCAATGATAGTTTACCTAGCATGTTAGACTATTGTGGAGTTATTCAAGACATAACTAAAGCTGGATTTTAAAAACTTGACATGTTCATTTTTAATGTCAAATGGTCTAAGGTGGTTTGTCAAGGTTATCTTAAAACTACTCACTTCAATAGAAGTGGTCCTATGCAAATAGATTCTACAAAGGTATGGACAAATAGAAAAGACACATTTGTACTACTAGAGAACTGTGAGAAAATTATGTTTAAGGTCAATCCAAGGGATAAAAATGGCTATCTATACTACAAATTGATACATGTACACAAAAAATATACAATGAAAGTACTACAATTGAGTCAACAGAACAAGACTTGGAGGACAATGCATTGCAGACAAATGAAGAAGGCAATGCAATTCAAGTATGTGAATGTGAATTGAAAGAGGTTAAGATATTACATGAGGAGGAGAAAAAGACTTTCAAGACATTTAGTAGATAGAAGATGTACAAATAGAAGATAAGATTGAAATGCAAGACCAGGATTAGGAGGTGGATATAAGTGCAAAAAAAATTTTAGAAACACATATACTTGGGACGATGGATCTAGTTGCACAAGAAAAAACCACCAATGAAAACTTCTATAAATCCCATCGTGTTTTTTCAATCTAACTCATGCTTGAGATATCTAGTGTGTACATGAGTGTGTGAATTACCAATGAAGGTTTTAAATTTATCTTGTAGCAAGCATAGGGGGAAAATGCTATGGTAAACCCAAAGAGCTCACATTTTATATGGGATGGGGTTGAAACTTTGATAAGAATAGATTTTAATATATGTTTAATACATGTGCAAAGTTTCCCCCCCTATCCAATGCTCTTTTTGGGTTCTAAAACCATACCTTAGCTGTTTTAGCCTTTGTGGGTCTCGTAGAGAAAAACTATTAGAGTACGTTCTTAGATCTCAAATTTGATTTGATATGGGGATGAAAATTTGTAAGCATGGGGTCTTATAAATTATTAATATATGTGCAATTTTTCATCCCTATCTTTCACTCTTTCTGGTTTTTAAATATATACCCTGACTATTTTAGCCTATGTGGGTCTCAAAGGGAAAAAATGCTAGGGTAGGTTCTTAGACCTCAAATTTGATATGGGATAGGGATGAAAGTTTTCAAGCATAGTCCCTTGTATATATTCAAGATATGTGTAAATTTAAATCCCTATCCAATGCATCTTTTGATTTCTAAAACCATAATGTGACTATTTCAGCCTATGTGGATCTCGTAGGGAAAAACTATTAGGGTAAGTCCTTAGACCTCATCTTTGATATGGGGTGGGGATGAGACTTTAAAATAATGTTATATTATACATAATTAGGATATGTGAAAATATTAAACCCTATCCATTTCTTTTTTTTGGGTTGTAAAACCATACCCTAAAGATTTTAGGCTGTGGGTCTCGAATGGAGAAAATGCTAGGGTAAGTCCATGGGCATCATATTTGATATTGGATGGGGATAAATGTTTAAAATCATATAATCCTATAAATACTTAATATATGTGAAAAGTTTTAGCCTTCTCTAATGCTTTGTCTGGGTTCTAAAATCATACCCTGACAGTTTTAGCATGTATGGGTCTTGTAGGGAGAAAATGTTAGGGTAGGTTCTTAGACCTTGGATTTGATATGGAATGGGGATAAAACTTTGAAATAATGGGTTCTTATATATATTTAACATATGTGAAAATTTTAATCTCTATTCAATGCTTCTTTGGGTTTCTAAGGTGATACCTTGACTATTTTAGCCTATGTGGGTCTTGTAGGATAAAATAGCTAGTAGAAGTTCTTAGACCTCATATTTGATATGGGATGGGGATGAAACTTTGCAAGCATGGGATCTTATACTTACCTAGGATAATTTTTAAGCTTTAAGTCTATTCCGTGTTTTTTTTGGGTTCTAAAACCATACCTTGATGACTTTAGCCCATGTGGGTCTTGTAGGGAAAAAATGCTAGGGTAAGTTATTAGGCCTCAGATTTGATATGATATGGGGATGAGACTTTTTAAGTCATGGAATTTTATATATATTTAAGATATCTAAAAAATTCCAATCCCGTCCAATGCTCTTTTTGGGTTCTAAAACCATACCCTAATTATTCTAGTCTATATCAATCTAATAGGAAAGAACTGCTAGGGTAAAGTCCTTAGACATGATGTTTGATATGGGATAGGGAAAAACTTTGCAATAAAATCTACTTATACATATTTAAGATGCATAGAGATTTTCACCCCTATCTAGTTCTCTTTTTGGGTTCTAAAACCAAACCCTAACTATTTCAGCCTACGTGGGTCTCATAGTAAAAACTGCTATGGTAAGTTCTTAGACCTTAGATTTGACATGGGATGGGGATAAAACCTTTCAAGCTTGGGATTTTGTACATTCTTAAGCTATTTTGAAAGTTTCAACCCAATCTAATGCTTTTTTTGGGCTCTCAAACCAGACTATGACTAATTTAGCCTATGTGACCTCGTAGGGAAAAGTTGTTGTGGTAAGTCTCAGAATTCATACCGAATGGAAATTAAGATTTTCAAGAATGGGATCTTGTAATTGTTGAGGACATGTGCAAAGTTTTAATCCTATCTAGTGCTATTTTTGGGTTCTAAAACCATACCCTGACTATTTTAGCCTATGTGGGTCGCATAGGAAAAAGCTACTAGGGAAGCTCTTAGACCTCAGATTTGATATGGGATGGGGATGGAACCTTAAAAGCATGGAGAAATATACAATTTTTATATTTTTTTTAAAATTCAACCATATCAAATATTCTTTCTGTCTTCTAGAAACATACCCTTATTGTTTTAGGCTATGTGGGTCTCGTAAGGAAAAACTACTAGGGTAAGTCCTTAGACTATTTTAGCCTATGTGGGTCGCATAGGAAAAAGCTACTAGGGTAAGCTCTTAGACCTCAAATTTAGTATAGAATGGAGATAAAACTTTGACTTCATGGATCATTGCACATATTTGAGGTATGTGAAAAATGTCATCTCTATTCAACTCTCTTTTTTGGGTTCAAAAATCATACCCTAACTATTTTAGCCTATGTGGGTCCTGTAGGGGAAAACTATCGCAATAAGTCCTTAGACCTCAAACTTAATATGAGATGGGGATGAAACTTTGCAAGTGTGTGATATTATATATATTTAGACTATGTGAAAAGTTTCAACCCTATGCAATGCTTTGATTGGGTATCAAAAACCATACCTTGATGACTTTAACGTATGTGGATCTTAAAGGAAAAAAATGCTAGGGTAAGTTCTGAGACCTCAAATTTGATATGTGATGGAGATGAAACTTTAAAATTGTAGGATCTTATACATATTTAAGTTTTTTTTATCAATTTCAACCTTATGCAATCCTCTTTTTGGGCTTTAAACCCATACCCTGACTATTTTAGCCTATGCAAGTCTTGTAGGGAAAAATTACTACGGTAAGTTCTTAGACCTTAGATTTGATATGGGATGATGTTGAAAATTTGAAAGCAAGGTGTCTTATACATATTTAAGATAAGTTCAAATTATTAAACCTATCTAATTTTCTTTCTGGGTTCTAAAACCATACCCTGACGATTTAGGCCTATGTGGGTCTTCTACGAAAAAAGTGCTAGGGTAAGACCATAGACATCAGGTTTGATATGGGATGGGTATGAGACTTTTCAAGCTTAGAATCTTGTACAAACTTAAGAAATTTGCACATTTTCAACCTTATCCAATTCTATTTTTGGGCTTTACAATGATACCTTGATAGTTTTAGCCTTTGTGGGTCTTATAGGAAAAAAATGCTAGGGTAAGTCCTTAAACCTCAGATTTGATATGGGATGGGTATGAAATTTTGCAAGCATGGTCCCTTGCACATATTTAAGATAGGTGAAAATTTCTTTCCCTATTCAATTCTCCTTTTGGGCTCCAAAACTTTACCCTGACGCTTTTAACCTATGTGGGTGTTGTAGGAAAAAACTACTAGGGTAAGTCATTAGACCTCAAACTTGATAAGGGATGGGGATGGAACTTTGTAAGCATTGATTCTTGTACTTATGTAGGATATGTGCAAATTTTTACTTCTATCAAATGCTCTTTTTGGGTTCCAAAACCATTCCTTGACAGTATTAGCCTTTGCTTACTTCTTTTAGTGGGGGTTCTTGTAGGGTCCAAGCCTTGAATGATTGTATGGTGGCTCCAAGTTCTTCCCCATTGCTCCAATATGTGCACCCCTTTATTTCTTGGGTAGGAAGAAGCCATCCTTGCCATCATGTGTATTATGAAATGATTGTTGCTCAATAGCTTTACTTGCATACCTTATGGGATAGCCAACACCATAGGCTAGTGAATTAAGCAAAAAGCATCTACCAAATCTAGGTTTAGTGCTAATCAAAACCAAGAAAAAACACTAGTTGAATCAATGATACACTAATCTTGTGCTAACCAAAAAGTCAAAAAGGATTAGGGTAAATGCTTACAATTGTACTATAGCAAAACAAAGCTTACACTACTTAAAAAACAATGTCCCAACCAAAGCAAAAACATAACACTAAACTATCAATCTAGTCCCCAACCACTAATACCAAAAGCAAACATCTAATCTATGCAAACAAAACATAAGAACTAAATCAATACAATGATATTGCAAGTATTAAAAGAAAACATACCAAAGCAAAACAAGGAAACATTACAAATCATTGCAAGAAACATAGCAAAACATGCAATGGTAGGAGCAAGCTTAACCACATAAAGGTGTCTAAGATACTATCCTTTGTGTAGCCCTTCATAGCATTTCCCAAACTGTGATAAAAAAATGTTAAGCTAATGTAAAGAAGATGATAGTGGCAATACTATGTGCTCATCAACCATATGGTCTTCTTCTCAACAACAATGCCAATAGAGAGACAAAAGACTCTATGTGTCTTTTTGGGACACAACTTCTCATTATTTGATTTGCCCCACTTTGGTACAAGGAACCTGCTATAATCATAATGGTCTACTCCTCAATGCAAACTTCTTCCTTTGATCCGCTGACATTATTGATGGTAGCACTCCTATTAGAAATTGCAACGTTTGGTCAAGCCAATTGTCAAATGATCTTTCAATTCCTTGAAACAAATCCACATTTGGCAAGCTATTTGACACCCTAGGTGACTCCTCACTATGTTCCAATCTATTCAAATAGTTTTTTTGCAACTACATGTTGATGTCTTGATTTATGAACTATTGTGTAGTCAAGTTCTCATAACAATAACATCCACCTTGCCAGCCTATCTTCCATTTTTGGATTCTTAACCAAAAAAGCTAATGCCTAATGATCCACGTGAAAAATGACTATATTCTCCAAAAAGTAATGCCTCAACTTTTCCAATGCAGATGTCATCCCTAGTGCTTTTTGCTCTCTCACAATATGAATCCTTTTAATTGGTTACAACATTTTGCTTCATATTACATTGGCTGGAACCATCTTGTCACTTTATCTTGCATCAATATTTCTCCTATTGTATTATTGGATGCATTAAAAAAAGACATAAAATGGTAGTTTCCAGCTTGGAGGCTGCAAAATAGGTGACACTACTATCATTTTCTTTAGCAACCACAAATCCTTTTCATGTGCATCACTCCACACAAACAAAATGTGTTTTTTTGTCAAATGTCTCAAAGGCACTATCACAATAGTGAAGTATCTCAAGTACCAACTATACCACTCACTTCACCAGCTACCCTGAGATTCTCTTAACATTGCGTGGAGCTTTAGCCTTTCAAATTGCACTTATTGTGTCCTTATCTATTGATTTTTCTTGCTTTGAAATAATATGTCCAATCAGATTTTCCCTTTGAATTGAAGTTGCACAACTATATGGACTCAATGTCACTCTAAACATTTTGCACCTGTTCAACCACTTTCTAGAATGTTTGTCTCTGCCCCTAATGACAAAAAAATCATCCATAAAAATCTACATAAAGTCCATCAAATACAATTCATATGTCTTGAAGGCTACTTTTAAGAAAGATGGGGGACCATTCTTAAGACCAAAGCTCATCACAATGTATTCAAATGCTCCTCGCTCTGTTATCAATGCTGCTTTGGCCACATCTTTTGCAGCCATCCAGATTTGATTATACCATAAAAATTCATTAAGAAAATTGTACATCTCATGGCTAGCCACATCATCAAGAACTAATTCCATGAAGGGTAATTAAATATGATCCAAGGTTCTTGTTGCATTCAATTTTCAATAATCAATACATAACCTAATCTTGCTTTTCTTTTTTGGTACTACCACAATTGGTGACAACCATTCTACTTGATCAACTGGCACAATAAATCCTACTTTTAGCAATTTGTCCAAATGGTTTTTAACCTAATTGGTATCATTCCAACTCATTCTGTATCTTTGCTGCATGATTGGTTTTGCATATTCTCTCAAATTAATTTGATTTTTGTAAATGCTAAGATCCAACCCCTTCAAGTTTTAGTAATCCCATGCAAACACATCAAAATATTGCTAAAGAAAGTGCTTCAATTGCTTCTTGAAATCCTTTGTCAAATGGATACTCACTTTTACAAACCTCAATTTTTTGCAGTTCCAAGGTTTAAATCCTATAAATTATTCTCTTGCACTCTGAAAATACTGTCTAGGAACTTGCTATACAAGGATTATTCTCTGGCAACTGCCTCCTTAGGTTCAACATCCCCATTATCATCCTCCTTCTCATCCTTTAGATTTCTCTAATTCTCTAGCTTTTGGATTACCTTATCTAGTTGCTTTTATTTCTTCAAGACTATTGTACCATCTTTAAAAACATATTTGTCAGCAATTGCTATCACAACCACCTCAAAGACTGGAATAATCGATGGATTTGCTGCCAAAAATGAATCCTCCTCATTGTCACCAATTTCTTCTACTAGTTTTAAGGTTTGAGCCAACATTTGCTTTATTGCATTGGAAAGTGTCTCTTTTGTTGTCATTGGAACCTTTTAAGTCCTTTTCCCTTTCCTCAAGGCAATTTCATTTTTCCCCCAATCTTGCTTCAGCTTTGCTATTTTAGAGCATGGCCTACCAACCAGCATGGAATACAAAATTTTTTCATCTTTCATTTTGAGGAACACAAAATTCACCTGAAACATCATTCCTTGCACTTTAATTTGAGTGTGCTCTTAGCATTTTGATAGGTTGCACTCTCCTATAATTTTCCATCTACACTAAAAATGGTGCTTGCTTTAGCTTTTTCTTATTAATATTTGGTAATTTGATCTTAGTTGATATGTTAACATTAGATTTTTCAGCAAGAAAAACATCTTGATACACATGTGCATTCCATTCCACCTTTATTTTGAAATTGTAAAATCCACACCGTCTACAAAGACTTGATGTACTTCTCCATTCTTTTCTAGCTACTTGGCAATTGGTTTTGTTGATATTTTCCTTGTTGCTGAAAAAAAAAATTTGTCCCTAAATTTCAAAATTAAGGACAGTAGCTGATCCAATGTGAAACTAATTGGAGTTGACAATAGCTTTTGAAACAATGCTTTAGACTTTCCTTTTGGCTACATATCTGCTTTCATTTTCCTCTCTTTTTGCTTGAGTTTCTTGTCAAACTTTTTAGTTTCCTCCACTTAAATTGCTTTTGAGACCTATTGCTAAACATCCTTTTGCTCTTCCCAATCAATTAGTGGTTGATTTTTTCTTTTGATCTAATTACTGCCATCACATCCATATCTATTTGCTCACACTCTAAGCAAACACACTCTAATGAGCAATCTAGCTTTGACACCTTGTCTTCCTCTTCTTGTGATAGTACCACATTTATCAAAATTGTTGCAGGTGTTTTTCTTTATCCATCTGACTAGTAGAAGGAGCAGGGAATTGGGGTTGCTATGCCTATTGTTCCTAAAGAAACCATCCTGATGAACTCCAATTCTGCTAACTCTAGCTTGCTACAATTGTTGCCAAATTTGTTGCAGATTGAGATTGCTTCCCCATGGTAATCTATTATTTTTCCATTCATTAAATTGA
The DNA here is from genome assembly GCF_053477565.2 of Lygodium microphyllum. Taxonomy (NCBI): domain Eukaryota; kingdom Viridiplantae; phylum Streptophyta; class Polypodiopsida; order Schizaeales; family Lygodiaceae; genus Lygodium; species Lygodium microphyllum. Next base: position 362,838 of record NC_141156.1, read on the forward strand.
GGACAACTATAGGGACTTTGTCCTTGATTGGAAAATCTTCTTTGATAAAATGAGAGTTTCCAGTTTGACTGTGACTGTTGTCATTATGAGCTACTAGAAAACCTTTTTTGATTTTGTCTCTCTAGAAGTATGATAATTGAGTTTGCAATCTAGTGTTGAGTTTGTGTAAAACCCATTTCTCTATTTTTGAGATTATCCTAGCAATCTCTAGTTTTAAGGGGTTTGCCATAGATGTCACATTGAGCGATTTATTTTCATAATACCTTTTTCACCCCAAGCTCTTTTAGTTTTTTAGATAGCATCTTATCTTTTTTTTCACTTTTATCTTTGTCTTTGGAATTTGTGTCATCCTTTTTCTCATGCTTGATACAATGCTTGGTCTTTCCCTCATCATTTGAATCATCTCCACTATTTGAAATCAAACTATCTTCTTCATCAAAATCCTTTCAATCCTAATTATCTATACTCCCATTTGAGTCATCAAAAATGTCATCTAATTTTAAGTTCTTAGACTTCTTTCTTTTCTTTTTTCTACTTTCTTTTGAAAATTTCCTTGGATTGGCTACTCCAAAGTGATTCTTTGCTCTTGTAGCCATTTTTAGCAATCTTGCTAACTCAATCATAGCATCCACTCTTGCCAGCCATTACTTGTCTTAACTCCTTCTTTAATACATTTCTAAAATGCCCTTCCAACATCTCATTTGTTGATGTTTCTACTATTGTCAACCTTTCTAAAAACTTGTTGAGTTTTTATGCATAATCTTCAACAAGCATCTTATTTTGTTGTTTCTCCTTCCACTTTGCCAAAGCCTCATGTGGTGCCTTCTCCTTCCAAAACCTAATTAAAAATGTTGTCTTTAGCACATTGTAATCCAAAGAATGTCATGTGGCAAAATTATTTAGCCATGCCGTAGCATTTTCTTCCAAGGTGGCTTCTAGCCGAGCCCCTTTAATTGGTCATTGTATGATCCATCAAATTGCCTTGCTAGCCATCTTTGCTCAAAGTAAGCTATGCAGCAATTAGGGTCTTCTTTGAAAACTCCTAAAAAGGTTCTAAACCTGACTCAAAGACTTTGCCTGGCCATTGCAGCTGCCATCCTTAGGATTGTTTCTAGACTTGGTGGTGTTCTTGATCCCAATAAGGATCCCACTTTTGATGATAATCCCAAATAGCTTGAATTGGTTGGTTTTGATGGTGGACTAGGACTTGGACTCCTTAAATGCCCTCTTCTTGACAATAAATCTAATTGCAATTGTCTTATTGGTTGAGATACGCCTTGTAAATATACTCCTCTCACAAATTGCCTAGCATGTTGCTACCTTGGGTTTGTCTCATCATAATTTTCAACCTTAAAAATATCTTTTAGCCACAATTCTCCTTTAGCACTCACCACATGCTCTTTATGCCTATTGTTTGATTTGTTCTTGACATTGCTGCTCATCCCTTGTAGCAATTGATTGAAAATTAGATCCATGATTGGGTCATTTATTTCTCTCCAAGGTAACCCTCAAGTAAATATTTGGCTACTGAAATGATGCGTCTCTTCACTTCCCCTCCTTCACTAAAGCATAGGAGAATATGCCTGCATCCATGGCAACATGCCACAAACATCATTATTGCCAATGCTTACTACCCTAATTTCTAGCTTATTTTACAAATCCAAGTTGAACAGTTTGTCAAAGTAGATGATGACGTGAGCACATTCAAAAAAACAAACACTACTACACTTCATTAGTGTTCTTCAAAACAAACTACAAAATTGCTCCATTGATGATTTGGGCTAAGCAAGTAGATTTTTGCATAGCAACATTAGATACACAAACTTTGACTTTGTTGTTGCTGACAACTATTATGCGCACATCATTATGCTGCGGACATATTAAATGGATTTTCAAACCTTAAGCAACAAAAGAGATTGTTCAAAACATGACTCTTTGCATCAAACATAGCTTTTGGCCTTTACCAAGGGTTTGACCAAAGTCTTTGACAAAAATGAGTACTCATTTGTCATGCCCCTAATAGCAACTGCAAAGAGATGAGATCTTTACTAGATGGATACAAAGAATGCTTTCTTAAATGGAGAGCTACAAGAAGAAGTCTATATGGAGTAGCTAAAAGGGTATGCTCATCCACAGTTTTCAACTTATTTATGTAAGCTAAAAAAGGCTTTGTATGGACTAAAGCAAGCACCTAAAGCTTTAACAAATAGGATAAGAAGGTTTTTGCAAAGCAACTTATTTGTAATTATCATTGCTAATTACTCTATGTATGGAAAAAAAACAAACATTGATTTGGTTATTGTCAAGATTTATATTGATGACCTTATCATTACAAATGAAGACAAAGTGTAGATAGAAAACCTAAAGAAGGTTCTTGGGGCTGAGTTTGACATGAAAGATCTAGGTGAGTTTATGTACTTCTTAGTAATGGAAGTAGTAAGAATGAAGTAAGGTATTTGGTTACTTCAAAGGAAGTATGTGCTAGACATGTTATAGAAGTATGGTATGATGGCTTATAAGACCATAGCCACCCAAATGAAGAAGAATGCAAAGCTAAGAGCTGATTTGGGAGATGAATTGAAAGATCTAGCCATGTATAAGAAAGAGATTGCAAGTTTCTTTTTTGCTACATAAATGTGTCATGATGCTGGTGTACTTAGACAGTTTATGCAAATGCCATAATAGCTACATTTGGATGTGTCTAGGAAAGAATTTGGATAATTTGAGGGCACATTAAATCCTTGGGTCTTCACCCCAAAAGATGTAGCTATAGCATGTGAGTTCAATAGGAGGGATTATTTTCTTGGAGAAAGCTACAGGTTTACATTTATAGGAGGGGATTTTTATTGCACTTTCAAAAAAAACCCATAAGTTTCTTAAGAAGGAGGGTAAAGGCATGTTTATGGAGGGTTTTCTTAATTACCTCTTGAACGCACGCGCTATGTAGCCTCTCTATAAGGTGAAGGCCCCATGATTAAATCACTTTTTGTTTTATGCACATGGTGCAAAGATCAAAGTGTTTGGTTACATTGACACAAATTGGGTTGGATCTACATACAATAAGAGGTCCGCAAGTGGCTATGTTTCTAGCATTGGAAGTGGATAGTGAGTTGAAGTATCAAGAAGCAGCCAAGAATTTCTTTGTCTAGAACAAAGGTATAGTACAAATGACTAGCAATGGAGGCATGTAAGATACCTTGGTTACGCAAGTTTCTTTTTGATCTAGGACACAAAGTACAGGAGCTTGTGACATTGTATTGTGATAACATGAGCAATACCTAGGTAGCAATCAATATAGTGTTTCATGTAAGAACTAAACATATTGAAGTACATTATCACTATGTACAAGAAAACTTCCTTGCAAGAGAGATTGACATGGTGTATGTCAATACAGATGAATGGGTGGTTGATATCTTAACAAAGTCATTGGAAGTATAGAAGATGCACATGTTCCAAAGCATGATGGGAGTACAGAACATTGCTTTGAGCTTGAGTGGGGGAGAGTTGAAATACCAAGCTCAATGGGTGGTTTGTCAAGATGATGGGTTGACTACATCAATGACATGAAATACGAATGGAGCCAGTGTGATTGATGAGATGCACTAGAGATACTCATAAAGAGGAAAAGAAGATGTCACACCTTCTACAGCTAAACACTCACTTATTCAAATTTTGTTAGTTTTTGTTTTGCACCTTACTTTTGTACTTAGGGTTTTTCTTTTCATCTATTCTACTCTAGATCCATTGTATCATTGACAGAGAGTTATTAAATGAAGAAAATAATCTCTGCCTCCATCTTTGTGTTTGAGCGTGGAAGAGAGCTTTGTGTGTGTGTGTGTGTGTGTGTGTGTGTGTGTGTATGTTAGAGAGAGGCACAGAGATCCACAACAACACAATGAAGCATGTACCCCTATCTTTTCTCATGATCCATTATTTGACTTCAATGTCATCATTAAAGAAAATGGGTTTTTAAATCTAAACAACATTTGTTGTGTACATAAAGGGTGAGCACTAAAGCTATCATATTTCAGATTCTAAAACTTGATATTTTATAGAAGTGGATGTGTGCACCCCAAAAGTTTGTAGTTTTGTGATGTCAAACTCTTTATCAAGACTCTCTCTACCACCTGAATTGTGATCTACCTTAGAGTGACCAGCAAAAACATTAAACACTACAATGGATAGTTTATCTTTTTCTTTTCTTTGGTTGAGCTTACATCTTGTGTAGTGCTTCCCAGCCAAGGATTAACCTTTGTAGAGGTTTGTACACTACACTTTGGCCCACTTTTAAGATATGACTCTTGTTGCACTTATTTTGCATGGATATCCTTTTTTTCATTTTCAGCACATAATTTTTTTTTCTCTATACTAATTGTTTAACTCATCAAATACAACATCCCATCTTACATTGGTTTCATGTGAAATAGAGTTATAAGAATGCTACTCTTTTTTTCTCAAGTGAATACCCAACAAGCACACATTGTTTAGCCTTAAAATTTAGCTTGGATCTCAAATCATTGTGATATAAACATTTGAGAGACATCCAAAAACTTCTAGACATTACAAATCAGGTTTTGTTTTTTGCAAACTTCTCATCAAATGTAACACTATGTATCACTACAATAAAAGTCATGTTTATGATTTAGATTGCGATAAGTATAGCCTTTGCTAATAACACAATGGCTTCTCTTTTTCATTCATGAGTGCCCTAGAAACTCTAGCAACATGTCTCTTTTATCTTTTTATTGTGCCATTTTGTTGTGGAGAGTGGCTACATGTAAACTACCTTTGACTCCTTGCTCATCCCAAAACCTAAAAAAGTCATTAGAGAAGTATTCTCCCCCATAGCGTGACCTTAAGACTTTCTAAACATCCTTGCTTCTTCCTCAACCATTAGTTTAAAGTTTTTAAAGTGTTGAAAAACTTTACCCTTGCATTTCATAGGGCAAAACCACACTTTTTTAGTTTGGTTGTTAATGCGCATCACATAATAATTGCTTCTTGATTTTGATGTTGTTCTTGTGGGCCCTTGCACATCTAAGTGTAAAATCTTGGATGGAATTATACTTACATTTCTTTCCTTTGTATGTTCATGTTTTGATTGCTTCCCAAATTGGCATGCTTCGCATACCTTTTGCATATTGGCCATTTTTTAGCTTAAAAGTTTCCCTACATCTAAATAGATTTCCCCCTTTGCAAGCTTACATGGCCAATTTGCTTATGCCACATTCAAACTTTTTAATCACTCTTGATATCTCAACCTTTGTAGTCAATCTTGCACCTTATGCATACATAGCGATACTTGCATTAGGCATGTTTACACTGAGAGTAAACATATTTCCCACTCAATTGCCTTTAGCAACCAGTTTGCACTTATTTTTGAATTCTTCAGTAAACTAGCCATATTCATTTGATTTTTTGTGCAAACTTTGCTCAATCATTTGATCAATTGAAACATATTTCTTTGTGTTTAGCTGGCACATGCGACATATCATCCATCTTCCATAGCTAGCAAAACATTTTGTGCATGCTCAATAGGGTGCAAAGTGTCATTGTGTGCTTTCACATAACATGGTTTGCTTGGTTACTTGAAATTATTGAACTCATTTTGATGACATTTCATATAGTTGGAAGCACTGAAGACATCATCCAAACATCCTTGTTGCTTGCATTGTATGCAATGGTATTCATCACATAATACCTAGTTAATAAATGCCCATCACCTTTATTGTTTGATGAAGACCATATTTTCCTTGTTGTAGCTTGTTGTTTCTTCTAAAATTACCCTTGTTATAATAGCACTCATTTTCTTGATATCCCATTTTTCCATAGATCCAACAACCAAGATAAAACTTTTGCCATCAGCCTTGGCCTCTAAAGCTTTCTCTTCCACTTTGATTTCCTTCTCCTCTTTCAAAAAATGCATTTCTTGAATTATTTTTATCTTATTGATTTAGGTGATAGTCTCCAAATCTATCATCACCACCACATCCTCTTGAGAAACTTCCCATTTCTCTTCTTGAAATGAGAAAGAATGTAAGTTCCTACTCTTTAAAATCTCTTTTTGTATTCAATCCCTATATTCTCATTTTTCTATTGCTAAGAGAAATCATGACTTCAAAGTTTGAAAACTTCTCTTGAACATAAATAGATGTAGGTAATAGCCTCCAATTCTCATCATTTTATACATTTATTGTTCATAAAAAACTTAATAGATTCTTCTTGGACCCTTTTGTTTTCCATGAGGTTAAGAAAACTTTTACCATTTTGAAAAATAGGTGCTGGAAATGTCAACCAGAACCACTTGTGTTTAATAAAGGTTTAAGAGTGGTCAAAGGGTGCACTTTCCCCCAAAAAAGAGAGAGGGGGGGGGGGGGGGGGGGGGGTGGGGGGGGTGGGGGGGTGGGTAAGAACTTTTGGACTTCCATACTTTCTACATACAAGCTTTAGTTTGAGTGAAGATTGCATATTTGTGAGCTACACATCAAGACCTTTCCAAAAATATGCTATTTGATAGGGCTTTGATTGCTAGAATTTAAATTCCATGCTCCCCATTCCCCCCCCCCCCCAAAAATAAAAAATAAAAAATCAAATTCAAATAAAGTATTCGTTTTGGGGCTTCAAATTAGAAAATGTTATCCCTCAAGTGAAAAGGCTTGACTTTCTTAAACAGCCAAGTTAAAGGACCCAAATTAGCTCCATTGAGTTTCTAATGGCATAAAACATCATCATCCAAGGGTGAGCCAATTGAGTAAAAAGCAGCTTTACCATTTCAATCTTCAAGAACATATTTTCTTTCTAATAGATTATTTTTCTTTATGTTGTGAAGCTCATTTCTTAGTTTGAATCTTCATGGCCTTCATACTTATGCTAAATAGCCTCTCAAGTGTACGCTATGCATCTTTGGATGCATTCGAGTCCTCTATATGGCCAATCATGCCATTTGCAACAATTTGCAAAATGAGACCATAACCTTTCTATTTTTCTCATTCCATGTCTTCCATGCCTTCAAACTGTCTACTCTTATGTTCTATAGAGGGATCCTTGGTCTAGCCTCTCCTCCCATAAAATAAATTCCCACAAGCTCTTTCCAATGAGGTAGTCCTCATCCAAAACTTTCATGGCTAGTCGTTGTTCCTATCTAGTTTCTCAATTCCAATGTTGTTGCTACTATTTTCCATTCTTAGAATTAGGTGACAAGCCAATACAACCATAAATTACAATGCAAGTAGCTCCAACAGGTCCTTAGACCAAAATTTCTATATGTAATCTATATAATGCTTGCATATAGATTTCTCACATTGTATCTCACTTTGTACTATCTTATCTACTACACTTTCTATTCAAAATTGCAAAAATCTACTAATTTGGTCAATGTTGGTTGATCACCTATACCTGCCAAAACCATCTACACCAAACTTTGGAAAGCCAAATAGAGCTTGAAGAAAAAAATTATGGCTAGTTTTTGAGTAACAAATCCCTTTGTATTTCTTTTGAGGTCTTGCTACACACACACACACAAATTTTGAGCTAAATCTAGATTAAAGCTCACCTACCTCTATTGTGATATTGTCAATGTTGGCTAGGGTTTGTCTACACAAAACCTCAATTTCTATACCTTGATTGGTGCTTTGCTTAGCCCATAGTCTATTGAGACTAGTATAGCATGTTTTTCTTTAATACCATGATAAAACTATGGGGTAGATGGCTTCTTCAAGACAAGTTCAAACACACACACACACACACACAAACAAACAAAGAGAACCTTTCTTTCTCTATTTTCCTCTCTCTCTTTCTCTCTCTCTCTCTCTCTCTCTCTCTCTCTCTTTCCGTCTCTCTCTCCCCCTTCTCTCTTCCTCTCTCTCTCCCTCTCTCTCTCTCATACACATAGATGGAGGCCAAATCTTTTTTCTTATTTAACTTTTTCATTTGCTTTCTAGTACATAAAATGAAAGTGGATTACACCACATAAGAAGTTTCATATGTGTTTATAAAATAGAACACATACCAACAATTTGTGTATGCTAGCTAATCAAAATTGTTCACAATTGTAGTAAGCATAAATAGGCATGGCAAAAATGTGCTTTTTATCTCTATCAAAAGCATGTAACCGCATGCTAACAAAGTTTTTGGTGCCATTGACTCATTTACGTGAGTTTAAGTGATGGCTTAAGCAAATATGCCAAATGTAGACTTTGATATTTTAAGCTTTTTTTGTTAGACAAGTTTTTTTACTGAACAGCAAAAGAAGACAAACTACATCCATTGTGCTTGCAAATAGGTTATTTCTAAGCTCTAGACCTCTCACTCACAAAGGAGCTACTTTTAAAATTTTGAAATCTACGCAATACATTCACATACAAGCTATTTACAAGTGCATCATCAACCTTTCAAAAGAGGGTAAGCCATAAGGCTTAAAACCTCCCAATCAATTGTATGTTTTTTAAGTTCATTAAAATGCTAATTAGGAATGGTAGATAGGAAGCACATTACTTATGCACTTAACGTAATGCACTGAAATGGCTCTTTAGAAATACTCTTATTGAGTAACTACTCTCAGTATATCAGTCTAGCTATGTAATTATGTATAAAAATGTAAAGCTACTTGGTTATCGATTGATTTAGTAAAATAAACCATAACCATAAGACTTATGGGAACTATGGCTGCACTATAAAGGTTGATACAAAATCTTGGAACAAAGAAGGTGATTAGGTTACCATATTTTGCAATTAGTTACATTCTCTTTAAGCTCATTCTAAGGCGTACCATAACCATTTACTTAAAGTTATCCAATCCAATTAAGTACTATAATTTAACTCTCCAAAGCATTGCATACCTTAAGAATTCAAAGTATTCCATAAAGTTGTTTGGTTAAATCTTAATTAGTGACCATAAAGCATTGTCTCTATTCTTATTCTTGTAGCCATAAGAGCTTTAAAAAAATTATTATGTAATTTTTTGAGTTTAATTGTTTAAAGCTAAATGAATATGAATTAACATTGACCTAGAGCTACTCTAAATTTACTCTCTTTAAGGGGATGCTAATGAAAAAGCTTTAAATTTTTGGTAGCAATTACTATAGCTTCAATGCTTGAATTTTGCACTAATCTTCTTTCTTAAATCTCAATAGAGAACCACAAACCATAAGTATTAACTAGGTTGGTGGAGTTTTTAACTCTCAAAAATGAAATAATTTATGCAACTTTTGCATAAAAGTTTGGTAACCTTTTTCCCTTCATCAAATATCTGATCTAGGTACGTCTTAAATGATTTTCAATGCTTTTGAAGATCAATAAAAGTCTTAAGTAAGTCCTAAATGAGAACAATTTGTTCTCCTAAATGATAATGTATAACATAAACCCTTTTTCTTTATGGAGACGGAAGGATAATGGACTAGTTGTTGGGAGATCATGACCAATGGCTTTCTTACACCATTAATCCTACTACAAGCCAAAAGGTATATTTTTGTTTTGCAATGGGTAAACCTAAGAAAAAAAGAGACTAAAATATAGGATATATCCTAGATACACACATGTTTACAAGATTAAGGAATTAAAATCTAATGAATCAAGGCATTTAAGGATAACAATTCAAAGAATGAGTAAAGGATAGTTTGATAATAAAAGGAAAGCAAGGAAATGGATTAGGATGACCCTAGAACAGCATAAAAGCTCTAAGAATTGTTTTTAACTAGCTAGGTGCAAACACAATTGAGCCCACATTTTTAGTCCCTTGGTTAAAGTTTTTGGAAATCGGATTCTCCTTGATAAAGGAATGCTAAGTGGATGAAATTATATGGACAACCTTTGGGTCAAGGCCTTGTCTAGCAAGGTCCAAGAAACCAATTGGAAAGAGATCGTCATAATTTGGGTACTATCTAGATTGGTGTAGACACTAAGGTTGCTAGGATTCTCTTGAGGGGATAGATCTTACCCAAGCAAGGACGATAACCAATCAAGGAAGTAACCCCTCAGTATGGGTGAAGTAATCATAGATGTGGTTGAAAATTGTGTCGATTAAGGTGAACTTGATTCTAGAAAACTTAATGGTAGAGAACACTATAAGCTAGAGACAAAGCAATCTTTTATTGGGAAGGTTAACGACGTAGGATCTTTGCTTGGACTTGAGCTTAAGGGCGGGAGATGTGTTTAACCAATGAGCCTTATTTTGAGCCTATTTGAGAAAAAGGAATAATAAAGGCTAGGAACTAAGGTTATCCTTGATCAATCAATTGATCACCATCTCCTTGATAGGAAATATAAATGCAAACTTAATATAGAAATAGTTTTAAGCTTTTTCTAAAGTAAACAATTAGACTTTGTAGTAGGAGCGTGCCTAGGGTTTACTCCAAGATGGAGAAGACCAGTATCCATGGCTTGATGAGAATGCATTATGGGGAGAAGTTTATATGGTCTATTTGAGTAGATAGCTAGCTAGATATTAATAAAGTTTAAGATAAAAGGAATTAAAATTTGATAAAGTATGGTGGGGACTACCATACAAAAATAGTGACTCAAAGGTACAACAATTTGTATGCTGCTGTTGATTGCCTTTTTGTTTTCCATGGATTTTCTAGTACTTGGTACTACTTTGGGAAGAGGTCAACCATGGATACAAAGGTCCGGCTAGAGGGTGGAGTTTGGAGAATTTCTTTTTGGCCAAAAACCTATAAAAATATTTCTCTTTCTTCTAGCATTTTAGTAGCTAGAAAATAGGGTAGTATTATATGTCCCAAAACCCTTTGGGTTGGAATTTTAGGATAGGTTAGATATTTTCTTTTGGTGGTGATACCAAGTGGGAGAAATGTTGAAGGTTGGCAGTGGTTAAGTGTTGGAAAGAGGATAGATATTGGCTAACCTTGGCATAGACCTCACAAATGGCATCAAAGCAAAGTCTTTTTAATTACATGAGCTAATACATTTTTTGAAGCTGAATACTTAATCTAGTATATACTTTTCAAATGGCTTAGGCCCTTACTAAAGAAGAAGTCATGTGTCTGGTATGCCAACACATGGGAGTGATGAGAGAAGACAAGAAGAGAGAGCTAAGTGGGATCCACTCTTAGCCTGTCTTTCCTTAGAAATGGAATGCTTGGAGCAATGTCAAGTGGTTAAATTACTAGGAAGTTACTTTTGAAACCATGTAGAACAAAGAGAGCTTGCTTAATAATATTTGTCTTGCAATGATTCAAGAGATGATGAAGATGGGGCCAAATGAAGTATTGCACTTGATAATAATGCAATGCCAAACTTTGAAAGTATAATATTGCTTCCAGTGAGATTTCTACCTCACAAGAAGATGTGTTTTGATCCTCCCAATTATGTCCTTGATGGACCAATCCTTTACTCTCCTCGAAGAGAATTAGGCAAGGAGATTAGTAGCCATTGGTTTAACTAGAAGAGACAAATGCTCCCCTTGTAGTAGCACTAGTAGAGTGTCAATCCTTCATGCCCATCCATGAATACTTGCATATCCTTTCAAAGCAACAAAATGGCTCGTGTGGTAACACAGCAACTTATTCCATTAGGAAGAGATCAATGCACATGCAGCCACTAGACCACAAACTCAATCAAGCACACACTCCAAACACACATTCACTACACTAAGAGCACTCATAGAATGCCTAGCTTTCTTAAACCCAAACCCACACACTCCCACAAGCTTTAGGAAGCTCAAGCCACCTCTTCCAAAGAGCCTCACCAAACCCACAGCTGCATACAAGCAAGCTTAAGCTATGAACAATTTTGACTATGCATTGCACACTTAAGACAATGCTTGTGATGATGACAATCAATCACAATGAAGCTTGAAATTTGTATACAAAGAGAGAGAGAGAGAGAGAGAGAGAGAGAGAGAGAGAGAGAGAGAGAGAGAGAGAGATGGAGAGAGAGAGAGAGAGAGAGAGAGAGAAGACTATGCTTCATGAGTAGTAGTGAAGAGCTTAACTTATACAATAGTAGCAGTGAGAATGGATGTGAAGATAATGATGGACAAGGCCATAGCTAAAGCTAGAGAGCTCTTCTCTTTAATCTCTATTTTTGAGAGTTACAATTGAAGAGTGAAATGAGCTATTCTCTACCTTTTTGTTCACTTTTTAGGCCTTTTCTACACATTAGGCGGCCAAAGCTAGTGAAACTACAACTAGATAAATGAATAGGTGGAGTTTGATAGAATTGTGAAACCTAGCTGGGCCTATTAAGCATGCCAATGCTCTTACATGACTCAAACCATTGATTGCAAGAGGTTATAGCACCTCAATTGGACATTTACATCCATTATCTTATTAAAACAACCAGATAGCTAGAAACAACATGAGTTTATGGGTCTTGCAGTAGCACTTCAGTAGCTACATTTTTGCTGGTCCTTTGGCTTGTTCATCTTGTCTTCACTACTCTAGCTTTTGTTGATCCCCATCTCTTCATTTATCCATGTCAATAGCAAATCTATATTTGGATTAGCATATATGTACATATGGGTACACATTTGATAGGCCATATTTAGGTCTTGTTGTTCCTAGCAAAACATTATCCCTTGCCTAGATTTGAGCGTCCATGCAAAGACATTTGGCAAGGTTGTGAGTTGGAATCTTGGAAGGAAAGATGTAGCATTGGTTGGTTTGGGGGTTGTAAAAGCATTGCCCTCTGTGTTGTTGGGTTGTTGGTGGAGAATGTACAGTGGTTGAAGAGAAAAAAAAAGGGATTGATGCTAGAGACCTGATTAGTTGAGAGGAAAACACTCAGTAAGAGAAAAAGTGCTCTCAACTATTGGTTTCTTATTGTGTATGTACATGGTAACCAAATGTGTCATGAAGATCATTGTGCATTTGCACCTGGGCAATCAAATCAAAAGCATTCCTAATACATCCATTCATGTAATGTGAATGCCCTATATGCAAACTAGATAATAATGCATGGATACAATATGTTGTGCAGGAAGGAATATGGATGAGTGCTTTTAGAAAAGTTGTAGCTAAGGTAGTGCTTGCAGCTACTTAAAAAGCTTACAATTCCCTAAAAGGGTGTTTGTATGTGAGATTTAGACTCTTTTTATACCTGCAAAGACAACAATAAAGAACATTAGGAAAAATGATACGCTCCCCCTTGCCTTGTTGAAGACATGTGAAAATAGCTTTGCCAATTTGGTGCAATGTGCTGAAGTTTCTACAAAAGTGTGACTCATGCAAGGTCCAAAGTAACCCTCTATATGCATTGAAGATCAATGCATGATTGGCATATGCATTGCAAGAAACCTGTGGTACTCAAGTCTATAGTTGCCTACTATATTGAGTGGCATCTGCTGTAGAGGTTGTATTTGCTCAATTTTCAAAAATATATAATTGTTTAGGTGCAAGGAACGAAGCGTACATAGGCTTTGTAGTACATTACTAGCTGGCGGGGATACAATGCCCGTGTTTTTTGCAATGCAAAGCTAATGGTCCAGTGCAGTTGTGTGTTTTTGTAAGTATGGTGCACTCTTAGGGGGTTGGGATTAAGCACACTTTGAGTGGAACTATTCAAAAGACATAGATTGGTAGTCTAAGTGTGGATGTCATTAAGAGTTGAAGTGTTGTGTTTTGAGAGAGTTGGTGTAAAGGCACGCGCTGAAGTAACGTTGCTCTTTCTTGGATGGCTAGACTCCTTGGGATGGGTTTCTTTGGAAGCCAAACCTGCTTGATAGGTGAAAATGTTGATGATGTAGTGGCTTCAAATAATGTGGGCTGGCAAGAAGAAGTTGGAGTTGCCAAGGAGACTACCTTAGAAGTGACTATGGAAGCTTTCTTTGACTTAGAAAGCCAGAGAGATAATTGACCTTCATAATAGCATTTGACTTTAGAATACATCTAGTTTTGATGATTGTTTGGCTCTGGGAAGTCTTTGTCAAAGTTATTCACATTGATGGTTGAGAAAACCTAGGATGAGAAGAAGAAGAGGAATTTGAGGATGTTGCCAGAGACTATAACTTCAGATGAGGTTTGTGGGCTTGGCGTTTGTTTCTTGGGATTTTTTTGGATGCCATTGGTAGTTTGTAGACCTGCTAGGTAGTGACCGTGAGGATGTGGTTGCTAGTTAATGTCTCTCATAACCCTTGTATGTTGTTGTTGAGGATTGCCTTTCATAGCATGTGTTCTTTTGTGGTTGGGATTGAGCGGATGTCGTCATTGAAGTACAAATTTTCTTTTGTGTTTGGTAGCATTGTGTAGGACCTAGTGGGATTGATCCTTTGGGGATCCACATTCTGGTAATCATTGGAGGGTTGGACTTCTTTTGCTTTGGAGGAGGTCTGAGTGTTTCTAGGGAGCTCTTGAATTGGGTGGGAAGGTGAGCATAGGTGGCCTTTGGAAACCAACATTGAAGATTGGATGACTCCCCTTGCCATAGCCTTGGTCATGGAGTGAAGATTTCTTTTTTTTCTAGCCATGAGTTGGGTTATTAGCATCTTGAACTCGTTGATATGATATAGCAGGTGACTATGGAAACTTGGGATATAGATGTTGTGCTTGAAAAAGTGGTTTGGAAGTGATTTTGCGTGAGGCTTCATCCTCAAAAATTGTAAGGCTAACAGAGTTTACTTGCAAGTGGTACTTGAAGTTGATCCAATTGATAGGGCAATATGTTGTTCCAATCAACTATCCACCTAGCACTACATTTATAGAATCTTGATTCTTATAAGCAACATAAAGCAACATTGGCATATAATGATCTTGATTGCATGTCTTGACACAAAGCTTTCATAAACTTGAAGTGCAAGTGCTAAAGAAATTGGTAAATGCAGACTTTGAACCACACAATTGGGGTTTTCCCATGGATTCCAATGTTTCGTATGACATTATGTTGCAATCTTCCCTTGTATCAATCAATGAAATGGTGTTTGTTTTAGTGATTGCTATCACTAGTTGAAGATAAAGAGTATATGGATCTATTGTAAACTCTTCTTTTCATCTTTAGCTGACACTAATACAGTCATTGTGTCTACTTGGTTTTGGCCTCTAATCTTGTGTCTACATTCTCGAGCTTCTTTTTGAGCTTGTTATTTTAGCTAGATTTTCCCTTGTTTATAGGTTTTGGCTTGGTGAAGTTGATGGAGCATTCACCTAGTTAAGGAAAACTCATACTTCTTTAATTGGCTCTTCTTAATGAAAATGGACATTTAAACATGTTCCAAGGTCTCTAATCTTAAAGCTCCACATGAAGTCAATTGACTCACTATAAATTGTCCTAGCCCGCACTTTTTGAGTTTGTGTTCATGCCTTTTTAGTGTAAAAAAAGCACTAGGTTTCCCTTTTGAAAACATTTGGTCTTTATGACCATGTTGTGCCAGTGTTTGTAATGATGTTTTTTTGCTTGCATGCCTGCTATCGCTAGCAATCATGTTTCATCTAGCTTTTTAAGTGCATCAATGCAATCAAAAAGTTCATGGCTAGTTTACTTGAGCTCTCTAGCAACCCTTTGTGTGAAACTAAGAAGACAATAGGCAGTATGGCATTTTGACTATAAACTAGCTAAAATGGTGCTGTCCCTAGAGCTGTCTTGTACATGTGCAATAAGCCCATGGAATTGAAGGAAGTTTTTGTTCCTAGTTTGTATGGCTCTCAAGACAATCTTTGTAAGTGTAGTGCTGAATGTCTTATTGGCACTCTTAGCATGACCATTGGCTTGTGAATGATAAGCAACATATTGTTGATGAAGGAACATGAATTTGGCTAGCAAGAACTCAATGACTTCATTCATGTAATGGAAACCTTGGTCATTCACAATCTAAATTGGTAGTTTGTAGCGTGTGAAGACATTTTTATACAAGAATTTTGCTGTGGTTAAAGCATTGTTCTTGACTGTAGCCTTGGCTTTGACCCACTTTGTCACGTAGTCTGTAGCCACTACTATGTATTTGGCATGTGTGTGTCTGGCGAGTGGTTTGACTGGACCAACAAAGTCTAGTCCCCACTTAGGAAAAGCTCATGTTGCCATAATTGGTTGTAACGGCATTTCATTTTGAGCAATCAAAAATTTTGAGAGTTGACAATGCTCATAGCACTTGAAAAATTCAAGTGCATCTTGTTAAAGAGTTGGCCACCATATCCCTGTGCAAAAAAGATTTTTTGTAGTGTTTGGGCCTAAAAATATCCTGCAAAGATGCTTGCATGCACATGATGGACAATTTGTAGGTATTGGCTTTTTGGTATGCATAAGCACAGATTTCCATCTTTGCCTTGATGGTAGATTTGATCATTAATCAAAGCATAATTTGTAGCTTAAATTTCAATAATACATCATCTATGTGTTGGTTTTGATGGATCTCTATGGCCATGCCTAAGAGAATATTCGATGTATGCAGACCATCTAGGTGTATGAGTTATGGAGTACAAGATGGCATAAGGAGTTGTTAATATGGTTTGGTACTTTAGACATTGGTGCACTAAACATCTTACATCTTCATTTAATGTTGACCACCACAATCCATTCAAGAGGATCCTTTCCATTGTTTGGAGTTCTAAAGCAGGTAAGTTTTTTTTGCTTACATGAGCGTCATACATAGCATCACCATAGTCTTCAAAACCTAGATAAAGTCTAAGTACCTAGTCTAACCCTAGTTTATAAAGGCATCCTAAGAGTAGAACAAATTGCTTAGAATTCTTTAACAAAGTTAAGGTCATGCATTTTGCATCTATTGGTGATGGCACATTGATAGTCAAAACTTCCAAGATGTGCTCAGCCCATCAAGGAGCGGTTTTGGCTTGAAACAATGTAGCATCTAGAAAGTCATCTTGAGCCCCAATTGGAGATTCTCCATTGGTAGTTCTAGACAAGTGATTGGATCTCTGATGAGAACATCTTGGCTTGATTAAAATAGTAGAATCAAACTCCAAGAGAATAACAAACCATTGCACTATTCTCCCCATCAAGCATGGCTTATAAACCAAATAGAGAAGGGCATGATGATCAACAAGGAAGATAAACTTATTTGCAAGCAGATAATGTCTAGACTTCTTTACTACATACACCATTGGTAAACCCTCTTGCTCAATGGTTGTATAGCTCTTTTCCACGCTATTGAGCTGACGGCTCAAATAGGACACCAGAAAGTCCATGTTGTTTTCATATAGCTGGGCTAATATGCATCCTATGGAAAATGCAAAAGCATTGATGGGAACATTGAAGATTTTGTTGGAATTAGGTGCTTTTAGAATAGGAGCTAACATTAAGGATTTCTTAATCTTTTGGAAAGCTTCTTTGCATTCTTTTATCCATCAAAGGCACTAAAGAGTGCATACAATGGTTGCGCAACATTGGCATACATGTAAATAAATCTATGGTAGTATCTACAACCTTCCATGAAGATTTGTAATGCTTTTGTGTGAGCTGGTTGTGGCAAGTCCACAATCACCTTAATCATATCTTCATCAATGAGTATCCCATTTGCTAATACAATATGCCCAAGGATCTTTCCTTGGCATACCATGAACTTACACTTCTTTGGATCTAAGAAAATGCAATGCACTTTGCATTTTTCAAGTACTAAGTGTAATTGCTCTATGTGATCCACGCAATTGTGTGAATGAACACACAAGTTATCCATGAAGATCTCAAGAAATATTTGTAGATACTTTTTCAAAGCATGTATCATCAATTGTTGAAAAGTTGCAAGTGCATTTATTAAGCAAATTAACATTACTTCATAGGTATAGATACCCCATTTAGTTGCAAAAGCTATTTTTTGCTGATTCTCTTCTTTAATGTATACTTGATTGTAATCAGAGAATCCATCAAAAAAGCTATAAGCTTGCTTGCCAACTACCTATTCTAGAACATGATTAGTAATAGGTAGTGGATAGTGGTTCTGCACATTGGTTTTGTTAATTTTCTTTAGGTTCACACAAACACAAAGTTTGCCTTTTTTTTTTGGAGCAATATCAATGGGAGATACCCATTTGATGTGTTCAATTTCATAGATAAGTTTTGCTTCAAGAAGCTTGTTTATCTTCCCTTTGATCTTACTGGAAAAGGTGTCAATGTAAGTGTATGGGTGTTTTTTGCTAAGTCTAACATCGTCACTCATTGGAATAGTGTGCTAACAAATGCTAGGATCCACTTTTTTATGGTCTTTGTAAGTCTAGGAAAACACATATCGGTACTCTCTGAGCATATTGACTAATAGATGTTTCTTGTCCTAGGCTAGATTGGTAGCTATCCATACTAAATGGGGCCTCTCATGTGGTTCTACTAAGTCAGCTTGCTTGGTGTCTTTAGAACCATTATATGAAGATGTTGGAGTTTTTGGCTTGTTGCATATGGGGTTTTGAAGGATCACTTGCCTAGAAAATGGTAAATCTCTTCAATTCATCTGGCATTTTTGCAAGATTCTCTTCTAGTCTAGAGTCATCACTTGTTGTAGACCAACAATCTGTAGCGTTTGTTCTTGCTCTTGCATTAAGGCTTTTCGTTCTACCTTTTCTAGAATACTTTTAACCAAAGTCAATTTCAAGCATCATGAATTCCTTGGCTTTTGGCTCTTACATTTAGTTTTTTGGATTCTCATTCTATTTCTCCATCATATCTTGTACTAATTGGACAAAATATTTCCATTTGACCTTATCTTTTACATAGGTTTTGGCTTCAACATAATACAAATTTTCATTTTTTCTAAAAAAACCTAGTGGTGGCACAAAATGTGCGGCATCAATGTTTTCTAGCTCTCAATGCTCCTTGGCTTTCTTCTCTTGGATTTTCTATTTGTAGATTTTTTTGTGGCTCTTGCAAAATTTGTATTTAGGTTTGTCACTGGAAAGTTCAATTTCAATTTTTTCTTAGGCTTTGAGAAGCATTTGGACTTTCTCTAGCTTTAATTTGGGAACTATGAAATCATTGTCACTATCAAAGAACATGTCTTCCCATTTCTCATCATCAACACTTTCTTCTAGAGATAAGTCTTCTATCAACAGTTCCTCTCTATAGAATGTCTCCTTGGACAAGGGTTTCTCACTTATCAAATCATCATTCACAATAGCTACCATTTTGATAGGAATGATATCCATGCCATTTTCATCACAAAACCTAGTCCCATGGTTTAATGTGCACGTGTCTATGGCTGCTAAGCAATGTGCCCATTTGATAGGGTCAAACTTTTATTTTGGGAAAGGAACAAGAATGAAGAAACTGCTATCAACTTCCTTCCACCATTTGGACACATTTGTGACATTGTTGATCTTAGATGCACCGCATATCCAAGGATTTGTAATATGGTCATTATCATTGGAATTGGAATTCTCAAATGATGTAGAGTCAAACCCCTCCATAGGCATATGGAAAATGTCTCTATGGGAATGATTTCTAAGGTTGACCCGTGTAATTGCAATCTCATGCCTAAGGTATAGGTAGTTGTAAACCCAGTCTTGGACCATCTGAAATTGTCGCAAGAATATTGTACCTAAAATCATGTTGTGGTTAGCATTCCATCTTAAATCCATAATGGCATAAGTATGCTCATACTCAATGCCATAGGATGTGAAAGTTATGCTCTCTAAAAAACCAATTGAGCTCTCTAAATTGCCATTGGCCAATTGCAAGTTCTTGTAAAGTGTTCTAACATTGGTTATTTTTTCTATAATTTCTTGGTGGCAATTCTTTTCTTGGATCCATTGTCCACAATAGCTTACTGCTAAGGTTGTACCCCCCTTGTCTTTGCTACGGAGCTCACTTACTTTGTTTAGTTCTATTTGCGCCCTAGCTATGGTTTTGGCAAGCTCTATCTCAGCAAATTTTCCTTTGTTCAAGAGACCTTGTGCTACCATGTCTTCAATGATACCCTCCAAGATCATTGGTTGTGCCCTCAATAGCTCTCAAAGTCATAAAGTGCATGAGGTCTTGGCTGATAGCATTTTTTGCAAGTTGTCGGGTTCTATGTTGTGCTCTTTTACAAAAGACAATACATACAATGTTGCAGTGCAGTCTACGTATTCACTTAAGCTTGAGGGTTTGTGTGTTGATCAAGAATTTATTGATAGAATCCTATCTTCTCTCTTAAATTGAGGTTTATCTTCAAGTAATTTGGGCAAGTGCTTGTCCCAGTCAAACGGTTGCATCTCAATCCTAGTGATAGGAGGTGATTTATTTGAGTTTGTCCACTCATTGACGGCTTTCTTGTGCATTGCCCCCCTCATTTCACTTGCCTATCTTTCATTCATTTCAAGGATTCCTCCTAAGATTATAGGTTGCTAAATGTTTTTTTTGCAGAGTATCTCCTCAATAACAAGCTCTTACATACTAGTGAACAAAATGATCTAGTCTAAAATAGGTTGCTCTAGACTACACTTGTCCCACTCACAAATGGAGGACACTTCTGGAATTGTCTGCAAGTCTGGTTGCTTTTGTGTTATTCTTGGTCCTATTTGCTTTGGTGGTCCTTCAAACATGGTTTGTGTGTCTTAGATTAGCTCACTGTGTTTGGCTAATCTCTTCTTTTTCTCTCTTGGGCTAGGGTATCCTTGAGGTTCTTTGGAATTTTGGTCTGTGGTGTGAGATGGCTAATAAAAACATATAAAGCCGGTTACAAAGGCTCATTCACTTTGTCTACAACTACCAAGCCTCCCAAGCTAGGCTTCGAGCTAGCTACCTCTTCCCACATTGGTTACTCTTCTAGGATGTCTAGCATTTGTGATTTAGGGGGTGTGACATGCAAAAGTTCTAGAACTTGTTTTTTTGGCACTGAGAGCTCAATGGGTCTCCTTGGCTCATGTTCTACTTTTGGCTTGAATGGTTTTTCTTGACCTTTGTCCAAACTTTGGGATTTTCTTTTGGACTTCTTTCTCCCTTTTGAGTAAGGTTTGTGCTTTGGTCTACAAGTTGGTCTCAAAGATCTTTTAGGTGTAGGCTCTATCTGGCTCTGGGCATTTCTTCAACTTTGAGCTCTAGTGATGTAAGCTTAGGCTCTAAAGATTCTAAAGTACCTAGATAAGGAATGACTCCAATGTAGTTTAGGCTGGTTCTTGGGACTTGATTCATACCAATTTTTGGCTTTGATGGGCAGTCCTTAAGAAGATGGTCCATCAAACAACCAACATAGAGGCAAATATCAACTATAGGGGCTGTCTAGAGTTTTGACTTTGTCTACTCATACAATCCTGCACATAGTGATTCACTTTGCATTTGATGGAGAAAATTGGGGGAAGGCCTCTATATCCCTAATCTCTCTAGCATCAAATGGAATGGAGAAAATGGAGGGCACCACCTTGCTAGTTTTGGAATGGTTTCAAGAAAACCATGAGGGAAATTGGGAAAGAGATTGATAATGAAAGTCAACAAGATTCTCCCTTACCATTCCTTAATATATTGCATAGCAAATATGTAGCATAACATAAGAGGCAAATGGAATTTCTATTATGTAGATAATAGAGTGTTTTGCATTTTGGAAAATTGAACTTATTACCTTAAGTAAGCTGCACACATGTGATCATGATCACAAATCCGTAGCCAACACCTTCAATTTAGTGAAGTTGGGGCTAGGCTTCCTCACTCCAAGAACTTAAGGTGGGATGAAATCAATCAATGTAAGTGAGAGGGATGGTGAAACTCATTCATACTAAACACACCCAATTCCAACAATATCACATAATCAAGATAGAGAGGTTTACTAGCATTAGAGTCACACAATAGTGACACAATCAAAGGCTCACCTAGGCATGAGCTTGCCAAAACAAGGGCATGGGGGAGCTACAATTCACAATCAAGCTACAGGACCCAAGATGCTTAAGCTTGGGATGGGGAGAAGGCCTTTTTTTATAGGAATCTTGTGGTGCAATTAGGATCCTAATCTTACTTACAAACTGATTACATTAATTTCCTCTTAGAGGAAGAGGGAGATGTGAGAGGTAATCATGATAATTAAGCCTGATTAGGCTAGATAATCTGAAGGGGTCCTCCAGCAGCTGCCTCTTCATTGGTCCTCTTGGGCTCTATCTCTTTCTCACTGACCAGTTCTGCTTCTTCCAATAGAAAATTCAGCTCTTATTTATGCAATTTATCAAATAAAATAAGGAGGGTAGTATAAGATATTATAGGAAAAATGAAGAAGGAAGTATAAGAAAATAGCTATGGTAGCTTGCTGTTGTGTGTAGATATGGAGATGAATTTCCTCTTTTTTGTGTGTGGGGGAAGTGTGTGCATAGAGTTCATAAGTTGATTTGATTTTCTGTGTGTGTAGTGTGTGTGGAGTGAAAAAGGAGGCACTCAAAAGGGAGAGGTCAAAAGAAGGGATATGATAACTTTTTGATTTATTTGTGAATGTATTTGGATGGTGTAGAGGGGGGGTGGGGTAGAAAAATAATTAAGCTCTAGTGAGCAGAAGCTAAATAGAAAAATACAAGGAAATATTTTAGGGAAAAGGGAGAGGCTTAGCCATGAAGGAAGAAATATCAAAAGGTATAAGGTGGTTGTAAGCTTTTGTAAGACGTGTGGGCTCCATTTGTAAGGCTCTCTTTCTTAACTTGGCAGAAAAGAAATGATCACCTTCCTTTGTAGGTGGAAAGAGAGGTCCAATAGGATTTAGCACAAGAACAATGGCTTAAAGTTTTTCCCAAGGAAGCAAGTGGCCACCTAGCCACCTTTTTGCCACATAGGAGAGAGGTGGGAGATAAGAGAGAGCCTCCAAAAATTGCTAGAGAGAGAGAGAGAGAGAGAGAGAGAGAGAGAGAGAGAGAGAGAGAGAGAGCTAAGTTTTGATTATTGGGGGCCCCATGGGCTTATCTTCAACCTCCAAAGTGTCCAAGGCTTAGCCCCTTTCCAAGACAAGTGGCCTTTTGGCTTATACCTCTTCAATGTGCCCATGATGGCATCCTTAGCCATGCTTCCTATGCTTGGACTTTACCATGCCCATGTCCTTTTGTCCAAGGCTTTAAACCTCCATCAATAAGCTTCATACACTCCATGTTTAGTGGCCATGCCCATATGCTAGATAGCCATGCCTTTCATGCATTGCATACACACATGCCCTAGACCATTTAGAAGGGGTATTTTCCATGGTGTTTGGCCTTTCACCATTCAATTCTCCTAGCATGTGGGGGCTCCATTCCTTTAGGTTCTAGAAATCGGCCTTCCTTTTGACCTAAGCACTGCCTTGCTACCTTCTATGAACAATATATACAGTAGGTTTCCTCTGAGAGGTGCAAAGCTAGGAAAAGAATTTTAGTGCATCATATTAGCCCTTCCCTTTAACTAGGGGTATTCATGCCCTTAGTCCATCAAAAAAGAAACTAGGATTTTTTTCAATAATCAACAAAAATTTTACAAGCAAGATTATTTTCCCTTACAATGAAGTTGGTTGAGAAATTGCATGCATGTTTGGAGAGCAAAAACCAAGGGAAAAGGTGGCATAAAGGCTACTAGCTGTGAGAAGTTTGTAGTAAATCTAGATCTCAATTATCCAAATTTTCTCATTTTGGTCTTTGTCTAGTTTTGGTGATGACTTAAACATGGTTGATGCCTCCGCTCTAGAGCTGCAAGTTTGTAAAAGCTTGGAGATGTTTGATTCCTCTAGCTTGGTTTTGGTTTAGAGTATTTTTAGCAAGCCATGAGATGAAAAGACCATGGAGGCTAAAGCATTTTCTAGCATTTTGTCCACTACATGTCATGAGATTCATTATCAATGCTTTTCTTTCATTTAATTTAGTGGGTTGAGGCTCAAAGCCAAATTTGCAACCATGAAGGTAAACAAGACTTCTCACCATCTTTTGCAATAATTTAATGAAAAGTCACTAGTAAAAAATGTAAAAGGTACATGTGACTTGAAGGGATATGAATAGGATTTGGAGTTTGGTGACCCCCAAATGTGATACAAACAATGATATACTAGTAGATGAAAATAAAGGAATATCAAAGATAATAAAGCTGAGAAATACTAGAGCTAAGAAGGATTTCAATAGCTATGTAGATGCCATTAAATAATTTAAGATCCTTGCATTATATGTGTCTTCTTTCATGCTCTTTAAGATACTCTCTTAAGGATCACTTCAAGATTACGCTTGGATTGACACAATGGTACATGCTCCAATACATGTTATAGAGGTGACAACATTCAGCATATGCAAGGGTCCTTTGCAAGAAATAGATCTAAGTTCTTCATCAAAACAAAGAAAGTGAAGCTAGTAGCATAGATACCCCTAACTAAAAGAGGTGGGCTAAGAATGATGAAATTTTCTTGAAATTCCGAGCATGCTTTATGAAGGGGGCCCTAGAACCACGTTTTCCCTCCACATCCTTCATATAAAAATGTTTTACCATTTAAATGATGCATGCTCTAAGCCAATAGGCTATAAAATCAAAATAAGTTTTTCTTAGAAGTCATCTTGGAAAAATAATCACATAGGTGTGTGTGTCTTGGCCCGTGGATCAAGATCCCCATTTTTCATATTTTTACCCTCAATAAAAAATATTTACCCTCAATATTTTTTAAAATAAAAAGTTGAAAATTTTTATCCTAAGGTAAAAAACTATTTAAATCATAGAAAAAATATTTCTTGCAAGGTAGAAAACTATTTACTATAATTGCATGGTGAAAAGGTAAAATGTAACTATAACTTTGGTATCTAACATTCACCTTCACCAATAGCATTTAAAGCTAACCCCAGCCACCTTTGCCTTTGGTAAGTTTGAAAAGAAAGTTATTTAGATAAGAAAAAAGTCTACGTTGTGAGCACCCAAGTAGATTTGAAAATTAGAAGTTAATTTACCTATTCTCCATGTGGAAAAAGCATGGCCCTTTTGGCCTCAATTTTAACCATCCAATGGGAGCAAGCTTGTTCCACAATAAGCCCATGCAAAGACTAAAAATTGGTATGAGAATCTCACATTTTTAAAGCCCTTTTGCATGTCTAAGTCTACCACTACATTTCCCTAGAAGATCCAAAGCATACCTTGTCTTTTCAAAGTAGAGTTGGCCCACCTTTTAGCCCAATTTATTTATGCTCTTTTTTTGTAGAAAATAGCTTGGAGATAGTAGCCCTTTGAAATAATTCTTAGAAATTGTATTTACAAAGAAAACAATTAAAAGAAGAATTTATTGATGTGACTTATTGGGTGAGGTATTTGATAGTGACATATCAAATGAGGTTATATATCTTGTTAGTATTTTTTAAACCAAGTTTACGATTGACTTAATCAAACTTGAAAATCATTATGAAGATTCCTACCCCCTCTCCCCCTCTTTTTACAACACACTAGACCAATGGGCACACTACAATGCTATGAAGCTCATCTCCCCATGTGAGATGTAGGTAACCACATGCTACTATGCCAAATGCATGTGAAGAAGAAGTTTCTTTCTTGAAGGGGGTCAACATCAACAAGGAGATAAAAAAGAAGTACTAAGGCCTAAGGACAAAAGTACACATTCATTTACAAGAGACAAGGGGTTTGCTCTTTTAATCTCTTTCTCACCTACTCTCAAAGAGTGAGTGCCTCATACTCTATCTCTTATCTCATCTTGTTGACCCTAGTATTTGGTTGGGATCACCTTCTTTTCAAGCTCTCTAGGCATCAACCTCATTACTCTACCATTTGTGAGATATGAGCTGCTTTAAGTAAGCACATTACCTCTTCTTCCATTGGTTACATATTCCCTTATGCTATTATAGAGCTGCCATGTATAGCATTGCATAAGCACTCTTCTTCCTATCACTTTAGTGTATGCTCCATTTCCATCTAAGCCTTTATGCATGAAGGCTCCTTGGGATATCTTTATCATTTCTACCTACCACCCAACAAATGAGCATTATTTGCTGTATTTAGGAGTTCTAAAAAGATTATAATGTGTTTTCTCTTGATTTGGCATAATGTTTGGCTCCAGCACCAAGGTCCCTAAGCCTTTAATCTTAGTAAGGGGCCCCGTTTGATAGTTTATTTACATCTTTAATGTTTTCTAGGCTATTGGGTATAGAGATGACACAATTTCTTTAGCCAATAGGTTTGGCCATATCTTCTTCTTAAGCATTTAAGAGGGAAATTTTAGCACAAAACCTCAAGGACTTTGCACTTATGATAGCCAAAGATTCAACTTGCCCTTGCTCTATACTTCAATCTAGAAAGATATTTACTTTTATCCTTAAAATTTTTGGTTTGGCTTGAATCTTTGAACAATTCACTTGCAGCCTAAGGTATAATGTTTCTCAATCAATTTCATTTCTTAAATCAATATTCTTGATTTATGACAATGAGAAATAAATTCTCTCATTTAGGTCTAGCCATCCCTCTCATGATAATATGAGAAGAGTATGAGAAAACTTATTTAAGGGAAAATGTTTTCAATCTAGATAACTTCTATTGCAATGCCTTTCCTTGAATGCATAATTTTTTAGTTCAAAAACTAGATTTTTTCAAGATACTCTCTCATGGATGCCCACATTAAGGGATCAAGTTGCTACATGTTCATTTAAAAACTTATTTGCACAACAATAGCTATCCAAATGTGGAGAGTTTTCAAGTGAAGCCATATTTGATGTGCTCTAGTGAGACGCTTGATGTTGGTCAAGACTTTTAAGGTGCAATTGAGGATGGTAAAATAAAAAAATTGTTTACTTAGCTGACCCCATTTACAAGATCCTTATTCCTTTTTCTACCCTTCATCATGTAATGGCTTTCTAAAATGGCAAGTTGTGGGACATTTTGCAAAATCATGAAAGTTAATTTATAAATTTCAAGAATAGCTTTCATTTACATCACTCATGTGGCAGAATTCATTTCTTCCACATAAGAAATCAATGGAAATGTGGGGAAGGTAGGTGTCTTGTTTCCTATGGCCTTCCTAAAATCAAGTTCATTCACTTTTTTTTTACTTTGGTCATGGGAAGATGAGTGGTTATTTGGATTCATAAAGCACCTAAAAAAACTAGATTTGCCATATTCACTCATCATACAAGCAGTAGATCTACCCAATCATAGTAACAACCCATAGAAAGTAAGATTATTCTCTTAATATAAAGCAATAAATGCTTTGATACCTATCAAAGTGGTAGTGAGAATGACAAAACTATAGACAATAAGTAGAAGAGATCTAAAGGCCAAAAAGACCTATAGTACATTCAAGGATAATGGATACAAAATGAGGAGATACTCTTTTAAAGTGGAATGTCATAAGTAAGAGCTCTAAAAGGCATGAAACACACTCAAGCAAGGTGCATAAGCTATTACATGGAAATGTGTGTAGAGATCAGGGCACTTTACTTTATGTTAATATGTGTGGAAAATGGGCAAGGTATATTTACACATTTAAAATGAGGCATTAAGGGAGATAAAGTCTAGATAATGTCACTACCAAGCACAAACTTTGAAAGAAATCTACAAGAATAAAAACCAACCACAATAAGTGTCTAACAGCAATAAATAGTTCTAGTAGCACAAACACCTCTAGCTTGTATAGACAACTTGGTTAGTGATGGAGTAGAAGAGGTAAGGGAGGAAATCTAGAGATAGTAATCAATAAAACATGTGATGAGTAGCCAAGGGTAGGGCACCTTTAAAAAAAAGAAGTGTTGTAGCAGAGCTGTGGGAGAGACAAGGAGGGGGGGCACAGAGAGAGAGAGAGAGAGAGAGAGAGAGAGAGAGAGAGAGAGAGAGAGAGAAAGAGGTCCCAAAGATTTAAAGGATCTATTTTTCTTTTAAAAGCTTCCTATTGTTAAAAAATTTTAGAATGAATTTTAATAGCTGAAAAATCTTACTCTAAGAAAAAAAAGTTGATTCTTTTGTTTTTGACAGTAAACCATTAGTTTCTTTTTTGAGCAAGATCTTTGTAGCTTTAGAGCAAGGGTGGACCTCAATTTTTGGACCACATAAGCTTGGGCATTAGGTAGGTTGATATCACCTAAGAGAAGGAAGTAGGCTAGGCCATGGAAAATTGCCCAAACTAAATCATGGCAAAAAAACAAAGTGGAATAAACTTAGCCCATGTTAGAGATTGTCCACAGCTAACTCAAAGAGAAGGAGAAATGAGAGCACAAATTTTAAGTGAGAGAAAGAGATAGAGAAAATCCAAGCTTTTCCTACCATGCAAGTGTAGGGAAACTTAAGAAGAACTTTTTGCTTGCCAAATAGAGAGGTAGAGGCCAATTTTAGGAAAGGAAGTTTCAGAAGAGGAAGGACCAAAGAGAGTATGCAAAGCCTACAAACTTTTAAAGGGGAAGCATGCTGAGAGATAGAGGGGTTGGGAAATTTTTGAGAAGGAGGAAGGGGTAGTAAAGCTTTTGGAGCATATTCATACATTCCCAAGGACCTTGAGGGTAGGAGGGTGCTTGGGGGAGTCACTCATAAATATATAATTGTAGCACGTTGTGAGGAGGGAGAAATAACACCTGCAATGCCTCTATAGCTTCCCACGCACACACTCTTGGAAACACGCACACGCAAAGGGGCACCAGACTCACCCACACACACATAAAAAAAAACACACACATCCTCAGACGTGAGTCAAATCGAGGATTGTGCACTCTCGGCAGCTTGTCGTCGACAGCACACACACCCACACACACACACCCAAAATGAGCCAAATAGAGTGGTAAACTGATGAATTAGCTCAGAGAATTGCTAATAAATGGCGCCCATGGCATCAAGGATCCATACAAAAGTGAATCTGAACACTAATTGAACTGCAACCAAGAGGCAGAGCAATTGCACACATGTAGAATAATGAGCAGCTAACAGCAGAAAACCAAAGCATTTTTGAACAATTTGGACATCACCAATGCGTCTGCAATGTGCCAAAACCCCAATCTACAATCTTGGATCACCCAATTCTGACATACACACACCAAGTTATGAGCAAATTAAGCTCCAAAACCCACTAAAATACACTCACGACTTCTGTTCTCAGAAGTTTAGGGATGAACGCCTAGATTTCTGATGTTTTCTCACTTAAGAATGTGTCTACACAATAGCCCTTGTCCATGGGGACCCTTGGGCTTTGGTCTTGCTCAATTTCAACCCCGGATGAGCCAAAACGGGCCCAAACAGTGACGGCAGTCTTTTGGTGTCCTACCGCACGCCTTTCGCCCGCCAACCAATCAAACGATCCCCTTTCCTTCATGCGCGTGAATACCACATGAAATGGACCCATCCTTTGACTCAAATGACACCATCAATGCATAAAAGACGCTGCTAGTGATCTCATGCACTACGTCTGCAAAAGGCACGCCCGATGGGGCCCGCAGTCGCATTTTCTTGATTCCTTTCCCATCTAGCTTTCTCCATACGCCATCAAGTGTAAAGCTTCTTGGAGACACTAACGGCACCAACCACTCACTTTTATTGCACAAAAAAAAGCTAAACACTGTAAACGATTAAAAAAACTATACTGTACATATAGCATACTGCCTATACACTTGTCGGCCCTGCATAGTCTTTTGCCAAGAGAGATGGGCAATCCTTTATTTAAAATTCCATGCATGTTTATATACATATGCAAAAAACCATGGTTAAAAAAATAGCCCAACAACGTGAGCTCAACAGAATGGATATTTAAAACCTCAAATTTTTACATTTTTCACTTACAAAAGGGTGTCATTTAAGGGGGCTACTTACAGATTGAATAGGATAAGGGATCAATTTACTCATGAAAAATTTACAGATAAGGGATTTTTTAAATAGGCCATGAACGCATGTGATAGGGAAGGCTTACATATAGTGATCCCCCTGAGGGAGGGTGATCATAGAATACAACTTTTTAAGAGAGGGAAAATAAGTCTTCAAGATGGCTTTCAAAAAGAGGAGAGTAAGAGCAATAAAATTCATGAGAGGAGCTCCAATAGAGGACAATAAAAGAGACACTCATAAAAATCTTGACTTTTTTTTTTTCTTGTGATAAGGAGGGTAACAACAAGATGTCCACGCTATCAATCAAAGGGAGATAATTACAACATCTATTTCACAACCTTTCCACTGGGTACCTCTCAATTACAGTAAGACTTTATGCTTATACACATTTTTGGCTAGTCAAGCTATAGATTTTATTTTTCATCCTTCTTTGTAGCATTTTAATACACCTTCCCCATCTTTTTGTGCTTATTTCAATCATCTACACTTCACAAATGTTTATGTAATCATTTGTAGACCCAAAACTGCTTAATTAAATTTCCACTTAAGTAATATTCTTGGCTACTTTTTCTTCAAAAAAGTAGCCAATGGGGGGAAGCCACCTAAAGAAGGGGGATTTTTTGCTCCCCCTTTCACTCTTAAACTCACATTAAATCAAGTCTTAAATTTCCTTTCTAATCCAAGAGGCATGACCATATTTTGAATCGTAACTAAATTTTCCCACCATTAATTTCTCTAACTTTGCAGGGCTGATTTCTCAAGATGTAGATAGAACTAGTTTAGCTTATGAGCACTTTAGTAGTAGTAAATCCATAGGTGAATGTGAAAATTGCAATGTGAAACTAAAAATTGTGAAAAAATCCCACATCTTGTAGGCATCCTATTAGGGGTTGGCTATTTTTTTGGTAGATTTAGAAATTTCTTTTTTTTTTAACCCCAAAAAAGATTTTTCCACTTGCAGCTAGATTAAGCTTAGATGACGCAATTTTAGTGCTTATGTAGAACTAGAAATTCCTAGTTTACATCAAGGCCAAATTCCTTGTAGCTTGGGTTGAATGATTTGCAAAGAGAAGAAATTGCACACTTTGCACCTTCCCAAACTTGGTCATTTTTTTGTCAAAATAAAAAGATTAATAGTGGTCTTTGATAGGAAATTCATGGTACATAGTTAATGGTGGGTACAAATAGAGGTTGAATGGATAGTTAATAAGTGATAAAAGCTCTTGTTTTAAGGATTTTACATGGTGGCTTAGTGATAAATGCTTGTGTGGGAGATTGTGAACTTTCTTGCAAATTTGCCTGTTTTTATTGTAATGTTAGCTTAATTATTAATCAAAAAGCTAGGCGTATTTTGTCTAAATGCCTTGAAAGAATGGTAATGGGTACCATAGAGATAAGTTTCCTTGTGATGAATGTTGTATTATGAGATTGATATGTGTGCTACAACAATGGGTGCCATGAGGCTATTAAGGTCTAGGTGGAATAATGTATAGGGCCACAATGGTGCCAGGTAATATTGGGGACTTCCATAAAGGTGTGGAATCCAAACAAGCTAGGGCAGCTTACACCTAACAAATGCACCATATGATTTGAGATTTGGTGGGTAGGGGTACTTTCAAGCCTCTAGCTTGTAGAGAATGAGGGATGGTCATTAATGGGTGGGGATGTCAAGACCTTTATCATTAGAATGGGAGTTTCTTCTTGTTGGATGTTGGAGTAGGAGGATGTTTGGCTTGGTCACACCATTGGGGTCTAGGGATTCAATAGAATTGTTGTTTTGTTGATTGTAGAGTAACTATTATTGGGCTATTAAAGGCATAAAGCTGAGGTACGACAATAGGTTTTTGCTATGCAAGTGAAATTAGTGGGGAGTACCCTAAGGCATTTGTCTCCCCTTATTTTCCACAAAAATAAAATCTAGATGTTGTTAGGTTGTTTCTATGAGAATCTCAATTATGTGCCTTGATTCTTTCTGGTTTCTATCATGAATCCATAAAGACGTGTATTCAACTCAAATTGTTTTCTATGAATCTGGTTGTTATGAACCCTATATGAGCATCTAGGAACCATTGCAATTGGTATTTTTTATTACTTCTTTCTCTCTATATCCAAAAATTGGCCTAAACAAGTCTTTTTATTCTTTGGCCTAGTCCACTTGTAGCATAGCCATTTGAGTTAGTGCTAGTGGCATCAAAGTCTACCAATTGCATGAAATATTTCTCTTTTAAAAATATGCTAGCTAAGACTTTATTAAAGTTAAATATGTGGGGTTGGGGATCTCCCATAGAGAGAATACTCCCTTGGTCAAGAAAATGAGGCCCCCCCCCCCCCCCTTCCCTTTTGTTTTCACACATAAGGGTAGGGGGTGATTAGTGTATTCCACCACACTCAAAACTATCAGTTTATGCATAAGAAGGAGAGGGAGGGGGCTTGGCATGGAAGGCCTACCCAAAAAATTGGCATGGTATATAGAGTAAAAGAAAACGGATTTCTAGGAGAGAAATAAGTTTAAAATGAGTAACACTGTCAAGATGCAATTTGTTGACCATCTACTTATTGTTGCAAGGACAAACCAATGCTCTCAAGTTTTTACCATGCAAAAAATGGCATTATTTCCTCATAAAACTAAAATAATTAGCTTTGTCTACTTGGCTTGGCCCAAAAAAACTAGAAAATTGTCCCAAAAACATTAGAATATAAACACACTTATCCATATGATACTTTTCCTTATCAAATGTTTTTAAAGCATGCTCTTAATGACCAACATTATTCTTATTGATTTACCCTACTTATGTACCTATTAGCAAATGGAATTGAAATTTAGCTTTCTAAGGTTTGCCAAGGTTTAGAAAATAAAATCTTTGTAAGGCTCAACCTAGACTCTGGGTGCTCCTTGAAAGCTCAACAAGGGTAGAAGAAACAAGTTAGGATGGCTAGAGCCACAAGGTATCTAAGGTTTTAGTATTCATGTTGCAAAATTTTAAAAGTAGCTTCTAAGTTGTCAATACCCAATAAAGCATCATGCAAATATGGAATGTATCATTCTCCACCATAAAAGTCTTTCGTAACAAAATGCTTAGTTTCTCTAGATTTTAGGGAAATAAGTCTTTCGCTCAAAAAATGCCACAAAAAGCCTTCATTCTATTTTCAAATGTTTAAAAATAACTTTTTGAGCTTTTTTCTAGTCAGTTTTTTAACAAAATTTATTAGAGTCAGTTGAATTATAGATTTCTCATGGAGAGGAACCACAACAAGAGTCAACTCAAAGATGAATCTTTCATGGAGAGGAACCGCACCAACCTAAAAGTTGTTCATTGCATAAAAATTATTGAATAGCCTCAAATGCACATCTAGATCCTCAATTTATTTTCCAAAGCTTCATGTACTTTAGATTAGCCAAAGCAATTGGTGGATGTGAGAGTAAATGTGGAGTTGAAGCTGGATGTGGAGGTGGGGGCAAAGATAGTGCAGACATATATGGAGCTATGGTTAATCACTTGACCTAGAGAATCTCCTCCAAGGTGTAAACAAAGAGTCATGAGACATGCCTTGCAAATAGTGTGCCACAAACACAAGCTCAAAGAAGCTACCAACAACACCACCTTCTTAGCATCTAGCCATGCACACTCACTAGGTGAGCATGAAAAAGGTGAGCCAAGCAAAGTTCCCACGTAGAAGACTTTGGACATGTCAAAACGTCCCCATCACAATCAAACTCAAACAAATCATTTTGATAATTGCCCCACAAGCATTTACAACCAAGTACAAGCACTATCTAGAGGAAGAGTTAACATTTTTATACATATTCAACAAACTAGCAAGGTAATAGGACTGCCCATCACTACCAAAATGTACATCATGGTCACCAGTTGTTCTGCCTCTATCTTGCTTGCAAAATATTCTAGCATTACGAGAATGATCACCCTTCTATACAATGATGAGCAATACACAATTGAGCTTTAGAAAAACCAACAAGCAAATACACTGACTCACTATCTTTTTTATATTGTGTGATGAGAAAGGAATAAAACAAGACAAAATTCTCTTGACTTCCTTGCTGGACATTACAACACAATATTAAAAATGGAACTATCATTAAGCACATCCGTTTGATTACTTTTCCAAAAGCCATTCACATATAAATTCCAAAGACTTTTACATTCAAAGGCTTCCACATTCTAGATCTGCATGTTTGCATTGACCTATAGAAAGGTTTTATGGTTTTTTGTACTTTAATTCAAAAAATCTAACAAAGAAAGGAACAAATTAAGAACCCTACCTTAGCCATAATATGTAATGAAAAAGAGGGCAATTTCAAACCATGGGATTTATATATGATAGCTACATCCCAAATATCAATGGTTTATTAATATCACCAAGCTAATCTCAAGACAAAGGTTTTTTTAATATCTATCACTAAGCTAGATGAATGTTATGTCCTAAAGTAGAAAAAAAAGGAGCGCACCACAACCACAATCATGAATGAGGCTCTATCTCTTCTTTTAGATAGAGTTGCATGCATGGATATGAAGAATGAAAATTATGTAGTATCCAATTGGAGGATCACATCTGGTGGCTAGGTTTATTCCAAAAGAATCTTTATGTATTATTGAATTGAATACATTAAATGAGATTGGGACAATTAATGTGATGGATGGACTCTAAAAGATCATTATAAAATGTCATGATGAATCTCTCAAACTCAAACCTTATACACACTTGCACCTCATTTAAACTACATAGATCTTCTATTCTAATGGTTTTATATCTCTTAATGTAGAGTGAATGTGGTTGCACATCTTAAAGCAAGAAAGTGCATGTATGATATGTCAAACGGGGGTAAGATAAAAAATGCATTTATTGAATTAGTTTCCCAATTAACTTAGTTGTTTCACTCATAAAAGAGCTCCAACACAATCCACCTCTACAAAACCTTCTCTAAAACCTATATTAGATAGTTCATTAAGAAGAGGGTCCACATATGTACAATGCATGCATTTTCTCTTGGGCAGGTCACTCATAAATATGTAAATGTAGCACGTGAGTTCAACAGAAGGGATATTTAAAACCTCACATTTTTACATTTTTTACATACAGAAGGGTGTCATTTATGGGGGGTACTTACAGATTGAATAGGATAAGGGGTCAATTTACTCATGAAAAAGTTATAGAAAAGGGATTTTTCAAATTGGCCATGAACGCACATGATAGGGAGGGTTTACATATACTGATCCCCTCGAGCATTTTCTAAAATTGTTAAGAAAATTATTCATTTACACATACAATCAAAATGGAAAGAGAAATGCACTTCAATACATAAAAAGAGTTTTAAAGAAAGTAAGAAAATATTCAAAACATTGTACTTTATGGAGGTAGTGTCAAAACAATATCAAATTCAAGAAGGTCAGCAAAGACACATAAAGAACCATGCAAACAACCAACTAGAGGACTAAAAGCACATAGGTTTCTTGTTTTCAATGAATACCAAATGATTTTTTAAATGTCTTTGCATGGTTATTGATTCTTGAGCATTAGATCTTAATGCACTAGGAAATAAAATTGATTAGTTAGCTAATGTGCTGCTTGGGATTTGAGCCAACAAAACCCCCTGTACTTGCATGTTTGTGGATAATTTAAAAAACTCTTTCTGTAAACTCTTATTTTTAAAAGTAAACTTCATTACCTCTATGGTTAATATGCTATGTTATGATCAATATCTCCATGTTTGCCTAAACCAAGGTTTGATAATTTAACTTTCCAAGATAGATTCTAATAATGCTCAAACTATTTACAATTGTCAACTTTTTGAATGGAATGTTCCATATAGAGTTAGCCTGAGTACAAATTGTATAACTATATAAATATATATATAAAGACATACATATGTATGTGTGTGTGTGTGTGTGTGTGTGTGTGTGTGTGTGTGTGTGTGTGTGTGTGTGTGTGTGTGTGTGTGTGTGTGTGTGTGTGTGTGTGTGTGTGTGTGTGTGTGTGTGTGTGTGTGTGTGTGTGTGTGTGTGTGTGTGTGTGTGTGTGTGTGTGTGTGTGTGTGTGTGTGTGTGTGTGTGTGTGTGTGTGTGTGTGTGTGTGTGTGTGCGCGTGTGTGTATATATATGTATGTATGTATGTATGTATGTATGTATGTATGTATGTATGTATGTGTGTGTGTGTGTGTAAGTATGTATGTATTTACACACACACACACACACACACACATGTGTGTGTGTATATATGTATATATATATATATATATATATATATATATATATATATATATATATATATATATATATATATATATATATATATATAGAGAGAGAGAGAGAGAGAGAGAGAAACACACACACACACACACTTACATAAAGCATGTACAAGACATAGCACTATGTAGATGCTATTATAAGTGGGTACAAAGCATACCTAGCTGCAAATGGTTATGTGCAAAGTTATGGCATGGAACATAACAAGATATTCAATTGCACTATAGGTAGTCCTTGATGTTAAGAAGGAGATCGGAGATAATTTTAGAGGGAGATAAGCAAGAAGAGCCATTTGATCAAGTAATTAAAAACTTAGTACAAAAGAAAATATAAATGAGATACTTCAAAATGCCAGTCAAGGGACCAAAGATAAAAAATTTCAGGTCAACCCTATTTTGCTAAGAAGAGCACTTAATTTTAATGAAGTAGAAGATTCCTTAGCAAGAACATGTACAAGAACTTAAAAATCATTAACTTTCTTTGGCAAAATAAGGGGATTTTTGGATTAGGTTAATGAGCAAAAGTCATAGGAGAAGATTTCAAGTTCAACCACTACCAGCTCCAATTAGGAGATCATTAAGGAAAAAAGCCACAAATCCACAAAGTTTGC
The DNA here is from genome assembly GCF_053477565.2 of Lygodium microphyllum. NCBI lineage: Eukaryota > Viridiplantae > Streptophyta > Polypodiopsida > Schizaeales > Lygodiaceae > Lygodium > Lygodium microphyllum. Next base: position 399,276 of record NC_141156.1, read on the forward strand.
CAGTGCAAGATTTAAAATTAAGATGAGAAAAGCTGATGGAAAATCCCAAAAAGAGCCTTGACTTCCACATTACCCACTCTTAAATAAGATTGGAGGCTAGTGAACATGACACACTTCATAGAGCAAAAGTGAAGAGACTATTTGCAGCTAGCATGGGACATTTAGTGATGGACTGGCTTAGGCAATATGGCTTAAGACACATTGCAAGTTTGATGCTCTAAAAATTTCTTTCTATGAAAAATTTAAGAGGGGAAGGATAGCAATTCATATCATAGAAAAAGTTGAATGTTTCTCAAAAAGACAATCATCTAGTTGAGGATTATGCTAGAATTTTGAAGTTTTTTCTAGAAGGATAGAGGGAATAGATAGATACTCAAATGGTATCCAAACATATTAGTTCTAGAAGGGATTGAATAGAACTATTAAAGAATTTGAGGCAAGCAATAATAGGAGTGGCAAAGGGGCTTGAAATCACAAGGCAAAAAAAGGAGAAGAATAGATATTTGATTTGGACCAAGACTTTAGCTCTTTAGACAATACAATTTTAGAGAGATTTGATGACTCAAACTATATGACCTAGAGTATGATGAAGACTTATATTTAAAGGAAAAATCTATTTGTAAAAAGTCAAGGATGAAAAAAAGGCTTCTATAATGAAACACAAAGAGAAGAAAAAATTAGATTTTGATGAGGATAAGCTTTTGGAAAAGCTCAAAAATATAGGTTTTGGTTCACCATGGGCAATAGAAAAAACATTTTGTTATATATACTTCAAAGACGAGCATCTATAAGTAAATTTTTATTGTAACCCAAGTTTTAGAGAAAGGGTACCATTGAATGTTCAAAGAGAAAAGATGCAACAAGATGCTATAGAAAACTTGTTTATCCAAAAAGAGCAAGAATAATGATTAGACATTACAAAACACCAACAAAAAGCCATACTATCCAAAATTTAGATCTAAGGTAAAATGTACCTATTGTGATTGAGAGGGACACACCAAGGCTTAGGCTATGAGTTGTGATGTAAGCTTAGGCAAGAAAGTGGAATCCTTATTGTGAGATACCTACAAGTGGCCTAAATCAAAGAAAAGCACCCTCGTAAGTTAAAAAACAAACTCAATATAATGCAATTTACGTAGATTATGAAGGCATTTAAAATTTTATTGAACAATGCCAAAAGAAGACACAAATTGTGGAGCGTAGGTGGAGCTTGATTGACATTTTTTATAGTGCAAGGAGAGAACCTATGAAGAGAAAAGAGTTGAAATCACTTTCTTGGCAGTCACATGATACACTACTAAGAGTCAAGTCCTACTAAACTAGAAATACTTAGAGAATACTAGAAGAAATGTCTAAAAGTTTTGAAGGATAAGCAACTTGCTTTTAGATCTATGAGTCAAGGAAGTGAAGATAAGGGTAAGTTAGTCAAGAGTAATAAGCAAGAAGTAGATTCAACCTTTAGGACAACATCATTACATGAAGCTCTTTTGCATTCAAGTGTGTAGATCTCTTTGAAACAATTATTGACTTTGGTTACAAGATTTAGAAGTTTGCACTTTCAAAGACTGTTTTACAAAAAAGTACTCCTACCACCTCATAACTCTACTTTAATGAAAAACTATATGCAAGTAAACGATATGGATCTTAGACTCTCTACCATGACAATAAATTATGAAGGTAAGAAAGAGTAAACATACTAGTTGGATCAAGTTATTTTTAATTTGGGAGCCAATAGATGGAACTAGATTTACTACGTGTCAAATGGCTGAGTAGACGAGCTTGAAACCTTTACAATTACTTATAGACCATGAAATTTAGATTTGGATATTATCATACAAGGTTAATTTTGTTGTGCTCAAGATTAGAGAAAATAAATGGCTTATCTAATGTATTTGGGAGAACTTGGCTCAAGAAAGCTTAGTTAAAACAAACTTGGGAGGAAGATGTGCCTTTTTTTGTCATCAAAAAGGGAGAAAAGCTCCCTCACAAATGAAGTCAAATACCCAAGTTCCTAGAGATCATTGAAATTTTTTCATAGGCACAAAAATCTCACCTAGTAGAAGAGGTGGAGGATGATGAAGAAAAGGAATACTTGAAGCACAACTAAACAAAAATTTCAATGCTTAACATCAATGAGACAACTCTACCAGCAAATTATGAGGAGGTCTTTGTTGCAAATGTAATTAAGGATGATAGCAATGAGGGGGAGGAGCAGATTAGATAGCATTTATTTTGACTTGAGATCAATTCAAGCCCTTGCAAAGATCAAGGATAGAAGAATCTAAGGATTCACAAAATGACTTAACCAATAAAACAAGCTATTGCCATAGTAGAGTAGGAATATGAGGATAACAAAAGGCAATCAATTAGAGTTATTTAGTAGTAGAAATTTGAGGTAAGCTATTTTTTTCCATCATTTAGAGAGAGAATTTCTCCTTCAATAAAAGAAGAGAATCCACTATGAAAAATTATTTTTTTAAAATCAAGAGAAAATTATTTGAAGTTAATTTTTTGTTTTAGTAAACTATTCTATAGTGCAAATTTTTTATGCAAATTTTCGAACCCCCAAAGACTATCACTTGATTATTAAAATTCTACATAACACCTCCTCTTTAATATACTTTCTAAAAAAGCATTCACAATAATATTTGCAATCTCTCTTTCACACACACACACACACACACACACACACACACACACACACACACACACACACACACACACACACACACACACACACACACACACACACACACACACACACACACACACACACACACACACACACACACACACACACACACACACACACACACACACACACACACACACACACACACACACACACACACACACACACACACACACACACACACACACACACACACACACACACACACACACACACACACACACACACACACACACACACACACACACACACACACACACACACACACACACACACACACACACACACACACACACACACACACACACACACACACACACACACACACACACACACACACACACACACCCACGCACGCACGCACGCACGCGCACCCTATCAAATAGATTTGTAAGATAAGTTTTCCATTTTTTACATCACCCTTGCATCTAGAGCAATCAAAAACCCCAATATTGAATAATAAATCACCTATTTTGGGACCTACAATGGTAATTAGTGGCAAAGGAGCTTCCTATAATGAGAGAATGAGGTAATCAGCTAGCATAGTTTACACAAATCTCAAATCCTCTTTACTTAGTTCTTGAAGCATGTTGCCCATAATCCATTCAATTTTTTTTTGTGTGTCTTATCATTGTTTCAATAGTTTTTCAATGAAAATAGCTTTCTTAAGAATATATCCTTGAAAGACTGACTAACAAAGCTTGTACAAGACCAAGACCCCATAATGACATTTCAAGGTGTGCATCTAACACATGAGAGAGAGAGAGAGAGAGAGAGAGAGAGAGAGAGAGAGAGAGAGAGAGAGAGAGAGAGAGAGAGAGAGAGAGAGAGAGAGAGAGAGAGAGAGAGAGAGAGAGAGAGAGAGAGAGAGAGAGAGAGAGAGAGAGAGAGAGAGAGAGAGAGAGAGAGAGAGAGAGAGGGAGGGATGAACCTTGCCCATTTTATGCTTGAAAAAATGGTAAATAAACGAAAACATGCACCAAAAAAAGACAAAAGGAGGAAATGCTTTTTAAGTAGACCAAACTTGCAAAGATGAGAGATAAATACATAGAAAATGAGAGAGAGGATATTTTAGAAAAAGACAAAATGTAAGAAGTCCTTTCAGTTGGTACTAGCCATGTACAAGTGGGCATACTCACTCATCATTTTTTTGCTGATGATGCAAGGTACACTTGTACTATTTCCACTATTTATCCCATTAAAAAATGACCTTTCTTTTTTGTTTTTTTTCTTTTAGGTGTTTTAAGTTCTCTCTGTAGATTTTTCTACTTGAAACAAAATGACTTCAAACTTTCCCAAATCTTGGAGGATAACTTACACTACTAGAATTTGGGAGCAAAGGATGATCCAACAATAATCAAATTTAATGTTTTTGAGGAAGGAGCATTTAAATGAAACCTTATCAATTCGCTCAACGAATACAAAGATTTATTTGCTTGGGAGTGCTCATGAAAGGTATTGACCTTGCATTTCATTCACATAGATTGAATATCAAGCAAGATGCTAAGCCTAACATTGAACAAGCCTACAAGATGAACCCAAAAAATGCAAAGCAAGTGAAGGATGAAATTGACAAGCTACTAGAATCTAGTTTTACAAGGCTTGTTTATAAAGAAGCATGGTTATCTCTTATAGTGCTTTCTGTAAAAGAAAAGTTCAAAACCAAATTACGTGTAAACTATGAGAAGATGAGTGAAATTGCTATCACAACTCCATTTTCATTGCCATTTCTACATATTGTGCTAGATGCAATTTTACAACATCCAATGTATAATTTTTTGGATGGGCTCTTAGGGTTATAACTAGATCAAATTGCACCTTGAAGGAGAGCATAAAATAGCATTCATCACAAAATGGGGAGATTTTGTATTTAAAGTGATGAGGTTTGGGCTAGAGAATGGACCAATAGCACTTCTTGAAAGATTAAGGAATGTCTTTGGGCCATGCCTATCCTCTTTTAAGAGAAACGTTAATAAATGATTTTGATAATTTTGGAAGATATGATTATTTAGAGCATGTAAGAAAATCCTTTAAAAATTGGAAAAAGTATTGGGTGCCATAAAACTCATACAAACATGCAATTGCAAAAAAAAGAGGTGCATTGTTGAGTCACACTTTCTTTGAAGAAGGCATTTATTTGGATTCCAAGAAAATTCAAAGCATATTTGTTATTCTTCCACGAAATTTGAAAGAGATAATAAAGTTTGTGTAACGTATACAAAGGCATGGTATACACTTGCAATGATTTTTATCTATTTGTGCACCTTTGCCACATGCTACAAAGAGAGGAATATAATTTTCATGATAGAAATAGATGACTATGCATTTTACATTTTGAAAAAAAATGATGGCATTAGCCTACATTAAGCAATGACTTGATTGATTTCTACCATTCCAAGTGTTTGTGGATGCATAAATGAGAAACCCCATACTGCACGCTTCAAAAAAAGTACAATTCATTGTTAATAGAATTGTAAAATCAAAGTATGCCAAAAACTACCCAAGAGTGGGACCTTGGTGCCACCAATAGGTTAGCATTTTACTGCTGTGACAATGAATAATCCAAGAGTACTTGGCATCTAGTGCCACCCTTGGATGGTGAAACTAAAGAGAAATAACAACTAATTCTCATGCTCAAGCATAAAAATTAAGAAACCAATATTTATTAACTATAGATAAAGTCTAGCAATACAATGTAGCAAGCAAATTTAAAGTTACCATGCTTAGACATTCACCTTCTACTCCAAGCTATCTGCCAAAAACCAACACTATTAGTAATTTATTCACTTAATAAAAACCTAGCCTTAAAAGTGGAGACAATATTAAACTTATAAAAAACACACCTTTGTTGCATTAATCCTATAAAAAGAAGGAAATCCACTGTGTAAGATGCAATCTAGCCCATGCTCTTTGGTAAATAGCCTAGCCATTTTTATACTCTTGACAGGTGCATTATCTAAAGGGGGTTCACCACCCTAATGTCCAACCCATGGGGCCACCAAGAGGATTGATACATTCTTGTATCTCATTGGGGCTCACCCTTTCCTTGGGGTTACATCCAATCTCTCTAAACTAACCAAAATCTACACTAGATTAAGTTTCTCATCAAAGCTATGTAAGCTCTAGGAGTGACCAGATCTTTAAGAGTCAAACAACTACCAATACCAAATCACTCTCACTCTTCTAGAGACAATAAACTACCAGTATATGTGCCTTCTTGCAAAGTCTAAAGAACTTGTCATGCTGCACATGACAATAAAGTGAGAATTTATAGCTCAATCCAATGAAAGGTTTCTAGAGAGCATGCTTAATCACTTCATATAAGCTTCTTAAAACATAAAATACAGCCAATCAAACCATTCACACAAGTTTGTTGTGGAGGACCAAACCATAAAACAAACTTTACATCAATAACCATTTCAAAGTCTCTTTAGGCATTCACAACCCAACACACTACTCAACAAAACAAGTTTGAATCAGCAACATAAAATCATGTCCAAATTTCATGGAATTAAGGGTCATTCCACAAGACCACGCTTACTTCATATGCAAGTCATTCGATAGGTCTTCTTAAATTATAACAATTAAAACCAAAGAAATTTATGATTTCATGTCTTCTCCTTTAGATTCTAGTCCTTATTAGTGTACTCTTTTAGTTTCCACTTGGTTTAAACTATTGATCCATCGTCCCTAGTTGTGTTTCCATGGGTCTATATCTTGTCTATGTAGCTAGACCACTAGTCATTCATTTTTGTAAAAACTTAAAATTGGTTAAGTTTTGGGTAGGGGTCATCTTGTATCATTTCAAAAAGGGAAAAAAAGTAAACGTTTTAAACGAATCTCAAATCTAAAAACTATATGATTAAAGAGAAATCTATCTTGCAAGTTTGAAACCAAAAACTAGTTAGGTAAAGAGGAAAAATTTACCATTCAAACATTTGCAATTCTACTCCCTAGGTTGCAAAGGAATGAATTAGGTCCTAGTTAGCCCTATCAAGACGTGGGATACCATAACTAGTCATTTAGGTAACTTTAGAGATTACTTTCTTAAACTAGGCAATTTATGCATATATACTACATGTCATTTTTTTGAAAATAACTTGAGATACATAAATTGTTCATCCTTACACACAACACATGTTGTTTTGAAAAGCCCCAAAAAATGCAAGAAATGAAGATTTGAAATTTTTGAAAAAATATTTATAGCTCAAGTTATGATTACAACAAGGAGGCAAACTACCTCATGTAGTGATTCTAGAAAGCATTTGGCTTGCTTCTTCTACTAATACGTTTAAGATTCTATTAGAACATCAAAATAGAGAAACATTTTATAATCAAAGACAATTAATCAATTAATAATCTACAATTTACATGTCCATTGGATGGCATGAGAGTAGGATTGTGGCATAAGAAGTTGCTCTCTACTTAAATAGAAGAGTTTAGAGCCTTCATAGGTATAAAAAATATTAGTTTCAATGGAGAACCATGGATTAAGAAGGGAATTAGCTTATAAAAAATTAAATGCCATGTTTTTTGACCATATCTATGTGAAGAAAAAAAAGACAATGAAAAAAGGGTCCTTTCTCCAACTAGGGTTTTTGCAAAAGAGATGTCAAAATCACATGTTGCTTGCTGCATTGAGTTATGGTGTCAAGAAGCTTCAATTTATCTCTCTAGAACTTGCTCTAGTTTGGACTAATTATGATATCCCTCCTTTTAGGAATAATATTTTAGAATTTGGCTAAGTTTTCCTCTTAGACCAGAAGTTATTTTGATCTTTGGCTTCTCCACATTGGAAAGGGTGTAGCCATTAGGATAAAGAGAGTCCCTTTCTTGCCCCAAACAAGTGTGTAGCTCCTCCTTTGGAGCTTCTCCTTTCTCTCACGGATCAAATCATAATATGAGGCACAATCCTTGCTTTTTTGCCTAAATATACTAATTGGGTGCCCTAATTTAACCCTAGCTTGAATTGACCAAGCTTGGATTAAGGTTGAGCCCTTATCCATAGTCTTGGTCTAGAGTGATGTGAGCTTCTCTACTTGAGCCTTTGGTAGAGATCCAAAAGTTTTTTGCTATGTTTTTATGAAGTTTTATGCTGAATTCCTCCCAAAAGTGAGCTAGCATCACTAAAGGAACCGCTATTATGGCTAATCCTGTCAATTTTGAGTGCTATAAAGCGTTGTAAAGATTTGGTGGTAGTACTCATTATCTTAAAATGCTCAAGCATGTCTATAGCTATAATAGGGAATGAAATTTTAATGGTTAAATGTATACTTTCTTTATCAACAAAATACTAGCGTAGTCACACATTTACACTTAGATAAAGAAACAAAAAACTAAGAACTAGTTTAAAATGCTGAAGAACGTTTCTAGCTACAATAGGGAATGAATTTTTTTAAGTTAAAGTTATCCTTTATTTATTAAAAAAATACTAATGTAGCTACACATTTACACCTAGATAAGGAAACAAAAAACTAAGAGCAATTTAAGTTGTTTCTGTAAAACTCTCAAAAGTAGTGACATAGGGATCCTGCATCCTCCCCCATTTGGAAAAATCAAGGTGTCCTCACCTCTACATAAAGTTTTGAAAGTCCTTACATATATTCTCTTCACATTCTCAAGTAGCATTTTCATGAGGATATTTCACCCATTAAACGAGATGTTTGTTTTGCTTTTATCTACTAGTATCTCGTTATTTTTTGAAAAATTGCTTTAGGTCATGTGCAACTGAAGCCTTCTTTAGTGACTTGAAGTTGGTCATCTTTAAGCATGCAATTAGGATCAGATAAATACTTCTTTAGTAGGTTTAAATGACATACATTATGTACCTTTTAAGTGTGGAAGTAGAAGTAGCTTGCATTATTGATCATTTATCTTGTTGGCTACTACATATGATCCACAAGAGAAAGGCTTAAGTTTTTGGAATTTGCAAAGCATAAAGAAGCTTCTTTTTGGTATTTTTCTCAAGAATACCATAGTTCCAAAATGAAATATCCTTTTAATTCTCTTGGAACTAACATAACTCTCTAATTGTCCCATGCTACTCTAGTGTCAAGTTTTATTATCTTTAGTGTTGTTGCATCTAATCAATCATATCTTGGAAAGTTTGTACTCTTTTTACAAAATCATTCTCTTTGAGTGGTGTTTGACAACTATATCCATATAGAGCTTTGAAAGGTGACATTTCAATACTTTTATGACAAGATGGGTTGTAGGAAAGCTCTACCAAAAATAAATATCCTGCCCATTACTTGGTCCCTTCATGCAAAAGGCTTTGAGAATATCTTTGATTCTTGATTTTTACTTTCTAGTTGGTATGAAATTTTTGGAAGATAAGACATAGTGAGAGAAATAATAGTATTGGTATACTCAAAGAAATAACTTTCAACATTTTTTTCAAACTTGGAATTACAATAAGAAATGATTCCACAAGGTAGTCTAGACATGCAAGAATATTTGTTTTTTAAATATTGATGCTATATTTTTGGCTAAATGGTCCTTTTATTTAGTAGTTAGATGAGCTAATTTGATAAGCATGACCACCACCAAAAAACTAGCAGCATACCCAAGGTTTTTTGGTATACTTGTAATAAAATCCATGGAGATACATTCCCATTTCATTTGTGGAATAACCATTGGTTGAGGTTTACCAGGATACAAGATTCTTTTTCTTGAATATTTTGACAAGGTAACCATTGAGGAGCATAAATTAATGTTTTTAATCTCATTCCATGATGAATGAAACTTTGTCAAAGAGTGTTGTTTGTCTTTTTGTAGCTTAGATGTCTTGCTATAGGTAAACCGTGAGATTATGGTATTATGTCAAACTTCAAGTTGTCATTACTAGATACACATAAAAGATATTCTAGAGAAGTAATATCATATCTGATAATGAATTCCTTCATTATCTTTTTCTATTTTTTAGTTTTGTCTAGAATGGGTAATGTACTCATGATGGTTTGGAAGTTTTTGTCTATAGTTATTTTTCTATTTATCTCATCAAGTAAAGGTGTACAAAGAGTAAAGATAGAATAAGATTTATTTTTCTTGGTTAATGCATTATCAATAACATTTATTTGACCTTTTTGTCATTCAATCTTGACGTCATACTCATGTAAAAGCTCCATCCATCTTCTTTTTTGTATAATGAGGCTGGATTGAGTGAATATTTACTTTAGGTTTTTGTGATTAGTATGTAGTTTTGAAGTGCTACCCAGAAGATATTGTCTCCACATTTTTAAGGTATAAACTATGGCAAGGGATTTGAGATCACAAGTAGCATAATCTTTTTCATGATTGCAAAGCTTCCTTGATTCATAGGTTATGGCTCTTCCTTCTTGCTACAAAATTCCACTAATTGATATAGAACATTCATTAGTAGTAGCAACAAATGGCTTAGGAAATTTAGGTAGCATTAACATTGAAGTTGTTCTTGAGCCATGTTGATGCTTTTCAAAACTTTTTTGTGCTTCTATAGACTAAGAAAATTTTAGAACTTTCTCTGTTAGAGCTATGGCTATCTATGCATAAACTTTAAGAATTTGGTACCATCATTTAGGTCCAATAAATTTTGTTACTTCTTGGACCTTTTTGGGTTTGAAACCAATCAACAATTGATGGAACTTTTACTATATCCATAAAAACATCATATTTTGCTAGGGGGGATCACTATATGTAAACCCTCCATATCACGTGCGTTCATGGCCTATTTAAAAAACGCCTTATCTGTAAAATTTTCATGAATAAATTGACCCCTTATTCTATTCAATATGTAAGTACCCCCCATAAATGACACCCTTCTGTATGTAAAAAATGTAAAAATTTGAGGGTTTAAATATCCCTTCTGTTGAACTCACGTGCTACATTTACATATTTATGAGTGACCCCCCCTGAGATATTTTGACACAATCAATCCAAGATACTGCACCTTGTTGGTGATGGATGTACAATTTCTTCTTTTGACATGGCAATAATTCTTCCTTAAGAGCTAAGAAGCCTTTTTTAAGTTCTCTTTATGTTACTAGTCATTCTTGGAGTAAACAAGTTTATCAAAAAAGAAAACATGGATGAATCTGCTCTCAAAATGCATTGCTCTTTAATGTTTGAAGGTTATGGGAGCATTTGCAAATCCAAAAGATATGACAACAAATTTGTAGTTCCATAATGTGTATTTGATCCTATCTTTGTAAATCTTTTTTTTTAATTTTTGATTTGATAGTTTGGGACTGGGACTTCAAATAAGTTGTGGAACAAATTGCCAAATCATGAAGTTTGCTAAGAACTTCATCCATATGGGGTTTACAAGTTTATATTCTTTTTGATATATTAATTCAATCCACAATAGTCTATACATAGGCATAAAGGAACACCTTTATTTTTGTTGAAGAGGATTGGGGCATTGAAATGTAGTAAATTGGGTCTAGTGTATTCTTTTTCTTGTCAATTGGGTAAGCTGCTCTTTTACCTCTGTGGCTTCTAAAGCTGACATTTTGTAAGGTCTTTTGGCAACAAGGTGGGACCATAGTAGAAATTATATGGCATGGTTAGCTTGTCTAGGTGGAGGCATTTTTGAAAAGATATTTGCATGTTTCTCTAAAAATCTAGGCTAGTTGTCTTACTATTCAACTTGGTTGGGTTTAGTTTTATCACATAGAACATTTGTTTCTTCTTGAGACCTTCTATTAGTTTTATTAAAGAAACTAATTGGAGTTTATGTTTCCTATGTTTTTTGCCCATGGTATTGCATTGCTTGATTTATTTCTAAAGGTGAAATTTAAATCCTTACATTGAAGAGTAGCATCACTCTTTGCCAACCAAACCATTCCTAATATCTAATTGTAAGCTCCTAAGACTAAAAATTTAAAGTTTGTAGCAGTATGTTTCTTGTTGAGTGTGAAATATATATATCCCACTAGAATAATAAACTTAGCCATTTTCTCTGTGGCTAGTTTTACTGCTAGATGGGAATCTTGATGTTAGCGCAAATTGAGTGTGCTAATGCATCTAGAAGAGATAAAAGAGTGTGTGCTTCTAAACTAAATGAGTAGAGTAAGAGTTTTAACTTCATATTCCATTGGGAAAAAAAGTATTGAAAATTGGCTAAAAAATCTATGATACTCAAAGCTAGCAAACTTATATGTAGATACTAGCTCCTTCTAGTATATTCTCTCTAGCATAGCATACATTTGGTTGTCCTTTAACTCACCCTTGTTATGTGGACTTTCTTAGGGGTTGGGTTGAGGTTAGAGTGGGAATATATTGACTTTAGTAGGTCAATTAATGATTTGACTTTGTGGCTGCACAAACCTTCTTTCACCACTTGGTTGGTTGGTTTGAAAGGTTGGTGAACAAAGGCATGGTTAGTGTTTCTAGATTAGTTTTCAAATGGATTGAAATTTTGAGGATTAGGACAAGGTTTAGAAGGTTGTCTATCCAAAGGAATCTATTCAAGTTTCTTGAGTGGAGAATTTCTAGATATATGTTTTGATTCTAAAACCTTTAACAGAGCCTCTCCTTGACAACTTTTTGGTGGATGAGAGATGGTAAGTGAAAGTTACTAGGACCTTGATTAAAAGCTATTTTGTGCTTCCAACTTCCCTCTTAAAGGTTGGAGGATTTGGAGATTTTCACTAAATTTCTTTCTACACTAGGTAAGCTCTTGTTCAATATGCCTTCTAGCATCTAATACATTAGCAAACATGGTCATCCAAAGTGCTTGTAAGAATTCCTTAAGAGGTGAGTTGAGACACAATACAAAGCATTCCATCTTAGCCTATTAGATCATCCTTGATGTTGAGATGTTTTGAAAATTGCTAGTAGAATGTTTCAATATCTTTTACTCTTTGATTGTAATTAGGTAGCTAATTTACACACTTAGCTTGATAGGTATGATTTTGATAGTTCTCCTTCAAGGCCTATTTAAGATATTCCTATGTAGATTTAGGCGCACTCACCTTATTATGTAGGCAATAATTTTCACTCCAAAGTCTGGCAAGATTCTCAAGCTTAAAACTATTCAACACTACTTTGTTCTTTTTAGTTGATTGGGCAAGGGCAAAGTATTTATCCATGTGCTCTTTTCATTGTTCTATCTTTTATCCTAAATCAGCTCCCTCATCAAAATGAGCATGTTGTTACTTTCATAGCATGTCACAACCTTTTCCTCATTTGAGGATGAGGGGAAAAGGGTTTAATTGTTCTTAGGCCTCATTGTGTCATGGCTCAAGATCTACATAGAAAGAAAAGAGATCCAATTACAAGATGTAAAACCTATAAATTAAATTCATAGATTATGGTTTACTAGTTCAAGATCAAAACTTGAAAACACTTTATTTTTTGATTGGAAAAAAATATTTGATTACAATTGTTTGAAGAAAAAAATCCAATTTTTTTTGTATCATGTACTAAGAAAAGGAAGAACTATCTAACCTACACCATTGCATTCTATCCTCTAAGTATTTTGTCTTTTGTTGATACTTCTTCATCCTACTTAGGATTGAATGTTTTATTAGGACATTGAAGGATTGATGATTTGCTCTTGGGGGATGTAGCCCATCCCAAAATGGTTGGTATTTCTTTGATTAATTCTCATGGGGCACGTGTACCTCCCCATACTAGCTGTACACCTTTTGATTGATAGTTCATCTTCTTGGCAATCTAATTTCTATCATCGATTGAATCAAATATAGTCACCTAATGGTGTATTGTCCCTCTTTTAAATTGGGCAAATAGTCCTCCTTGAGTTCAATAGGGAGTTTGTGGGGGTTATGTTCTAGTAATGATGAAAATTGTTCTAAATAGAGTTTAATGGGTACACGTCCTCTATAGCTAAATCAAAGGTCCTAGATTTCTTCCAATTTTGGGATTAGACTTTTTTAATTGCCCTCATTTCCATTGTAGTTGTTAACACCTTCTTTGCACTTGTAGGTTGACTTGATTCCTTTGTAGCTAGCTAGTATAGACTAAGTTGTAGCCAGGTTTTTGGAAATTTGAGCTTGCCATTGGTTAACTCCTCGATAGGTCATGACAAGCTCTCTCCCTTTGTAAGGATTTACTCCAAAAGCTAGCTGATGGCATGAAGGACTAGATTATATTGTTGAAGAACGTTGTCTCTCTTATGTCATGGACATGTGTACTTAGGCTAGTTGGGTTTATCTCCATTTTAGTTTGGGTCATCCTAGTTGGTCCAATCCCCACTTTGGTGTTTTGTATGTCCATAAGAGTGCCTATGCATGGACCTCCTCCTTTGTTGTTTCTCTCTAGATGAGATTCATAGTAAATGCTCAAAATTTTTTAAGATATAAGAGGTCCTATGGTCCTTCATCTCTTGTCTCTCTCTCCCCTCACCTCCCCTTTCTCTCCATCTTGTATAAAGCATAAAATCAAGGCATATCTTTGGGAAATCTATCACCACCTTCTTGATAGTAGTTGACAGCATTTGTCTTTCATTCATCTCAAAATTGAAATAGAATTTGCAAGTTATGTCCTCCAAAGCTATTGATTTTATCATGGTGTACAATGTTGTAGAGGAAAATATATTCAAAGCTCTCACCAATTTTGAGATATTTTGTGTGGATTGCCTGTAGGCTCAAAAACAACTAGCATTTTTTTGGTGTGGTCCAAAGCAACAAGCAAGAGGTATCAAGGAAAAGCCATCTTTTTCTTCTTTTTTTCTTTTCTATTCCCACAATCCAACCTCTCTATTAATTTCAAAAGTGCAACCAATTTATTCCTTATAAATGCTTTTTTGTGGTGCTCGTTTATGCCTCCTTCATCTATGCTAAATGTTTGTACAAGACAAGTTTCTATCTTGCTTTTTTCATGCATCTATAATGCAATTATGCCAAGATTATTTTTTTCTTCATTATCTTATCAAATTTTTGCTTTATTTTTCCAAAATTGTTGAGTTTTTAGGCCCCCATATTTGAGAAAAAACACAAGCAGGATCCCTTCTATGAAAAACACAAGCAAGATCCCCTTCATGCCTTTCTACGTTGATATCTTTGCATAGCTTACTTATTCAAGTATTTACTTACCATTTTCATGGTTGATCTTTGCAAAATTAAGACTTTAATCTCTATTCCTCTTTAATACTTTCTTTAGCTCTCATCCCTTAGTACACTACAAGGGGCAATTTATTGTCTACAATGTGCTACACATAGATTTACACATTGTTTTTAGTGACATTTGTTCTACTGCACCTTGTGCACTTGATTATCAAATCTATGATATGTTAAGGTTTTTTTTTCCTTTAAAGACCTTGGAAAAGTGCATCTCTACATAAAAAAGCCCTTGGGTTCTACCTTTAATTCTTTTTTATGGGTGGATCCTTTTCTTGCAAGCACTTTCCAACCTACATGGTTAAGACATCCCATATTCACAAAACTTTGTACATAAGAGATAGTATTATCTAAATTTATCTCTTGTAAAGAAAGTTTTCATATCAGCTCCAATGGTCTAGTCTATTGCCTCTCTATATTCATCAAGTGGTGCATCAGTTTTAGCCCATATATCTCTATTTTTAAATACTTTTTGTGGCACTATATTACTTGTGAAATTTCAAAAATTTTAATCCTTAATAATAATTCAAAATGTTTTTCATCTTTGGAATTTAGTAAGTTCTCATGGGCAAGGTAAAATAAAGACAAGGATAAAGTGGATGAAACGGTGGTAGCTTTGCCACCTTCTTCTTCACTTTTGGAGTGGAGTGATTTTACAAGTCCACCTATGATTAATGTTTAAGGTTTGGTTCCTTTTTAATTATCATTCCCATCTTATCTTCCTCCTAAAACTCATATTCATCCTACTTTTTGTATTCCTCTTCAATATTTTAATCAACCTATGCTTATGCATAAAAATTTTTCTATGCTAACTACACCACCATGTTGTCAATTTGCCAATCCACCTATTACTCTCCATTATCTTCCTAAAATTTCCTTTGAGACTCCCCAATCTATTCAAGCTCAGAGTTTTGCATCCTCTACTTACCATCCTTGGCATCTCTTTATGCAACTCTTGCCTGAGAGTGCTGGTGTTTAGACCCATTACCAATCCTTCTGTGGTGGATCCCACTCATGTCTCTTATATAGATGCAAGAGCTAAGGAACTTCTTGCACATGGTATGTATTCATCATTTGTGCCATAATTTCTTTTCTTTGAGACAATGGCTTGAGAACTTTCAAATTCTATTTAGCTTCAACTTAAATGAGTTTCCATAATTAAGGTTGCAAGATTGGAAGAATAATTTAATAAACTTACCACCTTTAAAACAAACAACCTTGTGAAAATTCTTTGTGATTTTAATTGAATAAAAAAGCCAATTGTAAGAGTTTGGCACTACAATCAGCCCCTTGGTTCACAAACTATCTGGTAGATGTCTTCATCTATTTGAATCTTTGAAGGATAATAGCTATTTATGTGTTTGAAGAGACAAAAGATTCTAGCGTGTAGTATGTAGAGGGTAAAACAATCCATTATCACTCCAATGTGATTTGCATCACTTTTGAAGCTAGGAGTTTGACCTCAATGATGTACAAGGCTTGTTTGAGACAAAAGATTCTAGCGTGTAGTATGTAGAGGGTAAAACAATCCATTATCACTCCAATGTGATTTGCATCACTTTTGAAGCTAGGAGTTTGACCTCAATGATGTACAAGGCTTGTTTGCAAGTGGGAGAGAGCAACACACACACACACACACACACGCACACACACACACACACACACACACACACACACACACACGCACGCACACACGCACGCACGCACGCACGCACGCACGCACACACACACACACACACACACAAATTGCTAGTGTTGGGGTAAAGGCGCCTCCGCCGTGCCGCCCCGTGTATTACTACACTGACAGTACCCGCCACTGCACACTGCAGGTGGCGGGCGCCCGTCACGTCACTTTATTCTTTATTCTTTTAGTGACAGTTTGAATAAAGGAAGGCCCGGTCACACATTGTGACCGTTGGAGTTCCCATTTCTTGTCTCTCTCTTTCTTGCTCTTGCTCTCCCGCCATAGCTCGCGTGCAAGCTTCGATCCTTCTCACCTTTCAACTGGTATCAGAGCTTGGCATTCTCTTGCTCGAGCTCGACTCGGTGCTTCCCGACCTTCGCATCGAATCGCTTCACGCATTGGGTCTCCATCCCGGCAGCCATAGCCGACCTCTTGAGCTCCCGACTCTCCCCGGCTTCCCGAGCTCCATCCTGGCCTTCTTGAGCTTCATCAGGGCCTTGCCCTTGAGGTATTGCTTCAGCATTTGCAGGCATTTGAGTGTATTCTCAGATTGAAACAGGGCAGGAACAAAGGGCAGCCACTCTTCTTGAGCTCCATAGCTCATATCTTCCCTCCCCTTTGCATTGGGCCTTCATGGCTTGGTATGTGCCTACCTTGGGCCATCATTGAGCCCCCCATTACCCCCTTTTCAGCCCATGTGAAGCAGCAGCAAGTTCAGCACCAACAGGGCAGATTGCATCATTTTTTTCCAGGCTGTGAGCACTCATCTACTTCAGCTCCACACTTGGCCATTGCTTCTTGCTCTCTACCTTGATCAAGAGGGCTATAGACTTCATGTTTGATGTCATTCAAGCTTTGGGTATTGGTCTTGATCTTTCGGGGCTGATTTCTTCAGATTTGGGACTGTCATAAACTGTCATAACAGGCTGAAAACAGGGCAGCACCATTGGCATTAGCATTTGTTGCTTATACTCCATTCTGGTTGTGCTATTTGATGCCCGTATGCGGTCTACATGATGCCTAGTGCCTTGGGAATGTATGCACATGATTATGCCATGATTTTGGCTTGAAATATTGGCTGATTTGGGACTGTTATTTACTGTTATACAGTGCTGGAAACAGGGCAGCCACACTTGGCATTGGCATTTAATGCTTATACTCTACTCCGGTTACCTTGTTTGATCCCCGTATGCGGTCTACTTCCTACCTGGATGTATTGGGGATGTATGCATTTGGTTTGACCATGATTTTGGCTTGAATTTGGGGCTGAAATCTACTGTTTAGAACAGTAAATACATGCTGGAATAACAGTGGGCTGAAGGTACTTTACATGCTTTGGCACTTACCTACCGATACCGGATGTATGCTTTGAGCTTTGGCATGATATCTCTGACATTTGGGGACGACTTGGAGTATATGTATGAGATTATGGGATGCTTTTGAGCTTTGCATTAGCTCCGTCTTCACTGGCATTTGGACCGACTCGGCATGCTCGTGGACCGCCTATGCCTCATGTCTCTGCTTGACAGTTAGGCTTTTGCATTACATGCTTTGGTTCGTGACATATGCTATTTGGTTCGTGTATGCCATACCGACATTTGGAGCTTGGACTTGGATGTATTTGAGCATTCCCGGCTTACTTGATCACTGATCTTGGTTGCTATTTGGATGTCATTGAGTTGACCGAGAGCTTATTTGGGCTTATGTATTGCTTCATGGTTAATACGACCGGTGCTTCATGTATGTCATGCTCTCTCGGATGCGCTTGATGCATTGACAGGGTCACTTATCACTGGTGCTTTCTCTTGGGTTATTTGAGCTTCTGAGCTCGCTTTGTACGCCTTTTGTGCCAGTGGGAGCATTTTACATGCTTTCTTGACCTTTGACAGTTGCATGCTATTGGAGCACTTACATGTATTTGAAGCAGTTTATGTCTTGAGCAGCTACATACACATTGAGACTTTGGGATCATACTCCGATCTTTATGGATATCCATTGATGTACTCTTGGTTCACAGGATGCTTATGAGCTGAGTCTCGTATTTGGATCTTTCTCTTTGAGCAGATACCTATTTGTGTCAGGTTTTGGCAGTTACAGGAACACTTTGCCTAGAGTGTCTGGGGGTGTGCCTTTCACTGGCAGATGTTATTTTGACATGCTTGGTGTTGAGCTCATGTTCTTTTCACTGTCATTGGCCTTGCTTATGTCCGTTTCATGCCGGCTTTGGACCTAGCATTGTTTGCTTGACATTGGATCCTATTTTGGGACAGTTTGCTCTCTAGACTGCATACATGCAATTTATTACAGCAAGCAGTTATTGGTGGATTGAGGTGTACTTTTCATGCTGAAATATCCTGATTTGGTGTATCGCACCTAGTACTAAGTGGGCAGCAACTTTTGGCACACTTTGCTCGCCCTTTGGACCCCGTTTTGGTCATTTTTGGGCAGTTTCTGCAGTAAAACAACAAGCAGTTTTGGGCTGTTTGGGCATTTCCAGCCTGCATAATGGCGTCATCTTCGCATGATAGTGCCATGTTTAACATTACAAAGTTGGATGGTACCAACTACTCTTACTGGAAGAGTCAAATATGGCAAGTTTTGGTGCAGAAATCTCAGATTAAGCCACTTCGGTTGAGTGGGGAGCAGCCTGAAACTATGGACATTGACGACTGGCTTGAACTTGATGAGCTATGCAAGTCCACGATTGTATTGTCTCTCACTGAACAGGTACATTATAATGTATTTGAGGAAGCACAGAGTGCATGGGATCTATGGAATAAGATCAAGAATCTTTATGATAAGAAAAGTCCAGCGAGTCAGATGTACTGGTTGAAGCAGCTTATGGATCTGCGCATGAAGGATAATGCAACTATGTCTGCTCACTTGAGCCAGTTCCATTCTATATTGAAGAACCTGACTTCGCAGGATATCACCTTTGGAGAGGAAGTAACTCCTCTTTTCTTGCTTGGGACTCTGAATGAGTCATGGGATGTTTTCCGTACTGCTCTTTGTGCCTCTAGTGCTACTCTAAAATTGGCAGATGTTGAGAGTGCTCTTCTTCAGGAAGAGGTGAATCGCAAAAACTTGGATGCCTCTCGTGGTAGTCATGCTTTGACAGTTAGAGGCAGGAATGACAGGTATGACCGTGGTAATGGCCGAGGCCGTGACTCACAGAAGGGTCGGTCTAAATCTCGTGGTGGCAAGTCGCGTAGTAAGTCGCGTGGACGCAATGCAAATGTCACTTGTCATCATTGTGGGAAAAAGGGCCATATTAGACCACAGTGTCATGAGTTGCGCAATGAGAAGCGCAAGGATAAGGGAAAAGATAAAGTGCAGGAGAAGTCCTCTGATCGCAGCATAGTACCTGCGAAGTCCAACGTCAAGATTGAGGAAATTAATGTCACGCAGACTGAAGAGTTCGATGGTGGTGATGAGTTTATACTTGCAGCTAGTTCTTCTGATGCTTCACACTTGACTGAGACACCTAGTATGTATGCACAGTGCTGGTTATTGGATTCAGGTGCGTCCTTCCATGTGACGCCTTACCGTGAGTGGTTTCACTCTTACCGTACTGTGTCTGGATCAGTCAAACTTGGAGATGACAGGTCTCTTGATATTGTGGGCTGTGGAGATATTCAGTTGCAGTTTTCCACTGGCAGTTCCTTTTTGCTCAGGGATGTACGTCATGTACCTGCGCTTACGCGTAGTCTTATGTCTGCAGGACAGTTGGATGATGCAGGATTTCATGTCTGTTTTGGGGATTCTGCCTGGAAGATTACCAAAGGCAGACTTGTGCTTGCTAGAGGCGCCAAGGCTGGCAGCCTCTATCCTCTTGTTGTATCTGGGTCTTCTGTAGACCATGTTTTGGCAGTGGGCTCTATCCCACATGTATCACTTTGGCATGCCCGTTTGGGGCATATGTCTTTGAAAGGAATGAAAATGTTATCTGGTTTGCAGTATCTTCCGCCTTTGGATTATGCATGTTTTGACTCGTGTGATCATTGTCTTTATGGTAAGCAGAATAGGTCTACGCATAAAAAATCGGGTAGGCCACGCATGAGTGAGCCCTTGGCATTGGTGCATTCCGATGTTTGTGGGCCTATGCCTTGCATGTCTATGGGTGGCGCGAAGTACTTCGTTACCTTCATTGATGATTTTTCTAGGAAAGTGTGGGCTTATCCCATAAAGCAGAAGTCCGATGTCTTGGCAGTTTTTCAGAGATGGCTTGCTCTTGTTGAGAACCAGACTGGGTATAGCCTGAAATGCCTTAGGACAGATAATGGGGGAGAATATGTCTCGCATGCTTTTGAGCAGTTTTGTGATGACAGGGGTATTAAGCGTCAGTTGACCGCCCCTTACACCCCACCCCAAAATGGTTTGGCTGAGCGCATGAACAGGACTATTCAGGAGCGTGTGCGCTCTATGCTTAGCCATGCAGGCCTTCCCCCGAGTTTTTGGGCTGAGGCAGTTAGTACGTCAGTGCATGTCATAAACCGATCGCCTTCCAGTGGATTGGATTTCCAGGTTGCAGAGGAAGTTTGGGCTGGTAAGCCACCCTCTTATGCGCATCTCCGTGTCTTTGGATGTGAGGCATTCTGCCATGTGCCCAAGGACAAGAGGAGTAAATTGGATCCAAAGAGCATTAAATGCATATTCCTTGGCTATGGTGAGTCAGGAGAGATGGGCTATCGCCTATGGGATCCGCAGGCGCGGAAAATAGTACGCAGCCATGATGTCGTCTTCCATGAAGACAAGATGCACAGGCAGCCTGAGAAGGTGGTTGAGATCCGCAGAGTGATCTTTCAGGAGGAGCCTAAAGCTCCAGCACAGCCAGTAGTACAGCCTGCAGCAGTTCCTCCACAGGGCCAGGATGTTGGACAGGTAGTTAGACAGGCAGCAGAGCCTGCGGTGAGACGGTCTGCTAGAGATAGACATCCACCTGACAAATTTCAGCCCTCTATGCATTATGTTTTGGTTACAGATGCAGGAGAGCCTTTCACTTATGATGAGGCTATGCGCAGGGGTGACAGTCACTCCTGGGAGAGGGCTATGCAGTCTGAGATAGACTCCCTGCATAAGAATGAGACTTGGGATTTGGTTGCCTTGCCTAAGGGCACGAAGGCTTTGCCATGCAAGTGGGTGTACAAGCTGAAAAGTACCCCTGGACACCCCAAGCCGGCATACAAGGCTAGATTGGTAGCAAAGGGTTTTAAGCAGGAACATGGTGTGGACTTTGATGAGGTATTCTCTCCTGTGGTTAAGATGACCACCCTGCGCTTAGTCTTGGCTTTGGTTGCACAGCTTGACTTAGATCTATATCAGATGGATGTCAAGACGGCTTTTCTACATGGGGACTTGCATGATGAGATCTATATGGATCAGCCTAAGGGCTTTGCAGAACCTGGCAGGGAGCACCTAGTGTGCAAGTTGAAGAAGAGCTTGTATGGCTTGAAGCAGGCACCTAGGGAATGGTATCATAAGTTT
Source organism: Lygodium microphyllum (assembly GCF_053477565.2). Taxonomy (NCBI): domain Eukaryota; kingdom Viridiplantae; phylum Streptophyta; class Polypodiopsida; order Schizaeales; family Lygodiaceae; genus Lygodium; species Lygodium microphyllum. The sequence goes on from NC_141156.1 coordinate 421,195, forward strand.
GATGCCTTTATGCAGTCACAGGGCTACAGCAGGAGTGCTATGGATCTGTGTCTTTACACGAAGAAAGCCCGTGATGGCAGTTTGCTTATCTTGGTACTCTATGTTGATGATATGCTGATAGTAGGGAAAGCTCATGATGAGCTAGATGCTCTTAAATCTCAGCTAAAGAAGAGCTTTGAGATGAAGGATTTGGGACAGGCCTCACATATACTTGGGATGCGCATTAAGCGCGATAGGCATCAGGGACTTTTGTATCTCTCACAGCGGGATTACATTCATAAAGTCCTTGAGCGCTTCCGCATGCAGGACGTGCAGCAGACATTGGGATGCCGTGAAGGGTATCATGAGGTACCTGAAGGGCACAGCAGATATGTGTATTTGCTATGGCAGCCAGGATACAGGGGTCGTGGGGTACACTGACTCCGATTATGCAGGACATGCAGATAGTAGGAAGTCCACTTCTGGCTATGTATTCACCTATGCTGGAGGGGCTATCTCTTGGATGTCCAGGGTTCAGAAGTGTACGGCTTTGTCTACCACTGAGGCCGAGTATGTTGCAGCCACTGAGGCTTGCAAGGAGGCCATATGGTTAGGCCGTCTAGTTGCTGACCTTGGGATTGATGCTACACCTACATTGCATTCGGATTCTATGAGTGCCATTCAGTTGGCTAAGAATCCGGTCTTCCATGCGAAGACGAAACACATTGAGGTGAGGTATCACTTCATACGTGGTGTCGTGGAGGACAGGTCTGTTGACCTTGTCAAGATCTCCACTGACGAGAATCCTGCAGATTTGCTCACGAAGAGCCTCACTACTGAGCGCTTTGCCTTCCTCAAGAGGTTGATGGGCGTTGGATGAGATGTCACCTTTCCTCATCCCTTGTACCTATGTACATTTGTACTATCTTTTCTTTTTTCTTTTCTCTCTCACTAGGGTAGATTCGCCTTTAAGTGGGAGGTTGTTGGGGGTAAAGGCGCCTCCGCCGTGCCGCCCCGTGTATTACTACACTGACAGTACCCGCCACTGCACACTGCAGGTGGCGGGCGCCCGTCACGTCACTTTATTCTTTATTCTTTTAGTGACAGTTTGAATAAAGGAAGGCCCGGTCACACATTGTGACCGTTGGAGTTCCCATTTCTTGTCTCTCTCTTTCTTGCTCTTGCTCTCCCGCCATAGCTCGCGTGCAAGCTTCGATCCTTCTCACCTTTCAGCTAGACCATTATGACTCAACAAAGTAAAGAAGAAAACTTGAATCTCTTGTTCACTAGCTAGGAAGGCAAGCAAGAATTTACCTCACTCAAGCACAAAACCCACACAGATATGCATGCACAGAAGCATCAATGAGTCCCATAGCATGAGCTTCACCAGACCCACAGCCGCAAGCAAGGCTACCACAAGCTATGGAAGAGCTTCATTTTAGATATGCAAGCACTCCAATGATAGAAGAAAGTGGAACTTGGTCACAAATCACACTTCCACATGGGCATTACCAATAGACAAAGAGATAAATTGTATTTCAGCGATAACAAAAAGCTATGAGCTCATACATTGAGATAGTAGTGGTGAATTAGAAGAAGGAAGCCATAACTAGAAGCTTCAAGCTCTTCTCTCTAATATTTAAGCTTGAGAGTTGCAAATGGTCATGCAAATGACCTATTCTTCCACCTTTTTTATCACTATTTTGGCCTTGTTTACACCTTGGGTGGCTAAAACTAGTCCAGCTTGATCCATGAAGTTTTTTAAGCTAAATCAAATACAGCTGCAAGACTTTGATCAGCCCATTAGGCATCCCAATTACTTTAATTTGCTTATAACATCAATCCTAAGTGTCTACAAATCTTAAGCAACATTTTTACAACTTATAGCGCATTGTGTTTACATACTAGCTAGAAATAAGCAATTTTTAGAGGTCCCATAGTAGCAACTCTGTAGCTACATATCCGCTAGTCTTCACACTATTTTGTCTTGAAATTACCTCCATAGACCCTATGCATCCATAGACATCTTCTTATCTATTTTTGATAGCATATTCTACATCAAAGTTGGCATTTACACACTCGTTAATGGTTTTGCTTGAATGTTTGCTAAAAACAGCAACACCATTAATGAGGCATGTAAATACTAGCTCTAATGCAAAACATGATGTTGATGGAGAATAATTAAAGATTTGTGGATGAATATGGTCTATGAAGGTGAATTTGAGATGAAAGAACATGAAGAGTAGAGGATATGTAGCTGTAAAGATGATACTACGAGACCCGTAACAATTGCCTATTTTTAGCTAGTTTGTCAAAATAATGAGCTATTAGTTGTAAAAACCCAATTTAAGCATTGTAACCACTTAATATTGATGGTATAAGTCATGTAAAGTGACTAAGATTATTATTGATCTCATCAGAGTCATGCAATTGTAATTAATTTAGCCTAGAAGATTTCCCCGATCAAGCTAGACTAGTTTTGGACGCACAGGCTGTAGACAAAGCCAAAATAGTGAACAAAAAAGTGGAAGAATATCTTGTTTGCACCATCATTTGTAAATATCTATCTTAGATAATAGAGAGGAGAGATCAAAGCCTCTAGATTTGGCTTTTGTTTCCTCCTTCACCACTACTACCTCAATGTATGAGCTCATAGCTATTTACTACTCTTGCTATTGCCTATGCACGGGTGTGAGTTGCGATTGAGTGTCACTCTCCCCTATCATTAGAGTGCTTGAATATGCAAATCCAAGCTTTTCCATGGCTTGTGCTATGATTGTAGCCATGGGTCTAGTGAAGCTCATGCATTGGGACCTATTGATGCTTTTGTGTATGTGTGTGTCGGGGTTGTGTGCTTGAGTGAGGTGAATGCCTGCTTAAACTCCTAGCTAGTGATTGAGGTGTCTAAGTCCTCTTCTTTGCCTGGCTGATACACAATGTTCTAGTGATTTGTGCATGTGTGTTTCTCTCTCCCACTTGTTAAAAAGCCTTAAGCACTATTGAGGTCAAATCTCTAGCTCCAAAGGTGATGCAAACTATAAGCTTTTGACCCTTAAATGGCAAGATTTTGATAACAATTAGGTAGCAAATGAAATATGGCAACAAATGTAGTTCTTTAATTAGATAACTGAGTAGCAAAAACCCCATGACCTAAAGAAAGTTCTTTATTAGTTACTCCTTTTAAGCATCAACTGAAATAGGCATGGTAGATGACACAAACTAACTAAACAAATTAACAGTTGCAAGAATATACAACATTGAGGGTTGGAATGGAACATCGACCAGCCCACCCCCCCCCCCCCCCAAAAAAAAGGAAACTTGAATTATATGATGCCCAATAGTCCTGATTCAAAATTTTGAGAGCCCTTTGTATGATTAGCCTCCCAGTCCTTCTCTTGTCTCTTATCTTAGTACCTGCACACACAACAAACAGCTTACCTATAAAACCTTAGCAATAGCCCTATTTCTCTATGCTCTCCCTTTCAAGGTGGAGAATGCATTACAAAGAATAGCTATGCTATAAGAAAAAGAAGAAAGGATGAAGCATAGTCATAGACATGGAATTATAGTAGTATTAGCTCACTTAGAATAGTATTTGAGCATGAATAAAAGATGTGGGCTTGAGAGAATAACCACACACAAATAGATTCTTATTATTAGATGAGAGAAAGAACCTTCAATTAACAAATTGAGAATTGGAGCTTGCTAGAGAGAGATATGCTCATAGCAAGCTCTCTTGAGTTCCAGAGCCCTTAGAATTGGCTAAGTCTAGAGAGGGCTACCATGGAGGGGTACCCTGTGCTTAACTTGGATGCCTATCAATGCACCATGCACCTTGTAGAGCTCCACAAGAGAAGTCAACAACAATTGACAGCCCTCAAAACTGAGCCCTAGAGCTCAATTTATACTTCCTGCAAGCCTTGCTCCCCTATGGCCCCCACATATGAGCTAAAGTTAGCTCTTTGATATGCGCACATCCCCTTCTAGTCATGTGCCTTGCTTTGGATTAGCTTGGGCTCTACTTCTTCCAAAAGATAAACACTTTTTGGCTCTAATTGATCCCCTTCTCCCCTGCACACGATTGGATAAGATATCTTTTTTGATAATCTTGGCCTTCTCAGATGCACCTATTGCCTCTTTCTTATCTTCAAGCAACTTGCTCCACAAGCCAAGTCCTTGATTTAGCATATAAAGCATATTAATTAATTAATATGCTTTCTATTTATCTAAAATAATATTCCAATGAATATTCTCACTCCCATTTAACCTTAATCTTCAATAGTTTTGATTAAGGAACCTTAAATCATTCAAGTTTCTTCCCCTTCCGGAGCTTCCCTTGCCCATTTTGTACACTGTAAACTATAGTGACCTTGTTTGAAAAGTTCCCTGTTTTTTAGCACCCTTTTAAGTCCATTGACACTTTTCAAGTGCCCTTAAGTCAGTGCCCTCAGGCCCATCTGACCCTTAAACTCATGTGCTACCTCTCCACTAGGCCTATTGTTCTTACCAGAGAGGTCAGCTCTGGTCCCAATAGACATCTTCTTGTGGAACACAAACCATTCCCCCTTCCCAATGACCTAGCAGAGCTAAGCAAGTGGATGGACCAAATTTGTGACATTACCCCACCCTTTTAAACCATAGTCGACCTTGACTATGTACGTTGTAAAAGGAGGTGAATTGCCCTTACTTTATCTTTGGTTCTGGATCCACTTTTGAGCCAAAATGCTACTTCCCTTGACTAGTTGGCAAGACTAGAAGGTGCTACCAAAGTACAAGACTTGCAAAATGTTTCAGCATTATTTTTTTGCATGCATGCTTAATCTACTTAAATGCACGAAAAGTACAAGGTGAAGATAACATATCTTAATACCTGAGTACATATGAGTTCATTGGGATTGATTATAGCTTTGAACCAAGGCTATAGAATCTTCTAATTGTGTCTCCTGCATCCACCTAGCATCATCAAAAGAATAATTTCTACATTTAACAAGATACTTATGCAACACCTTACCGCTACCGAGTGTCTTGTCCTCATGTCTTAAAATAACCTCAGGCTAAAGGATTTCTTCCTCTTGATCAAAATCAAGAGGATCCTCAATAATTGACCCTTTAGGAGGTTCTCCTTTATATGGCTTTAATAGACTAACATGAAAAGCATTTTGAATTTGCCATTGTGTTGGAAACTTGAGGCAATAAGCCATTTCATTATCTGATTAAGGATTTGAAATGGGCCATAATACTGTTTGACAAGTTTTGCATAAAATTTTTGATGCCCTGCTGGCAAACCATGCCCTTCTTTCCCTATTGTTTGCCTCAACCTGGCCTTAGAAAACTTGAAGAGTACCCAATCATTATCTTTGTACTTGATTGGTCTATGATGCTTATCTGCTGCTTTTGTTTTTCTTTGTTGAGCTGCAAGGATAGCTTCCGTAAATTTAAGAAAAGCTTTCTTTACATCTCTGACCTTCTCATTGGTAGCAAAAATCTTGCCTTTCATCCTTAAGCTAGGTGGAACTTTTGATCTTCTTTCCACTATCTCAAATGGGGTCTTCCTTATGGAGGAATGCACCTTGTTATTGTATGCAAATTCCACCAGTGGAAGATATTTCTCCCATTGATCTTTTTGACTAATATCGCCTACATGATTCTTAAGTAGGTCCAAAACAGTCAAATTTGCAATTTCACTTTGGCCATCCGTCTGAGGGTGATAAGCCAAAGAGAAATTCAATTTTGTTCCTAGATTTTCAAAATACCCTTTCCAAAAGAGACTCGTCATGCGAGGATCTCTATCAAAGAGTATTGAACTAGGCATCCCATGATATTTGAATATGTGAGAAATAAATAGGTTTGCCATATGATGTGTCTTAATAGTTTTCTTTACTGGTATAAAATGGGCTCGCTTGTTGAACCGGTCTACAATTGTCCGGATGCTCGTATTCCCTTGAATAGATTTGGGTAAACCAAGAATAAAATCCTTGGCAATACTCTCCCAAGGAGCATCAAGAACTGGTAAAGGTTGTAATAATCCAAGTTCTTTGTGTCTATCAAACTTTACCCTTTCATAGACAAGACAATCTTCTACGAAGTGCTGCACATCTTGCTTCAAGGAAGGCCAATAGAAATATGTTTCTATGGCATTCATCATTGTACAAATTCCCCTATGACTTGCATAAGGAGGTTCATGGCATTCAATCATAACTTTCTCACAAAGGTCCTTTGTTATGTATAATCTTTTATCATACATAAGATAACCTTCATTAAGTGAAAACCTTTCATGGGATTTTCCTTGCTCCAAATCCTGATATACGGATTGGAAGTCTTTATCATCTTTATACTTACCAAGCATCTTGGTAAAGTCATGTTGATGAGTGATAGTAACTACATTAGAAGATGGCCTACGAGATAGATCATCTGCAAACAAGATTTAACTTACCTGGGGCATGGGCAATGTGGAAGTGAAACTGTGGAAGAAAGTTAGCCCACCTCATCTATTTATCATTTAGCTTTGTTTGGGTCATAAAGTAGCAAATACTTTGATGATCCGTACAAATGATAAATGAAGTCCCCAAGAAATAGTGCTTCCAGGAATCTAGAGCATGAAAAATTGCAAGTCATTCTTTCTCATAAATTCCTAGAGATTTCTCTTGTTGATGCAAATGTTGACTCTTGTAAGCTATGGGCTGCCCTTTTTGCAAAAGAGCCGCCCCTAAAGATTCTCATGATGCATCACAATTGACTTCAAAAGTCTTTTGTAGATCAAGGAGCCTGAGCAAAGGTGCTGCCATTAACTTCTGCTTTAAAGTCAGAAAGGCATTATGCTCCTTTAATGTCCACTAAAATTTGACATTTTTCTTAGTTAAATCATGTAGTGGACCTGATATAACAAAAAACTTAGCTATAAAGTTCCAATAATATGAGCACATGCCCAAAAAACTACAGACTTCATGTAGATTCTTGGGTATAGGCCACTCATCAATTACCTTAAGTTTGTCAGGATCCATACGGATCCTTTCCTTTGAGATAATGTGACCTAGGTAGCAAATTTCTTGTAAAAAGAGTTCACTCTTCTTTGCATTAATGTAAAGCTTATGGGCTCTTAACTCTTCAAAGACAATTTTTAGATGACTTTTGTGGTCTTCTAAACATTTAGAATACACAATAATGTCATCAAACAAAACACCTTTGTAAGATCTATGCTTACAGAAGATGCAATCCATTGATCTATTAATCAAACCAAAAGGCATGACTAGAAATTTGTACAACCCAAAGGAAGTACAAAAAGCCGTCTTATGGATATCTAGGGGATCAATCCTTATCTAGTGATATTCACTCTTAAGGTCTATCCTACTAAAGTAGGAAGAGCCTTGCATCTTGTCAAAAATGTCCTCTATACAGGGAATTGAGAAATGGTTTTTAATAGTACTTTTATTTAATGCACGATAGTCCACACACATACAGTATGAACCATCCTGTTTCTGTACTAAAAGCACCAAAGAATAGAAAAGAGATGAATTGGGATGAATAAGCCCTTTCTCTAACAGTTCATTCATTTGGTTCATGAACTCCTCTTGTTGAGCTCTAGACACCCTATAGGGAGGTCAATTTGGGGGTACCGTTCTTGGAACCAAATCTATCCTATGATCATTCTCCCCTCATGCTAGACTTAGCTCTGAAGGAAGTGAATCTAAGAAACAATATTTGTATTGTTTCAAAAATTCCTTATTTCCTTCCTTATCTTGAATGTCCCCAACGTTTACATCATTTATCACTACACTTGCATTTAAAACTTTAGGGATATTAAAATTATTATCAGACTAAAAAATAGACGATTGTACACAAACAAAATATGCAAAAAGGGACAATTTCATTAATTTGGAAATAAAGTCACTGCTTACAATCAAAATGGTATTACCTAGTGCCTGAGTGCTAGTTTTAATTTCCCTATCTCTAGTGCTAAGTGTAATGATCCTAGAGGGGAGTTCTAACTTGGCATAAACCTTATGAAACCAAGGGGTCCCCAAAAATAACATCCTTATGAAACCAAGGCATAAACCTTATGAAACCAAGGGGTCCCCAAAATAACATCCTTGTTTACTAAGGGACTTACAAAAAATTCTTTTTCATCCGTATATCCGTGAATGTGGATGCGAAGTTTCCCAATTAAGGGGGTAACTGGAACACTCTGTCCTTGGAATGCACCACTGGGTTCAAGTGCGGGACTGAGCTCCTTAGTAGTGATACCCAGCTTTTGTGCAAGATCAATAGAAATAAAGTTGTGGGTTGATCTAGGATCAAACAAAATTAGGGCGTCTTGATCTCGCACCCTTACCCAGGCGTAGCATAAATGTGAAGGCTCGTGGTCATGGATTTTGTTAGTATCAATTAGTGACACCTCAGGATTCTCCTTTGTTTCTTTGCCTTGCTTCTTCTTTGAACAATTCCAAAAAGCATGGCCCTTCTCGCCGCATTGGAATCATTGATTCTCCCACTTGTAGCACTCCAGTTCCTCATGAGATAAACAATTACTCCCCTTATACTCCTTAACCTCCTTCTTCTCTTGGTTCTTGGCAGCAAAGTTCTTCTTCTTGATGTTACCTGAAGAAGGTTTCTCCACATTCTTCTCCACCTTCTCTGTTGGTTTAGAAGCCTCTTTTGAATTTTTGAGAAAAATTTTGTAAGCAAGCATAGAATGATGAATGACTGCTGACATGGTTTGCGGCTTCTGAGCTTTAATATATGCTTGCATATCTTTAGAAAGTCCAGCACAACATTGTTGAATCTGTGCCTGAAATCCCATCTCTTCAAAGATGCAAACCTTTAGATAGAGATCTCAAAAACGTCTGATGCACTTGTTTATGGTCTCTCCCTTCTCTAGATGAAGGCTTCTCCACTCTGCCATAACATTGTCCTGAGCATGTTCCGGGAGGAACTGCTCCATGATAGCTTTACGGCATTTAGTCTAAGTCTTTGAAGACTGCCAAGTTATGCGCAGACTTTCCCACCACTTCCTGGAAGATTTTTGAAGGTACATGGATACATGACAAAGTTTAGAGCCTTTGTCAAAGTCCTCCCCTCCAAATGCAGCATCAAATTGCTATATGAATGCCAGTATCTAGTTGGTGGCAGTGTATGTACCGTCATAGGTCAAGAATTTGACATTCTTGCCTCCTTCGTGGAATTTTGAAATCTTGCAAGATTTCTTCCATGCAGGGTGTTTCTTACGAGAAACCTTTTTGTCATGCCTCTTCCTTGAACTAGCAGAACTAGATGAATCATCACTAACGCTTGGATCTAGAGATTCAAAAGGAGAGGGGGTTTGTCGATGTCGTGATGCCAAAGAATTACTTCTCCTCCACCTATGCTTATCCTTTGGCTCTCACCAATTACGCGGAGGTGATACTGATTTTCTCCGACGTCGGTCAGAACCCTTGCAGTCTTGCCTAGCGGATGGCTCATTGTCAGTAGGGTTCTCTAACATATCTTGCACCTCCTAATTTTCCTTACTCTTAGGAGAGAGAGTCTTCCTTGGCTTAGACCTATGAAAACAACCTTTACAATCTCTCCCACTTCAAGAAGAAGATGAGGAAGAAGACGGCATCTTGGTCCTTTGCCGTTTAGGCAAAGCAAATCTTGAAGGAGTGGCTGTTTTTCTTGTGCAAGTGCCATGAGAAGATGCCTCCTTAGATTCATCTTGCCCTTCTTTACTGGGTTCACCTGAAGCCTCCTCCCTTGGAATTGGAGTAGACTTTAACTAGCTAGCCAATAAATCTTGAATAGTGGGCCGTAGGGATGCATTAGATTGGGCTTCTTATAGACGTTGAACAAGGTAATGGATGGTCCGTGTACCTGCACTAGTTGCTTCATCTTCAAGCACATTGAGATTTTGCAAGCTAGTTAGATACTCATCTGAAGCCATGACTTATTCCTGGGAGTTCCTAGGATGCTTATGCAACTATTATGCAAGGATTCTTTATATCTTAGGATCATATTTACTTAAGGAAGTAAATAGAGCCTATTGCTTTGATACAAATGTAAGCTTTTGACCCTTAAATGGCAAGATTTTAATAACAACTAGGTAGCAAATGAAATATGGCAACAATTGCAGTTCTTTAATTAGATATCTAAACAACAAAAACCCTTTGACCTAAATAAAGTTCTTTAATAGCTACTCCTTCTAAGCATTAATTGAAATAGGCATGGAAGATGACTAAAACTAACTAAACAAAATAACAATTGCAAGAAATAGACAAACACACAACATTGAGGGCTGGAATGGAAGATTGGCCAGCACCCCCCCACCCCCAAAAGGAAACTTGAATTATATGATGCCCAATAGGCCAGATGCAAAATGTTGAGAGCCCTTTGTATGATTAGCCTCCTAGTCCTTCTCTTGTCTCTTATCTTAGTACCTGCACACACAACAAACAACTTACCTTTAAAGCCTTAACAATAACCCTATTTCTCTATGATCTCCATTTCAAGGTGGATAATGCATTACAAAGAATAGCTATGCTATAAGAAAAAGAAGAAAGGATGAAGCATAATCATAGAAATGGAATTATAGTAGTATTAGCTCACTTAGAATAGTGTTTGAGCATGAATAATAGATGTATCCTTGAGAGAATAACCACACACCAATAGATTCTTAGTATTAGATGAGAGAAAGAGCCTCCAATTGACAAATCAAGAATCAAAGCTTGCTAGAGAGAGATATGCTCATATCAAGCTCTCTTGCATTCCAAAGCCCTTAAAATTGGCTAAGTCTGGAGAGGGCTACCATGGAGGGGTACCCTGTGCTTAGCTTAGATGCCTATCAATGCACCATGCGCCTTGTAGAGCTTTGCAAGAGAAGTCAACAGCAACTGACAGCCCTCAGAATTGAGCCCTAGAGCTCAATTTATAACTCTTGCAAGCCTTGCTCCCTTATGGCCTCCCCATATGAGCTAAATTTAGCTCTTTGATATGCGCACATCCCCTTCTGGTCGTGTGCCTTGCTCTGGATTAGCTTGGGCTCTGCTTTTTCCAAAGTATAAGCATTTTTTGGCTCTAATTGAGCCCCTTCTCCCCTGCACATAGTTGGATAAGATATCTTTTATGATATTCTTGGCCTTCTCAGATGCACCTAGTGCCTCTCCCTTATCCTCAAGCAACTTGATCCACAAGCCAAGTCCTTGATTTAGCATATTAAGCATATTAATTAATTAATATGCTTCCTATTTATCTAAAAGAATATTCCAATGAATATTCTCACTCCCCTTTGACCTTAATCTTCAATAATTTTGATTAAGGAACCTTAAATCATTCAAGTTTCTTCCCCTTCCGGAGCTTCCCTTGCCCATTTTGTACACTATAAACTACAGTGACCTTGTTTGGCAAGTTCCCTATTTTTTAGCACCCTTCTCAATCCATTAACACTTATCAAGTGCCCTTAAGTCAATGCCCTCAGGCCCATTTGACCCTTAAACTCATGTGCTACCTCTCCACTAGGCCTATTGTTCCTACTAGAGAGGCCAGCTCTGGTCCCAATAGACCTCTTCTTGTGCAACACAAACCATTCCCCCTTCCCAATTACTTAGCAGCTAAGCAAGTGGACGGAACAAATTTGTGACACAAATCACATTGGAGTGAGGTTAAATTGTGGTTCCCTCTACATACTACACATGCATATTCTTCTATCTCTCCATTAACACCATTGCTAGGGAGAAGACCACAATGTTGATGAGCACATGATACCACCACTATTACATTTCTATCCATTAGACTAGGGCTAGCACGGTTTGGGGAATGCGAGGCTATTGATAGGGTCACACAAAGGGTAGTAGATAGGACTATTTTTGTGGTTGAGCTTGATCTCACTATTGCATACTTTTTTCTTTTCATTGTTGCTTTTATCATTTTACATTGCTTTTTTTTTTCTTGCCCTTTCAAGTTCTTGTTCTACTTTGCTTTGCATGCTTTGTTATTGTTCTTGCTATGTTGTATATTGCTTTCATGTTTTGCTTTGTTTTGCTTGTTATGATCTTTGATTGTTTTAGTTTTTGCTTACTTAGAGTAGTTGTTCTTGTTGTACTTATAGTTTAGTGTTTGAATTGATAGATTAGCATCTTTTTTTGCATAGAGTAGATTAGAGTTTTTGGCTAGGCAATAGCATTAATTAGTGCTAGCACTAGTTTCTAGTAGCTACAGTATTTGTATTATGGTTCTTGACTAGCTAGAAGACTAGTGTAGGGTTTGCCTTGCTAGTGCTAAGATTGTGTTTAGGTAGGCACTAACCATAGCATAGCTTGTTGTGTTTCTTTTTGTTAGTGAATGGCCTATGAATGGTGGATTGACTGCATGCTTAAATGGGTATGGGGCTGAGTGTTGCAATAAATGCAACATGGAAATGAATTACTTTTTTTTAGCCATAAGCACTTTTGTTTGCAAGCTTGAAGCAAGATGAGGAAGCAATTGGTGACCAAAGCATAAGCTTCACAAGCTTGGGAAGCTCTTAAGCAAACCCACAAAAAGGTAGGGTTAGATAATTCTACTATTAAAACTTGCCATTCTAGACTTTTCTCTGGGAAAAAAAACCTTGACCATAGAATTTGAGTTTTGAGAATGCTGCTATCAATACACAACTATCAATCATAGGGGTTATGCCCGTTTGAGAAGTTGTTTAAGGGAATGTTTCCCAAGCATAAGGGCTACCTATTGAGCAAATTTGAGTTTGAAAGCTATTGCCAACACCCGTATTCTATTGATACCTAGCTCTAAAGAGCAACCAAGATGCATATGGCCTATACAAGGTGCTACAATGGTACAGAAGTGCCTAAGCATCACTCTTATGAAGTTAGTTTACTAAAAGAGCTTTTAGTTTGCAGGTTATGGAATGATAAGTGTCCAAAAGCCCTAAATTTGTTGAGCTTTTATTGCATTTCATGATTTTGGATTGCCTTAGACTTTGGAAACTTGTAAACATTGGGGAGAACTTAGGAGGATAGAGCATTAGTGCCAGAGATTTGCACGGTACCATTCTTTGCAAAAACAAATGTTAATGAGCATAGCCTTGTGAGCTACATTGCATAATAGTTTGGGCACTTTTATTTTAATTATAATTGATTTTTAATTCTTGAAAAAGCTTTTTGCAAAGCCCACATAGTGATTGGGTGACTTCTATTCACTCAAGCCTAGTGGTAGTGCAAAAGTGTGCTATATCTAGCTAGTTTACTAGTGCCAAAAGCCATAAAAATCTCTTTGATTTTGGAGTTAGAGCACTAAGTGGGAAGAGGAGAAATTGCTTGCTCTCATAGAAGAAGACCAAGGGCATAGTAAAGCTCTCATAGAGCTTTACACTTGAGCATCAAGGTTTTAAGTAGGTTGTGATATAATTTTGCAAAACTTTTTTAGTATTAGAAAGTAACAACTGGGATAGTTTTTATCTACCCTAATTTGGAAGCCTAAAGCCATTGATTTCCTAGAGCTAGGGTTTGAGCCACATAGACATAGTGCTATTTATTTGCATAATTTGCATTTGGCAAACCCTTAGAGCATAAGAGACCTATCTTAGCATTTTGACCACATTAGGATTATTATTGCATTGCATCTCCATTGCCATTTGATTTTATGCATACTAATCCTTGCGTTGACATGTTTTGATTTTGATTGATTGTTTGCAGAACGAAATTGGAGCAAGCTACAAGTTTTCACTCTAAGTGCATTAGCTTTTTTTCTAGTTTGAGAATTAAAGGTGGAGTTAGTGGCTACGTGGGGCTAGCATCCTTTATTTAGTGTTGTAGACTGGTCATTGAGTGCTGCTCATGGCTAAATGCTAGACCTTGTCTATGATGCTTTCTAAGCTATCTGCGAAACCAACATACCTAGGACTGCTTTATCCTTGTGCTAGCCTCTCAAGGATGCTCTCATGGTAGCAAAGTTTTCATTAGAAGCATTTGTAAGTATATTCAATTTGGGAGCTACTTGATACTATCCTAACCTAGAGTTAGGCTTCTTGTAAACACCTTAAAAAAAGTATTGCATTTCCTTTGTGGATGAGTTTGATGTACTTAGACGTTAGAGCACTATTTTAACTTCCCCAAATTTTGATTGGATGATTTCAAGAATATTTGCTTACACAACTTAGCTATTCTAAGGCCTAGAGTTAAGTTTGTACAATAGAGAATATTGTGGTTTTTCTTGGCAAAGTTGAGCTCTATATGCTTTTATGCCATTCCACTAGCAAAGTTTCTAGCTTTTAGAAAGGCACACATCTAAGGAAGTTACGGATGCAAAAGTGGAGTGAAGGACTATGATTCAAACCAAAGGAGAAGGGACTCACTTGATTTGCATAGACTTAGTGAGACCACTTGATACAAGCACAAAAAACTTGCTCAAAGCCATACCAAAATGACCTTGCATTGCATCATATGTCAAAGCAAACCTTTCATTACATTTGGAATAGCATAGTTGTAGGACAACTAGAGTACATAAAAACTAATTGAGATAAAACCAATTGGGAGATACCATTAAAAATAAAAAGATACTAAACCCAAACAAATTAGAGATCCAAAAAAAATCCAAAAGGAAACATTGTTTAGAGATTGCTTATTTTTTTGTGGTTAGAAAGGCACCATGGGACACACATATCCAACATTGCTTCTTAAGCTACCATGCAAGGAAGCTTCGTACACTCCATTGGACAACTCAAAAATATTAGGGAGTAATCCTTGCTTGAGGCGCAATCTAATAATATGTTTATAGCCAAGAGCAATATGGATCAAAATGTACACATAAACAAGCCAAACTAGGTACATGGGAAGACGACTAAAAACACATTTGATGACCCCAATGAAAGAATAGATTTTGATGCTAGAAGTTGCTTCAAATATAGAAATGGATACAGTGCAAAAATATTTAGACACCCCTTTAAGTATTATGTCTTTAAGACTGCCAAACATCGAATGCCATTCAACGGGTTTACAAAGGTTAGCTATCAAGGAGACATGTGTTGAGACAAAGATGAGACTAGATACAAAGTCATTAAGTATTAATTCCAAGTGGATTTGTTTAGTGTGCTACAATCCAAGCCAATAGTGTTGGAGACATTGAGAACCCATGAAGCTTCAAGTTCAAATATGAAACTTAAAAAAAATTCCAATGCCACAATAGACAAAGCAAGACTGTCAAGCAAAACTATAGGCCCATGTATGTTGCCTACATTTTTTATCGAGCAATTTGTTTTAGATTTGAATCTTAATGTGAGAGAGGATGTCAATTTATAGTTTTGGTAGTGGAAATTGGTAAGAGAGGTAAAGGTAGTGACATTATTTTAGAACAATATCTTACAAGAAGCCTTTTAAGAATCTAATGAGCTTTACTTGGCAGCCATTAGGTTACCTCAATGTCAAAGCCAAGGTCCTAGGAGGGCACACTTGCTTAAGCTAAGTTTAAGGGATCAAGGCAAGTAAGGTCAAGGGGCATAGCAGCAGCAAGTGAGCCAAGGCTAAGGGCGGTCATGCACTAAGGAGATAGCCAAGGGGTGGGTTGGGTATGGATAGGCGGGCCCGTAAAAGGAGGGTTTCACCTAAGGGCAAAGGCTGTTGCATGATTGGGAGGTGAAACATGCTCTCTTCTCTATGTCTCAAAAGTCACAAGGCCTTTCAATGGTATCAAAGTGGCTAATTTCTTTTTAAGCAAGCTTAATGAAAATTGACTTATCCTCTATGTATTCAATTTAACGTTATTTTTATAATTAATTATGTTATTTTTTTCCTTCTATTGAGCATCAACAAGAATCACCTTCATTCATTGTTGGAAAGCTCCAAGCATGGAAATTTATTCATGCAAAATTAGCCATGCAAAGAAGGAAGGGCTGTCTTGAAGCAAGTCTACATTAAGCATTTTTTCTACCTAGAGGGGAGGGACCTAGATTTTTTCTCTTCTAAACATGGAAGTGCAAAGCATAAAAACATGCAAAACTTGGGGTTCAAGGCAATGCAAGAAGATTAACAACTACGTATTGCATGAAGAAAAGGGAGGCCCAATTCATAACACTTTTGCATGCTATTTTTGGTGGGTTCAAGGACAACATTGCACAACATTAACGCAAAAGCTTGGCTCATGCATAAAAAGGAAGGGGGAGTGTCAATTTGGAGCATTGGTTATTCTCTTTCTCTCTAAGCAATCAAATTTCTTATCTCTGTAGCACAAGAAACCTTCTCTTTTACAACGTTGGGGCTGCCCCCTCCCCCCCAAAGAGAACCCAACAATCTCTTCTCTCTATAGGGTAGGGTCCAAAGACGCACCCAGGGTAGCAAGGGGCACAGTTCTCTTGCCTTTGTGGCTTCCAAGACATGCAATTATCTTACCTTTGTGTCTCTTACTCTTCTTCTCTAGAGGACACGGCTCAAAGATACGTCAAAAGACACAAGGGGTGCACTTTTCTTTGCATGCCGTGAAGCTCCAAGATAAGAAATCATGGGAGAGTATAGGAATTATGCATAACACTGAGAGGGCAAGAGAGCACTTTGGAAAGGGGATCTACATTTGCTCAATTTGGCTCCTCCATCATGCAAGCTATGGGAGAGCATAGATACCTTGCATAAGACTCAAGAGCCAATTGTTTTCTCTCTCTCTCTCAGACAACTACCACTCCTTGAAGCAAGACATGGTCCTCATCATTGTCTTTTATTTTTTTTCAACTAGCATGGAGAAGCCAATTCCCTTTAGATGCACAATGACATAGTCTTCTCTACAACAAGGTAATGCTGGGGGGGGGGGGGGGGGGCAATTGATGGCAATCAAAGTAGAAGGGGGGCCCACTTCTAAAGGTGGTGACTCAAGGAAACCTTGCAATCATGGCAAAGAAGCATAACCATGGTCTCTCTTTGTGCCATCTTTGCACAAGTCAAAGAAATCCTTCTCTACAAGGCAAGCTTCCTTTGTAGCTCTTTGCAGTATAGCAATCAGTAAAGGGTGCAATTTAGATGATGTAAAGACACCCACAAGGCATGGGTTCAATGCATAAGCATAAGTTCTCTCTACCCTTTTGCATCCTTTCTCTAAAACAAGCCATCCCTATTGCATTTTTTTGTTTGCATGCTTTGAAGGACCATAAGTGCTGCTTCTCGGCATAAGGTTTCCAAGAGGCTATATTTTGAATGCAAAAAGGAGGACAAGCCATTTCTCTGCAACGTATAGAGCATTTTGATTTCCTCTCCCTCTCCTTCAAAGTAACAAAGCACCCAAGAGGACAAAAAGGAACACAAGATAGGGTCTTTGTAGAATCATAAATACCATTGTTGTTTCTCCTCTCTAACACTCTTCATGGCATGCTAACTGGGGTTTTTAGAGGCTCACAAAGCATATCTACATCAAGGATCTATTCAAAGAAGAAAACATGCATACATGCATGCAATTTCTTTAAGCACACAAGGCTACTAATGCATGTTCCAGCTTCAAAAGAGAGGCAAGATATGTTACCCATGAAAGTTTCTTCTACGGCAAGGCATTGCAAGGCATCATTGGGCAGTACAAGCTCACATCAACAACAACACTTTAAGAGCTTAAAGGCATCCAAAGAAGGATTTGGAGTCAATGCTTTTCGCATCAACAAGAAAGTTACAAAGAAGAAGCCCTACAAATCTTATGCTTGGCTTCTCTACTGTAGCTAGCTTGTTCATCACTTGGCAATTGATACACCAAGGAAGAACTATTTTTCTTATTTTACATTTATGCCCTTCATAGAAACACATTGCAATGGCATTAGATGAGCCTATAAACATGTAGCTCAATTTTGAGGAACCTCAATTTAGCACCAGTCTACAAGAGACTGGTGATGACCAATTTGATGACCATGGCCTCATTGACATGCGCACATATAACCCAATGTACTCATGTGTGGGTGCAATAGAGGACACACTCGCCACAATGAATGTCTCACTCTAGAGCTTGACTAGTCTCTTTGATGATTTTGTCAATAATCTTTCTTCCAATGGGACTAGTGGAGCTCTAGCTTGGGGGGGGGGGGGGGGGGGGGAGAGGGGGGAGGGGGGGCACACAGGACATGACGCCTCCCACAGGACCCATTGTTTCTGTGGAATCTGTTGGCATTTCAAACACGCATGAAGGGGCTACTTTGTTCAAGAACATGAGATCCCCTGTGTTCAAGGGAGAAGATAAGAAGCACAACAATAATATGGTCATCACTTATTTGCATAACTGGATCACTTTGCATCAGATGCAATGTACTCCCAACATTGATGCTCCAATCCAAGGTAGTCTCTCACTTGAAGGCAAGGCCTACAAGTGGTGGATGAGCTTGTCAAAGACATCTTGTCCCAAGTCCTGGGCCAGGTTTGAAACGGTGTTTGAGAAGGAATTCTTGCCCAAAAATGAGCGCGATGTCAACTAGAATGCATGGGATGGCATATAAAGGACACAGTCTTACGCTTGTCCAATACATTTTCAAATATCACAAGATCATATTAAAGCTCAATAGGCTTGATGATTTCAAGAGGGTACATGGGTTTATCTACAATTTAGATAAAGATTATTAAGACAAGGTTAGAACCCAGTATCCCAAAACCCTTGAAGAAGCAATCAGGAGTGCAGTAAATTTTTACAATGCTCTTGACAAGAGAGGTACGGTCCAATTCTCAATTGATTTTAAGGCCAACAAAATTTCTTCTTTGCAATAGAAAGAAAAGCTCACTGGTACATCAATGGACTCTCCTAAAAGCAAGAAGAAAACTAAAGGGGGGCTGCTCTCACATAGGAATTTTGAGAGGGCCAGGAAAAAAAAGTTGTGTTATAATTGCATGTCTGATAAGCATGAAAAGAAAGATTTCCCACATTTAAACACTAAAAACACTAAAGAGATGGAGAATAGCAAGGCTAAAGCCATATAGATGGTACAAATTTTACCCTTGGATGCTTCTCCAAAAAATTCCAATGTGGGAGTATCCCACAGTTAGGATGTTCTTGAGTTCTATCCCATAGCCTCTACGTGGTAGGAAACTTTTGGGTCATAGAACTTGGTCAGCATGCATGGTACCATCATAGTCCACAAAGTACGCATACTAGTGGCTGATGGTGCTACGCATAACTTCTTAAACTACAAGCTAGTTAAGAGATTAAAGCTACCTCAAACGCCTAGTTCCCATTGCTATGTAGAGTCCACCATTCATGGTGATGACAAAGACATATGGGATATTAAGGTGAATAAGGCTCCATTAAATGTTCAGGGACATGACATGGTGCTTGATTTTTAAGCTATAAACATGTCACGTTGTCAGGCATTTTTTTGAGTTGACTTTTTTTGCATATTTACATACACATGCATAGCATCTTGAAAAAAATGGATGCCCATCTCTAGTGGTCGGACAGCTGGTGGGGCCCACATAGTGTACATACCAGTGTTCCAGTGCATCGAATCGAGTGTGATTTTTCTCCTTTCATTCAGTTTTATGCAAGATTTTCAATAAAGCGGCTCTAAGGGTGCTTGAAATGTCACAAGGAAGTTTCATGCTAGGTGACTTGAAGAAGACGCTGGAGGCAGGCAAGAATGCGAGAAGCCGACAGTGGGTCCCAGTCAATGTGCCTTTTGTAGGCGTAGTATATGAGATCAGTTGCGGTGTCTGTTTGATAAATTATGCACCAACATCATCATGAGTGTTGATTTTAGGGCCATTTCACATGGTTTGCCCGTGCTTCAAGGAAAACAGTGGATCTTTATTGGTGGGACGGCTGCCAGGTGTGCGAATGGGCAGAAAAAGTCTGCCGGTACTGTTGGGATTGTTGCTGGCTTATTCAGAGTCCAAAAAGGGTCAAACAAAAGAGGGAGGGTGCCCAAGGTTGAGGACTACAAGTTTGGACCTTGAAAAACATGTTAAAAAGCCATAAAAAATCCAAGTGTATAGCCCCAATGTGTGTGAGAAAGTCATGACCCTTCTTCCCTGTGTAGAGAGCTTGTTTTGGCCATAACTTCCGCTCTGTGTGTCGGAAGTAGGCAAAGTAAAGCTATAGGTGGGGGTTTTTCAACATTTTGGATGCAATGAGGTGCTTAGTTTTGCACAAAAATGCACCCATTTGCTGCTCTTAGCAGGTGCTTGTGCAGTGTGTCTGCGGGTGTTCCGCCTTCAATTTCTGATGTTTCTGGTGTTTGGAGACTACCATTGATGAACCCATTGTACCATCGGGGTGTGTTGTGAGTGAATTAAAATTGAATTCAAGATGTTTTTCTCCCCATTTTCTGATTTATATGCGTGTGTGCGAGTGTGTGTGCACTATCTTTGAGAGGCGTAGTGTGTGAGTTTGCAATTTTGCTCATTTCTGCGAGCTCTGATGTGTTCAAGTGAGTCTACGTGAGTGAATCTGGTGCCCCTTTGTGTGTGTGAGTGTCTCCAAGGGTGTGTGAGTGGAGACCTATAAAGGCGTGTTGGTGCTTTGCTTCCCGCTCCGCAATGTGCGGACGTTATACTTGGTTGTGAGCGGCTACATGGTCTAAGTCCATCCTCAAATTGTAGCTATGCACAATTCTATATCGTTTGATGCCTATGGTACTCACATGTTGTTATTAGGGGAATGGGATGTACCACCTTTCCCACTCATATGTATAGCCAAACTATGTAATTTGGAGAAGAATAAAGCAATAGAAGAAGTTTTTCTTTGCTATATGATGTATCCTATGTTTTTGTCTCTTGATAATGATAATGAAAGTGTTACTAAACAAGTTAATGAAGTTGATAATCTCTCTCTCTCTCAACAATGTTCCTCAGTGCCACATGCTTCTTGTAAGGGTGAATTTCAGTCTCTTGAAAACTTTAATACAACTAATGCAGCATGTCTACAATTGATACTTAGTGAATTTCAAGATATTTTTTTGCAATATTTTACTATTTAGGGTGCCTCTTGAGTGTTTGTTGCCTCACCACATTGACATAGTTCCAGGGGCAAAGTCCATAAGTAAACTGGCTTATTGCCTAAGTACAAAAGAGGCTGGCAAGGCTGAATGTCAGCTTGTTGACTATCTTGCTAAGGGTTTCATTGGTCCCAAAAACTCACCATGGGCTTTGCCCATTCTTTTGGTGAAAAAAAAAGATGGATCCATGCATATGTGCATAGATTACCATGGCTTAGATTTCATCGCAATAAGAACAAACATCCACTCCTTAAACTAGGCAAGTTGTTTGATCAACTCAAGGAAGCTTGATAATTTTCAAAGATTGATTTACAATCTAGATATCATCAAATGCGTATCAACGCAGATGACATTCCAAAGACGGTGTTCCAAACATGCTTTGGACACTACAAATTTTTGGTGATGCCATTTGGACTCACCAACACACTTGCCACAATCATGAAACTCATGGATACGGTGCAAAGACCATATTGTGGCAAGTTTGTGCTAGTCTTTTTAGATGACATACTTGTCTATACTCCTACAATAGATGAGCATTTAGAGCATCTCATTAAGATTCTTCAATTGATAAGAGAAAATCACTTGTATGCTAAGCTTAGCAAATGTGATTTTCTAAAGATGAACATACATAATCTAGGTTACACCATTTCTAGCAAAGGTATAGAAATGGACCAAGCATAAGTGGTTGCCATTGTGCAATGGCTTGCACCCAAAAACATGGAAGAGTTACAAATCTTCTTGGGTATGGCGGGGTTTTGTTGCAAATACATTTGCAATTATTCTAAGATCTTCGTTCCTATGATAGATCAATTGAAAGAATCAAGAAAAATTTTTCAATGGGACAAGTAATAGCAATGTAGCTTTGAAAGGCTTAAGGTAGCTTTAGCTATAGGTCCCGTACTAGCTATTTTCAATCCACACAAACCATTTGTGCTGGAAACTGACAGTAGTGCAAAAAGGAGCAATTTTTCTTCAAGGTGGAAGACATATTGCCTTTGAAAGCAAAAAATTAAACAAAGCTTAGCAAAATTACTCTGCATATGAACATGAGCTCTTTGCCATTATTCATGCATTATGCATTTGGCAACACTACCTCTACGGTGCTAAGTTTGAGATTGTTTTTTATCACAAAAGCATTAAATGGTTTATGAATAACCAAGAACTAAAGGGTCAAAAGGCCAAATGGGCTAAGATTCTTCACGAATATGATTGTAAGCTTTGTTAGAGGAAGGGCTGGTACAACATAGTTGTGGATGGCTTAAGTCGCATGCCCAATATTAACTCTCTTATAACCACAAAATTAAAGAATGATTTTCTTAATTCTCTTAGGGGTAAATGCGTAGACAATGTAGCATATTCTAATGTGTGGAGACATGTCTAAATGAGGGGTCCCTTTCACTCTAATACAAGCATAAACTCACTCTCCACATAGGGTTCCTCTTTGTCCCAAGATGAACTCACAAAATGAAAAAAATATTTCCATAGATGATGGGTACCTACTTCACAAGGGGAGAGTATGCATACCAACGGACACCAATACTTGGTGTCAATCTTTATATGAGTGTCATGACAATCCAAGTGCCAGTCATGCAAGCATTAGAAAAACTTATGCATTAATCAAGAAGCAATTTTATTGACCTAGACTACACAAAGATGTAGTTAACTATGTGTTACATTGTCAAAAGTGTTAGGTTAATAATGTTGATTACCTTAAGGCAAGTGGTTTGCTACATCCTTTAGAGATTCTTGACGGCAAGTGGAAAAGAATCTCTATGGATTTCATTATTAGGCTACCCACCACAAGACCTGGGCATGATGCCATATCGGTAATAGTGGATAGACTAACAAAAGTTTCTTGTTTTGTGCCCACAAGAAAGATGATAAACACTTTAAAATTGGCAAGCATTTTTGTGAAAAATGTTTATCAATTGTATGCTCTACCAACTAATATAGTTAGTGACTACAATCATAAGTTCAATATCCACTTCTTTCATGTGTAATCCAAAGATTGGGTACTATTCTCAACTTCAATACAATTGATCATTCAAAGACTGATGGTAAAACGGAAAAAGTTAATCAGGTACCAGAAGATATGTTGTGCATATATGCTAGCAAGAACCAAACCAATTGGGAGCAATATTTGCCTCTAATCAAATTTGCATACAATAGTGCTAAGCATGTTTCTATGGGATTTAGTCCATTCATGCTTATGTACGGTGTTCAACCACGTTCTCCAATTATAGTGAGACTGGCTACCAGAAAAATCCAAAGGATAAATGATTTTCTTCAAAACCACATGGATATGTTATGGATGGCTTGTCTAAATGTGATTCAAGCTCAGGACCATTACGATATGTATGCCGATAAGAAACGATGCCCTTTTCACTTTCAAAAAGGTAAACACATTTATCTTTGTGTTCCAGAACAAATGACCTTGAAAACAAGACTAGCAACAAAGCTTTTGCCACATTTTTTTAGTCCATTTAAGATCATTAAGAAGATAGGCAATGTCATCTATAGGTTGAAATTACCCAAACACACAAGTCTTCATCCAACTTTTCATGTCAGTGTATTGAAAAAGCATCCACTTCCAGGTGAAATAAAGCTGGATGATATAGTGTTGGTAGAATTTTTGGAGCTTCCAATGTAGCCACATGAACCACAAAGGGTGTTGGACTACCATAATCTGTAAACCTACTGACATTTATGATGCCAAGCTTTAATCAAGTGGAAAAATTGTTCAAAAGACGGTTCCACTTGAAAAACATTTAGTGTGATACCTAAGCATTATCCTACTTTTGTTTTTGAGGAAAAAAACTCTTCCATAATGGGGGAGTAATGTTAGGACCAGGATCCTAGGAGGGAACACTTGCTTGAGTTGGGTTCACAGGATCCAGGCAAGTAAGATCAAGGGGCATAATAGTAGCAGCGGATGAGCCAAGGCTAAGGGTGGTCACACACTAAGGAGCTAGCCAAGGGGCAGGCTAGGTGTGGTTAGGCAAGTCTATAAAAGGAGGGCTTTACCTAAGAACAAAGGCTGTTTCATGACTGGGAGGTGAAACGTGCTCTCTTCTCCACATCTCCAAAGGTACAAGGCCTTTCAACAATCAAGGATTGAGATTAAGATAGTGTACTAGTTTGAAAACTAGTATAAGAGTCTAGAATGGAAAGACGCTAGAGATCTTACATGGAAGGGAAGACTTTTCTTTAGTGTTGTGAATCCAACCATTATGGCTAGACCAAGAGATAAGGCTTAGAGAAACAAAAGCTTTGACTTTTCTTTATCCAAAACTAGCATGTCTAAGAAAACATTTATTAGTCAGCCACTACCACCATGGATTATAACTCTAGTGCATGAACATAAAGCAACAACAAAACCACTTTTAGGTAGGCTAGGACAAATGAGAACAACAAGACAAAGTACACCACCTCCAACAAAGGCTGTTACACCTAGACTTGTCCTATGACATGAAGATGATCACTATAGGAGAGTGAGGTCTTCCATCTTACAAAAGATGGTAAAGAGGTACAACGGATCCATCAATCCACATGACCATGTAGCTACATATACGCAAGATATGCACACAAAACAAGCTAAGGATATTCACACGTAGATAGAGGGTCTTGGACTTATGCTTGAGGGTAAAGCCTAAACATGGATTTAGAAGCTTCTTAATTGTTAGAAGCACTTAAAAACTAATCTATTGTTTCTTTCTCAAAATGATCATTAAAATTAATGTAGTAGGCCAAGCCCATAAACTTAAGTAAGTGCAACATGACACGGTCCAAGAATGTGTAAATCGCTAGAAGCAATTGTGCCTAAGATGTCCAAAAGCCAAAAGGCCAAATCAAAATTGTCTTATCTACATATTTCTAAGAGACTTCAAAAATAGAATGCTTTCTGCACATCTCTATACTTGTGAACATTTCACATTCCGTGAATGTTGTCTAGATGCTATGTACTATGATAATAGTTTTGACATGAGCAATTGCTCAGGTTCTAGTGGACCTAGGCCATCAATCCTAGAATGTCTTCAAGAAAGGCTCCTAGTTGGGAGGTAGCTCTTGAACTAGCGTTGCAAAAGCTTGGCCAAATGCAAAGATAGCAACAACCTTTTAGACAACAAGGATATGTATCACAATAGCCTGCAAGAGGACCTCATGCATGTGAAAAATACATAAGACCGCATTTTAAAAAAAATACATTGTATGTACTAGGTTCTAATAAGCCACCAACTAAGTGTTGGTGTGTTGCATGATGCAGATGGAACAATATGCATGTCACATAGGATTGTTTTCATGTAGCTAGATGGGTTAGGGAAAAAGTTGCTACATGCTCTCAAAGAAATTTTCATGAAATCTTTCAATAAGGCTGCACACATTAAGAAATAGCTAAGCCTATCCTAGGGATACCACCACCTGTATTGGGAGTTGTGCTTGTAAGGTATGTAGATGTCAAATATCACAAGCCTTTAACAAAGCTTGTGAGCACACCTCCTTACTCCTTGGAGTGTGTCCCTAGGTATTATGAGCCAAGAAAAGAGTCTGTGAGCATCAGTTGACATCCACATGTCACATATCTATCCAAGAAAAAATCAATGATGTTAATTAGACCAATGGCAACTAGAATGCCTTAGCAAATGCAGTAGGCATATCAACCTAGAATACCTACACATAAACCTCCTAAAGTGAATTGCTACAATTGTGGCATGATGCAATATATTAGAGATTATCCAAATAGCTATGTATAATTACCAATACCACATGTAGCTATAGTTGACATTCATTGTGATGGATGCTCACTTGATCATCTTACACAAAGCTATCCAAAGAGACCAAAAGAAGTTGTCAACTAAGGTTCTAAAACAAGCTTGATTATCATTGAAGCTGTTCAATCTCTAGGCAGCTCAAAGTTTGAGCCTAGATACACATTGATGAATGTGGTGACTAGAGACAAAATTGTAAAAGATTATCAAAACCAAATTGAGCTAGAAAACAAAAATTCAAAAGGGGAAAAAATGTAGACAAAAATGCCAAACGTGCTCAAAGGTGAGCAAGAAATCAAAAAAAGGAACTCTAGAGCTTAGATAAAAATCTCAAGAGCCTAGTAGTGCCAAATCTAGAACCTAAAAATTGGGAAACCAATAAGCAAGACATGCCATATGAAATCATAGAACCATCAATGCCAAATGACCAAGAGGGCTTAAGCCTAGATTGGGAGGATTTGTAGTAGTTAACAAAGTGAAGAAGCCATTGCAAGAAGCTTTAGACACTTACAATAGCTATACTACATCTTTGATGGAGATGAAAAGAAGATTAAGAAATAACCTACTCTCAAAAAAGAGAAGTCAAGGTTAGTTGTCCATAATGAGCTGTTTAGACACATACAGACCACCCTACAAAGACAGCCAAAGTACTTTAAGCATAGACCTATGTCAAAACAACCAAACTTGGAGACAGTTCCAAAAATATCTTCTAGTAATGAGAGGGATGAGAGTATTTAGACATCAACCATTCAAGAGATACTACGCAAAAAGAGTATAGAGCAAAACAAAGAGTTAGAAGGTATCCCTAAAGCATATGAGTGGCAAGAAAGAGAGGTGTGGGAGGTAGTGCATAGAAGTGCCATAGACAATTGGTCAAAAATGGAATCAAACAAGCCTCGGGGGGGTCACTCATAAATATGTAAATGTAGCACGTGAGTTCAACAAAAGGGATATTTAAAACCTCAAATTTTTGCATTTTTTACATACAAAAGGGTGTCATTTATGGGGGTACTTACAGATTGAATAGAATAAGGGGTCAATTTATTCAAGAAAAATTTACAGATAAGGGGTTTTTCAAATAGGCCATGAACGTACGTGATATGGAGGTTTTACATATAGTGAACCCCCCGAGAAACAAGCCCAAAGGGGATGAGGTGAAACCAAACACTTAGAAGACAAGTTTCTATCCTTAGAATTGTAACTTAAAAAGTTCAATCCCTCATACCTAGGCAAGTACATAGATAGTGGCACAATGCTTTATGTGCCTTCAATGAGGAAACTAGAAGCAAAACCAAGAGATTCAGCTAGCTTGAAAGCTATTTTGTTATTTCTAATTGTTTGTATGCTACCATTGTGAAAGCTTATGAAATCTAAGCCAAAGTTGTTGGAAGAATTGACAAAAAAATTTCTATCACAAGGAGTCTTAAACAAGATGACACTCAGCCTAGTTAATCCTTCTAAGACCATACTTGAGGGCAAGTTGATCTTAATAAGTTAAGAGGAATTAGAGGAAAATCCAAAGGGAATATCGCCTTACCAATCAATTACAAAGGAACAGAGTCCATTGCCATACTAGATAGTGGAGTCAAAATAAGTGTTGCCACAAAGACAATATGTGAGAAATGGGGCAAAATAGCAATCAAATTAGCTTGCATGAGTTTGTATCTGGCCATTGGAAGCTTAAATAACCCAATTGGCTTACTCAAAAGTGTTATAGTGATATCCTTTGGCATAGAGTGTGAGCAAACTCTTTCGATAGTTGATTTTGGCAGAAATGTCAATTATAAGGTGAATTGGGAAAGACCTTTCATGCAGCAATTCAAAATGGTCCAAGACTAGGGCTACAATTATTTGTACATTAGGCATGAGACTACAATTACAAAGTTCAAACTTAAAATTGTTCCCATAGGCATGTTACACACATGTCAATGGAAGAACACAATCTAGCATAATATGAGAGTCTTACCTCCAATGATAAAGACCATAATGTGTGATGCATCAAAGAAAAGTAAGATAATCAACAAACCCAAATGATGTAAGGAGGTCACAAATGATTCATTCATTCCATTTTCTTTCCAAAAGGAGAAGCTTGACCCAATTGAATTGGCACATTGTCTAGCCACCTTAGCATTTTCATTTAGAGCATGGAGCTAGATTCTATGACAAGCTAGGCTATGACATGATTCCTATTTAAGTGGTATCAACAGTGAGCTTTAACTTGATAGTCTACCCACCCTTAGCCAGAGAGAGATTCCCAATAGAAGAAATTTCAATAGAAGAACTATCTCTAGTAGAGACCATTGTCAATGATTTATGGGGAGATATGAAATTCAAAATGCTTTTGAAAGGTAGAGAAGAGATCAAGCTTGAGAACCCTAGTGAAAAACAAAAATGTAAGTTTTGCAAGAGTCACAAATAATTACAAAAACAAAAAATCCAAGAGAAGAGAGAAAAGTCTCAAAAACAAATGGCTTTACTATGTTGAAGCAAATGACTGTGTGAAAGATGAGGTTAAATGAAAACATGGGTGTCAACTAGCACAAGACATGATGAGACAAAAAAGAAAATCCAAAAAAGAAACAACAAAGCCAAGTGCAATGGAATTTTAGACACTCAAAAACTACTCTAGTAATAAGTGGCCTAACAAAAGATGAGCAAAGAGCCTTAATTAATGAGTTTTAAAAAAATGCTAAGGATGGCTTGGTTTAAAGCTAGTAATGATTTGAGTGACAAAGAGGACCTAAGGGGCATGCCAGATGGTTTGAAAAAACTCACCATTGCAAATAAAAAGTTAATCTTTTGGAAACCAGTGCATCAAATTCCAAAAACTCCAAGAGTTTCTCACAATGGACCTAAAGATGCCAAAAAGGTAGAACTATCTATAATTGGAGAGAAGCCAAGACTAATGTGGACAACCATAGATTTAGCCCAAGATAGGAAGAGCTCTTAGTGAATATGCTCAAATATTACCAAGATGTATTTGCATGGACATACAAAGACCTCAAGAGAGTGGATCTTGACATTTGCTACCATACAATTCTAGTAAGAGATAATGCAAGACCTTGCAAACAAAGACCATACACATACAATGACAATTTTTCCATCAAGATCAAAGAGGATATAACAGCCTTTTGGAAGCTAAAATTGTTTATGACACTAAACATACTAAATGTGTCTCTCCCATCATAGTAGCTCCTAAGAAAAATGGCAAAATTTGATCATGCATAAACTTGAAAAAAGTGAATGTAGCCATAGTGCAAGACCATTATATATTGCCAATTGTAGACCATGTCTTAGAAAGAAAAGATGGTAAGAGTTCCTATAGTCTACTTGATGGTTTCTCATGATATAACCAAGTCTCTATTAAAGAAGAAGATCAACACAAAATGACGTTTGCCACGGAATGGGGCATTTATACCCATAGAGGTATGTTGTTTGGTTTAACAAATGCACCTACTACTTTCTAACAATTGATGAAACATGCATTTAAAGAATATCTTTGGGTATTTCTTGAGATATTCCTGGATGAATTGTAAACCCACTCACTTAAATGCCTAGATCACATATAGCATTTATTCTTAGTGTCTGAAAAGTGCAGAGTGTATTGCATTTTCTTGAGTCCAAACAAATGTAAGTATATGGTAAGCCATGGAAATACCCTCAAACCTGTCATTTCAAGGAATAGAATACCCACTAATGAAGATAATATTAATGTTATTATGGACCTTCCATGACCTACTCATGCTAAGGGAGTACAAGTTTTTAATGGACAATGTGGATATTATCATAGATTCATCTACATGTACACCAATGCTGCACAACCATTTTTTGATTGTATATGAATAGATTCAAAAATGAAAAGAAAATTTACAAGTATTACATAGACCTTCGTCTTAGCTCCTATCTTTCAAGCACCTAATTGGAACAAGATTTTTTATGTTCACAATGATTCTCCATCTTTTGCCTTAGAGTGCATACTAGCCAATGCTCAAGCAAATAATATGGACTTTCCAATCTCCTAATAGATAGGTTAGCTAAATACTGTAAAAAAGGGCTCCACAACTACTAAATAAGAAGGATTACCAATGAAGTTTGCAGTTAAGAAGTTCAAGCATTATTTTCTTGTAAATAAGTTTATCTTCCTTGTCAACCATCAAGCCCTTCTATACTTGGTTGATAATCCATGCTTGATGGGAAGAATGGTAAGATGGTTTGTTATTCTCTTGGTCTTTGACCTCATTGTGTTATTCAAGCCAAGATGTTCTCATCTGAGGGCCAATCACTTGTACAAAATTACAAATGGAGAGGCTTTATTAGGGCTAATGATGACTTGCTTGATGCATCATTTTTTATGTCTGTAATCACTCCAAGATATTCTAAGCACGTACTAGTAAAAGTTTTAGCCATTCAAACATTTTGGCCAAGATATGGTAGGTCATTGACCATTGCACTGCTAAAAAGGTCACAAAGTTGCATTTTACTCTCAAGACATTTCTACATACTAGGTTGAGATCACGTATTAAGAGTTTGTCTAGACCCCAAGGACTAAGATGCTATTTTTTAAGCACATGAGAGAGTTGGTTATATGCTTGATTTAAATGTCCAACTAGTGTAAAGAATCCTTTTGAATGGTTTTTATTAGCCAACACTTAAGGAAGATGTAGGCTACATGGTACAACATTGTCTATAGTGTCAAGCTAGACCACCAATTCTTTATGCAACCCTATAATTTAGTATACCAATATTGAGATGGTCTTATTACATTGAGAACTATCTTAGGAAATTCCATAAACATCTTCCAAAGCCACCACACGGACAACGTCTCATTGAGATTGAAGCTACCAATCATGCTTTGATTAGGAATCAACTTTGCCATGGATAAAAAGATGGGAATTTTTGATTGTGTGTGCTTGAGAGACAATACCTAGATATTCTCCACCCTGAACATGCTAGAATATCAAGAGAGCACTTGTTAGTTCTAGCCATGGCTAAGAATATTCTTTGCACTAGTTTATGGTGGCTAATGCTTTAGATGGATGCCATTAATTATTTGAAGTGATGTGAATAGTGCCAATGCACAAAACCTCCAATTGTTAACAATGAGATGCCATTGAGACCAATTATGGCAAGTAGGGCTTTTTGTCAAGTGGGATTTAGACTTTGTAGAGCCAATCAAACCACCTGTAAGGCATCCACATGTTGAGTACATCATTGTGGCTATTGACTACTAAACAAAGTGGGTTGAAGCCAAAGCTACACTCAAAGATGATGCTCAAACCACAGCTAAAATTCTTGTACCAAAATGTATTCACATGTTATTGACTACCAATTGAGATTGTAAGCAATCAAGGAGTTCACTTTATCAATTAAGTGATTGAATGACTACTTGTAGAGGTTATGATTTTGCATTGACAAGCTACTCCCTATCATCCACAATCCAATGGGAAAGGTAAAAGCATAAATAGGACATTATGCACCAATTTGACAAAAGTATTGAGTGATATTTTGTACAAACTAGGAAACAAAGCTTCCTTTAACTTTATGGGCTTATCCCACTACATACAAGGCTCTTATGATTACAATAAAAATAAAATATTACCAATGGAATAAGTAGTTCTAATGTTGAAATCTACTAAGAATCTTGGACAAAGTTTCCATAAGATAATTGAAAGGCTGGATGAGCTCAAAAGGCTAGATGAAACAAGACTAATAGCATTAGCTAGCCTGTATGCTGATAAGCATTGCTAGCAAGCATTGGCGCAATTGCAATATTAAAATGAAACCTTTACATAAGGGAGACCTTGGCCTTTTATACACACCAAAAAAGTTCAAACAAAAATTGAAGAAGTGTGGGTTGGGATCAAAAATTGTAGTGAGTGAATTGACTTTGAATAAGGCCAGAAGAATTGAGACTTTAGATGGTGTGCAAACACCAAACTTTATCAAATGGACCCAATTAAGGAGATACAAGCTTCCTTTGACCAAGAAGATGCTTTATCAACTGTATCATGCCCAAACTTGTAAATAGGGCAGCAAGAGCTTTAAGACTAATCTTTAAAAAGATGAATCTCAAGAGTTTATAGTGAAGGCATTCATTTTTATCTTCAACTAGTGTCCACCACAAATGAGCGTTGGACAATAAAACTAATCAATACATGAAATGATTGTGGAATCTTATCTTATGATACGTGGGTATCATTAGGCAAACCAAAACCTAGCAAATCAAAGCTTTCATTTAAAAAAGTTTTAGGAACACAATAAAGAAGTTTAGGAAAGCTTTGTGTCAAAACTTAGTTATTGCATATTCTTTTCCATGTAGCTAACAAGAATCAAGATTCTCTACATGTAATCCTAGGCTGAAAGTGGATTGGAGCTACCAACTACCATATCAACTAGACAACCCACGAGTGCAACTTGCAAGTGAACTTTGTCAACCTTACTAGAAAAAGCTCTGTATTTAGAGCTTCACACAAACCAAATCCAAGTTTATCTACATCCAAAGAAACATCTACATCCAAGTGCATGCTAAACAATGAAACGTTGTTTGGTGGATTCAGGATGTTGTCAATTTGTTGCATGGCTAGAGAGCAGAAAGGTCTTCACTCTACAACCAAGGCTATGGCAAGGGGGAGTCTTTTGTGCTCCAATGCTGGGTTCCTATAGTTTCATGTGCTTGCTTAATGCATCTGATAAAAAAAATCTCCTCTTGTAGACCAACTAAAGCCAAAGCACCCAATGCACAACAACATAAAGAAAAAATGCAACCAAACCAAGCTAAAAATTAAATCCGCTTCTAGAAACATTAAAGAGTCCCCAAAAGCATCATAGCCAAATTTTATGACAAAAACTCATCTGAACTTTTGCACTTTAACACAATATCCATAGATTTCAAAATTTCTTAAGGCTCAAGACTACTACCAAGGTCAGCCATTTGTAAGGATTTTGAACCACACACCAACTCTAGCTCAAACTCCAAAGCCAAAGATGCCATCAACACCAATTTCTCAAAGAAGAATTTTGAAACCCAAAGCCCCTTAAACATCCACTTCTTAACCTATTAAATATATGTGGCTTTTGAAAAAACCCATAGCAAAGATTTCAGCCATCCAAGAAATGAACAAAACTATTACATCATATCACCATACATCAATTTCCTCAAGACATTGCTCTTTGAATTCACATGACTCCAAAATTAAAACCACAAATTTGTGCCATCTAAAACATTGAAAGTTCAAAATGTGCTTAATCCCAATCTCCTATCAATGCAATATACTTTCATCAGAGCATATCTACACTGCACTTTCAATGTAACAATGCAAAAATCAAGGGCACAATATCCGTAGAGCCATAAAGTACTAAAAACCTAAGTACGCTTACTACCTTTCACTTCAACATCACTGGTCTTGTGAGGAATGAGCAATGCAACTTTGATAGAAGATGCCACTCAATGATGTAGGCAATTGAAGACTTAAGAACCAAAGGTTTCTTGCACCACATTATAAAACCATGCATTGGCCTTTAAGCACACGTATAGGCTCAATACAAACCTTGCATGAGACATGCTTTAGTAGAAACTAGTGCACATACACCTCCAAGTCAAAAAGTGTTCTCACCTATGTCATCAAGAAGGAAAAGTGGAGTGTGTCAATTTCTAATTTGTGTGTTCTTCTACTTGCAGGTACACAAGGAGTCAAATTTTGATAATGCTAACCATTTTTAGAGCGTTAAGATATTTTTGAGTTCTCTAAAAGGCTTAACAAGATACAGAATTTTAGAGAACCCTTTCTTACTCCCTCTTACATATCATACTATAACCCATGCACATTCCTTGGTATGCATATAGGATGTTCACATTACAAGAATGCATGCATCATGCATAATTTTGATGTTTTACCAAGGCACCATTACACAAAGAGCTTCATGTAGAATCTCGTCAATCATGTACATAAAACAACCAGAGCTTAGCAACTGGGAGCACTTTTTGTGGCATTGGGTCTCTTTTCTAGTAGCTCATCAGGTGTCAACCACCCATGTTTTCTTTTCCCTTTCCCTTTCCATTTCTATTTCTTATCCAGCAACCAAATCAAGAGAAAGCTTTGACATCCCTCAAACCAACCTAAAATTCATGAAGCCATCCAAGCTTTGAATTCTCTACATTGACAAATGTCTTTGCATGGACGTTCAAGACTAGGCATGGGGAAATGTTTTGCCAAGAAATAGCAAGACCATTAACAAGCATGCAAATGCCAACTTTGATGCAAATTATGCTACTAATGGCAAATAAGTAAAGAGCTATGGACATGTATGGTCTACATAGATAAAGTAAAAGAAATCCAATAAGTTAGCACAAACTAGCATGAAGACTAATGGATATATAGCTAAAAATATGTTGCTGCAAGACCTATAAAAATTGCTTCTTTTTAGCTACTTTGTCAAAATTATGAGCTATTAGTAGTGAAAACCCAATTTAAGTGTTGTAACCACTTAGGATTATTGGTTTGACCCATGTAAAGTGATCTAAATACCTAATGAGCTCATAAAAGTCTTGTACTTACTTTTCATTTAGCGTAGAAGATCTCCAGATCAAGCTAGACAAGTTTTGGCTACCCAAGATGTACATAAAAGCCAAATTAGCAAAAAGCAAAAAGGTGGAAGAATAGCTCTTTGTACCATCATCTATGACTCTTAAGTTTAGAAAATAGAAAGTAGAGCTCAAATCTTTTTTTAATGGCTTCCATCTCCTCTTCCACAACTACTATCTCAATGTATTAGCTTTTAGCTTTTCACTACATTAAAGTATAATCTACTTTTCTTTCTTGCTATTAAGCTACATGCGAGTGTAATTTATGATTGAGTGTAGCTCTCCCCCATCATTGAAGTGATTGAATATGCAAATCCAATCTCCTCCATAGCTTTTGCTAGCCTTGCTTGTAGCCATGCTTTTGGTTAAATTCATGCAGTGGAAACCATTGATGCTTCTATGGATGTGTGTGTGTCTAGGTTGGGTGCTGGAGTGACGTGATTGCTTGCTTGTGTTTCTAGCTAGTGAATGAGGTGTCAAGTCTTCTTCTCTACTTGTTTGAGTCACAATGTTCTAGCAATATGTGTGTTTGCATTTCTCTCTCCCACTTGTGGATAAACCTTGTGCACCATTGAGGTCAAACTACAGCTCCAAGAGTGATGCAAATCACATTGGAGTGAGATTGGATTGTGCTCCCCTTTACACACTGCTTGTGAAGAGTCTACTATCTCTCTAGTGTTCCCATTAAATGCTATAAAGAAGCTCTTGGTTTGCTACATGATAAAGTTTTTTCTTATAAATCCTCTCTTAAGCATGATTCTACCCTTTGTGGTAGGCTAAAGGCAAAACCCAAACCTAAAAGCAAGGGCAACACTAAATGGAATATTGCTTCTTCCATGTATACATCTAGAAAGGCAACAAATCATCTTTCCATAGCAAGAAAATTGAATGTACTTTGTGTGGATATCCTAACCACACCAAGGAGTAATGATTTTAAGAGAAAAGAGCATCTAAGCTAGCCAAAGAGGAGGTAAAATCTAAGACTATTACTTTTCTTCTAGAAAAGCAAAAATGAGAAGGATGAGTCCAAAGTAAAGGTTGTCCATGTGGCTAAATCTACTTTATCATCCTCATTTCTTGCACAATTTTATGTCCTTGTCTCTCAACCCACAATGAAAGATCCTAACAATCATGATAAAATGAGTGCATTGTAGATAGTGATGCTTCCACCCAATTGACTCATATATCTTCTCATCTTGAAAGTTTTATTTTCATGACTTCAATAGTGCATACTAGTGATCATTCTTCTCTTTTTGTTATTGGTATTGTTGACAATCTCTTTGGTGATCCTTCTCTCAAGTAAATGTTACATCTGTCTCAACTTTCAACCAGTTTGTTTTTAATCTCTAAAGTGACATCAAAAGGACTTGGTGTCTATTTTGATGATGATGTGATTGAAGATTTTGAAAGTCAGTCTCTTTCACTTGTTGCAAATAATTATCAATGTAATGGATCATACTTTATTATTTCTTTTACTTCACATATTGTCATTGTATGCCTCACATCTTTATCTTATTTTTGCTACTCCTAAAGCATTTCTACCTCAAGAGGAGAGCAAATTATCATTCCAAATTTGGCCTTGTTCCTTATGACACTACACAACAATTTCTCTCTTAGTCTATGGTCACAAGTCTATCACATCTTTTAAGAACCTTGCCATCACGCTTGTTTTTCTTATGCATTTCACAAGCAACATAGAGCGTTACTCCCTTTGGAAGCTACATATTAAGCTACTTGCATTCTTGAGCTCATACATGTGGATCTTGCAATTTCAAAAGAGGTTCCATTTCTTAGTGGTTTGCATTATTGTGTGCTTTTTGTGGATGTTTTTAGCCATAAACTATGGGTTTATTCTCTCCCTCACAAGTTTGATGCTCTCTCTAATTTTCAAAACTAGCTTGTTTTCATGAAAACACATAGAAAATGTAGGGTTTAAACCTTCAAACTAGATAATGGAGGTCAATTTGTAGCCTTTGAAGATTTTTGCATCAAAAGGCATTTGTCATCAGATAGCAATTTCCTACAATCCCCATTAAAATGGCATGGTAGGAAGGAACGACACAAAGTAAAGGAATGACACAAAGTATGATTCATTATCCATAGATCCCACCATCCTTTTGGAGAGAAGCTATCGCTACTATTGTTTATCTTTTCAACCAATCTACAGCATAGTCATTATTGAATATGACTCTAGAAGGATCTTTCAAGGATCACAAACCAAGTGTTTCTCACTTACGTGTGATTAATTGCATTTCCTATGTGCAAATTCCTTGTCCTAAGAGCATAAATCTTGATGCTAAATCTTCACCAAGTATTTTTATGGGGTGTGTAACATGTTCTAAAGGTTTCCATTTTTGGCATCCTAGCAAGAGTAATATTATTCTTTCTTTCTCGTGATGCAAAGTCTGATGAATTTCTCTAAGAGGCTTTATGATGTTTTCACAAAAAAAATTTAGTCAACATAATAACCTTTCCATTTACTTAAACTTAAACCTCTTGTAATTCAACATTTGCCATCCACCTCAGCCTCTAATCTACCTTCTCCTATTTTCTTACCTTATTCTTCAACATATACTCCTTTGTCTACATATTCTACAAGGGAGCCTTTTAAGTAGGTATGCTCACTTCTCAAACATATGGGAATTTCATAGATTGAGGCTCAATCAATTTCTTTATGTGTGCATTGCAATCATGATTTTGTGATAGCTACATTACTATCTCACTTATAGTAGGTTTATGAGCTTGAATTTGTCAACTAAGCTCTTGCTCTTCCAAAGTGGTGTGGAGGTACGCAAGATGAGCTATTAAAAATTCATAAGGATAAAACAAAGAGCTTGTATCTTGTCCTTCACATCACAAGGTAATTGGTGTCAAGTGGATTTTCAACATAAGGTTTCATAAAAATGGTTCTATTGACAAATACAAAGCTTGCCTAGTTGTTAATGGTTATGCTAAAAAACAAGGTGAAAACTATGATAAAAACTTTACAAGCATGTAGACTGTTCTTTTTCATTATTCACATTATGCCTGGTCAATTTATCAAGTGGATGCTAAGTATTTTTTTGTTAATTGGCAGTTTGGAAGAGGTTTATGCAAAACAACCAAATGTTTTCATATTAAAGGTTGTGGGAATGATGTGTACCTTTTGAAGAAATCTTTATATGGTTTAAAGAAATCTAAAAGATCTAGGCATCATAAAATTAATGCTTTCTTACTTTCTTTGAACTTTACTTGTACACATGCGGGCAACAATCTTTATTTCTTGATGGTGGTTTTCTTAATTCTAGGGAATGCTCTTTGAATCTTGGTATTATATGTTGGTGATATATTTTTCACTTGATCAAGTGTAGATCTTACTAGTTGGGCTCAATCTCAGGTTAATTTTAAGCTTGCAATGAAAACTTTGGGTTTGTTGCATTGTTTTATTGGCTTAGACATTTGGTAGAGTGCTCCAAGAATTTTATTAAATTCTGAAGAAGTATGTTTCTTGCTTGTTTGAGAAACATGGTATGAAGAATTGTGTTTCTATATCATGTACCATGGATGCTAATTCCAAGTTTAGTATTGATGCTAATTCTTTTAAGTATGATTACGCAACCTCTCACAAGCTTATCAATTCTCTTTTGCATGTAGTAAATATTTTTCCTAATCTTGCCTATGCTAAGAATATTCTTAGTCAATATTCTACTAAACCTTGATGATCACATTGTCATGTGGCTCAAAAGGTTTTGTTTTAGAACAGTTGCACTCTTGATTTTGGCATGAATTTGATCAAAAGAGTTATTCTTGTTGTCTTTCTAGATGCTGATTACCTGGGATGTATTGAGACTCATTATTCTACGTGGGGTTATTGTTTTTCCTTGTTGGGGGACTTACTTCATGAAAGTATCAAAAGAAAAATATCACCTTTTCATTCTCTTATGAAGCTAAATACAAGGCTTACCTTGATGCTACTTCCATAGCTTTATGGACTCAACAAATTCATTTCCATCTGAGATGTACTACTTTGACATTAACCATTTTCTTTTTGGATTCCCAAAGTTCTAGTTTGCTAAAAAAAAAAATTTCTTTATGTGTTCAATCCTAACCTATTGATGATTAATTTCTTTTTTTAAAAGTTATATTGTCAATTATTGTATTAGTTTGAAATATTGTCTAGCAAAAGACAATATTACTAACCTACACTTTCACAACCTACTTTGGATCATCTTCTTTAGAAAGTTAGTGTAATATGGAGTCAAAGAAGAGATGCTGTAGAATGTCATCTCTCATATGTCATAGGCATACCTAGCTAGGGTATTTGGCTGTTTCCCTATTTGATTTGGGGTCACCTTACTTATTCCAATCCCTTTTCTGGTCTTTTGTGTGCCTATAGGAGTGCTTATATAACTAACTCCCCCCTTAGTAGTTTCTCTCTAGATGACAGTCATTTTATATGCTTCCATATATTGCAATATAATATATCTTGTGCTCCTTCATTACTTCTCTCTCTCTCTCTCTCTCTCTCTCTCTCTCTCTCTCTCTCTCTCTCTCTCTCTCTCTCTCTCTCTCTCTCTCTCTCTCTCTCTCTCTCTCTCTCTCTCTCTCTCTCTCTCTCTCTCTCTCTCTCTCTCTCTCTCTCTATCACTCCTACATTTACATAGCCTCTTGCACTCATGGGTGAAAATAGATGTCTTTCACCTTGCCAATTGGCATTATTTTTTTGTAATGATATTCATAGGATATGATGTGTGATAGTCAGATCATCTAGTATTTGAAATTATAGTTCTTCATTCAGTTGAATCATAGTTTTAGTTCATTAAATACCCATTGTTGATGCCATTTTGCTTGTGAGAACAAGTGTATTCTTAGCATTAGTAGTACATTTATTCCAATAAATAAACCAAAAGAAATAGTCATTTAGTGCCTTTATAAAAGAGATCTATCATATAGAAAAAAAATTCTTTATTCAATTCATTTAGTCCCAACAGTCTCATAAATCTCTTTTACATAAAGCTTGAACACAATTCTAGGAAAATATCCTATAGTGGATTTGTGTTTGAGGCCAGGAACATTAAATTTCTCCATCCTGGGTGCTCCACAATCAATTGTATGACTTCTAGCTTAGTAGTCATTTACCCTATGATCATTCTTCTAGATTTATGTTTGAAAACAAAAATTCAGTCCAATCCTAGCTCATACAATAGTCTTAGTGAGATTGGAGGTGAAGATAATGATGGAGAAGGCCATAGCCAAAACTAAAGAGCTCTTATCTTTAGTCTCTATTCCTAAGAGTTACAAATGGTGAGTGAAATGAGTTAACTTTCACCCTTTTGCTCACTTTTTGGCCTTGTCTACACCTTGGGCGGCCAAAGCTAGTGAAACTACAACTAGGCAAACTAACAAGCAAAATTTTATATAATTGTGGAGCTTGGCCGGGCCCACTAATGATTCTAGTTTTCTTACACAGTTCAAACCATTGATTGCAAGTGGTTACAGCACCTCAATTGCAGATTTACATCCATTAGCTCATTAAAATGGCAAATTAGCTAAAAATAGGTATAATTTATGGGTCTCGTAGCAACACATCAGTACCTACATTTTTGCTAGTCCCTTGGCTTGTTTGTCCCATCTTCACTACTCCAAATCATGTTGATCCATAACTTTTCATCTTTTTGCATTAGCAGCATCTCCATATTTGGACTAGCACTTGTGTTCATTTGTGTGCACGTTTGGTAGGCCATGTTTAGGTCCTGCTATTCCTGGCAGAACATTCCCCTCTACCTAATTTTAAGCGTCTGCACAAAGGCATTTGTTGAAATTGTGTGATGGAAGCTTGGACAATATGTAGCATTGGTTGGTGCGAGAGTTGTAGAAGCATCAATCTCTCATTTTTTGGGTTGTTGGTGGAGAATGTACAATGGTTAAAGAGGAAAGAAAAAGAAATTGGTACTTGACATGTGATAATTTGAGAGGAAAAAACCTAGAGGGAGAAAAAGTGCTCTCAACTATTGGGTTCTTATTGCATATATACATGGTTACCAAATTACTTATGAGGTTCATTTTGCATTTGCTCCTAGGAAATCAAGCCAAAAGCATGCTCAATGCATGAATGTGTGTTATGGGAATGCCCTATATGCATACAAAAGATAAATGCATGGGTAACAATTTGTTAAGCAAGAAGGAGTATGAATGGGTACTTTTAGGGAAGTTAAAGCTAGTCAAGCACTCGCAATCACTCAAAAATCTTGCAACGCTCTCAAAGGATTGTTGGTGTTGAGGTTTGAACTCCATGGTACCTAAAAATCAAATGATAAAGGCACAATAGAGAAATGACACTCCCCCTTGCCTTGTCAAAGACATAGGTGGAAACAAGTCTGTTGATTTGGTGCAATGTGCATAGGTTTTTACAAAAGAGTGTCTTATGCAAGGTCCAAGTTGACCCTATAAATGCGTTGAAGATCAATGCATGTTTGGCATATGTGGTGCAAGAAACTTGTGGGACTCAAGTCCATAGTTGCCTACATCATTGAGTGGCATCTATTGTAGAGGATGCATTTGCTCATTCCTCATAAAGATTGGGATAATCATGTACAGGGAAATAAACATACATAGGCTTATAATACACTACAGGTTCAAGGGATTTTGTGCCAATGATTTGTGTAGTGTTGAGCTGATGGGGCAGTGCAGATGTATGTTTGTGCAAGTACATTACATTTTAGGGGATTGAGATTAAGCACACTCTGAGTTGAGTTGATCAAAAGGCACAGATTTTTGGTCTGAAAGGTGGAGTTATAAAAAGTCAAAGAGCGGCGTCTAGCAAAAATTGGTGTAAGATCACTTGTTGGAGTAGCTGCACTCTTTCTTGAATAGTAGGAATCCTTTGGATGGGTGTCTTTGGAAGCCACACTTGGTTCATAGGTGGAGATGTTGAAAATGTAGTGGTTTGGGATGAGGCTGGTTGGCAAGAAAAAATTGAAGTTTCTAGGGATATCACCTTTGAAATTATCATAGAAGCTAGCTTGGACTTAGGAAGCCAGAGAAATGACTGACCTTCAAAATAACCCTGAGCTTTGAAAACAAACTTTGGTATTTATATGTATTTGATAGATGGTTGGCTCTGGATGTCTTCCTTGAGGGATCTGGCAATGATGATTGAGAAGACTTGGCATGAGAAGAAGAAGAGACATTTGTGGATGTTGATAAGGACTCCTTTTTTTTATGTTGTTTGGGACGCTTGGTGTTTGCTACCCTGGATTGTACCCTTGGACACCACTGGTATATTGGCACGTTGGTTGCCAAGGATTTCCTTTGAGAGCCTTTGCTCCTTTGTGGTTGGGGCTGAATGGATGGCGTCACCAAAGAATAAATTGCCTTTAGTGTTTGGCGGCGTTGTGTACGGCTTGGTGGAGTTGTCACTTTGGGGATCCACACTCTAGTAGCCTTTTGAGGGTGGGACTTCTCCATTGTTGTAGGAGGTTGAAGTGTTGCTGGGGAAGAATCTATGACTTGGGTGGGGAGCCAGACATATGCAGTCTTTGGAACCCATCATTGGAGTGCGGGTGACTCCCCCCTGCCGTAGCCTTGGTTTTGGAGTAAAGAAAGTTGTGCTTTCCAGCCGTGTGTTGGGTTATCATCATCCTAAATCCATCAAAAAGATGTAGCAAGTGGTTGTGTAGATGTGGATGTAGATGCTTTTTCTAGCTTGGAAGCAACTGTTAGTGGAGCTTTAAGCTCATACCTTTCCCTTGCAAGGTTGACAAAGTTTACCTGCAAATGGTACTTGCAG
Organism: Lygodium microphyllum; assembly: GCF_053477565.2. NCBI lineage: Eukaryota > Viridiplantae > Streptophyta > Polypodiopsida > Schizaeales > Lygodiaceae > Lygodium > Lygodium microphyllum. The sequence goes on from NC_141156.1 coordinate 463,188, forward strand.
TTGATCCAATTGATATGGCAATTTGTTGTCCCAATCCATTGTTGACCTAGCACCTTCATAGAAGCTTGGTTTTTATGAGCAACGTGAAACAATATATGCATATATTGATCTTGAATATGTGTCTTGACACAAAGCTTTCCTAAACTTGAATTATGAGTCTCAAAAAATGTAGTTGATGCAAGCTTTGAGTAACTTAGCAAGGGTTTACCCATGGATTCCCATATTTCAAAGGACATGATATTGCAATTTTCCCTTGTATTAATCAATGCAATGGTGTTAGTCTCTATTATTGCTAACACTACTTGAAGATGAAGAGTAAAATGATCAGTAACTCTTCAATTTCATCTTTAGCCGACATGGATACAACCATGGTGTTTGCTTGGTTGTAGCCTCTAATCTTGTGTCTACATCTTGAGCTTGTTCTTTCAACTTGATTTACCCTTGGTTATAGGTTTTGACATGATGAAGTTGCTGAATTATTTCCTTAGCTAAGGGTAGCTCATACTTATTTAATTGGCTCTCGTTAACAAGATTGAGCATTTGAATTCCATCCAGAGTCTCTAATCTCAAATCTTGACTCAAAGTCAATTCACTCACCACATATGGTCCTAGCACATGCTTCTTAAGTTTGCATTTGTGCTTTTTTAGGGTGTACAAAAGCAGTAGGTCTCTCACTTGAAAACGTTTGGTCTTGATGTTTATGTTGTGCTAGTGTTTGCAATGACATTTTTTTGCATACATGCCTACTATTGCTAGCAATCATGTCTCATCTAGCTTTTCAAGTGCATCTACTTGATCAAAAAGTTTGTGGCCAGTCCACTCAAATTCTTTAGCAACTCTTAGTGTGGAAACTAAGAAGTCTATACGCAATATGGCATTTTGGCCAAAAACTAGTTGAAACAATATTGTTCCTATAGCTATCTTGCACGCTGTGCAGTAAGCCCATAGAATTGAAGGAAGTTTTTGTTCCTAGTTTTTACAATTTTTAAATACAATATTTGTAAGAGTAGTGCACAATGTCTTATTGGTCCTCTCAACTTGCCCAATGGCTTGTGGATGATAAGAAGTAGATTGATAATGAAGGACTATGAATTTGGCTAGCAAGATTTTAATGACTTCATTGATGAAATGTACACGTTGGTCACTCACAATCTCGGTTGGTAGTCTGTAATGTGTGAGGAAATTTTCATACATGAGCTTTGTTATGGTTCAAGCATCATTTTTTAATGTAGCGTTGACTTCAACCCACTTTGTCAAGTAGTCAGTAGCCACAATGATGTACTCAAAATATGTGTGTCTAGTTGGGGACTTGATTGAACCAACAAAGTCTAATTCCCACTTGTTAAAAGCTCATGTCACCATAATTGGTTGTAACAGTATTTCATCATGAGCAATAGGAGGTTTGGAGCATAGATAGTGCTCACAGTGCTTGACCAACTCAAGTGCTTTTTGTTAAAGATTTGTCCACCATAGCCATATCCAATGAATGTTCTTGGCAGTGTTTGGGCCTAAAATCTATTTGCCTGAGATGCTTGCATGCGCATGATTGAGTATCTCTAGGTATTGGCTTTCTAGTACACACAAGTGCAACTTCCCATCTTTTTCTCTGTACTAGAGCTGATCCTCAATCAAAGCATAGTTTGCAGTTTCACCATCAATAAGATGTTGTCTCTGGGTCAACTTTGAAGGGTCTTTATGTCCATGCCTAAGATAATCTTTAGTAAATGCAAACCATCTAGGTGTGGGAGTTATTGAGTACAGAGTGGCATAAAGAGTTTGTGACATGGTTTGACACATTGAACATCATTGCACAAAGCGTACCACATATTCATTTAGCATTGGCCACCAAAATCCATTTAAGAGGATTCTTTGTACTATTTGTTCTTTTGCAGCATGTACATTTTCTATGCTTACATGAGCATCATACATTGCATCACCATAGTCTTCAGGACCAAGACATAGTCTTAGTACCTGGTCTCTAGTCCCAATTTGTAAAGGCATCCAAAGAGTAGAACAAAGTGTTTGGACTCTTTAAGAGATGTTAAGGTCATGCCTTTTGCATCTACTGGTGGTGGTACATTGATAGCCAACACTTCAAGGCTGTGCTCAGCCCATCTAGGAGCAATTTCAACTTTAAACAATGATGCATTTGGAAGGTCATCTTCAACCCCAATTGGAGCTTCTCCATTGGTGAATCAAGACAAGTGGTTGGATCTTTAATGAGAACATCTCTACTTGATTGAAATAGTAAAATCAAAATCCAAGAGAATAACAAACCATCTCACTATTCTCCTCATCAAACATGGCTTATTAAGCAGATAGAGAAGGGCATGATGGTCAATAAAGAAGATGAAACTATTTGCAAGCAAATAATGACCAAACTTTTTTACCACATACACCATTGATAAAACCTCTTTTTTAGTGGTTGTATAGTTCTTTTTTGCGCTATTGAACTGACGACTCAAATAGGATAGTAGAAAGTCCATATAATTTACATATAGCTAGGCTAAAATGCATCCTATGGCAAAAGTAGAAGCATCAATGTGAACATGGAAGATCTTGTTCTAACCAAGTTTTTCTAGAATAGGAGATGAGATTAAGGCTTTCTTGAGCTTTTCAAAAGGTTTTTTGCATTCTTTAGTCCATTCCAACATAATAAGGAGTGTGTACAATGGTCACATGACATCAGTGTACATGTAGATAAATCTACAATAGTACCCGCAATGTCCCATGAATATATATACTCTTTTTGTGTGAGCTGGTTGTGGCAAATCCACAATTACCTTAATCTTGTCTTCAACTATGGATATTCCATTTGCTGATACAATATGCCTTAGGATCTTTCCTTGACATACCATAAAATTACACTTCTCTGGATTTAAGCAAATGTGATACACTGTGCACTTCTCGAACACTAAGCGTAATTTCTCTATATGATCCCGTCAATTGTTTGAATGAATGCCCAAATCATTCATAAAAATCTCAAGGAATATTTGTAGATATTCTTTGAAGGCATGCGTCATCAATCGTTGAAAAGTTGTAGGTGCATTTGTTAAGCCAAATGGTATTACACGATAGGTTTAGATATCCCATTCTCTTGCGAAAGCCGTTTTGTGCTGATCCTCTTCTTTAATGGAAACTTGTTTGTAACCAAAGAAGCCATCTAGAAAGCTATAAGCTTACTTTCTAGCTACCCGCTCTGAGGCATGACCAGTAATAGGTGGTGGATAGTGGTTGCATACACTGGCTACAGTCACTTTCTTTAGGTTCACACAGAGAAAAAGTTTGCCATTCTTTTTTGGAACAATGAAGATAGGAGATACCCATTCAGTGTGTTCAATATCATAGATAGGTTTAGCTTTGAAAAGCTTGTTTATCTCCTCTTTGATCTTGTTGAAAAATGTATCATTGTAAGTGTATGGATGCTGCTTGCTAGGTCTAGCATGATCTCTCATAGGAGTAATATGCTGACAGATGTCTAGATCCACTCCTTGAAGGTCTTTGTAAGCTCAAGGAAACACATCCCAGTACTCTCTAATCATATTGATCAATAGATTTTCTGTCTTGGACTAGATTGGTGGCAATCCACACTAATTTGGGCTCCTCATGTGGTTCTGCTAAATCAACCTGATTGGCATCTGCACAACTGTCATATGAAACTCCTAGAGTTTTTGGCTTATTGCACATGGGATTTTGAAGGATTACTTGTCAATTGGCAATGGTGATTTTCTTTTGAAATGTTTGCAAGATCCTCTTCTAGGTCAGAGTCATCACTTGCTTTAGACCAAGCAATCTTCAGCATTTGTTTATGCTCTTGCATCAAAGCTTTTCTCTTGAATTTCATCCGACTAATCCTAACCAAAGTTGATTTTGAGTGTCATGACTTCCTAGGCTTTTGGCTTTCACAATTCTTTTTTGGGTTCTCACTCTATTTCCCCGTCATATCTTGTACCAATTGAAAGCTATATCTCCATTTAACCTCATCCTTCAGACAGTCTTTGGCTTCAACAAAAAATAGATATTCATTTTTCCCAAAAAATCCCGGTGGTGGCACAAATTGTGTGGCATCAATGTTTTCTAGCTTTCTACGCTCTTTGGCATTCTTCTCTCAAATTTCTTGTTTACAAAACTTTTTGTGACCCTTGCAAAACTTTTGTTTAGGTTTGTCACTGGGAATTTCAACTTCAATTTCTTCTCAGCCTTTGAGAAGCATTCAAACATTCTCTAGCTTAGATTTGGGAACTATGAAGTCATTGTCACTGCTAGAAGATATAACCCCCCATCTCTCATTGTTGACACTGTCTGCTAGAGGTAAGTCTTCTATGGATGCTTCCTCTCTATGGAATATCTCTTTAGCTAGGAGTTGCTCACTTACCAAATCATTGTTCAAAATATCATTATTCAGGATAGCTACCATTCTGATAAAATGATATCCATGCCATTTTCATCACAGAATCTAGTCCCATGATTCATCGTACTTGTGTCTATAACTACTAAGCAATGTGCCCATTCAACTGGATCAAAATTCTTCTTTAAGCAAAGAATAGGAATGAATGAACCACTCTCAACTTTCTTCCACCATTTGGATCCATCTATGGCAATGCTAAGTTTTGGATGCACTGCATATCCAAATATTTGCATTATGATCCTCATCATTGGAATCAAAATTCTCAAATGATGCAAAGTCAATCTCTTCCATAGACATATGGGTTACATCTCTATGGAAATGATTTATAAGGTTGACCTGTGTTATTGCAATCTTTTGCCAAAGGTACAAGTAGTTGCAACCCCAGTCTTGAACCATCTGGAATTGTTGTATAAAATGTCTTCCCAAAATCATCTTGTAATTGGCATTCCTTCCAAAATCTACTTTGGTAAAGGTATGCTCATATTCAATGCTACAAGATGTGACTGTGATGTTCTCTAAAAGGCCAATTTGGATTCCTAAACTTCTGTCAGCCAATTGTAAGTTCCTGTGAGTTGTCTTAACTGTCGATTAATGGCAATGCTTATTTCCAGCTCCACTATCTAGAATAACAACAAATTTGATTCCCTCATAGCTGATTGGTAAGGCAGTGTTTCCGTTGTCTTTGTTATGGATTCCACTTACTTTTTTCAACTCAACTTGCATTTAGCTATGGTCTTGGCAGGCTCAATTTCAACAAATTTCCCTTTGTTCAAGAGTCTTGGCACTACCATATCTTCAGTGATACCCTCCTAGATTGCACGTTGTGATCTCATTAGCTCTCTAAGCAATAATGTGCATGTGATCTTGGCTGATAGGGCTGCATGCAAGTTGTTAGGGTTTGGGTTGTGCTCTTTAACACTATATGACATATACAAGGCTGCAACATGGTTTATGTTTTCATTTAAGTCCAAGGGATCATGTTTCAATCAAGAATCTAATGACAGACTTGCGTTATCTCTTTCTTATGTAGGCTTAACCTTGGGTGCTTTGGGTAGGTGTTTATTCCAATCAAGCAGTCCCATCTTGATCTTTGTGATAGGAGGTGAGTCATTTGAGTCTATCCACTCATCTACAACTTTCTTGTGCACTGCCTCCTACATTTCACTTGCTAGTCTCTCATCCATTTTAGGGATTCCTTCTAAGCCTATAGGTTGTTGAATGCTTTGCTTACAAAGTATCTCTTGAATAACAACTTCTTCCATATTTGTGTACGGAACGATCTCTTCTAAGATGGGTTGCTACTAAATACTCTTGTCCCGCTCACGAATGGAGAACACTCTCAAAATTGTTTCCAAATTTGGTTGCTTCTGCACAGTTCCTGGTTGTGTAGGCTTTGGTGGTCCTTCAAACATGGTTTGAGTGTCTTGGATTAGCTCAATGTGTTTTGCGGATCACTCTTTTACCTCTCTAGGATTGGAGTATTTTTGGAGTCTCTTGGGGATTTTTGTATGTGCTGTAATATGATTGGTGAAGGCATTTAAAGTCACTTGCAAAGGCTTGTTCATTTTGCTGACAGCTATCAAACCTCCCAAGCTAGGCTTTGAGCTAGCTACCTCTTCTAGAGCTAGTTGCTTTTTAAAGATATATGGCATTTGCAGTTCAAGGGGTCTGATTTGCAGGGGCTCTACAATTGGCTCATTGGGCATTGATAGTTCAATAAGTCTCCTAGGTTTAGGTTCTACTCTAGGTTCCACTGGTTTTTCTTGGTTCTTTTTTGAATTTTTAGATTCCCTTTTGATTTGTTTGCTCCTTTTTAAGCAAGGTTTGCATTTTGGTATGTGGGTTGGTCTCAAGGATCTCTCAAGTGTAGGCTTTGTTTGGTTCTAGGCATTTCTTCTACTTTGAGCTTTTGTGATGATATTCAAAGATTTAAGCTCAAGCTTTGTTGATTTTGAAATACATGGATATGGGATTACTCTAATGTATTTTCAGCTAGTTCTTGGGCCCTGACTCATAGCATCTTTTGGTTTTGATGGATAGTCCTTAGGAATATGGTCTGTGGAGCATCCTATACAATAGTGTTCTACCAACAATAGAGGTTGTCTAGAGTTCTAACCTTGTCTGTTTGGATAGTCTTGCATGTAATGCTTCCCGTTGCACTCATAGCATTGGAATTTTGAAGGTGTCAATGTAGGTGTAGGTGTCTATGGCCGTCTCTAAGGATATGCTTGTAGAGGCTGCATGGCTGAGGCATTCTTGTAGGCATCGGTCCAAAAAGCATTGGAGAGCTGGGTTTTGGTGGAAATGTCACATAAGGCTTGTTTGAATTTTTATACTCTCTTTTGGGCTCATAATACTCAAGAGTAGGCTCTTGGTAATATGGTTGTATGCTAAGCGGCTCTATGGATGGCTCTACTTGATAGTTGGTATCAACATATCTCACAGGTGCAATACCAAACAGTGGCAAATGCACTCCTAAGACGGGGGTCTTGCCATCTCTTGATGGGGATATTCTTGCTAATAACCTTGCTAAAAGTTACCTTGGTTTCCTTGAGCTCGAGATGCATCTCGCTCTTTGGCCTATCTTGCTACATGTATGCAATCCTATGTGGCATGCGTATTTCTCCATTTGCATGCAACACACTAATATTTGGTTGGCGGTTGGTTTACTTTTGGTGCATATGATACACATTTTTTTGTAGGATGCGGTCCTGCGCATTTCCCACATGCATATGGTTCTCTTGCAAGCTATTGCACTACATATTTTTGCTGTCTATAAGGCTATTGAGGCCTTTGGTCTTGTCCTATCTTTTATAGGATCTTATTTGCTAGGGTGTCACTGTTAACATTCTCAACAAAGGAAGTCCCTCCAAATAAAGCTCTAGATACTCTAAGGTGCAATTTTGTGCTTATTCCTAGATTATCATCATAGTCCATGGCATCTACACAACATTTGCTGAATGTAAAATGCTTTCCAACGTACAACAATTTCATAAAGAGTTTTGTTTCCTTGTACCTTGGAAAAAAAAGAGATTAGTCTCTTTTGATTGGGGTTTTTGCTGTCTAGATATTTTAGGAAGAGTTGTTTCAACTAGTCAACACAACTCCTGACCATCTCATTCTCTAGCTGCTTAAAGGTATACACCTGTCCCACCGCACTATGATTTTTCCCCATCTTTGAGAAAGAAACCACAAAGATCTTCTCAAGCATTGTAAAGGAATCTGTTGATGCAAGATCAATGATCTAAAACCATGCCAAGGCTTCACCCCTAAGCGTAAGTCCAAAACCTTCTACTTGTGTGTCCATATCCTTGACTTGTTCTGCATGTATAGCTTGCCTATATGCAGCTATGTGACTATAAGGATCTCTTATTCCATTGTATTTCTTGACCAAATTTTGTAAAGTTGAAGGCCTTAATCACTTTGAGTGGTCATCCTCATGTCATCTTGCCGATCTAGGCATTGCTGGCTCAATAGGAGGAGGTGTAACTCTTTCTTATGCTCCCATAGATCTTGGTCTTCCTATGGTTGGGTTGACCCTTACCACTATTCCTACTCTTGCTCTATGGTCATGTCTTGGAGGTAAACTCCAAGCTGGCATTGATTGACAAAATGTTGTTCTTTTAAACATACTAGGCTCTGCATAGACAAAAGTTGGAGCTTTTGTCTCAGCACCATATGCTCTCTCATCCGGTCTAGCCATAGTGGACGGTTCTTTAAAGTTAAAAAGGGGTCTTCCTTTCCAATTTAGGTTCATGATCTTGCTCCACTCAAGCTATCTATACCTATTGCCATAGGAGTCTACAATTCTATTCCCTGTCTCGGTGAATGTTCAAGGGATGATAGAGTTTGGGTCACTAGATTCAACTAGGTCATTCTAGTGGTTGCAAAGTAGTGGTCATCAAGGTCCTTAAAGACTTTCCTAGAAGCTATCATCTTGAAAGATTTTGAGGAATTTTACTTCCCTAAATAGAGTTTGGGTCACTAGATTCAACTAGGGCATTCTAGTAGGCGCAAAGTAGTGGTCATTGGGGTCCTTAAAGACTTCTTGGAAGCTATCATCTTGAAAGATTTTGTAGAACGTTTTCCACACCCATGATCTCAAGCTCACATCTTCTCCCTTATTTCCTCGCTCTTCAAAAACCAAATCTACAAAGGTTGGCTCAATAAAAGTATTAGAGCACGTACCTGGACCTGTTGGTTTATCTAGAGTTTTTGCTTAATTTCTTGCATTGTTGGAAGGTTTATTTGGTCTTAGTGTTGTTCTTGACGCTTCTAGTGTCCGTGTGGTATCTAACACTGCTGGCCATGTTTGAAGCACACCAAAAGACATCCACTTGAGAAGGATGTTTGGCTACAATTTTTCTAGCCCCGTCTTTGCCAATGTATGTGTCTCCTTAGTAATTGACCTTTGGAAACATCACAAATGGCACATTGTATTTGGCAAATTTATAGACCCATCATTTCAACGGGTCCTTGTAAGTTTTTGCACCAAATTTGTTGGTCTTTTCATACTCAAGTTCTAGGTTGAACTCAAGTCCTATGTTGGGGTCATCAAAAAGATTTTCAACAAATTTTTCCCATTCGCATTTGGTCTGATTCATGTTTACATTTGTGTCCATGTTGCTCCTAGCTATAGAGAGCAAGTCAGATGGAGATTTCAAGAAGGAATACTCCTGAGTGCTCTCTAGTTGCCCTTGTGAGTGTATATCGCTTCCCCTTGTGGTGGTTTGTGAACCAACATTGAAAACACAAGTATCATGTTGTTTCTTTGACCTTAAATTCATAAGCAATATTGCTTAGGTGTTTGTTTTTGGATTTTTATGTTTTTTGTCTTGTTTGAATTTTGTATCTTTTAATTTTTATGGTTTTTTCCCATTTTACACCTATCGTTTTGGCTATGTACACTACACTAATCTATGGCTATGCTACCCAATGCGGTATGCAAGATTTGCTTGAGAATGCAAGTGTTGATGCAAGGTTTCCATTTCCATCTTGTGCAAACCCTCTTTCAATGCCTAAATGCTATCCTTAGTGTACTAGATCCTTGTGGTATTCAGTGACTTGAATGCACAAGAGTCTAACAACCTTGGCTAGGGGATGTTTGATTAGCATTCACACCGTTTCCAGGTCCTTTATCTTTCTTGGAATGAGTGGTTGTTCCTAAAAGTTAGAAATTTTGGCAGTGTTGTCAGGAACTTTTTTGAGTTTATTTTTTGCGCATATGTACATATGCATGCATTGTGTTTAAGAATAAAGGGATGCCCATCTCCAATGGCCGGACAGCTAATGGTGCTCACACAGTGTACATATCAGTGTTCTAGTGCATCGAGTGTGATTCTTCTCTTTTTGTTCAATTTTATGCAAGGGTTTTAATAAAATGGCTCTAAGGGTGCAACAAGCATCACAAGGAAGTTTCACGTTGGGTGGCTTGAAGAAGAAGCTAGAGGCGCACAAGAATTTGAGGGTCCCAGTTGCTGTGCCTTTTGTAGGCGTAGTGCATGAAATCAGTTGCGATGTTTGTTTGATGAATTATGCACCAAGATTATCGTGAATGTCAAGGGCAGGGCCACTTCACATGGTTTTCATATTCTTTGAGGAAAAGAGTGGAATTTCATTGGTGTGATGGCTGCCAGGTGTGCGAACGGATAGAAAAAGTCTATGGGGACTGTTTGGAGCATTTTGGGCTCATTCAACTTCAAAAAAGGATCAAACAAGTGTTCAAAGGTGGAAAATTAAAGACACACCAACCCAAGGACTCAAAATGTGTATGAAACCATCAGAAAAACATAAATTTGCTATGTAAGAGCCGAGAGCAAGTTGTGGATGAAGAGGAGCCATTTTGGAGAGTGTTTTGCCTCTAATTCTCTCATACGATGTCAGAACAGGGCAAACCAAAGTTGTAGGTTGGGAATTTGGGACATGCCAAATGTGATGGTGATGTCCATTTTGTCCAAAAATTCTCCCATTTGCTGCTATATCAAAGATGTTTTTCCCTTGATTGTTTGAGAGCTCCCCTCTGTTTGTGTGAGTTCTGGCAGCTGTGTAGTCATTTGATTGCCTTGTGGTACTGATGTATACCCCTATTGAGATGGAATCAAGGGTGTTGGCTCTCTAATTGCTAATATTTGAGTGAGTGAGTGTGTGTGTGTGTGTGTGTGTTTTAGGTGTGTATGTATAAGCCCAAATTTGGCGACTGTGTTGCTTTGCCTCTATTTTCCCACAGTTCTGGGTGCTCTTTGGTGTTTCTTGTGTTTGAGTGAGACTGCGTGAGTAACTTTGGTGCCCCTTGCATGTGTGTGTGATTTTGTGGGTGTGTGAGTGGAGACTTATAGAGGCATGTTAGTGCTCTATTTCTCGCTTTGCATTCTTTTGGTGCCCCCACTGAGGAGTTTGGCTATGAGTACCTTTAGCTGCGAATAGCTACACTTCTTATTATAGGTGCAAGTGCAAGTTATCTTTTCTTCCAGGTACCGCAGTCATTATGGCCTGAAGGATAGTCTTGTATGTAAGCTTATTGTGGGTCTGTGGGTTGAGAGTCATGCCCACGGACGGTCAGAACCACATTAATAGTGGTTGCAGAGAGAGTTATGTTGTGGTTGTATTATGAATTGTGGTTAAAAGTGTACCTTGAGATAGATGCTTAACTTTGTGAGTGTGTGAGGTTTTTAACTGGGGGATTCTCATTTGGGAGATCCTTTTGGTAATATAGATGGAAGGCCTCTGACAAATCCCTTTTGGCATTGAGCATAGGATGTTATACAGTGGGTAGATCAGAGATTGCATCTATTGCTTTGGCTATTGAGGCATTGTTCTTACTACATTTGTGCGCAAAGAGTTAATGGAGGGACAGCATCAATGGTTTCCCTTGGAGATTGAGTAGTGTTGATCACTTATGGCAGCTACCTTTTTTGTTATTTTGATTGGTTTGGGTTGTCGTTTGATCATTTTACAAAGGAGACTCTGTCCTATTTCTCCTAGATTCTGTCACTTTGGTTTGGGATTACTCAAATTGTAGCCGTTATGCTGCCAAAACTTTTACAAAATTATGGATAATGGGGATGGTCCTCACTACTTGCAGTTTTATCCTACGCAAAGAATCTGTATAAACTCGCATGAGGATAGAAAAATTTTATATCAGCAGCACATCATTTATATGTTTGGTCCTCAGAGTTTACGAGAGATACCGGCATCACCATAGCCAATTATTATTCCCATGATTGCCTACGAGACATCGTTTGATGTGCATGTCTTCATCCTATTTTAAGGTTGAGAGTTGGTGATGACAGAGTGCATAGATTGGGTGATCTTGGCAAACTCTTGTGGTTGGGGAAAGAAGTGTTCTAGAGGACTGTTAGTGGGCTTGAGGAGGCATGGCATTCTCTTATTTGGAGTTTCATGGTAGGATGGATGAAGACATGGACAAGTATCTAAAGAAGATGGAGGTGGCCTGTATTAGCAACCATATTTAGGTTGCTACTCAAAGGTTGCAACTGCTGCAGTTATGTTTGAAGGGAGATGCCAGAGTCTGGTACAAGGCATATGAAGAGCAATTAGAAGGGACAGACCCACCAGGTCTTCTAAGCTAGGAAACTTTAAAAGAAGCCTTGGTTGAGGAGCTGGAAAAGACTGAAGATCTAGATAGGGTTTGGCATGAGGTTCAAGAGTTGAGGCAGAGAAAAATGAGCCTGTAGAAGAGTACATGAAAAAGTTTTCCTTGTTGTGGGAGAGAATGTGCAAATCATTGAAGCCGCAAGTTGCATCTCCTGACATGATGAAGAAGAACAAATTTTTGGTTGGTCTTTGTGAGACATTGCGATGGTGGGTGAGACTCAAAAATCCAAGGACTTATGAAGATGCTCTAGATGTGGCAAGGAACAAGGAGTGGAAGCTTAAAAGGCTAAAATAATTGGGTCTTAGTAGTGCACCAAGGAGGTCACAGATAAGGCATGTAGAGCCTATGCAAGAAAGAGCTCCAGCAAAGGTTTCACAGGTAGTAGCCATTCCGATGGTTCCCCAAGTTATGCCTGTAGTGGTTGTGACTATAGCTACAATTGAAGGGGTGAACTAGGAATGAGACAAGTGGTGGATCTCATGAAAAACCTCAACCTTAAATCTTTGAGCAATGTGGAAAATGCTCGAGGTCGTGGGAGGCAATCAAGTCAGCTAAGTGGTGACAATGGGCTGAATAGAAATGGAGGTGGCTCCAATAATGGTGGAAGAGTTTGGAGAAAGGTGCCAACATGCTACAATTGTGGGAAATTGGGTCACATCACTCCACAATGTAATAAGCCATTATGGATGGGAGGTGATATGTATCCCTTGCCAACATAGTTATTGAATCAATCAAATGATTATGGCATTGAGATAAAAGGAGATGTAGGGCCAAATAGGTTGAGAATGGAAGAGAAAGGTAAGACAAAGATCATAAGTGTTGTGAGGTTGGAGAAGACATAAGCATTTGATGAGCCTATGGTCATGGATCTAGGAAGGAGGTCTACAAAGGAGAAAAAGGGATGAAGTGCTGCAGGACCCAATAGGAAGAAGGGAAAGATGCATGAAGAAGAGGACGTGTCAGCAAAGAAGAAGAGGCGAGCTCGCAAAAAATTTTATGTCTTGGACTTTCCACTAGGGGATGGGCAAGCAAGCTATAGCTTGAAGGAGGATTTGACAAGCAAAAAGGCTAATTTGACTTCTAATCAGCTGGTGGAAATGGTTTCCAAGCAAAAGAGACAGTGAAAGAAGTTTGTGAGTCCGACAAAGTGGTAGCCAGAGAAAGAGTCAGTCAAGGTGCTTTCTATGGAAGAGGTCTCTAACATTTGTCCCATTGTATATGTTTGGCATAGGAGAAAGAACAAGGGCCAAGGCTATGTGGATGGTGGAGCATAGATTTGTGTCATTACACAAACATGCATGGAGAAGATGGGACTTCCAGTCACTAGTGTGTCAGGGTTTTGCATAAGGTTGGCAAATCACCAGAAGGTCTAATGTTTGGGAGTGGTGAAGAGCCTTGAGATAGAGGCCTATGCAGTGAGGACGTTGGTAGATTTTCATGTCATGCCAATTGGATTGGGGACATATTGTATTAAATTGGGCATGCCATGACTACGAGTAGTGGGAGCAGTCCAAGATTGGAAGCATGGCACACTTGGTCTTTATGGGAAGGCAGGTGGCCATAAGCTTTTTGACATGCATAGCAAGAGGACTCTAAAAGATGATTTTGAAGATGAAGAAGAGTCAAGTGAGGAGGACTCTTCCACCATTTCAAAGATTGACAGTGATAACACAAGTGACAATGACAGTGAAGCAACAATGGCTTTTTTGTTAGCCAAGCAAGAGTTTGAGGAGAGTGACATGTTTGCACTTATGCATGAAGAAGGGGATAATCAAGTTGTCCCTTATGAAGCAATTGAGGAGCTAGTACAACCTAAGATAAGGATGGAGGAGAAGAGACAATTGATGATGAAGATGGCTGGTGCAGATCTCTTGACCATGGAAAAAGAGAGGTACATGCATATGTTGGCTAGTTTTTCAGATCTGCTCATCACCTCATATGAGGAAATTAGAGGTTTCAAGGGTGAAGATATTTACATATCATTAAAAGTGGGTGCTGAGCCGGTGAGGCAAAGGCTAAGGAGGATGGGTCAAGGGAAAATGTAGGCCCTGCATGAAGAGGTGGACAAGCTATTGAAGGCTGATTTTATCTATCCAGTGCAGACAACATAATGCGTGAGTCCTGTGGTAGTCACGCCCAAGAAGGATGGAAGATGGAGGGTTTGTGTTGATTTCAAATCTTTAAATGCAACCACTAAGAAGGACCCATATTCATTGCCATTCATTTACCAGATCTTGGATTTAGTAGCAAGATTTGAGCGCTACAGTGTTTGCGATGGGTTCTCAAGGTATTTCCAGTTGAAGATTGCTAAGGAGGATCGGAAGAAAACCTCTTTCATCACACCATGGGGCTATTTTTGCCACAAGGTTTTACCATATGGCCTCACAAATGGACCAACTCATTATCAAAATAGGGAAAATTGGGCTTTAGCACCTTTCATTGGCAGTTTTGTGAAGGCATTCATAGATTATTTTTGTGTATATGGCAGCCAAGCAGAGCATTGTGAGAAGTTGTAAATGGTGTTGGCTTGCTATGATGAACGTGGAGGGTAGTTGAACCCCAAGAGATGTCACTTAGGATAGCCAAGAGTGAAGCTTTTGGGGCATGTGGTGTCAGAGAATGGAATAGAGGCTGATTCAAATAAGGTTAAGTCAATCATTCTTTTGCCTTTGTCGACGACTACAAAGCAGCTTGCTACATTTATTCAGAAGGTGAAGTACATGGCAAGATTCATTCCATTGTCCTCACAACTATTGTACCCTTTTGAGCAAGTGGCAAAGCATGACCCACTAGACTGGAGTGATCAGTGTGAAGAGGTGTTTCAAATTGTGAAAGAGGTTCTGGGAGGGATGCTAGTTATGCAAGCTCTAGACTGGGAGTAGGTGTTCTATGTGAACCCTTCTGTTGGTGAGGATGCCATTGGAGCTATGTTGTTGTAGAAGGGGAAGCCAATTCAATACATAAGGCCTATCTACTGTGCAATTAGGGTGAAGTTGGCTACAGAGAGGTCATTGTCAGAAGTGGAGTTGGTGATGGTGAGCATGGTATTTTCTTGTCGGCACTTTTGTATTTATCTCTTGTCGTGGCCGTTTGTTTTTTTGACAAGCTCTACATTCTTGTTTCAGCTCATAAATGGTGTGAATATGTCTAAACCAGTGAAGAAGTGGGTGATTGAGCTTCAAGAGTATGAGTTCTCTTTTTTAGTGGAAGAAAGCACAAGGGTGAAATTGGCAGACTTATTGACCTACAAGGAGAGTCCTTTGGTCATCAAGGAGGAAGTAGTGAAAAAGGCCAGTGAAAGTGTTGCAAAGGTGAAGAATGCACATGTGATGCTCTTTGATGGATCATATAGAAGGAGTCATGATGCAGCATCAAGTGGCATGAAGCTATATGATCCACAAGGGAAGTTGGTGTGCAAGCAAGGCTTTAAGGTTGATGCTCATAATAGTAATGAGGCCGAATATCTTACCTCAAAGGATGGGCTGAATATTTTCTTTAAGAATGGTGTGAAGAGGCTATGCATAAGGGGGAATGCCCTTCTTGTGGTCAAATAGGTTCTTGGTGTGTGGAAGAGTAAGAATACTTGTTTGAAAGAGATGTGCTTCAGGATCAAGAATGTGCTAAAGTGATTTGAAGCGTGGAGCATCCGCCATATTGATAAAGCTCAAAATGGAGAGGAGCATGAAGCTGCATAGGAGATGATTGGAGAGTTGTTTGTGATCAAGGCTAATCTCCCTCTCTATCGTGGCCAAGAGACTCTAGCAAAGGAGGAAGTGTTTTTGTTCATGGGGTTGACTCCCAAGGATATTGCAAAGTCCAAGAAGTAGGATTTTGTGTGCAGAGCTAGCAAGTACAAATTGATTGGGGGTGTTTTGTACATGCAAGGGGCTGATTTGGTCCTAAGGAGAGTGTCGTGGAAGGAAAAACTTTACAGGGTGCTAAAGGAGAATCATGAAGGAGCATGTGGTAGGCACTTTGCTGTGAAGATCACTCTGCATAAGACTTTGCAAGAAGGGTATGTATGGCCAAGCATACAGAAGGATGTGCATCATTGGTGCAGTTCATGCAAGAGGTCTCAGGCATTTGGGAAGAGGGTCTTGAAGCCAGAGTTACGGAAGACCATCTTAGCATTTAACATATTTGAGAAGTGGGGAGTAGATGCAGTTGGTCCACTTTTGATCACGAGTCGAGGGAAGAGTTACATTTTGGGTACAGTGGATTACCTTTCACGGTCGGCAAAGGCAAGAGCTTTGAAGTGGATCACGGCCAAGAATGTGGCACGATTTTTGTATGAAGACATCTGTTGCAAGTTTGGGGTGCCTTTTGAGTTTCTTTCCAATCAGGGACCTAGTTTTAGGGCTGACTTGCTAGAGTTTTTGTGTGGCAAGATGAAGATCAGGCATAGGTACACCACAAGCTATCACCCACAGTGCAATGGTCTTAATGAGAGGCTCAATGGAGAGTTGATGCAGATCTTAACTAAGGTGGTAGAGCATCATGGGAAGTACTGGGATCTGGAGTTGCCAAGTGCATTATGGGCTTATCTCACTTCAATGAAGACTAGCACAGGGTTCACTCCATTTTGCTTGGCATATGGTAAGGAGGCATTTTTGCCTATGGAGATTGAGATACCCGTGGTAAAGATGTTGGAAAAAATGACGGGGCAGCCCACTGATGCATTTAAGGAGAGGTTGCTACATTTGCAGGAGGTCCAGCTTGACAGGTTGAATGCCATTGAGTATTATGTGCAGATGCAAAAAAAGAGCTTTGGCAAAGGTAAATGAAAATGTTAAGAAGAAAGGCATTGCAAAGGATAATCTGGTCTTGCGCTACAATAGCAAGCTAGATAAGACCTTTCAAAAGAAGTTCTAGGTGAAGTTAGAGGGTCCTTTCCGTGTGGTTGATTGCTTTGCAAATGGCACATATCAGCTGACTAATCTGGATGGGCCACTGCATGCCTCTAGGGTGAAAGGTTTGCAGCTAAAGACTTACCATGCAAGGCTGGTGATGGTCATGAAAGATGAGATGTCTGAAGAGGAGATAGTACTTTGTAAGAATGAGGAGACTTGGGATGCAACGAGTCTCTTGTCGCTTTTTTTTTATGCTCATCATGAAGGATCTAGCAGGCTAGGGGGTGGGCAAACTATGTCAGGCATTTTTTTGAGTTTATTTTTTGCACATATGTACATACGCATGCATGGTGTTTGAAAATAAAGGGATGCCCATTTCCAATGGCCGGACAACTAGTGAGGCCCACACAATGTACATATCAGTGTTCCATTGCATCGAGTGTGATTGTTCTCTTTTCCTTCACTTTTATGCAAGGTTTTCAATAAAATGGCTCTAAGGATGCTAGAAGCATCACGGGGAAGTTTCACATTGGGTGGCTTGAAGATGAAGCTAGAGGCAAACAAGAATTTGAAAAGCCAACAGTGGGTCCCAATCAATGTGCCTTTTGTGGACGTAGTGCATGAGATCAGTTGCAGTGTCTTTTTTATGAATTATGCACCAAGATCATCATGAGTGTTAAAGGCAAGGCCACTCCACATGTTTTGCATATGCTTTGAGGAAAAGAGTGGAATCTCATTTGTGTAATGGCTGTCAGGTGTGCGAACAAACAGAAAAAGTCTGTCGGGACTGTTCAGAGCGTTTTGGGCTCGTTCAATGTCAAAAACGAGTCAAACGAGTGCCCAAAGATGGAAAACTAAAGACAGACTAGCCCAAGAACTCAGAATGTGTGTGAAACCATCAAAAAAATATAAATTTGCTATGTAAGAGCTGAGAGCAAAGTCGTTGGTGAAGAGGAGCCATTTTGGAGAGTGTTTTGCCTCTAATTCTCTCATATGGCGTCAGAACACGGCAAACCAAAGTTGTAGTTTGGGGTTTTGGGACATGATAAACGCGATGGTGATGTCTAATTTGTCCAAAAATGCCCCCATTTTTTGCTATGTCAAGGATGTTTTTTCCTTGATTATTTGAGAGCTCCCCTTTGGATGTGTGAGTTCTGGCAGCTGTGTAGTCATTTGATTGCCCTATGGTACTAATGTATATCCCTATTGAGACGGAATCAAGGGTGTTTGGCTCTCTAGTTTTTGAATTTTGAGTGTGTGTGTGTATTTGTTTTGGGTGTGTGTGTGTAAGCCCGAATTCGGCAATTGTGTTGCTTTGCCTCTATTTTCCCATAATCCTGGGTGTTCATCGGTGTTTCCAATGTTTGAGTGAGATTGTGTGAGTGACTCTAGTACCCCTTGTGTGTGTGTGTGATTCCAAGGGTGTGTTTGTGGAGACCTATAGAGGTGTGTTGGTGCTATTCTTCCCGCTTTGCAACGTAACAGCGTAAAAACTTACAAGTGCTCAAGCAAAAAAAATGCTATAGTCTCCCCTGTATAGGGTTAACTCTAGGCTCTTCTTAGCAATGCTAAGACATGTAAAAAAACTATGCTTCACTCATCCAGTAAAAATTGGGGATGTAAAAACGGTGCTCAATCAACTAAGTAGTTGTCACACCCACGCACACGCAAGTTTTACACTGTCCAAATAAGAGGTAGTTCTTGAGAGATACGACCGAAATAGATTTGGGTCTAGAATAGTCCCAAGCCTCTACCCTTCAAGTATATAGATTTGTAGAATACTCAGCTTAAGGGTCAGGGGAATCAAAAGAAATCCAACCGAAGTAAATTGGGTCAAAGGTAATATTTGATACCCATAGCCAGCCCAAGTAAGCTTGGCGATTGTCTTATACTTAGTCAAGAGCTATGCTCTATGACCAAATATAATGGGATGCCAGCCCCCCAAAGGCCACAACCAAACTCTACTTGCAATCCACAAATAAGGGTTAGAACTAACAAATGTACTAAAGTGCATTAGAGCTATGGATAGCGCGCTTTGATGCTCTTGCTATGGATAGACTTTTGCACTTGTTTCCCGCTTGTCCAAGTATAGAGATGTGTGCAAGAGATTCAACTCAAGTTCAAGGAGATTCTTGGTCTTTATTTGTAGAGTGTTTAGCTTATGCTAGATCCCAACCGCGCAAAATTTTTGATAAGGTGTTTTTGAGGGTCAATCAAAGGCAATATATGCTCTTATGTATTCTATTTGCAAAGGTATGCAAGTGAAATTACAAGCCTATAAGGATCCAATGCCTTTGATATTTGAGGGGCTCAAGGCAAAAGTTTTTGCAAACTTTATGCACTATGTGGATAGGGTACGATCCCAAGCTTAAGGATAAGCTAGAGATACAAGACATCTTGTCCTAGCAAGATAAGGACGCCTATGAGTATGGAAACACAAGAGCAATCCAATGTATAGCAATATAGCCTTTGCAAGCTATTGGCTATGAATCTAATTGGCTCACTTAACTTTAGCAACAAATGCTAGTGCAAGTGTCCAATGGCATCAATGGCAGTGGTTTTGCAACCGTATGCCCTGTCAAGTCTTTTGGAACTCAAAAATTATTGTTTTGATAGCAACATTTTTTCTTCCTTAGTGCTTAGCCACTTCTTAAATTAGGGCACAAAGAGTATAAAAAACTCTTCTGATACCTATCTAGCTACTAGCTTTTTCAAGCTAAGTCAATTAAGCAAAAGCAATTCCAATTCACAAATTAATTGGAATCAAACATGCATACTTATCAATGGTCAACTATGCTCAACAAAAACCCATTCCAAGCAAGCATGAATAGGATCAAACCTTGTACAAATGTGAGTTGCTTCTTGTTTATGACTATGCTCATGCACTTACAATACTTTCAATAATGCAATGCAACACTTTAATCCAAAGCAACCAAGCACGCAAAACCAGTCAACACAAAAAAGACAATATCTAGCAAACGGAAAATGATCTTCACTAGCTATTTGAAAGAGAGCTTTCCTAGTATGTACCCAATATTCCCAACACCTTGAGGTGCCTGTAAGCCCTCTGGTGGCTCTTTAGAGGCCCAAATATTGACAATTCCAAATACACTCAAAATTGCACAGGAGGTCAGGGCAATGGCGGGCAATACACCCCTGAAAGAGTTTTGCAATTGGTGCTTTTGGCTAGGACTGAGCAGCAAATATTGTCAATAAGATTGTCAATATCTAGAAGCATCAAAGGTGTTCTTGATTGCTGCCTATTGTGAAGCTTCTTGCTCAAGGTTTTAAGCTATGGAATCTTCCCTTGCTTTAGCGGGTGGGATGGGGAAGATGCCCCCTTGCTTGTGGTAATCCTTTTCCAACTCTGATGATGGCTATCTTTCTCCCAAAACAACACCAAAAGTGAGCTAAATCTTGATGCCCAATGCTATTACTCAATCCTCTTTCCAATGCTATGATCATTGCATATAGGCATACCAAGCATTCCTCTTGCATAAGGTTACCTTGCTAGCTCATCAAGCACACCATATGTAGCCAAAACCAAGATTAGCAAACACTGATCCTAATGCAAAAGACTAATCAAAAACTACTAATAGCACTAATCACTACTAATCAAAATAATAAGCTAGATTAGACTACACTAACCACTATGCTACTACACTAGCAAATTATTCAAATCCCAGAACACTACACTAACTACTCCTAATCTTACCTTGATCTATCACTAATCACTAACACAAATAAAGAAAGAAAAATATATCTTCTAATCATGCAAACAAAAGGAAATAAAAGAAGCAACACATGTGTATGCAAAGAAAGAAAACGGATACAAACAAAGCATTAAACGCAAAGAAAACAAGCTATGGCAGGAGCAAGCTCATTGCATAGGTATTCCTAGCATCCTATCCTTTGTTCAATCCCATTGGTATCCCCGCATATCCCTTACCGTGCTACACAATGCTAAGCCAACAATGAAGAAGATGATAGTGGCGCATCCATTGCTCTCAACCACTTGAGTCCACTTCCTCGGTGCAACGATGCCAATGGAAGAAATGAATGCTCCCCTTTTGGTAGCACTAGAGGAGTGTCAATCCTCCCAGCTTGACCATAGGGAGTTGCACCCCCTTTAAAAGCAAGCAAATGGTCCGTACGATATTACAAAAGCTTATCCCATTAGGGAAAGCTCAATGCACATGCAGCCACTAGACCACAAACTCAATCAAGCACACACTCCAAGCACACATTCATTACACTAGGAGCACTCATAGAGCGCTCACCTCTCTCAATACCAAACCCACACATTCCCACAAGCTCTAGGATTCTCAACCAGCCTCTTCCATTGAGCCTCGCCAAACCCACGGCCACATACAAGCATGCACAAGCTATGAGAAAGCTTGCCTATACATTACACTTTCAAGACAATACTCAAGATGATGACAATTGATCACAATGAAGCTTGCAGCGTGTAGACAAGAGAAGGAGGAAGAGAAGTTTATGCTTCATTAATAGTAGTGAAGAGCTTAGTTCATACAATAGTAGTAGTGAGAACGAAGGTGAGGATGATGATGGAGAAGGCCATAGCCAAAGCTAAAGAGCTCTTCTCTTCAATCTCTATTCTTGAGAGTTACAAATGATGAGTGAAATGAGATAATTTCTACCTTTTGTTCACTTTTTTGGCCTTGTCTACACCTTGGACAGTCAAAGCTAGTGAAACTACAACTAGGCAAACTAGCAGACAAAGTTTGATACAACTGTTGAGCTTGGCCGGGCCCACTAATCATTTCAATGCTTTTACACAGCTTAGACCATTGATTGCAAGTGGTTACAGCACCGTGACTGGATATTTACATCCATTAGCTCATTAAAACAGCCAACTAGTGGAACAAACCATAAAATCCAAAAAAGATCTTGAAAAAGGAAGTGGAAAAGAAGGAAAAAGAAAACTTGAAACCTAAAGCTACTCATGCAACTTGGGTTTGAAACTTCATCCCAACATGTCAAAAGAGCAATAGGCATAGTGGGAGTCTAGCCTTTGACACAAGAGAGTTCCTCTAAGACACAAAACCTAGGTCAAATCCCTTCCACTCAAAATCAAGAAGACTTAGAAACCTCCTCTAAATCAAGCATAAGTACTGAACATGAACATTGTTCAAGTCACCTAAAGACTGTGGGACTAGACTATAGCACCAGACTAAACTTCTAGGGAACAAATGCCAATGGAGCTAAGATCTACAAGGGCAACCAAGGTAGATATGCTATCAAGGTAGAGGACCATCCTTCACTAGATGAACCCTTTGTTATGGTAAACTATCAAGGGGATAGATTCATGGCACCTATGGGAGTTTTGTAATTAATCGTGAAAGACCTAGAGTATGTAGATCCCTTAGGAACACCAATCCTTAGAGAAAAAACCCCTGATGAGGAAGAGATACAATAGCCACTCAAAGTTGATCAGGAGGAAATACGCTTGAATACTTCCATAAGGAGAGAGAGAGTGCCTATAGATGACCAAGCTCAAGCACTCTATACTAGAAGAGAGGGTCCAAAATAAGCTTTTATGGGGGACTTCATCCAAATCCATCTACTTTGTCTGTAGAAAAGACATTGTATGTATTTATATGAAAAACTTCCAAAGCCATAGCGGTTTTAGTAATCCTTGACAAATATAACCAAAAGTGGGCACTCTTGGTCCATGAGAAAGAACTATAAGCCTACAAACATGGGGATAGTCCTCTAAGCTTCTACTACCAAGGGGATAACAAATCAAATGAGACGGGAATCTCAAAGGGGCCATATTGTGTAAAATTTGCATCAATTGTAAAGGATCTTCCTATATAACCACCCAAAGCTAAGAGAATGAGCGAGAGAGAATGAAAGCACAAGAGAAGTGGCCATTTGGGCCATTCAAGACCATTGGGGTCAAGTGGATCCTTTGGATCCAAACCAATAGGTTCCTCAAGCAGCTATCCTATTGGAAAACCACCTATGGAATACCCTTGAAAGACAAGACCTTCAAATTTTCAAAAGTCAGTAAAGAAGGACAATGGATTAGGTAACCTATATGAACAACTTTCTACCTTTAAAAAAGTTGTATAGGTAGAGCAAATCACTGATCATCACACACAAGTGGAAGGATTTAGTCTCAGTCTTGAGAGCAAAGCCCTTTCATGGTTTCAGACCTTATAGCCAAATGCTTACAAAAACTTTGTTGCACTAGAAAAATATTTTGTTGTTGCCTTTTTTAAAATGAGAATCAAATATAATGTGGTAACACAAATATCTACACTAACCAAAAGAGCTACTTCCCCCAATCATACTTATCCTTGAATTTATATTTTCAAAAGATACATTCAATTCAAATATACATACATACATACATACATACATACATACATACATACATACATATATATATATATATATATATGTATATATATATATATATATATATATATATATATATATATATATATATGTATATATATGTATGTATGTATGTATGTATGTATGTATGTATATTATTTTTAAAAAAATTAATTATTATATAAGAGTTTGTTACAGAGAGAGAGAGAGGACAATTTATGGTCTTAATTTTATTTTTAAATATTTCAAAATATTCTCTCTTGTCCAATGATACCTAATAATTTCAAATTTTTCAAAATGTTTCAAAATCTTTTATTCTCTCTCTTTCTAGAGAAAGAGAATAAATTATTTTGAAACATTAAAAAAGTTTAATACCATAAATTATCCTCTCTCTCTCTCTCTCTCTCTCTCTCTCTCTCTCTCTCTCTCTCTCTCTCTCTCTCTCTCTCTCTCTCTCTCTCTCTCTCTCTCTCTCTCTCTCTCTCTCTCTCTCTCTCTCTCTCTCTCTCTCTCTCTCACAAACATAGCATTCCACTTGGTTTGCACTAGTCAAAAAAGATAGACAATCTTAATTTTTTAATTTTAATCACTTCATTTTTTTTTTTCAAAGTGGAGAGACGATACTAAGGCCTTCCACTTTGAAGGCCAAAAGAAAATTCAAACTTTTCCTCACGGTTGATAGCCCTTGCCTTGGGTTCTTGTAATAAATGTGTTTGCCCTTCTCAATTAGAGGCAATTGATGTTGTAAATGGGCAAGGGATGGGAATCAAAGGTGCACTTGAGAGAGAGATTCTCCTTGTACTTTTTTTCTACAAAAAAAGATCATTTACTATTAAAGAACACCTCAAGGGCAGAGGCCTGGAGGTAAAATACATCAAAAAACTTTATCAAAGGGCTTTAAACAGAAACTCCTCAAGGAAATATCCTCAAGGTAAAGTACATCCAAGATAATCAGGATAGCCAAAGAAAATACTCATAATCCCAGGCTCAAAGCTCTTAAGAAACTATGCACATACAATTAGGCTTTCCTTTATGCTTAGCATATCTTCTAAGCTTCTTCTGAGAAGCATTTTATAAGATTCAGCAAGTGAAGGAACGAGAGCCTCATAAGAAGAACTCTCTTCCTCCAACGAGCTACTAGAAATAAGATTTGTAGCCACCTCTGGGACACCGCAAGGAAGCAAGGGAGCTGAAGAAGAAGCCTCTACGGGAGGAAGGATCCTTACGCCTACAAACCATCTGCACTCGCTAGCCCTCTAAAAAGTGAGCAAATTTCCTCTTCCTCTTCTTAGATGCTCTCCTCCTAGCCCTTTCGGCCTCTTATGTTTGCTTCGTTGTCCCTAAAAAAGCATCTTGTGTATGTTGATCCACATTCCCATCCTATGCTTATTGATCCTCAAAGGCTTTATTAATCTTCTCTTCCACATCTACTACAACTTGCTGCTGCTACGGATGCTGCCTCCTCCTAGTGCAATCTGCCACCAAGTGACTTTCCATCCACAAACATAGCAATGGCCTAGCAAACCAATTAAAAAGACCCTCTGAAGAGCTTCTCCTCCATGAATCGTAGGGAGAGAAATAAATGGAGGGTCTTTCACTAAAGACGACAGAAAAATCATTCGAAGGCAAGGGGTCCAATCCTCCCCATCTGGGATAAAAGCCTCACCCACCACATATCTAATACATCTACTGATTTCTCTCAGGTGAGGCAAAAACCCCAAAAATAAAGCTAGAAACTTGGATGTAGTTGCCAGTCAACCATCCAGGTTGGACAAATCCATTTGTTGTGTCCATTTTGCAAAGAAACCAATACCTATATCCACATCCACAAAGCTCCATGCTAGGACCTCGTCAGTCTTAGAAGGTGATCTGATTTTGAGTTGCACTCAAAAACATCCTTTCCCTATTGGGGAAACATCCATAATCTTAATTAAAGCTCAAAAAGCTCCTTGTATTGCATCTTGCAATTGTCTATTGAAGGAGATATTTCCAACCGCTTTGCAAACTAAACAACAAGGTGCAATACCTCTTACCAATTCATGGATGGTGCGCAAGGTGTCCAAAGAAATTCGTATGCCGATAGTCAAGGCAGCAATGGGGGGGGGGGCATCTCATGAGGATCCCTTGAGGAAATCCCTGCAAGAGGGATGCGTACCTCAGCAATATCAAACGCCTCCATAATTTTTGGAAGAAGATTCGACAACCTATCTTGTATTCCGCCTCAAAAGGGAGCATGTGTGTGTGTGTGTGTGTGTGTGTTTGGGGGGGGGGGGGAGCTGCTCTGTACCTTCCAAAGGTGAAATTTGAGGTGTTGTCAGGTCTGACAAAGGCGGAAAATGGTGTTGAGGGTAGACAAAGGTTTCTAGAGGTGGACAAAGGGGGAAAGAGTGGGGGGGGGGGGGGGGGGGGGTGGGGGTGCAGAGGCGTTGAACAACAAACAGGCATGACCAGATTTCACGCACAACACATCCTCAATTTTCCACCTATTTTCACCTAACCCCCTCTCCCTTTATTGAACTCTATAAATTTTTAAAAAAAAAATTAATAGTTAACCTTACACAATTATTTAGAGAGAGAGAGAGAGAGAGAGAGAGAGTTTATTTCAACTACCTTATCTGACCCTCCTAGTTAATTAAATTAATAGTATTTGATTACTTTTTTTTTAGTTGGAGAGAATATAGGAAAACTCACTACTGAGGCTTTGTTCTTTAAATACCAAAGAGAAATCTAAACCATGTCCAACTCAAATATACATTCATCATGGCATACTTGCAAATCCTATACGTGTGTGTGTGTGTGTGTGTGTATGAGAGAGAGAGAGAGAGAGAGAGAGAGAGAGGTGAGTTATGCAAATAGAACGCAATCCCATGGGTTTCTATAGATGATATGGAATCAACAGAGAATAAAAAGCTACATTTATTTACACAGCTAGCTAGAGAGTGATTTTGAACAGCGAAGACATTAAGCGGTGCCACATGCATACGTGGGCATCATTGGATTGGAGTGACTAGTGCTTTTTCTTGAAGCAAGTTTATATTAAAAAAATCAAAAGCAGTCAAAAAAGCAAACCTTGCAGCCCTTGTTGTGTGTGCATTGCAAAATCAAAAGAGGGAGGGGGCCTTCACAACTGATCAAAAGGCGGATTGATCATTTTGGAGAGGCTCTTGCGAAGGAGGCGCAACAATGGCGGGTACTCAAAGAGTATTTATAATGATAGGTACAGCAGGTGATATATTCTACGAGTGGTTTAACTACATCTACTTAGAAGTGTCTTCTTCCTTGCAGAAGTATCTCTATGATAAGTTTGGCTTTCTTTGTGTTTTTTCTTTCCCTTCAAAGCAAGCGTCCTCTCTTCTTTCCAGTTTTTGTTGCCAATGTTAAAAGAGCTCTCACTTAATTATGCTTTCTTAATCAATCTTAAGAGTAACTTTTCATATACCAAAAAGTTAATTAAAGATGACGCTTCATAAGACATCCACTAAAAACTACTCTATGGTTCCCTCGGGGGGGTCACTATGTGTGAACCCTCCCTATCACGTGCATTCATGGCCTATTTGAAAAACCTCTTATCTTTAAATTTTTCATGAATAAGTTGACCCCTTATCCTATTCAAGCTGTAAGTACCCCCCATTAATGACACCCTTCTGTATGTAAAAAATGTAAAAAATTAAGGTTTTAAATATCCCTTATGTTGAACTCACGTGCTACATTTACATATCTATGAGTGAACCCCCCGAGATGGTGGCCTAACTTTTGACCTTCTTCAACTACCTAATTTGGGTTTTGTACGCGTTGTGACTGTTCATCTTCACAGCGTGTTTGTGCTCTCCAAAAATTTTGCATGGGTTGCCATCGACTTTGTGGTAAAAATCATCTACACAGTTTGTGGAACTTGTATGTACGCAGCTCCTATGTATATATAATGGTCTTGGTAAGCGTAAACTTCTCAAATAGCTTGTCTCTTTCTGCTACAAAAAGTCTAATTTATGATTCTAAAAAGCTAACTATTGCAAAAAATAGAAGATTAAAAGATATTAAGCTCTAAGATTACTGTAGTGCAATTTACTTTCTATTGTCAATGACCAAGTCATGAGATACGTGGGCATTGTTGGATTGGAGTGGCTGGCACCTTTTTTTGAAGCAAGTTTATATAAAAGTATTAAAAACAATCAAAGAAGCAAACCTTGAAGCCCTTGCTGTTCGTGCATTGCAGAATCAAAAGAGGGAGGGGGCCTTCACAACTGATCAAAAGGCGGAATGATCATTTTGGAGAGGCTCTTGCAAAGGAGGCACAACTATGGCGGGTACTCAAACAATATTTATAATGATAGGTATGGCAGATGATATATTCTAGGAGTGGTTTAATTACATCTACTTAGAAGCATCTTCTTCCTTGCAAAAGTATCTCTATGATAAGTTTGACTTTCTTTGTGTTTTTTATTTCCCTTCATAGCAAATGTTCTCTCTTCTTTCCTATTTTTGTTGCCAATGTTAAAAGAGCTCTCACTTAATTGCGCTTTCTTAATTAATCTTGAGAGTAGTTTTTTATATACCAAAAAATTAATTCAAGATGACGCTTCATTGGAGATCCACCAAAAACTACTCTATGGTGCCCTAACTTCTGACTTTCTTCAACTACCTAATTTGGGTTTGGTACATGTTGTGACTGTCCATCTTCACAGTGTGTTTGTGCTCTCCAAAAATTTTGCACAGGTTGCCATCAACATTAAGGTGGAAATTGTTGACACAGTTTGTGGGACTTGTATGTATGCAGCTCCTACATAAATATAATGGTCATGGTAAACGTGAAGTTTGGAGCTTGGACCAGGTTATAAAGTTCTCAAACAGCTTGTCTCTTTCTGCTGTGCAGAAATCTAATCTATGATTTTGAAAAGCTAACTATCGTAAAAAATAGAAGATTAAAATATATTAAGCTCTAAGATTAATGTAGTGCAATTTACTTTTTATTGTCAATGACCATGTCATGGGAAAAGGTGTCATTTCTACAGAAACACGTCATTCACACAAGAAGTGTGGAGTTCCTGCCCTTTTGGTTCTTCTTGGCCTCCCTCCTCAATGCTCTAGTGTGAACAGCTTATGTGACCATACATCTTGAGATATAAACCTACTATGCCCCACCAGCCTTGGCTTCAAAACACTAGAGTAAAAATCTAACTCAAACACACACCCTTAGGCCTTCAAAATTTAGTAGAGTCAACATATATAACCCAATAAAATAAGTTCGACATTATTTTTTAGTTTTTTTAAATATTTTTTTAAATTGATGTACGAAATCGTAAAATTCGCACATTTCTCTAGGACAATAAAAATCGAGAGAATTGTGCCACCTTCCAACACACTATACTCTGTAGTTTTTTTTTCCTTCACCTCTCATATATATAAAAAATATAACATGTCCAACTTAGTTTCTAAATTTATATAAGCTATACACACTTAAATTTAAAATAATATATTTCATAACCTACTAAATTAAATGTATTTCTAAATATTAATATTTATAAACAAATCTTGAAACTCAATTTGCAAAGCTTCTTGAGCAAAAAGAGCATTTAACGATGCCATGTAAAAATATGGGCACCATTTGGTGAGAGTAATTTTTTTTCTACACAATATAACCCTTCACACTTATGACCAAAACCAAAGCAAACCAGAGCGCACACCAAACGAGCGCAAAAACATCACTTTCATTTATAACTCTAAAAATTTGATGCATTTTTCCTAGAAAGATTCAACTTGGCCTCATATGGTGTTTTGTCAGCTTTACCCTTAACCATCACATGTGTCCTCTTCCTAGGTTGCCAAAACACAAAACTTGAAGCTACTTTCTTTGCATTTTATCGGCCTCGCACTTGTAATCTTCAAATCAATGCTAATTATCAAAGAGTCATGTGGCTCTTGGATGACTGTACATGGGTCTTTCATGAAAATATTCTAAACGTTATATTCTCTATCGGATGTTATCATCTTGTACTCTTTACTATGCCACAAATTAAACTTGGTTGTCCAATTTTTCAACTATATATCTCACTTGAAAGGTGTTTTGAAAGCTTGTCACTTAAAACAAAGTTTATCCTCTTTGCAATCTATTCCAAATATCAACCAATCGAACTCCTTCCAATCTATCCCAAATATAAACCAATCAAACGGCTTCTATTGTCAAAGATTTTCTTCCTATGTCTACGTACAAAAGCAATAGATGGTCTGATTCTATTCAACCCCATAATGCCCATCACTTTTTCAACCAAATTCTTCAACGTGTCCAAGCATACCCCCCTACCACCATAATATTCTTATTTCCAACACTTTGCTTCCTCCATTTTTTTTGGCCTGCCTATAGGCAAAGGCTACCGTAATGGTTCGTAGAGAGATGAGAAAAAAAAAATGCACGATTTTCGAAACACATTCAAAGTTGATAATAATTGTTTTTCCTTCTCGAGACTGACTCCTTTAAAAATTTTAGACAGATTACATTTTTTAAGTTGAAAAATATTAACATCCACGAACGAGAGAGAGAGAGAGAGAGAGAGAGAGAGAGAGAGAGAGAGAAAGAGATTAATTGAACATCAAAATTTTTTTAAAAAATTTTAGATATTTTTTAAATAATTTCTTAACGTTCTCTATATAAAATTGATTTTATAAAAATATTTTTTAATTTATTAATTTTATTTTAAAATTTTTAAAATTAATAAAATTTTATAAAAAATTAAACTTTTAACTAAAATAAAATTTTAAGTTTTTAAAAAATAATTATATATATGTATATATATATGTATATATATGTATATATATATGTATATATATGTATATATATATATATATATATATATATATGTATGTGTGTGTATATATATATATATATAATTTTTTAATATTTATTGATGTTATTTTAAAATTATTTAAAATTTATTGTATTCATTTTTCTTCTAATTAGACAGGCCTTCTTACTTTTTTAATTTTATTAAATTTGGCGCAAGAGTCGCGGAAAATTTACAGTTTCCTTCGAACTGAATCAACCAAATGACCTAAGAAAATGAAATACGCAGGCTCTTTCAAAGTTCCAACAATTTGAACACTTTTACCACCACTACAATTCCCATTTAATACAACGCATAGCCGTGCACACCTAGTTTAAATATCACTTTGTTGACAAGTGATGCCACCGGGGTTTACAAATTCTTAGCAATCGAAGGTGGTGCTTGGGAGGCACTGGCTGTGAGTTCAGTTGATAGGGAAGCCGATGTTGTTGCTGTAGCAGGATCTTCAGTCGACGACGTCTGGAGATCAATGACAGCACGAGTAATAATTAGTGCGTAAAAGGATGACAGGAGACTGTTAGTAAAAGGAAATAAGAAAAAGAGAGATATATACAGTTGGTTTTGAAATCACTTGCATGAAAGGAGACGTGCCTGTATTTGTGGAAGGGCAGTAACGTAAAAGGTGATTGTAATCTGGACGGGGCTATCTGCATGATCAGGGAGTGTGGGGAAGGCCACGCCCTCGTTCTGGTATGCAGATGCAGAGAGACGCAGTCTCCAACGCGTGAAGGGTGTCATGCGGAAGAATTTGCCACTCTGGGAGGGTAGATTGGGGAGTGTCGTTGCGCCGGTTGCCAGGTCGTAGGCATACTGGTAAACGAGCGGAACGGCCGCCTCATACTCCAGCACCTCCTCTTCCAACCTGTCTTGGAAGTTGGCAGATGACCTGAGCACCAGGTAGATCTCTCCTGTGTTGGTCACTGGCCGGTGCTCCCCCGTGAACTTCACCTCCACGTACCGAATACGCACATAATCCCACGGTGTCGGAAAAGACGATGCATTTCGCTGCGGATTGATCGTGAAGTTATAATCCTCGCCTGACAAGAGCACGCTCACGGGTATGGCATCCAGCACATAGTTGTGCTCCAAATCCACAGTAAGGACTCCATTGCCAAACAACCCGCTCTCTCGGGCACGAGCCCTTTGATTCAGCTGCAGCAAATGCATCCGCACGCTGTCAACTGAAGGCCAGCTGAATGTGAACACCTCCAGCTCCATCAAGTAATGATAGTGGAGTGCCCCCTGATGGCCAGCCAATACATTGAGCAGGCTTAGAAGAAGGCGTGTAGTGCGCATGTCCGCCTGTGTGGCCAGCTCTATGTAACTGCTCAAGTCGGCTGCTATTTGCATTCCCTCCAAGCGTTCTGCTTGCCTGCACACAGAGGAGTAAAACTAATTAGCACCAAAACATCCATGCATCTTAATTAGCTGCATCAGCTGGTGAGCAACTGAATTTGTGACTACCTTCGTGCCATCTCTTGTTGCCTAGCATGCACAAAGAGCTCATATTGCACCTCGCAGGCAAAGCTGGCAGCAACGCAAATTTCCCTGCATACTGCAACTAAGTTCCTGCACTTGGCCTTCCATGTTACCACCTCCGACACCTCAGAGGGCATGAGAGCTGCAAACTCCTCTATGTCGTTCTCCAGGATGTCCCATGTATAAGATAGTATGATAGGCAACTCCGGAGCATGTATGATGTCCTCCAGCTCTGTGGCACTCTCCACTAGCGCGTTCACTGCATTTACCACGTCAACCATCCTCTCTAGATCCATTAAGCTCTGCGATATGGCCAAAAGCTTGGTACTTGCACTTGCATCTTCCACCGCACGTATCAAGTCTATTGCTGCAGGAACTGTTGTTGCTATGCCCCCCGCAATGTCAGCCCCTCCACCAAACTTCAGGGATGCGCAAAGCTGCAGTAGAGCTCCTAGGATCCCAAAGATTGCCCTAGTCAATTGCCTTCTGTTGTAGTCCTCCAAACCTGCGGCATTCAATCACACATCTCAACATTTCATGGTTTACATTTCCATCCATTCAAGCTGACAAATTACAATAAGTATAAGTCATGTAATTAGTGAGCATTTCATAAGACAAACAACCCTGTTCCATCCTATATTTGGCGTCCGCCATCTCAAAGCTTCGTCTCTCAATCTCTGTCATCAACGAGTTCATTCTCCTGATGGCCTGATCCAGCTCACTTTGCTTGCGAATGACAACCAAAGACTCGAACGTTTCTATTTGCCTCTCCTTTTCGGCGAGAGACTTGCTCAGCTGCAGGAACTCGTTGCCTATGATCTAGCCAATATTTTTGAGACAACGCAATCAGCTCTGATGTAATCATGGCGAGCTCCATTATTAAAAAGAAGAACATGCATATGCTGTGTGAGACCTCGATTTGCTGTACGAATCGCGTAAGCGCTCTATACTCTTGGTCGTACGCCTCTGCATTTCTAAGCAGCTGGTCAATATCTTCTTGGTATTCGCCATAAGCCAGTAATGGAACTTTCAAATGCTGGCTTCCATCGGTGGGCAATTTCTTGAGCATTTGCACACGGGCCAAAAGAGTTTTTACCTCAGGAATGCCAATTGTAGAGTCTGGCAAATGCACCACCTAGCACAACAAAATTGTGGCACCATATAAACCTTCTTTCTTTTTCTCAAAAACTCAATACTACTTCCCAACAAAATTGTGGCACCATATAAACCTTCTTTCTTTTTCTCAAAAACTCAATACAACTTCCAAACAAGACTGATAATTTCACAAGTTTCAAGCAAAATCCCACTTTTGCAGATTACCAACATCAAGAGCTTCTGTTTCACTGGAGGCATCACACATTGACCTACAAGGTTTGGTTGGTGGCATGGCCAAGACTGCTTGGCCTAAACGGGATGATAGTTTCTCACCACCAATCACCCCACCCAGCTAGGTCTGTGGTGCCTCCCTTGTGGAAGCCTATGATGATGAAAATTATCATGGACAATACTGGGCGGGAAAAGAAAAAAGTTCAGAACTTCTTGTGCTAATTTGGACATGAACACCCATTATTACACTGGTACCTGAAGTAAACTATCCACGATCCATTCAGCATGCTGTTTTGCGAGGGCAATAATGGCCGGATTGTCAGTTTGAAAGTTAAGGATTGTCTCCACAATCAGTAGAGTAGACTGAAAGCCACTGATAACATCAGGATGCAGCAGATCATCTAATGAAGGCAATGCAGCTTGGCAGTCGACGATACCCTTCCATGGGACTGCATTTACAAGCACATTGAACTTTTCAGAGTTCACTCGAATGAAGTTAGACAAGGGTGCTGTACCCGGCCAGGTGCTGCTTGACTGCATAGCAGAGGTAGTCCTAGTGGTGGTTGTAGCATAAGAGTTGAACTGAGATGCGGTGAAGGAGAACGGACGCCCAAAATACTGATCAAGATGAGTGCCATTGCTCCATTCGAGTTTATGTTTCACCTGCAGTTACAAACTGGTTGTTTTTTTCCCCAAAAAACAAAACAAAATCATTTTCTTCCCCCCGCCCCCCCCCCCCCCCCAAAACAAAGATCATTTTCTACTAAAGAGCACCTCAAGGGCACAGGCCTCAAGGTAAGATACATCAAAATTCTACATCAGAGGGCTTTAAATAGAAACGCCTCAAGAAAATATCCTCAAGGAAAAATACATCCAAGATAATCAAAATAGCCAAAGAAAATACTCATGATCCTGGGCTCAAAGCTCTCAAGGGAATATGCACCATACAATTAGGCTTTTCCTTAATGCCTAGCAAATCTTTTAAGCTCCTTCTGAGAGGGATTTTTACAAGCTTCAACAAGCAAAGGAAAGAGAGCTTCATAAGAACTCTCTTCCTCCAAGGAGCTACTAGAAGTAGGATTTGTAGCCGCCTCAAGAACACCACACGGAAGCGGGGGAGCTGAAGAAGAAGCCTCTACACGAGGAGGGTCCTTACGCCTATAAACCATTTGCACTCGTAGGCCCTCTGAAAAGCGAGCAAAGTTCCTTTTTCTCTTCTTAAATGCTTACCTCTTAGCCCTTTCGACCTCTGATCTTTGCTTTGTTGTCCCCGCAGATGCATCTCGTGTATGTTGATCCACATACCTATCCTATGTTGATTGATCCTCAACGCCTTTATTACACTTCTCTTCCACATCTGCTACAACTTGCTGCTGTGGATGCCGCCTCCTCTTGGAGCAATCTGCCGCCAAGTGACCATTCCATCCACGAACATAGCAATGGCTTGGCACACCAATAAAAAAGACCCTCTGAAAAACTTCCCCCCTATGAATTGTAGGGAAAGAAACAAAAGAAGGAGGGTCTTTCACTAAAGACGGCGGAAGAATCATCCAGAGACAAGGGGTCCGGTCCTCCCCATCTAGGATTAAAACCTCACCAACCACATAATCAATACGTCTACCAATTTCTCTTAGGTGAGGCAAAAAGTCCGGCAATAAAGCTGGAAATTTGGCTGTAACCGTCAGTCCACCATCTAAGTTGTCTAAATCCATTCCCTATGTCCATCTTGCAAAGAAGCCGATACCTATTCCAAAGTCCACAGGGCTCCGTGCTAGGACCTCGTTAGCCTCAGAAAGTGAACTGAACTCTACTTGAAAAGCATCAATTCCCCATTGGGGAAACGTCTATAATCTTGATTAAAGCTCGAAAAACTCCTTGTATCGCATCTTGCATCTATCTATGGAAGGAAATATATCCAACCGCTTTGCAAACTAAACAACAAGGTTTGATACCTCTTACCAATTCATGGATGGTTTGCAAGATGTCCAGAGAGAGCCGTATGCCAATAGTCGAGGCAACAAGGGGGGCGCGGAACATCTCATGAGGATCCCCCCGAGAAATCCGTGCAAGAGGCATGCATACTTCGGCAACATCTGGCGTCACCAAAGTTTCTTGAAGAAGATTAGATGATCTATCATTTTGCATTCTGCTCCGTAAATGTGTGCCCATGGATAGATGGGTGTGTATCTATGTATGTGTGTTGGTGTGTGTGTGTGTATGTGTGTTGGGGGGGGGGGGGGGGGGGATTCAAAAAAAAAAACATCAATCTTACATCAGAGGGATATAATTAAAAAACCCCTCAAGGAACATCTATTTGGTATTTGATCGAAACGGCCATGAGTGAGTTCTAATCCTGTGTATCTACAACCCTCGCCCCCCCATTTCAGCGCCATCTGCCTCCATCACTTCCCCCCTTCCCCCTCTCCTTAGCTTTTTCTTCAGCGCCCAGTGCCCCCTCTATGTTCATCGTTTCAGTTAGAGCTGCACATTCATAGAGCTTGTTTGCCCCCCCCGCGGATGCGTTTTACCTCAAGGCGTCTGTTCTTGAGGTGTTTTCTAATAGAAAATAGTCCTTTTTTATGGAAAAAAAAAAACCCTCAAGGAAATATCCTCAAGGAAAAACATAGCCAATATTGCTAGTGAAAAACAATATAACCTGGAGCTTGAAGCTCTTGAGTGGTTATGCACATACAGTTGATCAAGTCTTAGTTTTTATGCCTAGCATAACTTCTATGCTCCTTAGTAGGCTTAAATTTATGTCTAGCAGATCTTCTATGCTCCTTAATAGGCTGATTTCTACAAGATTCGGCAAGTCTAGGGAAGAGAGCCTCATAGGAGGAACTCTCTTCCTCTAAGGAGCTTCTAGAAGGAGGAACCAAAGTTGCCTCTAGAGTAACTTAAGGGGAGAGGGGGTTATGGAGCAAGCTTCTTGGAGGCTAGAGCAAGCTTTTCTTACAAGAAACTTATTGCAATCAATGTAGATGACTTAAGTGAGTTTCTTAGGATAAAAAGAGAGACAAAAAGGGGAGGGGGAGATAATTGCTTGTTGACAGAGAAGAGAGAGAGGGAGGGAGGAAGAGAGTCAAGTATTATGAGAATGAGAGAGAACAAGGTTGAGAGAGAGTGAAAGGGAGATGGCATATTAAAAGAGTGAGAGACCTACTATGAGAGAGAGAGAGAGAGAAAGAGAGAGAGGGGGGGGCTAAGCCTCTGTGCCCATGCCCACGCAATCTCTTAACTTTTTTCTCCTTTTCCTTCAACCTATCTACAATTTTACGCCAACCCTATACAATCCCCCATTACTATGTGTGTAGCCAAAAAAGGTCGCTGGCTGCTGAGTGCACTGGGAGCTGGCATTTGCAATAGCAGCAGCAACAGCAAATGGTAGCAGATGTAGATGAGAAAAGTAGTACAATCATTGAGGATCAGCCATCATTGGATGGAAAAGTGGATCAGCATACACACAATGCTTCTATGGGGACTACAAAGCAAAGATCAAAGGCTGAGAGAGCTAGGAAAATAGCAGCTAAGAAGAAGAGGAGGAACTTTGCTTACTTTTCAGAGGGCTTGCGAGTACGTATGGTCTATAGGTGTAAGGATCCTTCTTGTGTAGAGGCTTCTTCTTTAGATTCCCTAATTCCTTGTGGTGTCCCAAAGGCAACTAATGTTCATGTTTCTAGTAGCTCCTTGGAGGAAGAGAGTTTCTCATATGAGACTCTCTTTCCAACACTTGTTGAATCTTGTAGGATCAGCATACACAAAGTGCTTCTATGGGGACTAAAAAGCAAAGATGAAAGGCTGAGAGAGCTAGAAAAAGAGCAGCTAAGAAGAAAAGGAGGAAGTTTGCTCGAATCAAAGCGCTTGCGAGTACATTTGGTCTATAGGTGTAAGGATCCTTCTTGTATGGAGGCTTCTTCTTCAGCTTCCCCGATTTCGTGTGGTGTTCCAAAGGCAACTAATGTTCCTATTTCTAGTAGCTCCTAGGGGAAAGAGAGTTACTCATATGAGACTCTTTTTCCTACACTTGCTAAATCTTGTAAAAATCCCTCTCCAAAGGAGCCTAGAAGATCTGCTAGACATAAAAGAAACACTTAATTACTTGTAAGTGCATAACCCCTTAAAAGTTTTGAGCTTGGGGTTATGCATAATTTATTTGGTTATTTTGAATGAATTTTTCCTTGAGGGTGTGCCAGCCTTGAGGTGTTTTTTGCTTTATAGCCCTTTAGTGGAACTCTTTGATGTAGTTTACCTCAAGGCCTATGCCCTTGAGGTGTTTTTTAATAAAAAATGATCTTTGTGTGTGTGTGTGTGTGCTGGGGGCTTGGGGGGGGAGCGCTACATCCTCAACCACACAACCATTACATCTCCTAATCTCTTTTAAATGCAGCACACATTGCAAAAGAAGACCTAGAAACCTGGCTGTAATGGGAGAAAATCCACCTTTCAAGGAAGAAAGGTCAATGCTCTATATCCACTTTGCAAAATTGCCAATACCAAAGTCTAAGTAGATAGGCTCTGTGCTAGGACTGCCGTTTGAGTTGGGGTTTTAAGCTATTTTCTGAGACATTCCTTTCCCAAAGGGGAAACACTCACAATCTCTATCATAGTCATTAAGGCGCCTTCTAAAAGATATTGCACCTGTTTGCTTGAGAAGGCAATCCCTACTATCTTATAGACAAAAGGGAGTAAGGCTCAATATAGCTTACCGAATCGTGAATGGCACGTACTATATTTAAAAACACTCAAATGCCTATTGTCAAAGCGGTAAAGGGGGGGGGGGGGGGGGGGGGGGGGGGCAGGGCATCTCAAGTGAAGCCTCTAAGGAGCTTCTTGCAAGAGGAGGGCATGCTTTAACAGAGTCTTGTCCTAAAGTGCTCTTTGATAGACCTTCCTTATCCATGCTACAAGAGAAAAAGACAGCTAAGGATCAGAGGAGAAGCTAAAAAGAGGTGAGCAGAACTCAAGTTCTATAGACTAGGGTTAGTGTGGAGATGTTGCAAATGGGCGTGCAACACCTATAAAAGAGGGCAGGTGGAGGGAGCTTGGTTGTTGGGGGGGGGGGGGGGGGGGGGGGGGGTGTGTAGGAAAGGGGGCAGTCAGGAGACGAGGCAAAGAGAGGTGTGGGTGGTGCAACAAGCAGAGGTAGGCCGGGGTTTCACACGCTTGAGGTTTCAAAGCTAGATAGTCTCTATAGGATTAAAGTTTTCTTGACTTAGTGCATGTGTAATAGTGTTCTTATGCTTGCTATTTGATTCTTGGGTTGTGTAAGAGAGTTTTCATGTGCTGTCTGAAGTACTAGGGCCTGAATGTAATGTCACGTAGCCTGTTGCCTGAAGTCTGATAATAGCTAGACTACATGCATAAGGGTTCTCATGACCCTAGTTACAGCCAAGCCTTATGCAAGACAATGATAGGGGAAGTACATATTGCCCAAACACTCTTTGACGTGGTTCATTTGACCATTGAGGTGAAGCAAGGATGCCCACTTTCTCCTACTCTATTTGGTATGTGTGTGGAGGAGGTTTTTGATGATATAGAGAGAATGGATGGGCAATAGAGGAGCACAACTATGTGGAGCATGCATACCATTATTGCCCTATTTACATATTGTAGTGTTGATCTAGGTTGCATTAAATGCTATATGCATTAAATGTTATACAGGAGTAATTCCAATTAACGTCAAATTGTCTAAAAATAAAACCGTATAGTATGTCACCATGGCAAATTGATACAAATAGATGTTTTTTCCAAACTTATACAATTGTATGCCATACGATAATGTCATACGATCCTATGACCTTTTTTTAATTTTCACAACTGACAAACCATGAAAGTGGTCTATGGAGACATCAAATCTAGTGTAGCCATACGATTGTATGACATAAGGTCACAATAAGGTGCCTTAAAAAAAGTTATTCCATAAATTATTTCTCTGTTCACGTTTGAGTACGTGTTAGATCAAAGATGATTATGCGATCTTATAAATGCAACATAGGTATTGATTTCAAACTCACCAATAGGGTGTAACATGGCTTGAAAACTTTGCATATATCTACCCATGATAGTGCTCTATCATTAAATATAGGCAAGTCCAAGGTGTTTAAAGCCACGCCACAATGGGTCAAGAAATTTGCATTGATTTTCATTTATGGTCCAAAAAAAGTTGAGTACACACATGCATACACCTACCTAGGGGTGGTATTTGGTAGCCCAATGTTCTCTCTAGAAAGAGCAATAGTTTCCAATCCAACCAAAGCTTATATAGTCTTGGGAAGACTAGAACACATGTGTTTGCAAATTCAACTCCATGAACCTTGCTCTAATTTATGGCTTTTTGATATTCTAGTAGCCTTAGCTCTGCTTTATGTGGTAGAGGTACAAAAACCTTTACTACACCTTGGTATCCAAATGGTAGCATGGCTGGATAGAGATCTCTAGAATGGTCCTTAGTCTCTATAATCCCAAGTAATGAAAGCCAAAAACTTAGTAGCAAGTGAAGCGATTCATGCAAGCATGGTTGCTCCTCTGGTGGTAGTAGAGGCACTTACTAAATTCATTTCTTCTATACACAAGATATGAAATCTACCCAACAATAGATATACTTCACACAACCTTGAAACCATCTCAACAACTAGCTCTGTAGGAGGCTCAGTATGCTCATACGAACAAATGATTTCATGGTTTCAATAGCATGGCTTAAGTATAGATAGGCCACTCCCCTCTCAATATGCCTTAGATGCACCCTCTCAACACCTTGCATGTGAAAAGAATACTAGGATAGCTCACTAAGACTTGATCTAGCTAGAGACTTAAAAAACACGGATGTAGTCAACCTATGAGCTAGACACAAAGATGGCACATCATAGAGGAATTTTCCTCCAAATTACACATGACAGGTTTGTGACTAGACCCAATTATATGGACACTCACTTGTATCATGGACTACATTGTGTCATTGGCAAGCTGCAAACATCTTTGCACCAACTTGAGATTGGGACCAACAAATTTAGAGTGCCAACAAAGGGCAAGCTAAGTCAATTATCCCAAAGGAAGCCAAAAACAAAGCTTTAGTTTATATGTCGCTACCTAGTTATAGCAAAAGACTAGAACTCATGAAAGATAAAGCCTAGCTCCCTCACCATAGATCTTTAAACCTCAACCCAACACTTTTTCTCAAGTTTGCAGGTTTTAGTTTTAATTTAGTTTTAAATTTTTAAACAATCAACTTTAGTATCAGATACACCTTTTTATAACTTTTGGTCTCATACATCGTTTTGGCCTTTCACAAATGTTAATATAAAAACTTCTCTCTCTCTCTCTCTCATGCTTAAAGCAATTAGCCTTTAGCGTAGATTTCAACATCAAATTTTTCAAACAAAAAGGTTAAGCCACAATAAACCTAAATTCAATCTTAAGTTTAACACGAGCCATGTGCAAACATAGCTGACTGCACTATTTGCTTGTACTCCTGCCTCTTATTGCCCACCCCTTTCAAGGCCCTCTGTCCCCCCCCTCCCTCCTCCTTTCTTGCCTACACACCTTTATCCCACATGGCCGGTTTTTTTTTTATCAAGAAGGCACAAAGCTTGTTTGAGTTTGCCGCCCCCCACCAAAATAAAATAAATAATAAATTATATAAATAAATAAAATACAACCCATTCCACTTTTTCTTCTTGAATCAAGGTGCAAGTTGCTAGGACGTCAACACAAGCTAATCTTCAAGAAAGTTTGGAGACACCATATATTGCCAAGGTATAAAACTTTTTTGCACGAATTCTTCTCGGCGGTCCTCATAAGATGCCCTGCTCCCTCTTGCTACCTCAACTATAAGCATATGACTTTCACAAACACAATTCGCACCATCCATGAATTGGTAAAAGGTATTGGACCTTGCTATTCAATTTACAGAACTATTGGAAGCATTTCTTCCAACAGACACATGCAAGATGCAATACAAGGACCTTTTCAAGCTTTTATTAAGATTATGAATGTTTTCCCTCTTGGTAAAAGGCTGCTTTCGAGTGCACTTCAATTTGCTTCCAAGGCTGACAAGGTTCTAGCACAGGGCCCTGTGGACTTAGGTATAGGTATTGGTGTCTTTGCAAAATGGATGCAAGGAATGGGTCTCTCTAATTTGGATGGTGGACTGATAGTTACAACTAGGTTAGCGCTTAGTTGCCGGAGTTTGTGCCTCATCTAAGAGAAATTGGTAAATGTATGGGTCATGTGGTTGGTGAGCCTCTAGATGGTGAGGATAGCACCCCTTGCCTTCAATTGATTCTTCCGCTGTCTTTGGTGAAACGCCCTTCTTTTTCTACATCTCTTCCTGCGATACTCTTTTTTTTTTTAGGGAAGGGAAGCGGAGGGAGGATTCTTTAAAGAGTCTTTGTTATCAGTCTTCCAAATTATTGCTATGTTCGTGGATGGAAAGGTCACTTGGCTATTGAGTGCACTAGGAGAAGGAGGCATCCGTAGCGGCAGCAAATAGTAGAAAATGTAGATGAGAAGAGTAATAAAGTCATCAAGGATCAGCCAACATTGGATGGAAAAGTGGATTTGCATACTCAAGATACTTCTACGGGAACTACAAAGCAAAGATTAGAGGTTGAGCGTGCTACAAAGAGAGTAGCTAAGAAGAGGAGGATGAGATTTTCTCATTTTTCAAGGGGCTTGCAAGTATAGATGGTCTATAGACGTAAGGGTCCTCGTGTGGAGGCTTCTTTGTCAACTTCTCCGATTCCTTGTAGTGTCCCAAAGGCGACTATTGTTCCTACTTCTAGTAGCTCCTTTGGGGAAGAGAGTTTTTCATATGAGGCTCTCTTCCCTATGAGTCTTGTAAAAATCCTTCTCCAAAAAACCTTAGCAGATTTGCTAGATATAAAGGAAAAACTTAACTAGTTGTATGTGCAAAACCCCTTAAGAGCTTGAAGCCCAAGATTATGTATGTTTTGTCTTTACTATCTTGAATGTATTTTTCCTTGAGGCATTTTCTGATTTATAGCTCTCTAATGTAACTCTTTGATGTAATTTACCTTGAGATATGTGCCCTTGAGGGGTTTTTTAATAGGAAATGATCTTTTTCTTTTGTTCCCTTTTTTTTATGTGGTGGGTGGGTGGGTTTTTTTTTTTTTGTGGTGGGGGGGAGGGGGGGGGATTTCAACCTTAAGGGGATTTCAATCT
The DNA here is from genome assembly GCF_053477565.2 of Lygodium microphyllum. Classification (NCBI taxonomy): domain Eukaryota; kingdom Viridiplantae; phylum Streptophyta; class Polypodiopsida; order Schizaeales; family Lygodiaceae; genus Lygodium; species Lygodium microphyllum. The sequence continues at coordinate 505,248 of NC_141156.1, forward strand.
TAACTCAACTCCAACCTAAGCTAAAGGCTAGTTTTAAAAAAAGACAAGAAAATATACGACCCCAGCCATATCATAAACCCTAAAAGTTTGTAATGTGAAACCCTTACTTCACTCCTTGTCAAGTCAACAAGTAAAAGGTGATAACTTTGTCATGCATTGATTGGACAGAAAAGGTTATGACATCGCTATGCACATCACCAGCATGCCCAAGACTAGGTCTAAGTTTTATTAAAGTTAGTCCAATCCAAAACATACCTCATTAGACCATTGAGCTAAGGTTTCTTTCACCCTTTAGAGCTAATGAGTAGCTTAATCCCTATGATAAGACCTAGCACTAGCAAAAAACAATCTGAAGAACCAACTCAAAAGAGCAATCATCATAAAAAAGATGAGTGGGCTTCTAAGCTCCCCTCTCCTATAAAAGTTGGTACTTAATGCTTTCAGCTCAAACTTATTTCAGAAAAATGTTGAAAAATGACTCTTTATCAACAAGCAAAGAAACAAGACGACAAGGTTAAAACACTAACGACGGTCTTGTTTGAACAAAAAAAAAGAAAAACGACATGAAACTTAGGAAATTTGGAAGATGTATGGGACATGCATAAAGTCTTTAGGTTAGCCTTCTCAGGTTCGAGGCGTCGTTATCAGTATAGGTCTACTTCCAATTCAATTGACTCTGAAAGTTCTGGAGGTCAAAGAGCTCACAACAATTTTAACTACAAGATCAATCTAATTTACAGAACTCCTCAGGATAAAACTTACCATCGAAGGAGTTTGGATCTAGGTACATGAGATCTTGAAAAGAAGGCAAGTCAAGAAAAGAACAATCATCTACAGAATGCCTTACATTAAAAAAGAAAGTTTGCGTAAAAGAACGAGGTAAGTGTTGGAAAAGCAAAACAAGACGTACCATAAAACCTCTGCCACTTTCCACAGATCAGTGCCCACCATACCAATTGAAAGTGTTTGAACTATATGTCTAAACATATAGTTCAACATAAACATACTACAGAGTAAAATTACCTGAATGAGTAGAGAGGCCGAGAGGGAGCCCGAAGCAATGACAACTCGTTGAGCACGAATAGAGCAGCGATGAAGCGGAGTTGTGGTCGCAACCCTCAAATCCCAACTGCTGAGGTCGAGGACCACATCCTTGCTTTTCAGGATGAGGATGCGGCAAAAGATGAGCACAAGAGAGGAGCCAGGAAGCGAGAGTGTGCCATTAGAGCCCTCTATCTCCACCACATCAGCGACCACGATGAGACGCTGAACGCGCTCTGGTTGCCGCAATAGCTCTTGGGATGCGGTGTCCAGCCTGAAAAACATCCGGTGGATGGCCATTACCTCGCCGCAATTCACTTTGCTCAGTCCCACCTCCCTTGCTATCGAGTTTGACCCTCTGTAAATTTCCTCATAGTCCTCCACAACATTGGCCTTGAACCTCTGCCTCGTTTGCAATGTCTGCTTCTCCTCTGCGTGGTGATCTGCATGCACACTAGCATGCTGTGTTACTCATACCTCACCATAAGCCACAGTACATGCGCAATCAACCCACATTCCTCACCATCGTCCTGCTGCAGGGACATGCTGATTCCGTCATGGGCTCTCGGGTGCATGGTTGTCGGAAGCCAACACCCACGTCTCGTGCTCGTTCCTGCGGTCACCACACTGTTATTGAATCAAATGCATCGACACTACTTAACTCGTCAGGATTTGCACTTACAGCTGGACGTAGAACGCAACCCTTTGTGTTATGGACCTCGCCGAGTCGCCGCCCTTTTGTGATCGATGGATGGAGAATACCAACACTTGCCTGTTACTGTTTACAGCACGGCCCTGCAGAGCTGGCCGTATTTTGATACGTGGCGCATATTACAAAAAGTAGTCACGCGTGACTGACGGGACTTGGATAGATCGCTGGATGTGACTGCCCGACACCTGCAGCAGGTCCGTGCAGGGCCGGCTGTGTTGTCACGCGGGACGAGCATGGACTCAGGCAACTTGCAAGTTTCAAAATGAAAGAGACTCTCGTACGGAAAAGAGAAACATATATTTCAGAAGTTAGAACTGAATCCTCGGGAATCTTAATCATAAAATACGAGAAGAGCCTCAGAATCTTTATCATAGAGCACACAAGTTAGTAAAGAAGTAATTAAATACAAGTAACTGAAGGTAATTAAAATTTAAGATGGCTAGACAGACAGCGGACTACCTACCTTTATTTCAAAGTAGTCAAGGGAAGAAAACCCATTTAGAACAATAGAATAAAGAATGGATTGTTCAATATTTCAAACAGTTATTCACAGAAAACAACGTCAAGAGTGAGGAACAAAGGATCAGTACTAAAGAAATAAGTCGGACATACATACATACATACATACATACATACATATATATATATATATATATGTATATGTATGTATTTATATCTATAAACACACACACACATATATATATATATATTTATATCTACAAACACACATATACATATACACATATATATATAAATTTAAAAAAATATATAGAATATGTCTTTTTAAAAAGCGCTGGTATTATCGGCGTTCTGTTATTTATCACCGGTATTACCAGCGCCCGCCGGTAGTACCAACGATTAACGTCGATGTTACCGGTGCTTCGTTTTTTATTTTTTTTTAATAAAAAAGTCTGTTTTTTGTCGGTACTATTGGCGCCCGCAAAAATATTCGATTTCGAAACGCTGGTAATCACTCGTTTTGTTGTAGTGTTATGCAAAGATTTTCGTTCCCATGACTGACCAGTTAAAATGTACGGCAATAACTTCTCATTGGGGAGAGGAGTAGCAACGAAGCTTTGATAAGCTTAAGGTTGCATTAGCTACTGCTCCCGTTTTAGCTATTGTGGATCTGAAAAAGCCATTTGTGGTTGAAACAGATGCAAGTGCTAAGGCAATAGGTGTTGTTATTATTTAAGACAGTCATCCAATAGCCTATGAGAGCAAGAAACTCAATTGTGCTCAACAAAACTACTCAACTTATGAAAGAGAGCTATTTGAAATCATATATGCCTTACGTAAATGGCGACATTATCTATATGGTGCGCAATTTGAGATAGTTTTTTATCACGAAAACATTAAGTGGTTTATGAACCAAATGGATTTGAAGGGTCAAAAGGCCAGATGGGCTAAGATTCTTTAAGAGTATGATTGCAAGCTACGATATCGCAAAGGACATTACAATATATTTAGCTGATGCTTTAAATCGTATGTCGAAGATTATTTTGTTATTATTCATAGAGTTGAAAAGCCAATTATTAGAATCTTTACGAGGCAAATGCAAGCAAGATTCGCCATACTCTAAAGTGTGGAATCATGTACAAATGAGGGGTCCCTCTCACTCAAATAGTAGTGTTCCAAGTTCTTCCACACACGGTTCTTCTTTATCACAAGATGAACTACAGCGATGGCAAAATTTTTCTATTGATGATGGATACTTACTCCACAAGGGGAGAATTTGTGTTCCATTGGACTTAGACATTCGGCACCAAATTCTTTATGAATGTTACAACAATCCAAGTGCAGGTCATGCGGGCTTTTGAAAGACATTTGCTCTTGTAAGAAAACATTTCTATTGGCTTGGACTTCATAAAGACATTACTGACTATATTCTGTAGTGTCAGAAGTGTCAGATTAATAAAGCAGAGCGCCTTAAGGCTAGCGGGTTACTGCATCCATTGGAAATTCCCGACGGAAAGTGGGAAAGTATTTTTATGGATTTTATTACAGGCTTGCCCACAACGAATCGTGGACATGATGCAATTTGGGTAATCATGGATAGATTAACCAAGCTTTATAGGTTTGTACCTACTAAGAAAACACTTACTACTCCAGAATTGGCACGCCTATTTGTGGAGAATGTGTACAGACTTTATGGATTACCATCCAATAATATCAGTCATCGCGATCGCAACTTTAATGGCCATTTTTGGCAAGCTGTATTCAGTAAGTTAGGTACTATGTTGAACCTTAGTACAACTGATCATCCACAGACAAATGGTCAGACTGAAATGATTAATCAAGTACTAGAAGATATGCTTAGAGCATATGTCAGTAATAAGCAATCTGATTGGGCGTCTTATTTGCCTATCATTGAGTTTGCTTACAATAGTGCAAAGCATGTCTCAACTGGCTTTAACCCACTCATGTTGATGTATGGTTTTCAGCCACGTTCACCTATGTTGGTGGGTTTGGCAAATGAGAAAATCAAGAAAGTTAAGGATTTTCTCTAAGATCATATGGACATGTTGCATCTTGCACGTTTAAATGTTTATCAAGCGCAAGATCATTACAAAAAGTTTGCGGACCAAAAGCGTAGACCAGTTCACTTTCAAGTAGGTGAGCAGGTGTTTCTGAAGGTACCAAAAAACTCTACAAGTTTACGAATGGGTCCTGTACCAAAATTGTCACCCCAATTTTGTGGACCCTTTAAGATACTCAAGAAGGTGGGTCAAGTAGCCTAAAAGCTTGAGTTACCAGCACATTCAAAAATTCATCTCATCTTCCACGTAAGTCGTTTATGCAAGCGTCTTATAGAGCAGAAACGATCGGTGGATTATTCTGTGTTGGTGGAATATGTGGAAATCCCAATACTGCCTCATAAACCAGAAAGGGTATTGGACTACCATATGTTACGTACTCGCCACCAAGTTTGGAAACAAGCTTATATCAAGTGGAAGGACCGTCTAGAGGAAGCTACGACTTGGGAAAACATTAGTGTGTTGAGGAAACGTTTCCCCACTTTTGTTTGCTAGTTCAAACTCAAGGTGCACTTGGTCCCAGCTACAAAACAAAAGTTTATTATGGAGCAGATTCAATTTGGTGCCCAATTGAACAAGAGGATAAGGAAAAATGCTCAAAATACATGCGGCACGTAGAATGATTTGTGGTTAATGATTGTCAATGATCCTCCACAAGTTCAGACATTTGTGTGGATGGACAATTCACCATTTTAGAACTAATTAGAAAAGATCATTACAAAGCCCAAAAAACCTTGCCTGGCATAGCTTATCGTGTTTAGAGCAATCCAAACAAGCAAAAGAGCGCTCAAAAATACATAAAGGTAAAAATGCTCCTTTGTTTTAATAAAAGACTTTTTTGTTGGAAAAAAACAAGACAATACCTAGTGTTACCGCTCAAAAGAACAATGACCTTTGGAGCTTTACATGTACTATAACTTTAGTATTAGGTTGGGATCTATAATTGCTAGCACTTCTCTCTTTCCAATCAAACGCTCAAGCTTACTCACTTCTTTAACCAATGTTTTGCTCTTTTTAGTTTTAATCCTTTAGATTTTCTAATCCAAAGACTCAAACTTCTTTGTTATGTGATTTTCTCCTACTAAGAGCAAGGTTTCCTTCAAAGAGTGTGTAGCTTGAGGCATTCCTCTAGACATTGCTTCTAGTCTTGTGAGCCACAAAGAACTGTCCACAAGCCAATAGAGCACCCATTATATTCTCCTATTAGTAGGCTTCTGAAGTTCCTTCCAGCTTTTCCTTCCTTTTTGACCACCTCTCCAACACGATTTATGAAAGGCCTTGGGGAGGTTGCTCATAAATATGTAAATGTAGCATGTAAAAGAAGGATATTTAAAATCGTAAATTTTTACAATTTTTTACTTAGAGAAGGGTGTCATTTATGGGGGGTACTTACAGATTGAATAGGGTAAGGAGTCAATTATTTCATGAAAAATTTACAGATAAGGGGTTTCTCAAATAGGCCATGAAGATACATGATAGGGAGAATTTACATATAGTGGCCCCCTGAGTAAAAGGCTTAATTTTAGGACAGGAGAAAAAGATGTGGATATCACTTTCTTCTCCCTTGAATCTAGCACATTTGTCATCCCCTTTGTGAATCTTGAGCACCTTTCTATTTGTCCAAACTACTCTAAATATAATCAGACATGCTAAGCATGTTTTTTTGGGTTTGACAAGCTTATCCCATAAGGCTATCAAAGTGGTGTACCAATACCCTCTATGAAGTTTGAAGATCATTTAAAAACAACAAATTGGTAAGAACTCCTCATATTTAGGGATTGGCCGTAACAATAACTTCGAATATCGTTAAATGTGGTTGAAATGTGACTGCCAGTAGCCACCTACTATCTATGTTCCACAGTGCCATTCTGATCTCTCTTAGATTTAGTTGAGAGTCTGAGGCATCCAATTCAACAATTAGATCTACCCCTAACTTCCAAGTACTCCTTGTTTGGTCCTAGGTTTGAGCCCAGAGGGCACAGACCTTTGTTGTAAAGTTTTAGGGCTTCCTACTCTTCGAGCTTGTCAACTGGAAGGAGTCTAGTGGCCGGCCACCAAATAGAATCTTTTGTGCAGATCCTCACTATATTTTTAACCTTAAATGGGAGTTTAATATTTTGCTTTATCTTGTTTCAACTTTTCCAAATTGGCTATATTAAATGCGATCCTTTTGAGTTTATTTTAAGTTGGCTAGCCCATCTGGTTAGTTTGGGCAAGTTTTTCCATTTGTGTAACCCTTTTAAAGAGAACTAATTTTAATTTCTCTGAATAAGACGACTCCATTTTCTTTTGAATTTAATACACTTCTAAACATTCATCTGGCAGCCATTCTATTTGCCAATTCCTTGACATTCTTGATGCCTAGTCCTTCCTCCTTTTTAGGCAATGTGCAATATTCCCATTTGACTTCGTCTTGATCCATGGATTTTCTCCCCACAAGAGATTTCTACATAGAGACTCAAGTTCTTTCAAATATGCGTCTAATGGTCTACAATAGCTCCAAAAGTAGCTCGCCATTGGGATAGTATAGTGGTTCAACACCATCTTCCTTCTTGCCATGTTTAGTACTTCCTCTTTTGCCATTTAACAAGTGTTATCTCTATCTTGTTCAAAACCCATTTTCACCTATCTCTATAGGGACCTTTTGTCCCATTGATACACCCAGTAGTCAAAATATTTCACCTTCTTCAAATGGTTTAAAACCTACTTCAAGAATCGAGTTAGAAACCACCTTTTTTACCATTAAAATGCCAATTTTGAGGTGGTTTACTACTACACTTGAAGCTTGGTGGTAGGTTTCAATGCACTCCCAAAATGAGGTTATATTTTGTTTTTCGTTGGTAGCCAGCACATTTGTATCATTTGCACACAATTCTAGATAAGTTTGTTTCCCATTGTCTAGATAATGTTTTTAATTTCCCCTTCCAAATCTTTTTTTTTACTAACCAAATCACGCCATTGCAAGCAATGCATATAGTAAAGGGGCCAAGGGGCACCCTTGTCTAATTGACCTAGTAAGAGTAAAGGTTTCTATAAGCTCCCCATTGATATTGATTCTTGCAGAGACATTCCCTAGCAGTGTTTTGACCATGCTACAAAATGGTTCCCTGCAACCCGTCTACTTCAACACATGCTTTTTTCAACTAAGCCAATCGCATGCTTTTCCAAAGTCAATGAAATCCTATTCAAATTCTTCTGCAAGCTCCATCCCTTCCTAGAAGAAAAAATTGGCATTTAGAGTAGATCTTCTTTGATGAATCTTTTTTGTTCCTTGCAAATCTAGTCCTTCATGTGGCTAGTTATTCTGAGAGTGATGGCTTTGGCAAAAACCTTATAGGCACTTATATCAAGGGGTAAATATAAGTACTAAAGGGCCGGTTGCGCGTGGTTGTAAATCAGCTATCCTGCCCTGATGTTCGGGTACACAACTGGTTAAATTATTTAACGTTCTGAGTTACCTCCAATAAGGTGAGTTTTTTTAGCAAGAACCGATTTTGTGAAGGTCCAATCAGCTTTATCGGGTTGAATCACCTGCCGAATCAACTTTTTAACCGACGATTTTACACCTGTTTAGGGCCAGATCACATTAGAGAGCTTTCTAGCTCTTCAATCGGTGTTTAACCGGTTGTGATTTTTAAGAAAAACTAATTATGATTTCGATTTGACGTTAAAAAGTTGATTGGATTCACGACGCGACAACCAAAGAGAAGGTACTGGCAAAAAAAAAATCCTTCAAATTTCGGATAATTTGAAACGTTCGATGGCTGCTCCTCCTATCTTGTCGAATCAATAATGATTGGTTATTACTTTTTTTAATCTCTGATCGCCTGTAAAAAGATCTGATTAAAAGACTAAATTACCGGCTGAAAGGCTGGACAGCAGCCATATACGACCGACTCGGCCCTTACCAGTGTGCGGGAAAGTATTTTTTCTAAGCTGGATCGATTTCCTCTTAATGAACATTCACACCGGATATATCAGGAAAACTTTCAAGTTTTACCGGATTTGTGTACTATTTTCTCGTAATTTCTACAGGTTTTACTTCCTTTTACCTTTACGATCAACTGGCTGACCTACAATCTCAACCGGCTCAAGACTAAGCTGAGGCACACCTTTCCCGCCCACTGGGCCCCTTACTGAGCAGAATTGCTGGTTAATGACTGCCACGCAACCAGGCCCTTAAGTTAAAATTAAGGTCTCCTGGCAACTTCTTGCTTTCAATTTTCTAGCTCCGATGTTCCGACAGGCAGCAGTCATTGCTTACGTCATGAGCGAAAGCGAGAAACCGTACAATTCTTCAGCACAAAGATTCGTTGCCGGTTGCAGGGCCCTGCAGATTTCCATGTGATCCCTTCGGACAGGCTGCAGTCATTGCTTACGTCATGAGCAAAATCGAGCCTGCTCAGTGCTCACGTTTCTCCCTCTATCTCTTTATATTTCTCTCTGTGTCTTCAACACTTCCACGTTCCATGTAAGTTTTGTAGCAGAACGTAATAGTCGCGTCTTGTCTGTGTGTTCTGCGTTTGGTGCGTAGCACGTAGTAAGGTAAGTCATGAGTTTATTGCCGAGTCATTTGATAACTGGGTCTGCAGGAGGTTTTCTAGGGGGTCGTACGTTCAGACACTCAGGCGAGACTGAGGGGAGAGTGCTACATCGCATCCGGCTGTCTCGCGCAGCTAGAAGAATCACTGCTGTCGAGTTTTGGCTCACAGGCAATTCGAGCTCATATGTCTTCGGCGTAACAAGCTCGGAGACTAGCACCTACGAGTTCACCCAGGACGAGAGGATTACAAGGCTCGAGTTTCGAACTCATCTATTTGGTAGTGCTGTAAGAGAGAAAAGCTTTTGTGTTTGCTGTGCAAATTACATATTAGAGGGCGGAGAGTGAAGCATGATGCCCGCGTCTTAGCTTTGTTTGTTGACTTCAGCGTCATAAGAACGGGGCTACCAGGGGAGATCAGGGAGAAGGGTGGGGGGGGATGGCAATGATCGTGTAATATGGAACAATTACTGGTACTTAATCAATGGATCTTCATTTTTCTGGAGCAGGCATAGCTGGAGTGTTTACCTGGAACAATATAGCGCGAGTACGCTTCTACACAAACAGAGGAAGATTGTTTGACTTCGGCTCAAGCAGCGAACCGTCAGGCCAGTGGTTTGGAGTGGATGTGGGGTCAGGCGTGTGCGTGGGCATAGGGGGAGGTGAGGCGAACGATGGCGCTCTTGCTAGGCTTAGCTTTGTGTTTTTGAGGAGTATACAGAGCGTGGCGTTCTCCTCTGTGGAGTATCCCACGATCAGTACCTCCACCATCAACACGACCTCCATCCTGGAGCCGTTACCGGACGCTTTTAAGAGTAACGACGATGACGAGCCCCTTCACCTGGTGCTGGCTGGCAGTCGCCAGTTCAAGACGACCTCCACGTGGACAACGGCACCTGCGGCAGCCGCCCTGGTGTCCCACCTAGCTGGCAATGATATTACAGTTAACGTCAGCTTGGGTATCAACACACCTACTGTAGTGCCCACCGGCCCTTCTGGCGCGTCCACCACTTTCCACTGGCAAACACTCCGCACCTTTCCCTCCTCCAATGCAATTCAGGGCTCCATTGCCCAGCTCACAGTCACTACCGATGAGTATAGTGTTTGGTGCCACATCACCGACACTGTAGCCCCTGCTCAGTTGCTCCCCAAACACGCTGCCCTGGTCGGGGAAGGTAGGATTTCTGCTCTCCGCTGCTCGGCAAGAATCCAAGTGCTAACTGATGGAGGGTATGGCTTACCAGTTGCTACCTTCTCGTTTCCGGTAGAAGTTCTCTACGACGGTCGAGCCCACTCGAATGTGCAAATCGTGTAATCTGTGGACTTCCTAATGAGTCCAGCTTTTTTTTTTTTTTTTGTGGAAACATGAAGTTGTATTAAAGTAAGTAAAAAAAAGGGGAAGGTATTACAAAATTGGACTATTACAGGAGTCCAGCCTAAACACATACTGAGCATTAACTGTGTTACATCATCATCTACTTTCTAGCTTGAGCTTCCATGGAGTTGAGTGTGCTAGTTGTTGGCTTTTCAAACATTGCTTGGAACATGGCTTCCCTTTTTTCCATCTTCCATCTCCGCTCTTCATGGATGAAAAATTTCTTCATTTCTATTCCCATTCCTTCGTACGGGTCCTCTTTCTTTTTCCTTGTTGTTTGATGTTTGCTGCGATCCTTGGCTAGCTGTTTTTTCTTTGCTTTAGCCTGCATCAAAAATGCAAATTTAAAACCATACATTGGGTCCTCCTGAACCTGTTCAAACACGAGCTTGTTCCGAGAGATCCAGATGTGCCATAAATACAAACTTTGAAGCCAATTCCAAATTACAGGATGCAGACCATAAATCTCTCCTAATATCAGTTCTTTCCAAGTTATCGAGGAGGGATGGAAAGGGGCAATGATTGTTTGTAGAAGATTCAAAGCTTGGGTATTGCTTTGGCAGTTCAGAAATAGGTGAGGAATGGTTTCCTCTTCTTTTTGACAGCGAGGACAGAGACCTGATTCTATGCCAATTTTCCTAGCTCTTGCATTGGTCCATAGTGCTTTCATCAAAATGAGCCACAACAGACAGGAGTGCTTAGGTTGTATGCTAGAGATCCAAATCATTTTGAATCTATATGTCCATTGACTCTGGTTCCAATTGAGATGCTATCTTTTGTTGAGTTTCTTACATAATTTAGAAGAATCAGCTTCCTTCTTCAGCATTGGGAGAAGTGGTTTCTCATTTAGCCAGCACACTCCCTTGTAGTTGAACTTCAGATTCAATTGGATGGCTTTACATATATTCGGACCCCAGTAGTTGATTCTCTGGTAAAGGAGAGTAATCTCTTCAGCACTGAGCTGAAATTGCTCCTCCAAGATGTTGAGGTCCTTCCAGCTCTTGGTATTGAAATTCCAAATATCAGCCCATTTATTAATGCCCTTCTTTGCCATCCTGAGGGCCATTTGAGTTTGGTCTGCTTCTATCACACCATGGAATATGCTGAACCAGATGGAATCAGAAGCAGCCCAGGTGTGAGTGAATTGGGCATTGGGGGAGATGCCAACCTGATCCTTAAATATAAACCACGCATTCCAAATTGTCTTCATGAGGTCAGAGCATCCCTTGATCAAGATCTTGATCTGACTGAAGGTAATTGTCATAGGGTCTATGTTTTTCCATCTAGTGAGGTGTGCTACATGGAAAGACTTGCAGCTATTCTTAATCAAAGCAGCCCAACTTTCATCCTCTATTTGGAAAGCTCGCGGGATCCATTTAGCAGCCATTCTGTCTGCTATTTCCTTGATATTAGGAAGACTTAGACCACCCTGATCTTTCGGCAGGATGCAGTCTTCCCAGGCTACTTTTGGGATCTTGAACTGTTCACTGTTACCAGACCACAGAAAGTTTCTGGACAGAGTTTCAAGATCCTTTAATCCTTTTTTGGAAGGACTCTAGCATGATAGGAAGTATATGGTAGAAGGAATGAGAATGTGCTTAAGCACAACCATTCTACCAGCATAGGAGCATTGCAATCCCTTCAAGTATTCCATCTTCTTCTTGACTTTGTTCATGGCCCAGTCCCACCGCTGCTTCAGGGAAACTCCAAACCCCATAGGGATCCCCAACAATCTGAAAACTTTCCCTTCCTCCAGCTCTTTGCATCCTGCATCCATAAGCCAAGAAGGGGGCGGTTTAATAAGAGTTTTGATTCCTGTTTTATTCGGGTTTACTATTGAACTTGAAGCTGCACAGAATTCTTGAATACACCGCCAAAAGGATTCAATGGAGGATGGATCATTATTAACTGATCCGTTTGTATCATCGGCAAACAAATTCAAAAACATTTGTTTGTTGTCCGGAAGGACTATGCCTTTGAGTCTTCCTTCTTTAACTTCTTCCTCCATAAGCCAGCCCAATGCATCTGAGGCAATTGCAAAGAGCAATGGGGCTAAGGGGCAGCCCTGTCTAATTGATCTGTAAAGAGGGAAGGAGGTAGACAACTCACCATTAATAGCTATTTTAGCACTAGCATTACCAAAGAGGGTGCTAACATATTTGATGAACTTGCCTCCTAGTCCCATATCTTGAAGGGACTGCAGCACAAAACACCAATCAAGTCTGTCGTAAGCCTTATCAAAATCAATTTTAAAGAAAAGAAAATCTTGTTTCATTTTCTGAGCATATTCAAATCCCTTCCAAAGGCTAATGATGGCATCTAGAATATGCCTACCTTTGATAAATCCATTTTGTTATTTTCTAAGCCACCCATCAAGATGTGGACCTAGTCTCCTAGCTAAGGTCTTTGCAAAGATCTTATAAGTAGATGAAAGACAAGTGATAGGTCTCCAATTAGAAAGTATAATTTTCTCATCCCTCTTATGTATTAAGTTAATCACCCCCTGATTAATGTTAGCTGGCAACGCCCCGTGTTTGACAGATTCCTTCCAAACCTGTATCAATGGCCGAATGAGGACTTCTTTAAACTCCTTGTAAAATTCATTTGGGAGACCATCCAGCCCTGGGCTTTTGCCATTGGCTAAACTATCAATGGTATCTGATAGTTCAAACTCTGTAAAGTCTGAGTCCATAATTCTGGCCAATGATGGGGGGACTACTTTGGGTCTTATCCTAGAGATTTTGGCTCTAGCCTGGGTGGTTTCTTGTGACTGCTGCCCTGGGGGGGCAAAAATTTCCTGGAAGAAGATACGAGCTGTCTCTAAATTCTCTTCCTTGGAAGCAGCAGTGGTACCATCTTTTTTAACCAGCATGGGGTCCAGATCTTTCTCTTTCTTTTTTTTTATGAAACTGAACATTTCTTTAGTAGGCGTATCTATCTTCCCTGCCCACCAGGTTCTAAGGTAGAGCCTAATGTTCTCAGCCTCCTCTTCCTCTATTCTCCTCAGATTTTCCTTGATCTCCAAAATCTGGCTTGGAGTATCCTGGCACCCTAGATCAACTCTGCTTTCTAGATCCTTGAGCAATTTGTATCTATCCTCTCTTTCTTTCCTCCTTTTATTGATCTTCTCCCTTTTTTTTCTTTTAATAGGGCTTGAGTGGCCGTTATTGCTGTTGACCAATCTCTTGCAGGGCTACTGTTCTGTCCAAATAGATTTTCCCATATTGCATGAATTTGTTCCTTGATTTTTTCATCTTTAAATAGGGAGGGATCCATATGGAACCACCCAGATCTAATTATATCAGTATTAGAAGAGAAGAAAATTGAGAGCGGATAATGATCAGACATTACCAAGTCTTTGCTTACGTTACAATTGGTATTGGAGAAGGTGGAGAGTAAACTTGAAGAAACATAAGCTCTATCCAACCTTGCTTTCCTTAGGGCAGAACCTTTTTGGTTATTAGCCCAAGTATAGCCTGTGTTGATGCTGGTGTCCAATAGTCCGTGGAAGGTTACAAGCTCTTGCCAGGCTTGCTTCTCTAGCCCTGCTAGAACTTGACCTTTACCTTGAAACCTGTCAGCTCTGCTTTCAACCATATTAAAATCACCTACAAGAATTAGAGGAAACTGAATCCTTACCAGAGACTTCCAAAGCAGAGCTCTTTCTGATGCCAAGCAGGGGGCATAGACTGATACAATAGCTATTTCTTCTCTTTCTTTAAGATGGACAGCTACCTATTTATTGCTAGGATCTACTGAAATTTGATGAACTAGGTTAGAAATCTTGATATTAACACCAATAACAGTGCCTCCTCTTCCTGATGAGTGGTTCGAGGCATACCATTCATAATCTTGAGCAATTTTTTTTGCATTGACCTCCAAGCCAGATCCATAGACCTTCACCTCTTGGAGGCACAGTAAATCAGGTTTGGATCATTGATCATTGATCCACTTTCTGATAACATTGGCTCTGGCTGGGTCGGTCAGACCTTTACAATTGAAAGAGATTATTTTTAAAGAGTTTAAAATCATGACAACCTATTTTTTATTTTTGTTTTTCTTAGTACCCAGCGTATTTTTCCCAAACGGGTTACTTTCACTCTGGCCTACTTTAGATATTCTTCTTTTATTAATTTTGTTACTATCTTCTTTTTTTTTAGGACTGAGAGTAAACTCTGGATGCATGAACTGGACATCATCCTCATTGTTTTCTTCTCCTTCCTCGTTTTGCATGTCTTCAATTTTTTCATTAAGATTAGGAACAGAGTCTCTATTCTGAGAGTTTTCAACAACCTCTTCTTCCTCCTCAGAGTCATTGGAAGTACCTCCTTCTTTCGAAACTCCTTCTGCAGGCTGTGGGCCTACTGAGTCATCAGGAACTTCAATAAGAAGAGGGGAGTATCTGTTGCTATTCCCATTTGTTTTTTTATTCTGGTTGTTATTATTAACATGAGTAGGTTTTTTCCCCTTCTTTTTGGCGGCTTGGAAGCCATCCTTAGAATTCTGTTTGTCTTCCTGGGCAACCCCTTCTTTCTGTTTCATCTCTGGACAGTGCCTAATGTAATGACCAACCTTCATGCATTTGAGACCATAAAACAATAAAACCATAGAGTTAGAGCCATTATGTATCATCGATAAAAAAAAACAGAAAATCTTTTAATTAGATAGATGCTATAGAATATGCTCAAATTTCTTGAAAAAGAAAGGGGAGATGGAGCACACGCCCCTCCATCTCCCCTTTTTTTTACACGTGTCTGAGATTTTTTCCTCTCTCTCTCTCTCTCTCTATATATATATATATATGTTGCGCATGCTAGTGGTTGGGGCTAAACCTGTGGCTCATGGATTGGCTTGTGTAGAGGCGGGTTTGTGTCGGGTGCGGATGGGCTGCTGCTAGCGATGGGCAACGTGGAGAGGGGTGACCAGTAAGAGGGAGGTGCGCAGGGACCAACCGTTAAGGGGAGCTCTTATAAGGGTAGGGCAGGCCCCACAGGGGGGACCGTTTAAGGGTAGTAGCAGAGCGGAATAATGCTAGAGAAAAGGGAGGTGGTGGAAACGCCGGAGATGCAAAGGTGGAGGGCAGATAAATGGGCGCAGAGGGGAAAGTAGGAAGGAGAGGGTGGGGAGGCAGAGAGAAAGGGCGTGTGGAGAGAGAGAGAGAGAGAGGGAGAGAGAGAGAGAGAGTGTGTGTGTGTGTTTATTATATAATATAATATAATATATTATGTTTATATAAAATAATGGAGTTTAGGTTTTGAACTCTAGGAAGGAAGAAAGAGAAGAAAGAAAGAAAAAGATAGAGAGGGAGAATTTAGAGAGAGAAATTGTAAAAAATAAAACCATAATAATTTTTAATTTTAAAAATAAAAAATATTAGTGGAAGAAAATATAAAATAACTATTATTTTATAATTAAAAAATTTATATATACCTTTGAACTATTAATTATTATGCCTACCCGATTGATGAAAGTGAAAATCAACTAATCCACAAAACAAATGCCAAGGAGTATTCGAATTTGTATTTGAAAAAATTTTCATGACATGTGAGGCACTGGACAAAGAGTTCTCTAGATATTTTAGTCGATGGCATGTGCGCATTCTCTCTCTCTCTCTCTCTCTCTCTCTCTCTTTCTTTCTCTCTATGTGTTCAATTTTTTGCGCGGCAGTATTGTAGCGGATTGGCGCTTTGTGTGTGGTCTGTGAGTGGGTGTTGGTGATGCAACCCTCTTGAGTAATGCAGTCAAGGAAGCGGTACTGCAGCGTGTTGTGGGGGTTTGTGTTTTGCCTGCGAGTGGGCGGGTGTGATGGACAGTGGGGAGTGGGGCGTGGATGGTGAGGGGAGGTAAGATGTAGCGAGAAGGTTGTGGAGGTGGTGGGGAGAAATGGGCGATCGAGAGAAGTAAAGATGGGGTGGGGAGAAGGTAGGGAAGTAGCAGGGGGCTGAGGAAGATGAGAGAGAAAGAAGGAACGATAAACAGAGATTGAAATTAGGAGAGAGGTAGAAAAGAAGAAAATATTCTGAAGGGATTAGGTGAATGAATTAATAGGGATTTTTAACGCTGAAGCCATTATGCTAAAATTAATTATGAGTACTCGAGAAGAGAAATTCAAAAATTAAATCCGTGGATAAATTTCAAATTTTAAAAGAAAATTTTTTATGGACTAAAATCTTACACAGATAAAGCAAGTAACACCTAATTGAATTGAATTAGTGCCGTAGTGTACTTAAAATATCTTAGTAGATTTATTGTAACTTATTAATAATTAAATTTGATTTTTTATTAGAAAAAAAAGATATAAGCGGTTCGTACAGAGATGACACCAATAAGAAATCGACTTGTCTTTCTGTCCTAGATACCTTCCTCCTCCTTTTGGTTGTAGAAGACTTGAACTTTGAAATTACAACACACGCATACACCCAACCTTGTATGGTAGAGGCACCCATCTATCTTTTCCTCCCACTCTTTTTCTTTCTCTTTCTACTATACACAATGATAAACACAAATCTTCCTGTCACCTTTTTTCTCTTAAGGCCATCAATACCCAAATCGGACTAAGAAGCTTGACAAAATGTACATACTTCCTACATGCCTTGTTCGTTGGTGTCCAAATTTGGGGAGGGGAGAGAGAGAGAGAGAGAGAGAGAGAGAGAGAGAGAGAGAGAGAGAGAGAGAGAGAGAGAGAGAGAGAGAGAGAGAGAGAGAGAGAGAACTAGGTAGTGCTATATTAAGAAGTTTATATAAACATATATTTGTACACAAAAGAAAGATAACATGGAAACAAAGTTTTTCCTGTAGGATTCAACAAATTTTTTTTTCTGAATGCTTATTGTGGGCACCCATTCTCCCATTAAAAAAAAGAGAAGGAAGAGAAGGGGGGGGGGGACTCCCTTTTTTTCTTAAAAGTTTTGATTCTCTCTCTCTCTTTCTCTCTCTCTCTCTCTCTCTACTTTTTTGGCTCAACGCTATTCAACATCTAGGCTTTGGATATCTGCTACGGCCTTGCACAAGTTCTCTCTCTCTCTCTCTCTCTCTCTCTCTCTCTCTCTCTCTCTCTCTCTCCTCCCCCGCAAGTGCAGAATGGTCTATGTATAAAGCTCAAGTTTATGAGCTTGGTGGTTTCTCTAGGTGGCAACGGTAAAAAAGTTTCCCCCAATTGTCAAATTTCCCAACCTCTGTTGGCTCCTTTTTGCATGAAGAAGGGACTGCGCGACCCGAACCCTTTGTTAGATTTTCAATCACTGAAGGTTTCTCACAATGGAATTCGCATTGGCTGTATGAGGCGAACACATGAAGCCCCTCCCCACTTTCAGATCCAAAAGGCCATGTTAATGAAAATTGACACATGGCAAAAATACAAGGCCCCAACCACTTACTAATCCTAAGCTAGGAAGCTTGGAATTTATCCACGGCTTGCGAAGAAATAGAAAGAGAGAGAAGTCTCTCTCTCTCTCTCAACTTTGTCTTTTCAAATATTTTTCTTAATGCTTTTAAAATTCATGTAATATAAGATGTGTATATTAAAAATGTATAAAATATATAATATATGTTATATCATTTAAAATAAACTGAAAAGTTATGTAAAATAAATTGAAAAGTTAAAATAGCCTGCTTCTATCTGTTAACGCTATAAACTTGAGAAACAATCTAATTATTTATATGAGAAGAAGCTAGATAATTAAAAAAATATTAATCAAAAAATTTAATATACATGTTAGTTTTTCGTATACCATAGTAAAATCTCTTTCTATTTTTTATTTTTGTACAACAAATTCTCACCTCTAACTTTTTTCCTTCTCACAAATAATAGATCAATCTCATATAGCCTTGCCTCTAATAGGATGGATATATATATATATATATATATATATATATATATATATATATATATATATATATATATATATATATATATATATATATATAGTTTTGTTTTGAAAAAATGAAAAACAAGAAGTTTTTCAGTTTCAAGTCCATACGTTATTGTTTCTTCAGAAATGAGAAATAAATATATTAATTTGATAATAAGATGTATTTAAATTTTTTAGAATTTACAAAAATCAAATAAAAAAATTTATCTCATGTAATGACTCGTATGTTTATTCTATCTATGGAGAAAAGATCATGTTTTTAATAATACCTTAATTATTTTATTTGAAAGAATAAAAAAAAGTATGAGTGTTTTGCCTCCTATATTGAACGTTTTATCATGGAGTGAGGGTAATGGGATCGACAGAGAAGAAGTGTTCCCGCGTCCGTTCCGGGGGGGGGGGGGGGTTCCCGACTATCCAAAAAAAACTCGGACTAAACAAAAAACTTGAGCCAAAGATTAAAACTCAAGCATAAAAATAAAACTTGGGTAGGGTGAAAGCATGCTACGGTGTACCCATTTAGTAGTGAATTTGGCAAAAAATGAAAGGGTATTGTTGATACCTATAGTACTATTTTTGGCGGTAATATATTGAAAATTTAAATTTGTAAAATTAAAGATAGTCTTGCAGTTCAAGAAATTGTATACGTGCATGGTAGTTTAATGTTGATTTTCTTGGATGTTGCTCGTTTCCCTTCTCTGTATGGCGTCTTTTTTCTCTGTTTCTCTCTCTCTCTCTCTGTCTATCTCACTCTCTCCATATCCTTTTTTCTCTGATCTAAATATGGAGGATTCAATTAAGCACCCATGCATCTCTGTTGGATCATCGACAATTGAATATTCAAAGTGCTCTAAAAGGAGCAAGCGGGCTCTTGCTTTGTCTATAGTGTGCTACTTCTTGAAGATTACTAGTAGTTTTGATGAAGAAGGACGGTCAGAAATTTTTAGTAGGATTGTAAGACATCCTAAACTAGAAGGCATTATCAAGAAGACAATGTCTCCAAACCAGCAAATTTTGGAGGTAATTGTAGAGAACATGAAGACATCATTACGCATCGTCAAAGGCATGGAAAGTGCGGAGAAGCTAGCTGCAAAGAGAGTAGCACTTCACATGGCTGCTAACTATGCACGGAAACATCAATACAGTGATAGGAGAATTGCTAAAGCCCTTGGGGTCCAGCCAAGAAATGTAAAAAAGCAGTGTGCTGATTTACAAGCTAAAACATTCAAATGGGTGGGAGAAGGGTGCAAACGTAGAGTTGATTGTCTAAGTGAAGAGGTTGTTCACTTTGTTACTCAGTTTTGGACAAACAACACAAGGGTTTCTCCAAATAAGAAGGATGTTTGCAGGCAGCAGATAAGTCAAAAAACCTACAGATTTCATCCCTCCCATTACTTGGAGCTAGCCAAGGTATACCTCAAGCATGATTCAAAGTGCCTTTACCTCTTTTTTTAATGAGCTGTTTCATTTTTTAACATTATCATAGCTAAAATAAAACTAGAATGCAGATCCAAACTTCTCTACTCATGCTCTTAAATTTCATCGTTACAAAGTTGGCAGATCCTACCTCTCAAGCATTACCACCAACCTATTTCATTTTCTTCTCTAGATCAAATGAAGATTATTATTATGATCTATCTAATAGCATTGTCAGTACTACCTAGCAAAATCACCATTATAGTCACTTCAAGTACTATTAATAATGTCGTAGTTCATACTTACTAATCTTCATTTTGTACATTTTGTACTGTTAATGCAGACAGATTTTTTCATGAACTTCAAAGAGCAACATCCCTCACTTGACATTGGATTTTGCGCTTTTCAAAGTCTGAAGCCTTTTTTAGTTAGAAAGCTTAAGGAGAGAAACACATGCTGTTGTGTTTAGCATACAAGAATTGATTCACTGCGGCTTGCTATAAATACCATGAAAATCAACAAAAAATCAATACATGGAGATGCATGTGATTGCTCGTGTATGGTTTGCAGGCCAAATGAGGAGGAAAAGTGTAGTGCCTCTACAGTCACCTTTTCTTCCGTGTTAGAACTGTGGAGGTTGGCAGTATGCCCAAAGGAAGAGTTAGCTGAGTGGCACAAGCTTGCATGCTTAATGCGAATGTGTAAGCAGTGTTCAAAACCTTTATATTGTCCTTGTGAGCTTGATGTGGCAAATCAAGAACTGGTAAAGTGGAAAACTTTTGAGTATGTCACGGAGGACATAGGAGGAGGTCAAATGAGGATGCACATAAAGCAAGTATACAAGGAGACACCTGCAAAAGACATTATCCCAGGGTTTTTACAGCATTTGAATGTGTTCATCCCTCATAACTTTCAAAGTTATTGGCAAAATTTTCAGTTCAAGGAATGCTCGAAGAATTTGCCAAATGATGCGGTGATGTCTATTGTCAACTTTGCCGAGAATTATACCTTTAAGGTGCAAAACAAAATCCAATCCATGCATTGGTATAATGACAAGTGTATAGTAATGGTATAGATTTGCTATTAGAAGGAGGATAGAAATTTAAAGGAGGAACCTATCTTTTATATTTCAGATGACAAACAGCATGACACTTTGTTTGTTTAGCATTGTTTTAAGATTCATTATGAACGTCTTGTGTCTTGAGGATTGAAGTTTAAAAGGCATTGGGTATGGTCAGATGGAGCAGCATCTCAATTAAAGGTAGCACGGCCATTTTACTTTATGGAAAGGTGAGGTTTTGCAAAATTTTTGCAAATTTGTTTTTTTGTGCTCTATCAGATTTGCATCATTGATATTTGTTACTCCTTATTCTAGTACTCTGGTTTATTGCTCAATGTAAGTATCATGTGACTATGCACTTTAGTAGTATACTTTATAACTCTATTTCGGTACTATAAATTAGGAATCTCTTGTGTTAGTGCTCCATTCTAGTACTACATCCATTATAATACCTTGTACTAGTAATCTTCTCTATTAGAACTAATATTTTTTAGTACTTTATACAAAAATTATATTTTAGCTCTAATGTAGGCCTATTAATTCTTTTTAGTACACTTTGTAATGTATCTTAGTTTATTCTAGTACTATAAACTAGGAATCCTGTGTTAGTAGTCCACTTTAGGACTATATCTATTTTAGTACTTTAGTACTGATCCATTTAAGTAGTTTATCCAAGAACTATATTTTACTTCTAATGTAGTACTACTAGCACTTTTCAGGAGACTCTTTGTATTGAATCTTAGCTTTCTTCAATACTATAAATTAGGAGTCTCCTGCATTTAGTACTATACCCATTCTAATACTGTGTATTAGTAGTCTTCTTTGTTAGGACTATTCCATTTTAGTACTTCATCCAAGAATTCTATTTTAGTTCTAATGTAGTACTATTCACACTTACTAGTAGAGTCTTTGCACTGTATCTTAGCTTATTTTAGTACTATATATTAGGAGTGTCCTATGTTAGTACTCCATTTTAGTACTATATCCATTCTAAAATAGTGTGTTACTAGTCTTCTCTGTTAGTATTTATCCAATAGTGTAGTACTTTATCAAATAGTTCTAAAAAGGGTCTATTGGAGTACTATTAGAACTAATTAGTACAATCTTTGTATTGTATCTTAGCTTATTTCAGTACTAAAAACTAGGAGTGTCTTGTTTTAGTACTCCATTTTAGTTCTAAATCCATTCTTGAACAGTGTAGTACTAGTCTTCTCCGTTAGTATTAACCCAATTCACTACTTTAACGAAGAATTCTATTTTATTTCTAATGAAGGAGTATTAGTACTAAATAGTAGACTTCAAATAAGGACTATTAGTACTAATTAGTAGAGTCCTAATTTTAGTACTCCATTTTAGGACTATCCATTCTAATACTGTATGTTGGTGGTCCTCTCTATTAGTACTAATCCATTTTAGTACTTTATCCAAAAAGTCTATTTTAGTGTGTTAGTGCTCTGTGTTAGTGCTGTATGTAGCTTGCTAGTGTGTTGCTTTTTGAGAAGGTTGTGCCAACTGATAGCGTCTTTAGCAAGGATGAAAAGACTGATACTATCAAAGCTACCAAGGGTCATGGTTACCAGTGTGTGGTGAGTAGGTGAAGAGCTACAAGGCTACTTTTCAAGACACACCGTGGTCTCGGCAAGATTGCATGTATCGGAGCATGGCACCCTGCTCATGTGTCCTTTAATCTGGCCAGACTTGGGTAAAGAGGTTATTACCAAAGTAGTGATGAGCAAGAAGGTTTACAAGATTGGCAAGGCTGGGTAGGAGACTCACAAGGCATGTACTAAATATGACCCATTTTAGTATTGTATCCACTCTAACATTGTGTAATAGCAATCTTATCTGTTGGTAACAATCCATTTTAGTACTTTATCCAAGAATTCTATTTTACTTCTAATGTAGTACTACTAGTTTTTATTAGTAGACTCTTTGTATTGTATCTTAGGGTAATTCATATCTATAATTAGGAGTCTCTTGTGTAAGTACTCCATTTTAGTACTATATCCGTTCTACTACTATGTCGTGGTTGTCTTCTCTCTTAGTATTAATACATTTTAGCACTTTGTTCAAGAATTGTATTTTAATTCTAATAAAGTAATATTGGTTTTAATTAGTGCTAAATTTTAGTACTCTGTGTACTAAATACAATGACTGTGTTGATCAGTGATTATCTGTCCTAGTGCTATGTTAGTACTCTGTGTTAGTTCTCTATATAGCTTGCTAGTGTGTTGCTTTTTGAGAAGGTTGTGGCAACTGATAGTGTCTTGAGCAAGGATGAGAAGACTGATACTATTGGAGCTACCAAGGGTCATGGTTTGGTGCGCAGATCGGTCGCAGTATGCTCACATAGTGAATCTCGGAAGGTCCCCAAGAACAATGAACTCTACCTTTTTGCATAAAAAACAATGTAAAAGCATGAACGACAAGAAGAAGAGACGAATTGGGTTCAATCTCCCCCCATGCCTTGTGTGAGCGCTTCACAAAGCATGTATTTTATGTATATTTCCATCTTCATGCTTAATAATAGCCCAATTTTACAAAAATATGACAAGCTTTTAGCTTTTGAGTTTACTTTCTACAAAAATAGAAAATAAAGCTAATGGATGGTGCCCATGGAATCTGGCACGCCCAATCTCAATGTCCAAATAGAAATAACATATCCGTGCGCATAGGCGCATACAAAATAATAATCAATAATCAATGTCTCAATAGACATAACAAAATATAGGCGTGGCGCCTATCAAAATATAATCCAAAGGTCGAATACTCGCTAGACTCCAATGCTTTCCTCCGCCACTGCTGCTATCTCTACACATCAACTGAAGTATTCACAATCGTTAGTAAAATAATACAATTAAACCGACAAAAGTGAATACCTAGCAGTCTTCAGCTACATAAATAAATCAACTGGTTAGAAATAAATCCTAACCTTAATTTATTACGAGTGCGCACTCTAAACTCATAAACGTTTATTAATTTAATATGCATTTTGCGGAATCACCCGCTATGGAATCACCCATGTACACACTAAATTAATGAAACGCCCGAAAAGGATAGGCGTCCCCATCAACTTCTCGCACAAAGAATCCTCTTTGTGTATGAGCCCCGGTCATCTAAGTTTACGGAATCCACCGTAAAACCTCACGGAATCCACCGTGGAATATGCCTCCTGGCATCATACCCCCGGGGTGGGATAGCAATTGACCTCAATTGCTATTAGCTCAATGTGGAGCTAACAGAGTGGGGAAAGTATTTAAGTCTCTAGCGTGCATCCATTGTGCTTCCTCTACAGGATGGCTCTTAAATTTAACTAGATATCTAGAATACCTTCGGCCAGTTCTAGTGGTCATGTAGTCAGTGTCTATGATGGCTTCTGGTTCAAGTATTTCAGTCTCTTCCTCTAATAAAGGTGGGTTTTCATAAACAGGGTGGACAGGTAATTGGCCTCTAAATGGTCTCAATAAACTAATGTGAAATGTATTGTGAATTTTCCAATGAGATGGTAATTCTAACTTAAATGCATTATCATTAATCTTATGAATGATTCTAAATGGTCCATAGAATCTAGGAGCTAATTTGACAACTGGATGTCTATCTACACTTTGCAGTCTACGTTTTTCTATTCTAAGCCAAACATAATCATCAACTTTGAAATTCATAGCTTGTCTTTTCTTGTTGGCTTGTTTAGTATATGATTGTTGGGCTTTAGCAATCATATCCTTAACCTCATCAAAAATACTATTATGCATAGTAGCAATATCATCAGCACTCTGAATTCTATTAGACAAAGATGCAATAGGTGTAGATAATCTATATCCATAAATGACTTCAAAAGGTGCTTTCTTTGTAGATGTGTGCGGTGTATTGTTATATGCAAACTGTAATAAATGCAAATGAGTGTCCCATGTCTGAGGTTTAGAGATAGTATATGCACGTAAAAGATCTAAAATGGTGCTGTTTGTGGCTTCTGTTTGTCCATTTGTTTCTGGATGAAATGCAGATGAGAAATCAATCTTTGTGCCTAGATTTGCAAACAGTGTAATCCAAAAATTGTTACAAAATCTAGAATCACGATCTGAAATAATCACTTTTGGCAATCCATGGTTAGTAAAAACAGTTTTCAAAAATAGCTGTGCTGCTTGTGATGCTGTTAAAGTTTTCTTACATGGAATGAAATATGCTTGCTGACTAAATCTATCTACAATTGTCCAAATCATATCATGGTTAGATTTAGTATTTGGTAAACCAGTAATGAAATCCATAGAAATATGTTCCCAAGGTTTAGATGGAATAGACAAAGGCATTAATAATCCATACTGTTTACCATGATGTCTCTTTATTCTTTGACAAATCAAACATTCAGAAACGAAATTAGATACATCTGCATCCATATGCGACCAATAAAAATCTTCAGTTAACATGCGTAATGTAGATATGATACCTCTATGACCTTGATATGGGGGACAATGAATTTCATTCAAAACAAAAGATCGGAATGGAATAGTAACACACAGTCTCTTTTCAAAAAACATAAATCCATCATTATATGACAATGAATCAACAGGAATGAAATTATTTTGAACTAATTTTTGCCAATCAGAATGAAAAGTAAGATCCTGGTGATATGTATGTTTCATAGCAATCAAAGAATCAAAAGATATGACAGAAATATTATGAATTGCAGGTCTTCTACTCAATGCATCAGTAACTACATTTTCTTTTCCAGGTTGGTATTGAATGATAGGATGAAAACTTTGAATGAAGGAAGCCCATTTGATATGACGGTCAGAAATTTGGGGTTGGCTAAGTAAATGTCTAATGCTTTGCTGGTCGGTCTTTATCATGAATTCTGAACCCATTAAGTAGTGTTTCCACTGTTTTAATGCTTGTACAAATGCTAATAGTTCTTTGTCATAAGTGGAATATTTGAGCTCAGAGGGTTTCAGCTTAGAACTAGAATATGCTATTGGATGATTGTCTTGCATTAGTACGGCTCCTATTCCTGATCCGCTAGCATCGGTCACAACTAGAAAGAATTGTCTATTAAAGTCAGGCAACTGTAAAACAGGGGCATTGGTTAATGCACGTTTCAGTAAGTCAAAAGATTTCTGCTAAGTCTCAGTCCATTGATAAACAATTCCTTTCTTGAGAAGTTTGGTTAATGGTAAAGCAAGTAATGAAAAATTACGTACAAACTTCCTATAGAAACTAGCAAGACCAAGGAATGAGCGTAACTCATGCACGTTTTTAGGAACAGGCCAATGCAATATTGCATCAATTTTCTTAGGATCAACTTTAATTCCTTCTTTTGATACAATATGACCTAAATACTCAATTTCTGTCTTAAAGAATTCACTCTTTTCAGGATTTGCAAACAATTGATTTTCTTTCAGTAATTGAAAAACTAATGATAAATGCTCATAATGCTCTTTTTCACTTTGACTAAACACCAAAATATCATCAAAGAAAACAATCACACAATACTGATATTTCAGAAAGATACGGTTCATCATTCTACTGAAAGTGGCAGGTGCATTAGTCAATTCGAATGGCATGACTAAGAATTCATAATGGCCAAACTGTGTTCTGAATGCAGTCTTAAATATGTCAGATTTATCTAGCCTCACCTGATGATATCCAGACTTAAGGTCAATTTTACTAAATATAGAAGATCCTTGCAGTTTGTCTATAAGGTCATCAACTCTAGGTATAGGATACCTATTCTTTACAGTGATCTTATTTAAAGCTCGGTAGTCAATACACATACGATAAGTATTATTCTTTTTCTTGACTAAGAGTCCAGGTGCACCGAATGGAGAACTGCTAGGTCGAATTAAACCTCTATTTAGTAATTCTTCAACTTGACTCTGGATTTCTCTTTGCTCTATTTGATTGTGCCTATATGGTGCTTTGCAAGGTGGTTGTGTGCCAGGGATTAAATCAATCTTATGGTCTTCTGGTCGTGAAGGTGGTAAACCTGGTGGTAGATCTTCTGCAAAACAGTCCTTAAAATATGCAAGAAATTCCTTATGCCTAGGGTGCATATGATTTTCCTTTGCTTGCAATTCATTCACCCAAATAAGATATGATTTAGTACTCTTGCGTAATGCACATTTTGCTTGAGTATGCGAAAGCAGTGGAAAAACATTAGATCCATGCATACCATATAATGTAATAGATTTTCCTTGAAAATTAATATTCATTGTGTGGGTGGAATAATCTATATTTGGATTATGCTGGTGTCTCCAAGGCATTCCTAAAATAATGTCACTTGACTGTAATGGGACAACTAAGAAATTTCTTCTTTCAATATATGAACCAATTTGAACCTCTAAATCTTGTACTTCTTGTGTGCCATTGTACCTAGTGCCTAAAAATGCAGCTTTTATGCGATAATGCGTAGGTACAGTCTGTAATTTCAATTCCTTTACCAATTTTGCTGAAATAAAGTCACGAGTACTATCGTCATCATGCAAGATAGTTCTTTCCTTTCCATGCACCAAACATTTCATAGTCAATAATGAATGTGGAGTAGGCATACCTGGTAAAGTGTCGGAAGTAGTAGTAGTATCATCCTCATCTTCAGTGAAATCAGGCATATCCTCATGCTCGTCTTCGTCCATGGCTCCAAGATAGTTGATTTGTGCTGGTGGCTTCTTTGAATGACAATTTGCTGCGAGATGCCCAGGTTGGTGACACTTATAGCATACTATTGGCTTGGCTTTGGTTACATTATTTGCAATGGCTGGAAGTCTAGGTACATTTGGATTTGCTTGTGGAATAGGCTTAGGATTTGGATTGACATTGGATGGTAATGCAGGTGGTTTAGCCCAATTCTTGCGGAAAGATGGTGATGAGAAATGACCTGGATTAAACCTTTTAAAATTGGAATTGAATTGTTTAGATCCATAATTACCATTGGCTTGGAATTGCGGTGGTCGTCTGTCTCTTCCGCGTAACTTATCTTCAGTGTCGTGGGCTAAGGAGATGGCGTCTTCAAGGGTAGCAGGCTTGAACATGTTCACTTCAGTGTAGTAATGTCCAAGAAGTCCAGACATATACTTCTGCTTATGTGTCGTCTCTGGTACGTCTTCAAGCATGCGTAGCTGTAGGAGTGCATTCCAAAAACGCTCTGTATACTGTGGAATAGGCTCACGATCCCGTTGTTGAAGTAAATCCCATTGCTTGATAGCCTTCTCATGAAATTGCGGTGGAAGGAAATTCTGCATGAACTTCTTCTTGAAATCTTCCCAAGTAGCAGGACATTCTATGCTCTTGCGTACTACAGTCCACCAAAGTGATGCTCTGTCTACCAAATGATTAGTAACACACTTGATTTTATCTTTTTCTGGATAGGTTTCCTCATGGAAATAGTCATCAAACTGGCTAATGAAAGATAAAACAGTCTTTCCTTCTCGTATGCCATTGAAAGTGCGAAATTTGAAACTTCGTTTACTTATCTTTGATTCCTTGCAAATGGTTTGTGCTTCAAGAGTGGCATTGATGGTACGTCGAATCAAATCTTCAGCTTGAGGTTCTTCTTTGTCGGTAGACGCTCTTTGTAATTTTGTCAATTGCGCTTGCAATGCTTGCCTAGCCCTTCGTTCTTTTTCCAATTGCAGCATGATTAGATCTAGCTTTTGTTCCATGGTAGGCTCAGGTAGGTCGTCTTCAGCCATAGGATCATCCATATGTGGGGTCGTCATCCTGTAAAACTCAATAAATCTTTCTCACTCAAAATCAGATTAGCGGGATGAGCGTAGCTCAAATTCGGGGTTACAAGGCTATGTATTTTTGGGTATTTCTTTCTCAATTATCAGAAAATCTGCAATATTTCCATCTTCATTTGCTGAAAATACTTCAGTGAACCTGTAGATAGGTAGAACACTTTGCCACGAACAACTTTCCAGTTCAGAATTTTTGCGCAAGAACAAGCCTTTTAGGAGTTTTGAGCATTAGTCAGTTCTGACTCCAGTTGACTAGTCTGACTTGCAGAGTTGCAGACTTAGCCGACTTACAGAGTTGTAGACTTACAGAACTTAGGTCGACTTGATGAACTTGCAGGACTTGATTCCAATCGACTTGCAGAACTTGACTTTTGATTCGCAGGACCTGGAGTTTGGTGACTTTCTTGCCCTGTGTGACTTGCAGAAACCTTGCTTTGACTTAGGAGATTAAGCTTGAAAAGCTTAAACAGTAGGTCGTCTGATTTCATGGGGGGGGCGTTTTTCAGCACGGCGCGAAAAACACGGAACCCCCTCAGATACCACGATGAAAAAACTGAAGCTTTAAGCTTCTTTTTAAAGCTTATAAGCTTAGCAATTAAGCTTTGAAAAAGTTGGTTTATGAATTTGCTCACTGTATAACCACGACTTGATGAAGGAGATGGATGCGTGGTCCTCCGCCTACACAGCCTGGTCCTTCGCGATCTGACAGTAGAAACATGGGTTCTTGATCGCCAGAAGTCTGCCTGTATCGACGGTTCACGATGAGATTGACTGTAGAGCCCGATCGTTCCTGGAGCTCCGCCTTCGCTCGAGATGGGTAGCGATTGGAAGCTCTTGATCTCAGCTCCGCTCTGATACCACTGGTGCGCAGATCGGTCGCAGTATGCTCACGTAGTGAATCCCGGAAGGTCCCCAAGAACAATGAACTCTACCTTTTTGCACAAAAAACAATGTAAAAGCATGAACGATAAGAAGCAAGAGACCAATTGGGTTCAATCTCCCCCCATGCCTTGTGTGAGCGCTTCACAAAGCATGTATTTTATATATATTTCCATCTTCATGCTCAATAATAGCCCAATTTTACAAAAATATGACAAGCTTTTAGCTTTTGAGTTTGCTTTCTACAAAAATAGAAAATAAAGCTAATGGACGGTGCCCATGGAATCTGGCACGCCCAATCTCAATGTCCAAATAGAAATAACATATCCGTGCGCATAGGCGCATACAAAATAATAATCAATAATCAATGTCTCAATAGACATAACAAAATATAGGCGTGGTGCCTATCAAAATATAATCCAAAGGTCGAATACTCGCTAGACTCCAATGCTTTCCTCCGCCACTGCTGCTATCTCTACACATCAACTGAAGTATTCACAATCGTTAGTAAAATAATACAATTAAATCGTTAAAAGTGAATACCTAGCAGTCTTCAGCTACATAAATAAATCAACTGGTTAGAAATAAATCCTAACCTTAATTTATTACGAGTGCGCACTCTAAACTCATAAACGTTTATTAATTTAATATGCATTTTGCGGAATCACCCGCTATGGAATCACCCATGTACACACTAAATTAATGAAATGCCCGAAAAGGACAGGCGTCCCCATCAACTTCTCGCACAAAGAATCCTCTTTGTGTATGAGCCCCGGTCATCTAAGTTTACGGAATCCACCGTAAAACCTCACGGAATCCACCGTGGAATATGCCTCCTGGCATCATGGTTACTAGGGTGTGGTGATTAGGTGAAGAGCTACAAGGCTACTTTGCAAGGCCCATCGTGGTATCCGCAAGGTTGCATGTATCAAAGCTTGGTACCCTGCTCACGTGTCCTTTACTATGGCCAGACCTGGGCAAAGAGGTTTTCACCACAGAGTACAGATGAACAAGAAGGTTTAAACATTTGGGAAGGCGAGGCAGGAGACTCACAAGGCAACTACTAAATATGATGGTTGGCTTTGCTCATTATGGTGTTTTCCATGAAGATTACATCATGATCAAAGACTATTGCATGTATTGGAGCATGACACATTGCTCGCGTGTCTTATACTATGGCTAGAGCTGGGCAAAGTGGTTATCACCACATAACAGAGATCAAGAAGGTTTATAAGATTAGGAAGACTGGAGAAGAAAATGACAAGGCTTTATGCTAGTGCTGTGTACGTAAAATAATAGTTTGTCTTGATAGTTAGTAATAATGCTCTGTTAGTTGTTTGTGCTATATCTAAGTCTGAGTTAATACTAAAATGCTCTATGATGTTAGTTTGTCTTTATACTCTAAGTACCATGGTAGTACTATATGTTTGTTCTATCGTATTAAGTTCTGGATAATATTAGTGCTAGTCTAGTTCTAATGTACTATTATTTCAATATTATGTCTACATCAATATTTTATTTTTAAGTACTATCTCAAAAAAATGCTAGAATTTTATGTCACTGCTATTTTAAGACTTCTTTCAGTACTAAGGGAGAACTACCTTAGTCTTGTATTGGTCTTATGGTTGTATGATAGTAGTCCTACGGTAGTTTTGTCTTTCTACTATAGTAGTTCTATATATTAGTCTGTGCACTCTGTGCTACTCTGTGTAGTTTGTGTTGGAACTACATCCCGACTATTTTAGCACATGCTGAACATGTTAAAAATCAGTATTGTCTTACAATCAACTAAATTTTGTTGTATTTGTGATTATAGGTACTTTTCTCTAACCAACAGTCAAATTCTATGGAACTTTTTTGGTACTGGGCATGGTAAGGGAGAGCATGACGGTGCAGGTGCTATGATAAAGTGTGCTCTAATAGCTGAGTAGTTAGATGCAAATGGTGCTAAGCTATAGAATGCCCATGATGCTATTGAATGGTTGACTTGGAAGATGGTAGATGATGGAAAGCAAAGGTTTTTTGTGGAGGTGAAGATCAATGATGTCGATAGGAGCAATGCATACACCTGCAAAATAGTCAAGGGTACTTGCAACACACATTGTGTGCTGGGATTCAGTCGCAAAGATCCCACACAAGTTTTGTTTCAAAGTTTCTCATGCTTTTGCTCCTATTGTGTTGATGAATGTTGGGACAAATGTATCAATCTAAGCCATGTACAGCCATGGAAGTTGCAAAAGTTGGAGCCTAATAGAGGGGAGAGTAATGTAGTAGCTGTTGAGCAAGATGACATTGTCTACTCAGAGCAACAAGAAGAATTAGTTGATATGTTGGAGGTTGAAGACCACCTAGCAATACTAAAGTCTCCTACAAACATAGACAATGAGGGTTACTACATTTTGCTATGCACTCAAAGCAAGTGAGAGATTCCACTCAAAGCAAGTGACGGATGGTTGGGGTAATGTTTTCAACATTGGAGATGCAGTGGTGCATGCTATCTATTATGCTAAATTGCCACAATGTAGAAATAGTTATGCCTTGCTAAGGGACGCACCTACAGTTATTTTACATACTGATGTAATAGTTGCAATAAAGTTCCCTATGCTACAAGCAAAGCACTAGGTAAAAGGGTACAACAATACTTATTGTGTGCCTTTGGAAGTGCATGAGCGCATCCTAAGTAATGTGACACTCCTTAATACATAGGTTTAGCTGAATTGGGTAGACTGAGGGACAAGAATGGCAAGCTTATTGCCTACATAGTTGACCTGCCTAATCACATCAACAAGCTTAGAAATAGGAAGCAGTGGTTTTCTTGTAGTAGTTTGACTCCTTGTAGCTATTAAGAAGTAGTAATGAGCTTTTTCAATCAAGCTTTTTTCTAAATTGTATCCTTCTCCACATTTTTAAGTTCTTTGCATTTTTTTTGTAACGTGTTTATTACTTCTCCAGTCATGATATTGGGTTCTATCTCTGGACATTAATGTGTTGGTCATAGTTTTGTTTGTTTTTTTGGACAGTATAGTGTTAGTACTAAGGTATGCTAAAACTGTCTTAAAGCTATGCTACTACTGTGTTAGTACTATGTTAGTTGTACCTTATTATGTATAATAGTAGACAAAGGCATATACTAGTACTATGGTAAAAGTGTCTACTTAACTAGAACTTTATATAGCTTGAATAATATTAGTACCTTAGTTGTACTTTAGTCTATACCTTGGTTTGTACCATAGTAGACGAAGGCATATATTAGCTCTATGGTAAAAGTGTTTAATCAAATAAAACTTTAAATAGAACTTTAGAAGTTTAGTCAACTAGGCCTATATTAAAGCCCTCCTCATTTCAGTAAACTAACATTTGTACAGACATGTCCAAAAAGGTACTAAGAATTGAAGACTATTTATACCTAATGTGCATTTTTAAAGTACTAAATTAGTACTATGTAGAAAATGTAAAACTTATGCTATTTCTATGCTAGTATTGAATAATACTATCTTTGTTGTACCTTAGTCTGTGCCATAGTAAACAAAGGCATATATTAGTACTATGCTAGTAGTGTTTAGTCAATTAAAACTTTTAACACTAAGTGTCCTCATTTCAATAAACTATAACTTGAATTATAAAATAATATTTGTGCAGAGATCTCCAAAAAGGTACTAAAAACTCATGACTCTGTTAGTACTAAGATACATTTGGAGAGAACTAACTTAGTACTATGTTGAGCATGTCTTAAACATATGCTAATATTGTGTTAGTACTGTGTCAGTACTATCTTAGTTGTACCTTCGTCTGTGCCATAGTAGACAAAGGTATAAATAAGTATTCTGTTAGTAGTGTTTAGTCAATTAGAACTTCAAAAAGCAGACATCCTCATTTCACTAAACTATTACTTGAACCATAAAAATACATTTAAACAGATGTCCAAAAAGTTACAAAAAAATCCAATACTGTCAGATGACTACTAAGGAGCTCATACAAAAGGTGGTTTTTAAAAGCAAAACCATGTATTATTGTAAAATAATTGTCACATCAAAATCCATTTATAGTATAGCTGACTACAAAGGCCTAAGTTAATTACACAATCTATTTAGTTATCAGTTACTAGCTCTGATGCGCATGAAACCGGATTTTATTTGAGATTTTTTAGCCACATTGGATGGCAACATCCAAAATTTTTGTTTGCTTTCTGGCAAGTTTCTTGGAACTGGATCACCTCTTATGAAGTCCATGGCACTTTGGATGTCTTCCATGTTGGCAAACTCTGTCTCTACTGTAGTTCAAAGCTCTTGGGGGGGATTTGTGTTGTGAGCTTCCACGTATTGCTCAAAAATAAATCCTTCATACGTACATGTGTATGAGAAATTGGGGGCCATGCCATTAAACCTATACTGCTTCAGCAGGTAAGGCAACAACGTCCCTAGCAACTCACAATCATTTAAATCACCCTGATATGCCGTGACACAACATGTTGTCCCTTCTGGATTCAAGCATGCCTTATTTGGATTGTCATCAATGAGCAGGGTATGCATAATGTCTATTTTAATGCCCCTGTCAAGAAGCACTATGAATGGCTTTAATAACAAAAGTTTGTTAGTCCGCTGAAAATGGTATATGCCTACTTTTTGCACACACTCATCTTGCAAGAAGAGGAATTTGAACCTAAACTTTGAATCCACAACAACCACCTCATCCTCTAGCAAACTAACAATTGACATCATATTTTTGCGGGTCATGCTACTCCAAGAACCTATCTCATAATGAGACCCCACCTCAACAAGGAACTTAATCAGCCTTGGCCTGAGCGACACCATGTGATTGTTGACTTTGTAAAGCCAACTGTCAAGAAAATTATTGGATAGAGCATTTTGGAACCATATTTTGATAATGACTCCGTTAACATAAAAAATAAGTAATCTAACTGGAGGAACTAATGTAGTACATTTATCTAGCAAACAAAAGAGTGATAATATGAGCTTGACATGCCCCTAAAAAATGAGCTCTTACTACTTAATAAAAGTAGATGACAATTGAACTCTGCTCACGATAGAAAACAAATTGCATTTCAGACAGACAAGACACTCATAAAAGCCAAAAAGGCAGTTCACTCATATAGGATAAAAGGGGCAATATAGCAAGCCTACTTAGAGCCAGATCTGATTTTGGGAATGTGTACAATGTCAGAACCTCTATGGATAGGATGGCTATGAGCATTTTTCATCTTAAATCTCGTAGGGATAAAGGTTGACAGTTTAAAGTTGTCACCATCTAAGTGGGGTGTCTGCTCAAGCTCGTTGCCCACTGCGATCGCATCATGCACCTCAGCATCCTCATTGCTGGATGTGGCCTGGTTCCTTTTGCTGCATGTGGCCTTGTGCTCTTTGTCAGTGCTCTTGACAAATGTTGCAGCATTTATCTCTTGCTTGGCAGTCTCTTCATCCTTATCGGCACTGAGCTTGACATATAATGCAGTTATCTCCAGCACCTAGACATTGTCGCCACCACTGTTTGCAGGCAAACTGCAGTTACTCTTGACTTCAATACTATCATCTATAGCTTGCATGCTCAACTGCTTGGGGTCTTTAGAGTCTAAAGAGACTAGTGCAGCCTCATCAATTTTTTCATATGTATTACACAAACAATAGCCTCATAAAAATGGAATCAGAGCAAAAAAAGTGACAACAAAATTCAACATCTACAAAATACCAAAAAGAATACCAAACCAAATATACCGTACTTTGCTTCAATTTCTTTCTCTCTCTATAAATCTTCTTCAGTACATTTCATCTCTTAGAAATGAGCTTTTCTTAAGGAACAGAGTCCCCATCGCTTGATTCCTCATTCTGACTGGTTTTGTTAGCTGGCTCAAAACTGAAAAGCTCTTTTTGTTTGAGGGCAATTTCTACACACTCATCCTTGTTGTATGAGTCTCTTGCATTGTCTTTGTTTACTAAACCAAGGTTGCTTTCAACTTCTTTATGTTTCTCATCACCCTTTGCATCTTCCAATGACAGAAATGACTTTGGCAACAGAACGGGCTTCTTCGGCGCCTTAGTCTTTGGAAAACCGCTTCTCCTTGCTACTCTTGGCTACGGAGCCGTACAAAGACCCATGCACATCACCACTCTCTTGCACGTTGGAGCGAGTGCTTTTGGGTGTTTTATAGTCAATGGGTTCAATGCTATATGGCAGTCCACTTGCAAGCAATAAAAGCACAACAAGCTTATCAACATAGCTAAAAAAACATAATGCTGTAGCAAAGATTGGATTGGTAACACTAATGAAAATTCAATACTAATATGCTATAAAAGTTGTAAAATATAGAGCTAATTAGTACTATTGAAAGTAATGAATGGCTTAGAACACATTTAGTACTGATTAGTAATCCCAAAAAAACTAAATTTTTTAATACACAGTTCCTTCAAAGTACTAAAATATATTATAAAACCAATATAATTTAAAACTAACTAGTATTTTGAAAAATACTAAATGGCAAAGAACAGAAGGCTTCATAGTCTTAAAATAATTTATAAAACTAATATAATTCAATATTACTTAGTACTAATTAGTAGAGCTAATTTTAGTACTACATGGTACAAGTTTAAAGTCCAGGAGATACTACTAAATAGTACTAAATAAGAAGACTATATAATAGTAGTGAATGGTAGGACTAAATGGAACTAGATAATAGTACTAAGCAATAGTTTGAAATGGTACAAGACTAAAATCCGAGGAGATACTACTAAATAGTCCTAAATAGTAGGACTAAATAATAGTAGTAAATGGTAGTACTAAATAAATTCTAAAGGGCAATACTAAATGGTACGTATGAAAAGTCTGACGTAATACTGCTAAGTAGAGCTAAACAATAGTACTAAATAATAACAATGAATAAGAGTACTATATGCTACTAAATAGTAGAGCTACTTAGTACTACTGGATAATTCAAAACTAGAGTCTCAGGAGATACTACTATATAGTACTAAATAACAATACAAATAGTATTGCTAAATAATGAATCTAAATAGTAGTACTAAGTAGTGATAATACTAAGTAGTAATAATAAGTAATATACCAAATAATAGAATTAAATATTAGGACTAAATAAAAGGATTGAAATAGTACTAAATAGTAGAACTAAATGAAAGTACTAAATTGCAGGACTAAATAATACTAATTATTAGTTTTAAATAATAAAATGAAATCCTGCAAAATAGTGATAGATAATATAACTAAATAGTAGTATCAAGTAATAGTACTAAATAGTAGTACTAAATAATAGAACTACATAGAAATACTACATAGTAGTACTAAACAGTAGTAGTAAATGGGACAAAACCAAAATCTAACGAGTTACTACTAAATAGTAATAACATATTGTGTTTTGTGGTGCTAAAAATGCTAATAGTAGGTTAAAGTTGTAAATGATTACTACATAGTACTAGATAATAGTACTAAAAAATTATTCCATGTTGCTTTCTCTAAGTTTTGGATTTTTATTTCATAGTACTAAATAGAAGTACTAGATAATAAAGTACTAAAATTTGACCAAACAGTACTATCCAAATAGGACTTCAGGACAAGAGCACTGGGTAGTTTAACAAATTGCTTTTTGTGTAGTAAATAGCACTAGCTAAAGTGCAACGAATAGCACTTACATTCTTCTTTCTCTATGAGGAGATAGTACTAACACCGAAACACTACAGAAATAGTACTAATATATGTTGCTGGAGCAACATAGTAATAAAGAGATCCAGATGGTTTAGTACTAAATAGCTCTAAAAGAACTAGCGTAGACTTAAGTCATGGTGAGAGCTAGTACTAAAAGACACTAAGTTAAATAGTACTAAACAATCTTCTATCAGAACTATAATAGAACTACTACAAAACTAGAACAAAAGTAGGCTATATAAAAATAATGCTAAACAGTACTGAATTTTACATGTTGTTTGAATACCTGTAGGTGCAAATCCATTTGCAGCCATCCACTGAGTGGACATGACTTCACTACATGAATACACGATGCACTCTGCAAAGTACAAAAAATGATGTGTTGCACACAACATGTGGTATGTGTGCAAGCATGGGGTAGTCACAACATCCAAGGAGACTAATCCAAAACCAAGGCCACAATAAACACACCTCCATATGACCAATGTATAAGAACTCCATTACAAGCTTCTAGTACACAATCACAATCACTTCAATTACATGAAGGTAAAATATATTACCATTCAATGCTAAGAAGCAGGTGTGCATGGCGTACAAGATGCAAAACTGGAATAGGATGTAATGGCTTCAAACCCTCAATATCCATTGTGTCGGTCAAGCACTTTATGTTATGCAAAAATTCACTATTGCCTTTCATCTGCTCTTCAATCCTGCTATGCTCGTGGTTTGACAACTCTAGCTTATTTTTGGCCGCATTTAAATCATCTTACATCTTGTCAATATCTTTTTGCAGCTCCATTTTAAGCATGTCGCTTTGCGTAGTCTCAATTTTACTACAAATCCAATCACAAGTGCTTGAGATGCTCCCATGCTTCTACTCTACTTTCCTCATTGACGCGCAAGCTACCTGTAAAGCATCATCCAATGTTTGATTGTTTCCCTCTACACCAATCTTCCAGCTCAACAATGCTTCCACTTGACTTTTTGTCATAACATATGTGTGGAAGCCATGTGATTGGTAGGCACTGTTAGTCTTGTGTGCCGTAGCATCAAATTCAGACTCCTCTAGTTTGAGTGACACAAAAGGCATTCCCCTCTGATAAGATGACTTGTGCTATACAAACTCTTCCTAGTCAACATCAATACCGCCCTGCTGCGATGCGGCAAACGCACGGGTAAAAATGGTGCTGACCTCATTGCTGATGATTGTATCAGTTTTGTAGATTCTCCTATATAGGCTGTGAAAATCATCCTGTAAATTACTATTCAAGCCATTAATGTGGAATCCTCTATGCGTCATTGGATGCAAGGAGCTGCATGTTTTCATAAGCCACTTATTGAGCTCTAAGTGCGTTTTTGGCCTAGCTCCAAGGAAAAAGTACCATCCCAATTTGGCTCCTTGAGGGAATTTTAGGGAGCTTGAAAGCTCATTAGCTGGCTTCTTGTCCTTTCCCTTTCCCTTTCCCTCACTTCTCTTCTCTAGAGTGGAGTGCAAAACCTTGCTGATTTTTGGTGGTGAGCTCTTTACAAGGGACTTGGCCACAAAGTTGCATTTTGTAGGGGAGGCCTTCACCTGCTTCTTCATTCTTTGATGGGTAGCTCACACAAAGGGAGAGAGAGAAAGCAAGAAGGAGAGCTTAAAGACAACCTCTTTGAGCTTGTTGACAGAGCATGCACGCAGTCAAAGGCTATAAGAAACACACGGAGAGAGAGAGAGAGAGAGAGAGAGAGAGAGAGAGAGAGAGAGAGAGAGAGAGAGAGAGAGAGAGAGAGAGAGAGAGAGAGAGAGAGCTAAAACAAAGCTTGCAAGAGTAAACAGCTCTAAGTGCATAGAAGCAAAAAATTTGAAATGCCAAAATGCAAGAGAGAGAGAGATCTCATACCTCGAGCATTGATTAGGGGTATAATCTCCAAGCAAATCTCTAGTAAAATCTTTTTGATGGGTAAATTTTTTACTTATGAATAAGATTCCTACTCAACAAAAAGCAACTATCTTAGTACTAACTAATTTTACCAATAGTATATACACCCTAGCATGCTTTGACTTGGTAGCAAAGGGAAAACACAGGCTGCCACACCCCTCTGCCCTAGGTGGATTCAAACCCAAAACCTCACATTTGGGAGGCAGGTGGGGTAACCAACCCGCTCGCATGCTTGTTGTGTGGGCTTTTGGATAGGTGAAAAGTTTGCCAAAACATTCACTATCAAAGGGTGACCATCATCCATTATGGCCAATTCCAAAAAAGGATTTGTTTCAACCAATTCACTAATTGCTCAATGAAAAATATAAGTTTTGAAAAGATGGATATCAGTGGTACAATGTGCTACAATACCCATGGTCTCCAATAACTAAAGCCAGAATAGCCTCTTGTCTAGCTTAGGCTCATCATAAACAAAGTAGTCTCAAAAAATAAAAGAGCGCTCAAGATAAAGAAAGAAAATGGAAAATGTACAAGATGCAATTGAAAAGAGGATGACATTGATATCTTTGCACAATGCCCATAAATTAAGCATGTGGTAGACTGATTTATTACAATGCCAAAGTTGCAAATAGCCCTTAGCCACCCATCCAATCTTTCCCATTGTAGTATTTGTTGCCCTACTAATTCTAGTTGTCTTATCTTCCTTTGAGGTCTAATCTTGACATAAAAAAATCAAGATTATGGTCCCATTAATCATTCCAAGTTATGATTACTTCTTTATGCAATGTTCTTTGTCCTCTTTCT
The DNA here is from genome assembly GCF_053477565.2 of Lygodium microphyllum. Taxonomy (NCBI): domain Eukaryota; kingdom Viridiplantae; phylum Streptophyta; class Polypodiopsida; order Schizaeales; family Lygodiaceae; genus Lygodium; species Lygodium microphyllum. The sequence goes on from NC_141156.1 coordinate 544,803, forward strand.
CTTGTTCAACTTGACTTTTGATCAGAATTGACCATCAAATTGAGTCTTATCCGTGCATTTCCATATTGTACTTTAACTTTAATGTTGGTGTAGCATGTTTTTTGAGTTTGAACCAGCTTTTCCTAGTAGAACAGACAAGTAATGAGCCTTTTGGTATAATCTATGCCGCCTTGCTCAAATAGTGATAGCTAGAAGAGAGACCCACTTATGGTGACCTTTGAGGGCAAATAAATTGTTCTTCTAGCATAATTGGAATGATCAAGTTTCTTTTGGATTCAATACGGCATTGAATATACATTTTGTTGTGATTTTGTCCGCTAGTTCCTAGAACATAGTTACTTTTAGTCCTCCATCTTTCCCAAAAATAGGGCAATACTACCATTTGACCTTTACCACCTCTTTTTATCCGCTAGTCTCCTCTCCATAGAGAATTCTTATAGAGGTTTTGAGCTCAGAGTCAGTTGGTCTCCAATAGCTTGAGAATTGTATCACCCTAGTAATGATGTAGTGGTTAGAAACTATCTTTATCTTTTCCAGACTCAACATTTATTATTGCCATTTTGAAAGTCTAAGCTCATTATTATTCAAGGTTTATTTACATCATTCCTTGAGTGATACATTGATTCCCATTGCAACTCCCACGAATAGAAAGTTTCACCTTGTTAGTAATCTTGTAGGCTGCATTTAGAATCCATCTTACTGGAGCATTTCCCTTTGTGCAAATACTTATTTTGTTGTAGTTAATACAAGAGCTTGAAACATTGCAATATTTTTGCAGGCAATCCAAAAAACTTGTACATTTTGCAAGTCATTTGCTGGTGAGACATTCGTATCATTAGCAAACATCTCCAAGCATAATTGACCATTTTTTCTAGGGAGATACCTGTTAGAGGACCTCTATTTGATTAGCCATAAAAGACCATTGGAGGCTATAGTGAATAGAAGGAGAGCAAGAGGACATCCTATCAACTGGACCTTGAGAGTTTAAAGGCTTTTGTTAATTCATCATTTACATTTGCTTTGATGGTTGCACCTCCTAGAAACGTTCTTACCATTCTCCAAAACTCTATATTAAACCAACGATAAGACCTTGTCCATTTGGTTGTAAAAGAGTGAAAAAAAAAAGAAAAAAAACTCAAATCTTGTCAATGGATAGCTTCACAAATAGAATATAGGCAGTGCTATAGGGTGTACTATCAATGTGTGATGTTCTTGACAGTTCTCAAGAGCATGACAGAAATATATATATATATATATATATATATATATATATACACACACACACATATATATATGTGTATATATATACATGTATATATATATATATATATATATATATATATATATATATATACATATGTATGTATATATATAAATATATAAATATATATATAAATATCTATCTATATATATTTATATATTAAGAGAGGAAAAGAAGGGGAAAGGCCTCTACACTCCCCTGCTCCTCACACACCAGTTTGGGAAGGGGGGGATGGAAAGTATTGTGTATGTGGAAGGAAAAGAGAGGGGGGACCACCTCAAGTTGAAGAAAAAGAGGCTTGAGGACCTCCGCAGGTTAATTACACATTAAAATAGTAAGGATTGCATGTTGATATGATAGTGAATCAGGGATGTAACCATAGGGATAATCACATTCAGATACAAGACACAAATCAATTGGATTAGTGAGACCAACTATCAATCAATGCTATTCAAGAATTGGGGCTTAGCCACCACATCCATAACCAGAATGACTAACAATTGCAAACACTACCTCCAAGATTACCGAAGATTGGGGTTGGGATTACCAGACACACACCAATTAACATCAACTCACACATGGAAATGCAGAAACATACTTGATTAGGCTCAAGTCTAAGCCACCATTAATTAGAAAAATAATAGGAAACAATTACATAGGCAGATCAAGCCTAGCTCACAAAAGCTTGCACACAAGTGGATGGCATGGGCATACACAATAGCAACACAAGGCTAGCATATCCAAGATGCTTGAAATATGAGAAGGGAGAGGGCTCCTTTTATAGGAGAAAAGGGATATTAAGCAATGCATGCATGTGTGACACTTGTCACCCAGAATATCTCTTTGCCTTGGGCTCCAAGAGAGAGACAGAGAAAAATCTAGGCCATAATAAAAAAAGGGCAAAAAGTCTTTTTTTAGTGAAAAATGGAAGGAAATAGGGGTTTTTATGGTTGGTTATGGGCCTAGGATCTTAATTTTGTCAAAAAGGTAGGGAAATGTGACAAAAGGAGCCTCTTAATGAGGGGAACAAACTTGAGCACAAATTTGGAAGAGTCCAAAAGGGTAAAGATACTTATTAAGCCATGTGGGCTGGGGGTCCAAAGCCCAATGGTCTTTCCAATCCTAGCCAATGAGAATTTTAAGCTCGATGTGACTAGGCCAAGCTTGGGTACATGTGGCTGCCAAGGTGGATTTTAATGTGTCCCAGAGCTTTACCATCCAAATTTTCTTAAAATTCATCCTTCCTCAACATTTTACCTTGCCAAAAAGTTTCCTAGATGGCCGTAGGAAAATGCGTATGGAGATTTTACCATGCCGGAGTGAGTAGAAGATTTTTCCACATCCGAGATGAAGTTTTTTCCCGGGGAGGTAAAAAATAATTACCGTGGGTAAAAATAATTTATCGAGGGTAAAAATGTGAAACTTTGCAGGTCTCACCTCCCAGCCTCCAGCTTCTTGCTTGTGCCATCTCCTTCATCATCTGACCTTTTGTGTGCTAATTATTGCATGCCTAGTTATTTTCCGGGTGGGGGAGTGAAAAATAAGAGTGCGTACATATATACATAATTTACATTAGTTGTTGGAGTGGTGTTTGAATTTCTTTTTCACTGCAAAAGAGGGGGTGTGAAAAACTTGCATCATATTTAGCCCTCGCCTTTAAGCTAGGGGTATTTATGCCCCTAGTCCATCAAATTCTGTCCATAAAGAGCAGCGAGCCCCTCATCTTCTAGAAGCCCTTTGTCATTGCTGATTTCAATCCGCTGAAGGTATGGTTTTAGGCACCATCCATTCACCCTAGTGTGGTGTACCTTGCCAGACAGATTTTGTAGCAAGTAGCTACCATTGTCATACTTCTTTAAGATCAAGAATGGGCCTTCCCATTTATGCAAGAACTTACCATCCTTCCTGTGATCAAATCAGTCATCATACCTAAGCACTTGCTGCCCTTCTACCAGGTTCTTCATCTTCAGCTTCTTGTTGAACTTTTCCCTCCTCTTCTCAGCTTGTTGTTGGTAGTAGTCCATTGCTTGCTCTTTGTCAAGCTAAATCATCTCCAATTGCAAAATCCTATTTTTCAGCTTCTCCCTTGGCTTGAGGTCATTGATCTTTTGTATTCTTAAAGAAGCTAACTCCACCTCAATAGGTAAAATGGCTTCCTGACCATACACAAGATGGAAAGGGGTGAAACCCAAACTAGTATGGAATGAAGTTCTGTATGACCATAGTGCGGCATTGAGATGTTGATCCCAAGTGTGTGGATGCTTACCCACTTGCTTTGTAATGATTTTACATATCATACCAATAATTTTTTCTACCAAGCCATTACACTAGGGATAATAAGGAGATGAGTGCCGCCTTTTTATCTTAAGCTTTTCCATAAGTTCCCCCACTAGATCTACTCTAAAGCCAAGGCCTCTATTAGAAATTATCTCTAGGGGTGTCCCAAATCGGCTACAAATATTGTTGAAGATGAAGGAGGCTACTACTTCAGCAGTGATCCTCTTTGAAGCCATTCTTTCTACCCATCTAGTCATGTAATCCACTCCCATTACAATGTATTCTTTTTCTCCTTGGGTGGTAGGCAAAGGACCTATAGCATCTATTCCCCACTTTTCAAAAGGCCCATAAGACAAAATTGGTGTTTGGGGCTCATAGGTAAGTTTCTTGGGTGCTGTTTTTTGACAAACCTTACAAGTTCTGCAACAATGTTGCACATCAGGATGGAGATTGGGCCAAACAAAGCCGGCCTGCAGGATCTTCTTTGTAGTAAGATCATGAGCAAAGTGGCCACCGCATGTGCCCTCATGGCAGCTGCAGATTATCAAGGGAATTTCCTCCTCAGTAGGGACCCTGCGCAAGACAAGATCCTTACCTTTGCAATACAATTGGTCATTTACCATAATATAGCGTGTGGCCTTCCTTATGAGCCACCATCTCTGTCCTTTATCCATCTCTGCTAGGCATTCTCCTGTCTCCAAGAAGTTAATCACTTCTTGCAAGTGTTGGCTGCCGCTGAACTTTGGCTTTGGAATTGAAATGGCATGCACCTCAACTTCAAGCAACTTCTTTGTTGCAAGAGCATCTGCCTCCTGATTACCTGCTCTAGCCAAATGATGAAGCTCAAAAGCTTCAAAACTTTTCATTAATTTTCTAACCTTTTGCATTTCAGCCTTTAAACCAAAATTCTTACAAGCCCAGGTGCCTCTAATTTGCTTGATGATTAACATTGCATCCCCATAAACGCATAGGCGAGTAATTCCCAAGTCAAGACATGCTTCCAAACCTTTTATAAGGGCTGCATATTTAGCCTCATTGTTGGACTTTGCTTCAGGCAAATGTATGCCTTCTTGGTGAACCTTGTTGCCAAAAGGATCAGTGATGACAATGCCTGCTGCTGCTCTTCCCAGAGCTCTCTTGAAAGCATCGTCAAAGTGTAGCATGTAGGCATCCTCTATATGTGCAATCTTTTCTTCACTTGCCAGTGGCTTTGGATCTTTTACCTTCTTTTCAAACACTCTATGAGTTAGAATGTCTGCAAGACTGGCTTTGGTGGTGTGCTCCGTGGTAACCGTAAACTCAAATTCTTGCAGCCTAGATACCCACTTTGAAATCCTTGCAGACATGCTTGCATGTTGAAGAGCATAGGGAAAGGTATCTTCTATTGAGATGATGGTGAATTTCTTGGGTAGAAGGTAAGAGCAAAATCATACTGTAGAAAACATCAATGCACGGACAGCTTGCTCCAGTGGGCTGTACTTCTTCTCTCCAGCGGTCATTACTCGGTTGGCAAATTGAATGGGCTTCATGTAGCCCGTTGCTTCATCCTTTTGCATCAAAATTGCACCCAAAGCCGTTTCTCCTACACTTGGGCTAACAAAAAACTCTTGATCCCACTTAGGTGGTGATATTGTGGGAAGTGTGACCAAGATCTCCTTTACTTCTTCAAAACACACTTGATGATTCTCATCCCATGCAAAAGTATCTGCTATAGCTAGAGACTGTAGTGGTGCTACAAGCTCAGAAAGGAAAGTGAATGAATCTTGCAAGATACCTCACCTTCTACAAAAAAGAGACTAATTTCCATGCATTTAAAGGGGCTGGTACCTCAACCAAGGCTTGTACTTTGCTAGGATCTGCTTCTATCCCTCTTACAGATTCACATGGCCTAAGAGAACCACCTCACTTTCCCTAATGTGACATTTTGCAATATTTACTTGTCCTCCTAGACTGTGCAAACGTGTAAGCCCCTCTTCTACCTTTTCTAGATGTAATGAGCGGCTGCTATAGATGCAAAAGTCATCTATGAAAACCCTAATTGATTTGCCAAAATAGGGCTAAAATACAAAGGTGACAAATCTTTGGAAAGTGGCAGGTGCATTAGTGAGACCAGAAGGCATTACCCTGTATGCAAAACATCCCCATGGCATGATGAAGTTTGTTTTCTTTTGATCCTCCTTGGCTATGCCAATTTGGAAGTGGCTGAAAGTAGGGGAGGGTGGTACAAAAAGGACTATCCTTGACACCACCTATCTTGGTGGTTTACTTGTGTAAAGAAAACCTTTTTTTAATGTCAAAATCAATTTATTATGAGGTAAAAAAGACTTGTCGCCACTATTTCATGTCAATCTAGATATTCTAATAGCTTGTGACCTTTCTCACAAACAAGTTTTGTTCCAAAATTCAAGTTTGAAGAAACTGGAAGTACCAACTAGGTAGTTTGAAAATTGGTGATTTTTTTGTACCACCAACCCTTCTTTTAGCCAAGTATCTAGAGTAGCCATCACACACCGTGTAGCGCTCATATCCTGCCACTTCATTTAGTATCTCATCTTGAAAGGGTAGAGGGAAATGGTCCCTCTTTGTTGCAGCATTCAGTGGCTTGAAATCAACACAAATGCCACACTTACCATTCTTCTTGGGAACCACCACAACTGGCGAGACTTATTCTGAATCTTCCACTAGGTAAATGAAACCGACCTTCAAGAGCTTTTGCACTTCCTTGAGTAGGGCGTCTTGCTGAATCACTCCTAGCCGCCACAGCTTTTGGGCTACTGGCTTTACTCCTTCCTTCAAATTGATGTGATGCTGGATTGCCATGACTTCTTCAATGTGCTCATAGTCTGAAATGAACATGATGGAATGACAATGCAGCACTTTCATGTAAGCACTCTTCTCTTCTTGGTTGATATCTTTTGACAGCATACTCTCTAGTTGAGAGTCCTTGACATTACTTTCTTCTGGGGTTGGCTGCGACAAGGCAACTCCCATAACTTCCACTGAATTGTCACTATCATCTGTTGTGACCTCACTGCTTGGTGTCTCTCAGCTATCATACTCCGTGCTGGACTCATCTATAGAGGTCTCCAGATGGAGAGGCTCTTGGCAGCCTTTCCTCATGTTGTAGATGACCTTCTTTGTTGTTCTCCCTCCCTTGCTTTGTGGATTCAAGACTAGTTGTCTCGTCTCCCAGTCCTATTTTGCCTGCATAGCAATTAACCAAGGCCTTCCAAGAATAATTGAGTAGCCCTCCCCTTTTGATGACATTACATACATATCATTGGCTACCTCTATGCCATAGAATCTAACTTTTACATCATGAATTACTCCTAGGCACTTAACAGTTACATTATTGGCCAGTTTTGCCTTGTAGGTGGATGGACCACTCACTTCTAGCCCTAATTGATTCATCATTTGCTCACTCATGACACATATCTGAGCCCCCCCATCTACGTAGGCACTACTTATGCATTGCCCTTTTATGTGAGCCTCTACTACTGGCTCCACATCTACTAGCTTCTTTGAACCCACCAGGTTGATTGTCGTGCTCTTCCCTTTCTGGTACCTACTATCTTGGACCATTGGCGCCGGAGCTTTGGTGACAAGTGAAGCAGCTGAGGCCATGTGATGGATGGACCTTGCTTGCTGACATCCGATGTAAGATCATAAGCTTTTGCAAACCGCCCCATCTAAAAGTTGTCAATATTGATTCTCCTTCTTGGCCCTTTCTTCTTCTTACTAGGGCTCGCTTCCTTCTCTTGGCTTTGGGAAGCATTTGCCTCCTTCATCTTTTTATCCCCGCCATGCCGGGTCCTCTTGAGTTGCATAGCATCAGCTGTTTCTAGCTTGACTTTTTTCTTCCCTTTTACCCCCTTCTCCTCTTCCTTATTTAGGAGTTCTAGAGCACTTACTGTAGGATTACTTGTTTGAGGCAGAGGTGGAATTGGTGCAATTGGCTGCTCTAGTGGCCAAACCATCAAAGCGGGTGGTGGTTGTTGAATAGGTGGCACTTGCAATCGTGCTTGAGGTGGGGTAATTTGCTGCTGTCTCCCTTCCTAGGGGTTTCCATCTCCTTGGTATCTTCTTGGGTGTGGATAGTAGTACATGCCATGCCCACTTTCTCCACAATTGTAGCACACCAACTCCCTTATTTGTCTTCTATTTCCTCTTTCAGAATTGGTGTCTTGCGGTCTTCCTCCGACCAAGTTGACAGATAGATTCTCTAGCTGATTGGTAATCCTCTTCAGAATATCTTGCTGATTTCCTCCTCGTGATTGCGCTACTCCTTGGGGTTCAGGCGTAGGCAGTGGTTGCCATGACTCGTCTAGGTAGTGCTGCAAACATCCTTCATGATCTTAAAGGGAGCCCTCTGGATTGTTGTGTAGATAGAGCTTCCTCTTTTTGCGCTTAGCTATCTCCACTGTCTCCGCATAGGTTGTTGGAAACTTTCCCCTCACTTTCTTGCAAAGTGGTTCGCACAGGCCCATCAAAAACTTATCTTTATTCAAGAAGTTAGGTGCCGCTTGGCACTCTTCTAGAGATGCTACCCATAAACCCCAAAGTTCTATGAACTTTGTTTCATACCTAGAGAATCCCTCCAGAGAAGTCATCTTGAGGTCGGAGAGCTTTTGCCACCGCTCTTCTTGAGTGTGCCCCTTTTGATAGCGCTACAAGAATGTAGCCTTCAATGCTGCCCATGTTGCCTTGTCATTGTCTCCCAGGCCATTGAACCAAGCCTTAGCTTCTTCATGTCTAGTGGGAATGTCCGCAAACGCATGGCGTTGTTGTCATGTCCAGAGGTGATGCAGACTAGCTCAAAGCTGTCACAGAAGCCTTCTGCATCCTTGTCACTGGTGCCATGGAAAGAGGGGAAAGAGAAAGCCATTGCTTTTCTCTTATCGTGCCGGCAAAGAAATCCTTTCTTTTTTTTTTCTTTTTAATTATTTTTTTATTTTTTAATAAATATAAACATGTATGTGAATATATTTAAAAGTAATTACTTAAGAGAGGTGAGCAGAGAATGAAGCTGAATTAGGTCAGAACATAGATATATACATCAAAAGAGTTCTCATAAGAAATCATAGGGAAGATGAAGGGTTCAGGGGAAGAGAAGATCTCCTGCATTCGATTCAAACCAAAGGTAGCCACCATGCATTGCTGAAAGAACATCTTGCGATCAAGGATAAAAAAAACTTTTTGCACTCGTTGTGGGGTGTACGGCTGTTCACGTGGGAAGGAATGGTTTTGATTCATTAGGGCTCTACCAGAAACCTTGAATCCTTTAGAGGAGAATGAACACGTATATCTCCCAGACCAAACTCCTTTGCAAGACAGGAAATATCAAAGGGATAGGGGATGCCAATATTTCCCGTAATCTGTCAGCACCCACTAAAGTGTTTAACTGGGACAAGAAATTAAACTTTCTACTCACTCCAATGTGTACTGTGAGCTCTTGTGCATACACATAAGGATGAAGTCTTGAATCGCTCATGAGAAGAATTAGACAAGGGCATGAAAATGCAATGAGACCATGGATTTACAGCTGAAGCAAAAGCCGTGCTTGTGCTTCACCAACAAGGTTATGAACAGTGTGCAGATTAAAGGAATGGGTATTTGCAATGCAATGAATAGATGGGGGTTCTGCACATGGGGCATAGGTGTCACCAAATCCTCAATCTCACAGAGCTAGGGTTCTTGAAGAAGGTTCCTCAATGGGGGCACCAGAAAATAATGAGAGAGAAAAAGAAGGGGAAAGGCCTCTACACTCCCCTGCTCCTCACACACCAATTTGGGAAGGGGGGGATGGAAAGTAGTGTGTATGTGGAAGGAAAAGAGAAGGGGGCACCACCTCAAGTTGAAGAAAAAGAGGCTTGAGGACCTCTGCAGCTTAATTACACATTAAAATAGTAAGGATTGCATGTTGATATGATAGTGAATCAGGGACGTAACCATAGGGATAATCACATTCAGATACAAGACACAAATCAATTGGATTAGTGAGACCAATTATTAATCAATGCTATTCAAGGATTGGGGGTTGGCCACCGCATCCGCAAACAGAATGACTAACAATTGCAAACACTACCTCCAAGATTACCAAAGATTGGGGTTGGGATTACCAGACACACACCAATTAACATCAACTCACACATGGAAATGCAGGAACATACTTAATTAGGCTCAAGTCTAAGCCACCATTACTTAGAAAAATAATAGGAAACAATTACATAGGTAGATCAAGCCTAGCTCACAAAAGCTTGCACACAAGCGGATGGCATGGGCATACACAATAGCAACACAAGGCTAGCGTATCCAAAATGCTAAAAAAATGAGAAGGGAGAGAGCTCCTTTTATAGGAGAAAAGGGATATTAAGCAATGCATGCATGTGTGACACTTGTCACCGAGAATATCTCTTTGCCTTGGGTTCCACGGAAGAGAGAGAGAGAAAAATCTCGGCCATAATAAAAAAAAGGGCAAAAAGAAGGGGCAAAAAGTCTTTTTTTAGTGAAAAAATGGAAGAAAATAAGGGTTTTTATGGTAGGGTATGGGCCTAGGATCTTAATTTTGTCAAAAAGGTAGGGAAATATGACAAAATGAGCCTCTTAATGAGGGGGACAAATTTGAACACGAATTTGGAAGAGTCCAAAGGGGTAAAGATACTTATTAAGCCATGTGGGGTGGGGGTCCAAAGCCCAATGGTCTTTCCAATCCTAGCCAATGATAATTTTAAGCTCGATGTGACTAGGTCAAGCTTGGGTACATGTGGCTGCCAAGGTGGATTTTAATGTGTCCGACAGTTTTACCATTCCAATTTTCTTAAAATTCATCCCTCCTCAATATTTTACCTTGCCAAAAAGTTGCCCAGATGGCCGTAGGAAACTGCGTATGGAGATTTTACCATGCCGCAGTGAGTAGAAGATTTTTCCACATCCGAGATGAAGTTTTCTCTTGGGGAGGTAAAAAAAAATTACCGTGGGTAAAAATTATTTACCGAGGATAAAAATGTGAAACTTTGTAGGTCTCACCTCCCAGCCTCCAGCTTCTTGCTTGTGCCATCTACTTCATCATCTGACCTTTTGTGTGCTAATTATTGCATGCCTAGTTATTTTTTAGGTGGGGGAGTGAAAAATAGGAGTGCGTACATATATACATAATTTACATTAGTTGTTGGGGCGGTGTTTGAATTTCTTTTTCACTGCAAAAGAGGGGGTGTGAGAAACTTGCATATATATATATATATATATATATATATATATATATATATATATATATATATATATATATATATATATATGTTTATGTATATGTATATATATGTATGTGTGTGTGTGTGTGTGTGTGTGTGTGTGTGTGTGTGTATCAAGCATTCATTTGTGTCATCATCCATCCATCAATGCAATTCCCATTGTGAGTCATGACTAATTTTTAAAATCAGCTCCATGTATCAAAATATGGCTAGCCCTGCATGATGTTGTGCCACTTTGCGGTCAAGCATGGAAAAGAATTGCATTTGTTCTTAGAAGCAAAGTAGCATAGGATACACAAACGAATGAAAAGAGGGATCTTTTCTTGGTTTACTCTAGAAGGCACAAAGCTCAAAATTGATTGGGACTATGAGGACAACCTTACATCTAGGTTAATGGTTACCTTATTGCCAAGTAGCGTCAAAAATGCAATGATGCTTACATGGGTATTTTTGGGTTTATTTATCCTTGATTAGAGCAGCCAATGCTACTCAGGAAGAGGGGGAGAAAGCTATGAAATCAAAATTCTATCACAAGATAGAGAGAGATGATAGAGATTGGATTTAGAAAAAGGTAGTTGATTAGCATGTGTGTGTATGCCTTGGTTGCATTTGTACAGTCATATCGTGATTTTTTATCAAAAGTTATGCAAAATAGGCATAATTTTTGTATAAACCAATTAGTGATAATTTTTTTCCTTAGTCTACAAGCGTACTTGATGTGATTGTGTTTAGAACAATCATTCTTAGTACAATCATATTTAGTACGATTGTATCTAGTACAACTGTATACATTACAATCGTATTAGAAACAATTGTATCAAATATGAATGCTTAAATTCTTGCCGTGTGAGGGAAAAGTCAATTGAGTTTTCATTGATATATATAGATTGAGCCTAGGACGGGCGCACAGTTGCGCTGCCTCAGGCTTGTGTGCACTCACCCACTAGGTCACTCGAGACAAGAAAATGGAAGCGGGCACCACCTTGTTTTGTGCTAAACAAGGAAACATTAGACAGACACGATTCTTGCGCTTTGTCTAATGAAGGAACCTAATGCTGCAGGCTAGATCTTGGAACTAGGGATGATATGTGCTAAATCTTCTCGGTCAAGGGCAATATTGCAAATTAGTGTCACAAGACGAGTCATTGTGTAGAATAATTAATCCAAAAATACTAGGATTATGGTGCATGCATAGAATGGCACTTCCTGGAAATTATTTCAAAGCTTCAAAAAACCAAAAGGACTAGCATCATCAAGAACCATTCACAATCAAATCTTAGGAAGCTTGCAAACCAAGCTAGCATTTAGGCACTAGGGAATGGAGTATGCTAAGTCTCCTCTGCCATAAAATCTCCCACACAATTTAAGGTTGCAAAAGCTAAAGAACCCCTTCACTAAATCACTTGATTTCTGTGCACATAGACGTGCGCTACCCTGCAAATGGAATTAGATCTTGAGACACTTGAAACAAAAGGCAAATCAATGCAGCAAAATCCACATAGAGTTGTCACAAAGAGTCTTGCAATGACTAGAGTCCACCATGGATACAACTACCCTCATCAATGCTCCTTGAAACAAATCACTCCAGAAATTACAATGGAGTTACCATAATGTAATCACGAAACAACGGGGGAAAAGGATGACACTTCTAGTGGCAAAGGGAAGAGCAACATGCCTCCTCTTCTTCACAAATCCTTAAAGTAAGAGATGGTTCCAACAACTGAACGCAGGCATGCAAACCGATAGCATGGAAAGAGTATGGATTAACACAAGCACTAGGCTTCTAAACCAAGCTTCTTACACCAACTCCTCTCCCCGACAAAGGGAAACTTGGCTCCTTATATAGGGCTAGATCACATTACATTAGCCAATTTTATTAATTAGGGTGGCTAACCCTGGCTAAGCAAAAGGGAAGTGAGGAGAAATAGGCCATGATTAAGCCAATTGACTGTCCAATTAGGAAACCTTGCTTAGCACCTGCTTGATCTGAGCCATCAATTCACCATTGTACAGTTGCCATTCCCTGCAATTCAAGGCACCAATAGGAATAGAATAGGGAAAGGATTTAATTTACAAAATAATATTTATGTACATAATAGGAAATTGTAGAGATATGGGGGGGATATGGAAAAGAAGAGCTTTCTGTTGTGAGCATGGAGGGGGAGAGTTTGATTTTTGATTTTTGATTTTGGGTGAGAGATTGTGTGTGTGTGTGTGTGTGTGTGTGTGTGTGTGTGTGTGTGTGTGTGTGTGTGTGTGTGTGTGTGTGTGTGTGTGTGTGTGTGTGTGTGTGTGTGTGTGTGTGTGTGTGTGTGTGTGTGTGTGTGTGTGTGTGTGTGTGTGTGTGTGTGTGTGTGTGTGTGTGTGTGTGTGTGTGTGTGTGTGTGTGTGTGTGTGTGTGTGTGTGTGTGTGTGTGTGTGTGTGTGTGTGTGTGTGTGTGTGTGTGTGTGTGTGTGTGTGTGTGTGTGTGTGTGTGTGTGTGTGTGTGTGTGTGTGTGTGTGTGTGTGTGTGTGTGTGTGTGTGTGTGTGTGTGTGTGTGTGTGTGTGTGTGTGTGTGTGTGTGTGTGTGTGTGTGTGTGTGTGTGTGTGTGTGTGTGTGTGTGTGTGTGTGTGTGTGTGTGTGTGTGTGTGTGTGTGTGTGTGTGTGTGTGTGTGTGTGTGTGTGTGTGTGTGTGTGTGTGTGTGTGTGTGTGTGTGTGGAATTGGGAAGGGGAAGGCGCTCAAAGGGCCAAAAAGGCGTCATTTATTTTTAATTTTTGTGGTAGCCTTATAGGGGGGGTTAGAAAGGAATTATTAAAGGGGTATAGCTTAGGCTAAAATCTACAAAATAAAGGGATAAATGGAAGAAATGGAGGCTTTTCCAACCATGCATGTAGAAAGGCCAAAGAGGAAAATGGGGCCATATGTAAGAGCATACATAGGGCTATGATGTTTGTCCCCCAAGGCAAGGAGGTGGCCCAATGGTAAACTGCCACGTGAGAGACTCTTCTCTTTTTTTGGTTTTCTTGGAGAAAAAGAAAGGAAAAAAATCATGCATTAGCATTTAAGATGGGAAAGGGAGGGGCCTATGCCTTTTGGCATGGCCTAGCCTAGGCGAGAGAGAGAGAGAGAGAGAGAGAGAGAGAGAGAGAGAGAGAGAGAGAGAGAGAGAGAGAGAGAGAGAGAGAGAGAGAGAGAGAGAGAGAGAGAGAGAGAGAGAGAGAGAGAGAGAGAGAGAGAGAGAGAGACTTGCATAACGGCTCTTATGGGGGGCCCTTTGCCTTGTTGACTTCTTAGACATGTGGGCTTTTGGCCCCTTTTGCCATGTGCCAAGGCCGTTTGGACTTAGTGCCTTAAATGGGCCTCTTAGGCAGGTCTTCCATGGACTAAGCCCTTGCCATGTATGTGCCTTCCATGATACCCACCAATAGCAACATTCTAACCCATGTCTAAGGGCCATGCCCATTTGATAAGTGTATGCACCCATTCCAAGAGACCCTTCATATGCTAGAACCATTCATTTTTCCTCTAGTTCCCTAGCCCCCCCAAGATAGGCTAGTTATTTAGCTTAATATTAAAGGCAAATTAGAGCTTGTTAATAGAGATTAATGTATAATAATTAAAGCTAGCCTTAATTAGAAGCTGATTAGGGAAATCTAAAACCCTGCATCATTAGCCCTCTCGTAGATGCAAGAGGCATTTATGCCTCTTACTCCTAACTTGCTTTGATGTTGTTCTTGTCTTATAACCTATTTGTGCACTCATACTCTCTACCAATGGAAAGATGGTCCATGGATGTGTCTATGTTACAAAGAAAAGTGTCTATGCATGGCCGTGTAAGTGGCCCTATATTCATGCTTGAATTGCAGGGAACATGCTATGCAAGAGATGGGTCTTGAGCAAATAATCCCAAGGGCTTGTTGCTGCCAAGGCTAACTTGTGCCAAATCCTCTTGTCCGTCAAGAACCTGTGAGAAGTATGGCTCGAGTTGCCAACCATTCACCCTTGTTTTATGAAGGGCTCCAAGAGCATCTATAAACTGGTAGCTCCCATTGTCAAACTTTTTCAAAACCTTGAATGGGCCTTTCCAATGCGGTACAAACTTGTCACTCTTGTTGTAGTCAAATCAATTGTTGTAGCATAGAACTAGTGATCCCTCCATGATGTTCTTTGTAGACAGACTGACATTGAGCCTCTTTTTCCTTTCCTTAGCTTGCTTAGCATAGTGTCCCATTGCATCTTCTCTACTCAAAGCTAGTCTCTCTAAATCTAGGAGGCACTGCTTCAACATCCCTTTCCCATCCTTTTCATGTTGCAATGAAACCCGCAAGCTATTTAGCTCAACCTCTATAGGCAATAATGCTTCCTGGCCATACACTAAATGAAATGGAGTGAATCCCAAAGATGCCCTAAAAGATGTGCAATATGCCCAAAGTGCTGCATTGAGGTGCTTATCCCAGGCTCGTGTTTTATCCCCAACGTGCTTAGAGATGATTTTGCAAATCATCCCATTTACTTTCACCACCAAACCATTACGTTGTGGATAATAAGGTGTAGAGTGCCTGTGCTTGACACCTAATTTTGGCATCAATTCCTTCACCAAATCCCCTTGGAATCCTGGCCCTCTATCAGAAATGATCTCAAGAGGCGTGCCAGACGTGCAGCAAATGCTATTAAACACAAACTTAGCCACATCCTTAGCAGTGATTCTGCTGGTTGGTGCAGCTTCTACCCATCTTATCATGTAGTTAACGCCCACTAAGATATACTCCTTGCCGGCAGCGGTTCTTGGCAAGGACCCTATGGTATCAATGCCCCACTTCTCAAAGGGCTCAAAAGATTTAATAGGGTGTTGAGGACCATAAGTAAGTCATCTTGGTCCTACGCGCTGACAAGCATCACATATTCTACACCAAAAATGCACATCCCTTTGTAGAGATGGCCAAACAAACCCTGCTTGCAATACCTTCTTGCAAGTAAGCTTGTAGGCAAAGTGCCCACCACAGAAGTCATTGTTACATGAGCGAAGGATACGGTGAATGTCCTCCTTGGAAGGGACCTTCCAAAGCACTTGGTCCTTTCCTTTGCTGAAGAGATCTTCATTGATGAGTTGGTATCTCACTGCCTTCCTTGCCAGCCATCTTCTTTCTCCCTTTGTAGAATTTGGTGGTGGCTCCCCCGTCTCTAGGAAGCACAAAACATCCTGAAGGGACTCCCTTCCTTGTAGCTTTGGCTCTTGGAGCTTGATAGCTCCCACTATAACCTCCTTAAGGCATTCACCGGCTAGTGTATCTGCCTCTTGATTTTTAGCCCTCCCCATGTAGTGAACTTGGTAATGCTTAATCATCCTGAGCAAACCCTTTACCTCTTGAAGCTTGGTGGCAAGCTTGTCACTTTTACAAGACCAAACTCCCTGAACTTGCTTCACAATAAGCATTGAATCACCATAGACATTAAGCTGGCTTATCTCATTAGAAACACACCACTCCAACCCTGCAATCAGAGCCGCGTACTTGGCTTCGTCATTGGAGGAGAAATTGAGCAAAACCATACCTCTTTCCATCACCTTCTCTTTTAGGGGATTGAACATTACGATCCTTGCTGTTGCTTTGCCTTCCTTCCTCTTGTAGGCACCATCAAAATAGAGGGCAAATGCTTGCTCTTTTTCCTTGACCGACGGGGGCACTGGTGGCAATAAACTCTTGGGCTCCTTTTTTTCTTTCTTCTCTCTAAATTGGTGGGTCAAAATGTTGGCTAAAGTTGCCCGTGTAGACTCTTCCACCATCACCGTGTAGTCAAACTCGTGCAGCTGCACTATCCACTTATAAATTTGAGCAAAAACATCCATGTGCTGCAAAACATGGGGAAAGGTATCCTTGATGGTGATGATTGCAAAATGTCAAGGCAAAATATAAGCCCAAAACCTTTGCGTAGCAAACATAAGTGCTAGAACCATCTTCTCCAGAGCAAAGTAAGCCTTCTCTGTTGGCTTCATCACTTGGCTAGCAAAGTAAAATGGCCTCATCAGAAGGTTCTTTGGGTCCTTTTGTAAGAAAATGGCCCCTAGAGAATCAGACCCCACACTTGGATTTACAAAGAATGGCTGGTCCCATAGAGGGGAAGAAGAGTAGGGAGAGAACCTAGAACCCTCTTAACCTCCTAAAAAGACTCCTCACTTTCATCACTCCAAACTAGGGTAGATGCATTGGTAAGGCGTTGTAAGGGAAATGCTAAGTGAGAGAGTTGATGAGTGAATCTTCCAAAGTACCTTACTTTTTGAATGAATGAAGTGAGCTCCCTAACTGTGGTTGGTGAAGAGAGAGCCAGGAGTGCACTCACCTTAGAAGGGTCAACTTGTATGCCAGCTCTAGATACCACATGCCCTAACAAAGTGACCTGACTTTCCCCAGTATGGCATTTTGCCATACATTCAGCTGCCCACCCATTTGTGCATGTCTACTCAAGCCTTCATCTACCCTCACTAAATGCTGGACACATGAACTGTAGATGCAAAAATCATCAATATACACTCTAATGGATCTTCCAAAATAAGGTTGAAATACATAATTCATGAATCTCTGGAATGTGGATGGAGCATTTGTGAGACCGAATGGCATCACCCTGTAGGCAAAACACCCCCATGGCATAATGAAGGTTGTCTTCTTCTTATCTTCCTTGGCAATGTTGATTTGAAATTAGCCTAAATAGCCGCTGCATACTGTATACCTTTCTAGACCCGCTACTTCATTTAGGATCTCATCTTGGAAGGGAAGAGGAAAGTGATCCCTCTTTGTTGCCGCATTCAAAGGCTTGTAAGCGACGCAGATCCACCACTTACCATTCTTCATTGGGGTTATCAACACTGGGGATACCCACTTCAAATCTTCCATTGGATAAGCCAACTTGAGTCAACTTCTTTACTTTGGTCAGTAGGGCCTCTTGCTGGATTCTTCCAAGACATCGTAGCTTTTGAGCGTTTGATTTTTGATTGGGTTTCAGATTAATCTGATGCTCCACCAACGTGACTCCTGAAATTTCACAGTAATCAGAGATGAAAAGGGAGGATGTTTCCTTAGCATTACCTTGAATTTCTCCTTTTCCTCGGTTGAAAGATCCTTTGCTAACATCTTCTCAAGATCCTCATCTCTTAGCTCCCTCTTAGAGCTCTCTCCACTATTTTTGCTAGGCTCCCTTAGAGTGATCCCACATACTTCAAGTGAGCTATCATACTTGCTATTGCTCTGACTAGTTTCCTCACTCCTAGATAAGGAGCTCCCAGCACTTGATTCACTTTCCTCTGAGGTTTCTACTTTCAAACACTCATGCTTCCCATTTTTCATGCTGTACATGATCACCTCTCTTGGCTTCTGTCCTAGTGGCTTAAGAACAAGGGTCCCTTTCTCCCAGTCTTGTCTAGCATTCATTGTGATCAACCATGGTCTACCTAGGATAATAGGATAGCCCTCCTCTTGTGCAGGTATCACATACATGTCTATCGCAACTTTCACCCCACAAACTGTGATCCTTACCCCCTTACACACCCCAACACATTTCACTAATACATTATTTGCCATCTTAGCATTAAGCTCAGATTTCCCTTGCACTTTCAAACCCAAACAATGCATCATCTTCTCACTCATCTTGCAGACCTGCACTCCCCCATCCACATACACTTTGTGAATTCTTTGGCCTTTAATGTAGGCTTCTAAAATAGGCAAAACATCTACTTCCTTCTTGGCTTCCATGGCTCCCATTACCTTTGAGGTGCGTGTGCTCACCATTTTAGACCATTGCGTCGTATTTTTGGGGATAGGTGATGAAGTTAAGGCCATGTAAGCTTAGGTCCTTGGCTGCTAACATCTTTGACAAGATTGTAAGGTTCCTCTTTTGAGCCAAGAGGAAAGTCTTTGATGGTAATCTTCCCTTGCGCGCTCACCTTCTTTTTCTTTCCTTTTGACGTGCCCTCCTCTTTTGTTTTCATACTGAATGACTGGGGGCCCGGTCACCTCCTCTTTTGTTTTCATACTGACTGGGGGCCCGGTCACCTCCTCGCTCATCCGTGCCTTCTTGATTGGCATCACCTCTGGTTCTTTCTCTTTTTCCTTTCCTTTGGTCTCAAGGTGGATCACATTGACTATTCCCTCTCCAAGTTCTTTAGGCAACGATGGGATTGCAGCTACCGCCTGCAGTGGACGTCTCAAGATTTGAGGCTGGTAGAGGTTGTGGTTGGACAGGCGCCTAGGGCCTATTTCTTGGAGGAGTCACTTGTTTTCTGGGTCCTCCTCCTTGTCTGTTCCCAAAATATCTCCTTGGGTGGGGGCAGAAATACATACCATGTCCGTCCTCTCCGTAGTTCCAATAGGTGTGCTCTTGCCTTCTTCCTAATGGTCTTCGCTGAGGTTGTGCGTCTGGCGCTCTTTCTTCATTGTGGGGTGGGGATTGTGCCCTTGGGCCTTGCACCAGGTTGATGGAAACGTTATCCGATTGGGCGATCACCTTCTGGAGTAACTCTAGGTGCAGGTCCTCTGGAACATTGGAAACCACCGGGGGTGGCTGCGGTGGTTGCCCATCTATGAGAGGTTGGTGCTCTCTTCTCGCCAAATTGGCCTAGAATTGCAGCTTGTGATCTTTTGCTTTGGCCAATTGTTTTGTCTTGTCAAAGGTCTCATGGAAATCTTTTCTCACCTTTTCTTGCAAAACAGGGGACAAACCTCCCAAAAACCTTTCTTTTTGAAGAAAAATAGGCGCTTTCTCTCCCTTCGACAAACTTTCTTCCCACTCCACCCAAAGTTTTAGGAATTGGGCTTCGTATACTGAATAAGGTCCTATGGTGCTTTGCTGCAGGTAAGTAAGCTTCTGCAAAAGTTTTTCAGGACTCTTGTCAGCGGCATATTTTTCCAGAAATGTTTCTTTTAGTGTATCCCAATTATTCTCTTTTGCCATAGATAGACCCTGAAACCATACCCTAGCTTTGTCTCTTAGCACTAAAGGAAAAGCTCTAAGCTTAACCTCATTCTCATCCTGCCTCAAGGCAAGGAGGGCCATTTCTAGGTCATCCAAAAAGTAGCTTGCGTTTTCATACTTCTTCCCATAGAATATTGAAAAAGCCATAGCCATGTACTAAAACAACTCTTGAAACCCCTTAGATTAACACAAAAACAAATACGTCTAGAGAGTGCTAATAGTAGACTATCGACAATATGAAGGGCGCTATGGAAGCATTGATGGCTGCTAACCTTGACTCTCCAAAAAGCCTTCTCAGCGTAGCTTGGAAGCGCGGTTTTGTGCAAACAAAGATGTGGATTGTTTGATGTGCAAAAGGGTTGAATGGTCCTGAAATATCCCTAGCACTCATAGCAAGATATATACATAAACATCAAACAAATTCTCATACATCAGGAGAGGTAAAATTACTGGGTGAGGTGCATTCCGTACTTCTCTCAAAGCTGCAGGACCAAACAAGAAAATGATGCATTGTATAAAATGAATTTTTCTGTTGACAATTACACAAACATTAATTTTCTGAGTCAAATGAAAAGTATTAAAAATAGGGCCTTTTGGGGGGCCTTGATTATTCATAACAGAGAAATAGTAATCAAGTACAAGAAGATTTAAGAACTCCCAATAGAAAAGAATGGGTAGCCAAGCACCATCATAATTTCATCTTCTTCATCGGAGTTGTGCAGGGTGTTGTGCACAATATCCACCTCCACATCTGATTCGGAGGATTGGCCCCTGACAAAAGCACTTAGCCCCAAGTGTAGCTCTGAGAGGCTAGTGTAGGTGGAGATGAGGTTGGTCTTGTACTCTGGGATATCATAGATTAGCTAGGCATAAGGTTCCCCTACTTTCCAAGCCTCGATGGCGGGTCGCAAAAAGTCATCGAAGGTGATCTTCACGGCCTTTTCTCTCTTCCTCTGGTGCTCAACCCAAGGCCCCCTATTGATGTAAGGCAATACAAACTTTACAATTCTCCAATAAGCTGGAGCAATGTGCACATGTACTCTTCTAGCAGTGAGAAAGTAATTGATGTGGAAATTATGGATTCTGACTTCATCCACTAAGCATAGATGCGTGGTTAATGCAATGAGATTTAGCTCGTTTGTCTTGTGGAGTTTCAACACATGCACATGAAGTGTGGTGCCAATTACATACATAGCCATGGTCTCAAAAAAATTTTCAATAATAGTGCAAGGGGGGCCCTCAAGCGACACACCACGCAAGAATTGGGCTATGGAATGCAAACCTGGGAGGCATATATATGTATATACATATATATACAATTAACATGTTTAACCCTACACTTATGCTTTACATTCACACGGGGAGGTTTGAAGGGCAAGGGCATCCTAGGCTGTAAGGCCTAAGCCCACTACTCATGGTACTCCTTGTTGCTAACACGATGGCCTTGGGATGAGCTGCTAGTAGATGGGGGTGCCTGACAAAATCCACTTTTTAGACACTCACATGCAAGGAGAGGTTAAAATCAAAACAAAAATAGAAAAGATTGATGAATTCAATTGAACTATTAAGAAAAAGGGTGCTTATGAATGGAATAGGTATTTGTAGTGTAAAGAAACAACGCGGGTTTTCTACGTGCGGCATTAGCAAGAAAAATTGAAGGCTGCTTGCAAAGTGTTCCTCAGTGGGGGCACTAAGAAATGAGCCCAAGATGGGCGCACAGCTGGGCTACCTTTGGCTTGTGTTCACTCGCCTGCTAGATCGCTCAAGATAAGGAAATGGAAGGGGGCACCACGTTGTTCTATGCTAAACAAGGAAACATTAGACAGACACAATTCTTGCGCTATGTCTAATGAAGGAACCTAACGTTACAGGCTAGATCTTAGAACAAGGGATGATATGTGCTAGATCTCCTCTATCAGGGGCAATAATCCAAACTATTATCACAAGACAAGTCACTGTGCAAAATAATTAATCCAAAAATACTAGGATTATGGTGCTTGTATAGAATGGCACTTCCTGGAAACTATTTCAAAGCTTTAGAAAAACCAAAGGATTAGCATCATCAAGAACCATTCAGAATCAAATCATAGGAAACTTGCAAACCAAGCTAGCATTTAGGCACTAGGGAATGGAGTATGCTAAGTCTCCTCTGCCATAAAATTCCCCACACAATTTAAGGTTGCAAAAGCTAAAGAACACCTTCACCAAGTCACTTGATTTTTGCGCACAAAGACATGTGCTACCTTGCAGATGGAATTAGATCCTGAGACATCTGAAACAAAAGGCAAATCAATGCAACAAAATGCACATAGAGTTGTCACAAAGATTCTTGCAATGACTAGAGTCCACCACGGATACAACTACCCTCATCAATGCTCCTTGAAACAAATCACTCCAGAAATTACAATGGAATTACCATAATGTAATCACAAAACAACGGGGGAAAAGGATGACACTTCTAATGGCAGAGGGAAGAGCAACAAGCCTCCTCTTCTTCACAAATCCATAAAGTAAGAGATGGCAACAACAATTGAACGCAGGCACGCAAATTGACAGCACGGGAAGAGTATGGATTAACACAAGCACTAGGCTTCTAAACCAAGATTTTTCCACCAGCTCCTCCCCACAACTAAGGGAAGCCTGGCTCCTTATATAGGGCTAGATCACATTACATTAGCCAATTTTATTAATTAGGGTGGCTAACATTGGCTAAGCAAAAGGGAAGTGAGGAGAAATAGGCCCTAATTAGGCCAATTGACTATCCAATTAGGAAACCCTGCTTAGCACCCGCTTGATCTGAGTCATCAATTCACCATCCTACGGTCGCCTTTCTTTGCAATTCAAGGCACCAATAGGAATAGGATAGGGAAAGGATTTAATTTAGAGAATAATATCTATGTACATAATAGGAAATTGTAGAGATATAGGGGGGGATATGGAAAAGAAGAGCTTTCTATTGTGAGCATGGAGAGGGAGAGTTTGATTTTTGATCTTTGATTTTGGGTGAGAGATAGTGTGTGTGTGTGTGTGTTTGTGTGAGGAATTGGGAAGTAGAAGGCACTCAAAGGGCCAAAAAGGCATCATTTAACTTTTAATTTTTGTGGTAGCCGTTTAGGGGTGGGGTAGAAAGGAATTATTAAAGGCGTATAGATCAAGCTAAAATCTAAAAAGTAAAGGGATAAACGGAAGAAATGGAGGCTTTTCCAACCGTGCATGTAGAAAGGCCAAAGAGGAAAATAGGGCCATATGTAAGAGCATACATAGGGTTATGATGTTTGTCCCTCAAGGCAAGGAGGTGGCCCAATGGTAAACTGCCGCATGAGAAACTCTTCTCTTTTCTTGGTTTTCTTGGAGGAAAAGAAAGGAAAAAAATCATGCATTAGCATTTAAGATGGGGAAGGGGGGGGGCCTATGCCTTTTGGCATGGCCTAGCCTAGGCAAGAGAGAGAGAGAGAGAGAGAGAGAGAGAGAGAGAGAGAGAGAGAGAGAGAGAGAGAGAGAGAGAGAGAGAGAGAGAGAGAGAGAGAGAGAGAGAGAGAGAGAGAGAGAGAGAGAGAGAGAGAGAGAGAGACTCACATAACGCCTCTTATGGGCGAGCCCTCTACCTTGTTGAATTCTTAGACATGTGGGCTTTTGGCCCCTTTTGCCGTGTGCCAAGGCCATTTGGCCTTAGTGCCTTAAATGGGCCTCTTAGGTAGGTCTTCCATAGGCTAAGCCCTTGCCATGTGTGTGCCTTCCATGATACCCACCAATAGCAATATTCCAACCCATGTCTAAGGGCCATGCCCATTTGATAAGGGTATGGACCCATTCCAAGAGACCCTTCATATGCTAGAACCATTCAATTTTCCTCTAGTTCCCTAGCCCCCCAAAGATAGGCTAGTTATTTAGCTTAATATTAAAGGAAAATTAGAGCTTAATAATAAAAATTAATGATTAATAACTAAAGCTAGCCTTAATTAGAAGCTGATTAGGGAAATCTAAGACCCTACATCAAGATATATACATACATATGTGTGTGTGTACATACACACATGTGTGTGTGTGTGTGTGTGTGTGTGTGTGTGTGTGTGTGTGTGTGTGTGTGTGTGTGTGTGTGTGTGTGTGTGTGTGTGTGTGTGTGTGTGTGTGTGTGTGTGTGTGTGTGTGTGTGTGTGTGTGTGTGTGTGTGTGTGTGTGTGTGTGTGTGTGTGTGTGTGTGTGTGTGTGTGTGTGTGTGTGTGTGTGTGTGTGTGTGTGTGTGTGTGTGTGTGTG
This sequence comes from Lygodium microphyllum, assembly GCF_053477565.2. NCBI lineage: Eukaryota > Viridiplantae > Streptophyta > Polypodiopsida > Schizaeales > Lygodiaceae > Lygodium > Lygodium microphyllum. Next base: position 568,788 of record NC_141156.1, read on the forward strand.
TGTGTGTGTGTGTGTGTGTGTGTGTGTGTGTGTGTGTGTGTGTGTGTGTGTGTGTGTGTGTGTGTGTGTGTGTGTGTGTGTGTGTGTGTGTGTGTGTGTGTGTGTGTGTGTGTGTGTGTGTGTGTGTGTGTGTGTGTGTGTGTGTGTGTGTGTGTGTGTGTGTGTGTGTGTGTGTGTGTGTGTGTGTGTGTGTGTGTGTGTGTGTGTGTGTGTGTGTGTGTGTGTGTGTGTGTGTGTGTGTGTGTGTGTGTGTGTAGAGAGAGAGAGAGAGCTTAAGCCCTAATCCCATAGAGACAACGAGAGATAGACACATACAGGCTCTTAAGATATAAAACTAAAAGCTGGTTTAAAAAAAGAGTTAAGAAAGAATGTTTATTTTTAATTTTCTAAGTGCATGTAAAGATTGTCCACTTTGGTGCTGTTTTGAACATTGACTCTTGACAACATTAGGCTTGTTTAATAATGTTGTCCATTTTTGTGCTGCTTTGAACACAACTTGTGGACAATACTTTTTGTGGTATGTTTTAACTTTGTGAGTGCCTGTGCATAGTCTCAATGTCTTGGGTGATATTGTATAGGTGTACTTTGTCATTGTCTTGGGTGACACTGTACACTATTAGGTCTTGCATTAAAAACTTGTATGAACTATACCATTGGTACAAAAGGCATTGCATACTTGGGTACCATCTGTCATATAAGCACCACATGTGTAAGACACTGCCATTGGTTTGGATGGAAAAGTTTTACTTCTAGGTTCCTTTCCTTTAGAAAATAAATTCTTAGTTAGCTTAGTATTCCCAACCATACGAGTCTTGTAGCATTGGTTTGGATGGTAATGAGTACATATGTAACGTAGGGATAATGGGGGAGAGATTGACAAATTGGCTAAGGATCTCTTGCATCAAATTGGGTGTCATTGATGCTCTAGCCTTTTATTTTTTCTCTTCACTCCATCCAAACCTCCTTTTGAGTTGATAATTTCACATGTAAACACAACTTAATGCTTAGCAACTGAATGATTATCTTCCTAAGTAGATTGTAGATGCTAAAATTATAAAAAAAAGCCTAGACTTCTTCATAAACAAAAGGTTTTTTTTTACTCTTAAAAAATGTGTTATATTGCTTGTCATACTTTGAAAGTGATATAATTGATGCATGCACACAATTTACAGGTCTGTATAGATATAATTTTTTTTTTTGTGTGTGATGGTCATTAGTACACACACCCACACATAGACGTGTGTGTGTGTGTGTGTGTGTGTATTCACACACATATACACACATATGTGAGACGCATATATATACGTGATGATGAGAGTTTGAAGTTATTAAGTTGGTAAAAACATTCACATGTACACATTCTACAACTTTATACATGTAAGTGTGTTTGTTTTTATATGTGTACACACACAGACACACACACATCCACACATGCACACGTACACATACACACACGCACATGCACAAACATACATACATACATTATATATATATACATATATATATGTATGTATGTATGTATGTATGTATGTATGTATTTGCGTGTGTGTGTGTGTGTGTGTGTGTATTTGTATTGTGTGTGTGCATGCGCACACACATGCGTGCACACACACACACACACACACACACACTCACTCTACAAGAGAATCGGCAATTATCGGCGATCAAATTTTGTGCTGTTGATAACTACCTCAAAAACAACCTTGGTAAGATTGCTAGTACAAACCCTTGTAATATGCCTAGAAGTAGCCCCAGCATTTTCCCCCAAAATGTGAAATAACTTTTTTTCTTTATTGCTCAAAAGGTTGTTTTTTATTTTTATTGAACTCACCCTGAGTAAGATGCATCATCTAAAAGGTCTTTTTGAGAAAATGTATCAATGAAGAGATCTGCAAGTTCTCCAAAAAAATTATTGTAATGCACCATCTATTTCTAGTACTTAAATTCCATCCTCATCAAATTCATTTTTATTTTCTTTTACATCCACTTCTGGTTGATGTTCATTTTGTATGCTCACTACAAGAGATTGGCACCTATGTTGGGAAGTGGCCAGTTTTAAAAAAGGAACAAAAGAAAGTTCCCATGGCCAATAAGTGTGCTAATAGTAGCCTTGGTGTGATGTCGTTGATAATATCCTCAATGAAATTTCCAACACTAACCCTGGTAATATTGCCGGTATAATTAAATTTTGGGGCCAGTATTGGCGGTTTTATTAGGGATATTACTGACGTCCCAGGCTTTTTTTTTTTTGTGAAAGAATGTGGTGGACAATAGTCATAGATGCAATCCAACACATTATGCCATCATAACATACACCAATGCTTCTAGTTAGAACATAAGCTGATTATATACCGAGCATATTATGAAATCTACACTTTGAAATTGGATATCATATCTAGAACCATAACCATAACCCATTTCATATTGATCATAACCATAGCTTGAACCATAAAGAAGTTTTGAAAATCAAAACCAACCACAACCAGTACCAAACCATGTTGATAAAAAACCATACGTTCAACTATAAAGAAATCTTCAACATGATAACCATAACCACAATGATAACGTAACCAAAATGGTAATAGCAATATTAATTGTTACCATGACCATATTTAATTCCTACAACCATTATAAAAGCACAGCCATAACCATAACTAAACCATGAGAATGATAATCATATCCATAACGTCAAGACCCAACCATAACCATAACCATATGCAAATCACAAGAATGATAAGCATAACCAAAACAATGAAAACTGGCCAAAACCATAGTTTTAAACCATATGGATACTTGCAATCAATTTACAAAACCATATAGACACATGCAACTGTGATGACTTGATTGTAACAATGCAGGGGAAGAAAACCATAACAATCTTTATTGTATATAAGTTGGGGTGTGCACACACAAACTTGTCTTTGAAAATGTATATAGCAACAAGATTTATGGTGTATCAAATCACATAGCAAAGAGGGGGCAACCAAACCACATGGCAAAAAGGGGGGGGCAACCAAATCACATGGCAAAGAGGGGGCTAGCAAATCACATAGCACAAGGGCAACCAGAAAAAAGAGAGGGGAAAACCAAAAAAGAGGAGAAGGAGGGAACTAGTGGGAGAGGCTAGCAACTAGTCCTCATCAATTACATCCTCTTTGATTAACTGTGCTGGTGGCCACTTGGCCCTAGTCTCAAACTTCTCATGAACCTTGTAATAACCATTTGCTAACCTATACTACTTCTCAAACAAAGCTAGTTTAGGCCCCCACTCCGATTCCTACACATACACATAAAAAGTTGCTTGTAAGAGAATTGCATGATATTCAAACTCTTTTTCTATTGTTGTTATAGTTTCCCTTGCTAGAGCTGCTTCTTGTAAAGCTTTGAATAACCGACCAATTGTAATATGTGCTAGAAGCTCCTTTAGATGAGAAAGATATTGAACATTGGTAGATCCACTTTGGTGTACTTGTCTCCTGTACTCTTCTCTTTGTTAAGCAATATTTGCTTGAGCCAACTTGTATTTCTTGATCCATTTGTTCAAAGAAGGATGGTTCAACATACAAAATCTATTGATTTTCTCTTCTAAAATGTTATCCATTAAGTGCTCAATACCATTGCCTTGTGGTATTTCACTAACAAGTCTCTCATCCTCTTTTTTTTTTCCAAAGAAGTGGCATTGTTTCATCTCTTTTCCCAAGAAACGCAGATATGTATACTAGAGACTCTTGGATTAACCATCCCTCAGCCATACTACCCTTTGGTTGAGCTTATTGTTGCACAAATTCTTTCAATGTCTTCATAAATCTCTCAAGAAAGAACATCCACCTACTATGTATGACTCCTACAAGAGCAACTTCATCTAGAAGATGAACCATGAGATGGACATGAATGGTTAGCATGCTAGTTGGAAAGTTCTTCTCAAGCATACAAAGCATCTCAACAGCATTGGTCCTATGCTCATCTATGCTACTTGTTCTTCTTTCTTTATGTGACACCCACCTAATCAAACAAGAAATATTATAGATTACCATTCAAATATTTGGAGTTGTGCATCCATCTATACCAGTAAGTAGAATAAATTGTAGAAACTTATGCCAATCATGTGTCTTCAATCAACTTAAGTTATTGTCCTTTGTGAAGGCTCCCTTTAAACAATGCATGTGACCTGTAGGCTTACAAAATCCACTTATGATATGTTTGACCTTTGTCTCTTCTTGTTTTGTTAAAATGCAAGGCACATTTAGGAGTATCACTAAATTTCCCTCTCCTATCTTGGGCCAGAATGCTTGCATATGTGTTATCTCACCTTCTTGAATATCATCTCTACACTTTTTGTTATCCCTAGCCTCTATCAAGTGCTCTCATAACACTTGACCAACATTTTTAAAGATGTGCATAGGATCCAAGAGATGATTGATAAGAAGTTTTCTCCAGTATGGGAGTTCATGAAATATAGAAAATTGCTTCATCCCATATGAGCTAGGATTTGCTTGCCATGATGTGTATTGAGTTGAGACATTCCAAGATTTTGGTGCTCTACCAAGAAATCCTTCTCTTAGAGGGTGATTGTTAGGAAGAAATTGTTTGTGACCTTCATAAATCATTTTTTTCAATGACTGGGAGTATCTTGCATTGATAATGGATCCACAATGTGGACATGCATGGTACCCACTGGTTGCAAGTCTACTACACTCTCCATAGCCTAGAAAATCATGCATGGTCCACATTAATATTCCTTTCAAATTTAGTGCTCTATGCCCACTATGTCTTGTGATATCTTGGATGTTGATACCTTCCCAAAAAAGCTTTAGTTTTGTGATGCCCTCAACATCAAGGGACTGGCTACAACTCTCCACCCAATTGTGTGATCTATTGCGGCTCCCAGCCTCTCTTTTATAGGCAAGCCCTTGGGTCCACATTGGCTTGTGGGTTGCCCGTTGCCCATGCCCATTTATCATCCCTTGAATTGTAGCCGTGTCAACTCCGACACCGTCTTGTCTAGTGCCCTGACATTACTACCCCCTTTTGGAAGAGTTTTTGTCCTCAAAAAAAATAAATTGGAAATTGCTTCCGTGATGTAGTAATGTTTTCCCAAGTGGAACCCTTGTCGAGCTATCCTTCCACTTGACTAGGACTTGCCGTCAAGTATTATGCTATGTTCGTAAGTCTTGAGTATCAAGGACACGCTCAAGCTCATGGGGTTGAACCGGGTTTCCTCATATTCAATGATAATGCTTGAGTTGATTACACTGGATGTATACGACTACCCTCTGGCAAATCAAGCTTATAAGCCACCTGGCATATGCGCTTGAAAACCTTAAAAGGACCATAGTACTGGGGCGATACTTTGGGTACTGGCCTAGTTGAGAAAGTTTGCAACTACTCAGGAACCCATAGAAACACTTGATCACTTTCCTCAAAAGTAATCGGTCTACATTTTTTATCATCAAACTTTTGTAACAATCTTGCACCTGTTAAACATTTTGCCGCGCACTTTGTAACATACCCATATGGTCCATTACCTACTGGATATGTTCACTTGGTTTCCCCACCGTGACAGAGGACTTGGGTTGCAAACCTATCACCTTTGAAAAAACTTCTGATTGTTATCACAAACGATACTGAAAGGTAAGGGATTTTGTGAAAAAGACTATTGTCCCCAAATAGCCAAGCTAAGTGGAAAGTAGACAACGGAGTCACTGTGGGTATGAACTTTACCATCATTGTAAGATGGCTTATCTACCACCCATAGAGACATGAACTCTTTCGGAACTTTATAGGCCCACGAACAAACCACATAGGTTAGCTCCCACTTTCAATTGGAAATCTCTACGGAGTGCAAGAGCCTATCTAGTTAAAAGACGCTCTGCCTTGTGTACTTGATTGTTGTGTAATGCATGACACAATTGTGGTCTTATAATGCAACTTAGGTCAAAAGAGAATTAGTATGTCTAATCTATTGCTATCCGAAGAAAATGAACAACTATCCTTCAATAGAAGTATCTCAATAAGCAAAGCACAACATTGAGCTCCACAAAAAAATATCTGTGTGGATCATGTACCACCAAAACTTGGTGCCAAAGCAATTGCAAGCCTAAGTCCTTCAAAACTTAGTGGTTGCTCCAAACTCCCTGGTAGAAGATATAATGACCAAGATAATGAATCTCACAATGGAAGAAATCACATCTACGTACCTTGGCAAGTGGCTAAAGTAGAAACCTCGTTGGCATATCAACCACTTTAACAAAAATCTTGTGTCCACACTAAGCAAGTGTCCTAGCACTCTACTTGTTATGAGATCATTGTAGACCTTCAAGCCTTGCAAAAGTTGAGTGCCTAGACCATGGCCTGCACTTGTATTAGTGATCTAAATAAGGTTAACAATACCCAATCAAAGCTGTTAGAGCTCACACGTAATGTAGCACAGAACTAGCATGATCTCAGTACTGGGATGAAAATACTATTATCCAAACCATTTTTCCTCATTAAAAAAACATCGTGATTAAGCCGCTTTTCTTATCAAAAAACACTGATTGCCCAATGTACAATCGTACTACACTAGGGTCCCATTCCACCTAGTGAGCATGCCATAGTACAATTGCAGGTTGCAACCCTAATCACAAGAGCATGACTTGGATTCTATATTATTTTCAAATGTCCTAAGTTCAGCAATGTTGCGGGAGTGGTATGAATGGACAAGAACTAGTTCTCTGAAAAGCACTTATGTTAGCTCGTGACTTGGCCAAATTTATCCCTCTGATTACCAGAAAAGTCCGATGCCCATCCACTTTGGATGCTGGCATTTACCCATGCTCATCCTTGTAGGATGATAGAACCAAACTATGCCCATCCTTGTTGGATGCCTGGCATGTACAGAAGAATACCATATATGCTAGAAGTTGAGGGGAAAAACTTCAGCTAGTACTGATCAAAATGCTTGCCTGTTCTCATCAGATGCTGGCATGATACTTGTGCCTATGCGCATAAATTTTTAGCACTAAAGTATGCCCTTCCTTGTTGGAAGCTGTGGCATCAACAAAAAAATACCATATTAGCTTTAAAGTTTGCAAAGACAGTTATAGTGAGTCTCAATCCAGTTGCTTGCCCACCATTGGCAGATGCCTGCAAGATAATTGTGCTCATTCTTAGCAAATTCTAGCACAATCCAATGCCCACCCTTGTCAGATGCTTGCACTAAGGGAAAAGTATCGTAAATGCTAGAAGTAGTCATTGAGAACTTTAATAGATACTAATCCAAAGTGTTGCCCCATCTTGTAGAATCCATGCAAAATATGTAGTTGCATTCTCGTTGAATGCTGGTAAAAATTGATGCCCATCCTCGTTGGATGTCGGCATTAATGGAAAAGTATGTTAGAACTTTTTGTGGAAATCTTTTGCGAATCCTTCATCAAAAGATGCTTGAAGAGAACTGTGTGCATGCTCATTAGAATGCTACACCAATGTATGCCCATCCGCGTTGGATGCTGGCATCTTCAAAATAGTACCATAGATGCTACAGTTTGCAAAGAAAACTTTAGCAAGGACTACTCCAAAGTCTTGCTCATCCAAAAAGAATGCTTGCAAGAAATCTGTAACCATTCTTGTAGATTGCTGGCACTTTGAAAAGGATACCACAAGTGAAAGAGTTCACATGTGCTGGCATCAAATCCAAATAAGAACTGCTAGAACTTCAAATTCCTTGCTTGCAGTTTATGGATACATTTAAAGCTAGTTTTTAATCACAAAAAAGTACATAATTGGCAACAAGCTCCGTTGAGCTCTAGTGTTCCAAGATCATCTGAGCTTACTAACTGTACTCCTTGGAGTATCCACGTAGTTCCATTGAGCTAAACTGACACTAACTCTAACAAGTCAGCTGTGTCTTGGCTTAAAAGCCAGACCGGCATTAATTCAAATGAATTAACCACGCCATAATGTTGTTTTAACTAGACTTGCAAAAAATGCTCATGGGCGTTTGTGCAGTGACTACTGCAAAATTCTATAGCACTAACTTCATGAGTTATCTATGCTATGGAATATGCATATAGGCGTTGCAAGCGTATGCAAATTGCCCATCCTTATGCATAGAAAAAAGTTTCATAAACAAATCCATTTATGAATCAATGGATTGAAACTGTGTGCCATACTTGTCTCCAACCAAAAAAAATCCTTGACAACACAAGAGAGATTCTAACTGTCTTAGAACATAACAGGGCACACAAAAAGTTTGCTCCGCATAGCCCCTGCAAAGCTATTCACTCATATGTAAACTGTGAAACATAGTTTTCTTGCACATAGGTATCAACCAACGCAAGGTTGTAGCCTCCCAAGCCATGAAAAAAATGCCTCCGGCTTGTAGCTTGACAGGTTTACCCTACACAATTGGGTGCCATTAGCAAACCAATTTATGTAGCATGTACTTGCCGCTCTCAAAAGAGAGAGAGTGAGAGAAAGAGAAAAAAAAAGCCAACTGCCTCCATCAAGAGAATTAGCTCATGAAAGAGAGGAATCATGCATAACCATAAAGGCTATGACAATGGGGTCTCCATCCTTGCTAGATGCTAAACACTCCATTCGTGTTGGATGATGAGCACAATTTGAAACATAGTCACTCTAGCCATTCATACCATGTGAAGATACTTCAAATTGCCACATCCTCAAGCCAAAAGCTTCTGAGGCTTTTGCCTCAATAACATGACTTGAAAAGTAATTGATGAATTGAAAAGATAAACTACCATACCTTGTTTTAATGTCAGTCATAGCCATGGCTCCCAGCCATGCAACCCGTACATGTCCTTTGCAAGCACATGAATGTCCTCCCAATAGGCTCATTGCCATCCCTGCCACCATCTCTTGCCATAGCCCTCATCAAGGGCTCCATGACTTGCTACCCTTCTGCACACTAATCCTTGCACTAGGGTGCTAGGATTGGTGGCCACACGGTTTTGAAAATAGAGAAGATAAATTGCTTTGGTTGTCCGCTGGCTAAATCACTTGTCATGATAAGCCCAAATCCAAGGCCAAATAGATGACCAAGAATGCTCAAATGCCCAAACAAAATGCTTGTTGGCCAAAGCCAAGGCTAGAAAAGTAGTCAAAACCAGCAAACTGATGAAAGAAGCATTGAAATCCTTGATGCAAAAACACGCTTCTTATAATGGAATAGCTCTCTAGGTCCCACGACTTGTACGTGAACAGCGCTTTGGGTACCCTCTATTTGGCTACCATTGTCCACCGTATGCCTCGTCTTCAATTTGTCCTTTAAAGCCAATCTGAAAGCAAATTGTGATGCCTCATTGAGAGAAAAAGAGAGAAACGCCTCTTGAAGGCTTATGAAGACGGCATATTTTCTATTGTAGCTACCACCGTTTTGCTTGCCAGATGTTACGCATGCCTATGCATGCATGAAAAGGGTGTCTCCCTCCTTTAGAAGAGAATGGTATGGTTTTTAGAATGCACAACAAGACAGTCCTAGGCTACCATGCAAAGATTTTGTAGGGACACTTGACTTCCCTAGAAGATCCTTCATGTTAAGGCTCTCACACCTCTTTGGTGCCCAATGTATGTGTTCAATGCTTTCCTCCATTCTGGTCATGGATTTTTTTTGCAAGATGCTTTAACATTGATGCTCTTATGTTGATGCTCTCTGCAAGGAGATGGCTTTTGCCTCTTTGAAGCACTCTTTAAAAAGCATGCATGAGAGAAAGAACACTTTTTGCATATCCATGCTTGTCTCTATGCATGGCTATGCTCTGCCTACACTTGCCAAAAGAGACTCCCAACATTGATCACAACCTCCGAGTAGTGCTTCTTTGCACAATGCCTGCCAGAGAGAAGAAGAGAGACTTAACATTAAATCCCTCTGTATGCCCCCAAATTGGTGATGATGATGGCCAAGAGCCTCAAGCTGCTCTATTGCAAGAGCTTTCCCATGTGCATGCTTCACGTCATCCGGCCAAGAGAGAAAGATGGTGTTTCTACTTTGGAAGAAACTTCCTCTGGCTAGCGTGAGAAAAAGAAATAACTCTGCCCTAAAGTGTCCTTCAATGCGTCTCAAAGAGAGAGCCAATGATTTGCCCCTATGAAATAATGTAATCTTGCAAATGGATTTCTCAAGCACCCTGTGTTGAGACCTACCCCTAGACCCACGCTATTGTGTAGATGATGATGGCGCAATTCATGCAGAGCCCTACACTTATGATGGTGCAAGCAGGCACCTTGTGCCTTGAGAACAATATCCTTCTAGAGCCTACACATGCATAGAGGCTCTCCTTCTTTGTCGGAGCCATTGGTTTACAATAAACCATATTCTTATTGAGATAAAGAATCTTTAAAGACTCTACCATCAACATGTTTTGCATATCAAATAGTGCCACCACTTTTGAACAAGGCTGATCCTCGCCAAGCCCAAGAAAGAGAGAGATTGAGAGCAAAAGGCTATGGCGCCTCCCTTCTCACGGGCTGGCTGCTTCCCTTTCTCTCTCTACTATGTCCAGCTTAAAGCATGGCATAACTGGGGCTGATTTCCTTGCATGAAGATGGCATGGTTCTTTGCTTTTGGAGTTTACGCTATGATGACTATGGGCCCGTATGCGGTGATGGCGCAAGCCTTCCATGAAGAAGGTGATGGTTACATGTTCTTTAACCTAAGCATTGGTACTTTGCGCCATCCCTTATGCATGCAAGAGGGAAGCATTTAACGTTATTGCCCTGCCTTCATGCCTCATGCCAAGGATTACCATGCTTGTTTTTTGCATACACGCCTAAGAGGAAATTATTTTTTGCAATCATTGGTTTTCACAATGGTTTAATCCCAATGTTGCTCTGTGTATAAGGCTCAACGATTACAAGAGAGAGAAGGAGCGTTGATTTCCCATGCTTGCACAAACAGAGATTTAAGCGGTATTTCCAATGCTAAGGAAAAAAAAACCCATTGTTGTCTGCTCCCCAACCTTGTAGAGAAAGGTGCTCCATGCTTTTTCCACTATAGAGAGAAAATTGCCCACACTGCAGAGAGAAAAAAATTTCAGCGTTAATCCCAACGCTTTAGAGAGAGAAAGTTCTTTGTTTTTTTCTCTCCCCCTTCTTGAAGGCTCACGAGTTGCATGAATTGATCTTCACCGTAGATCCTGCTACCCACCACCATGCAAGCCTTAAGAGCCTTTAAATTTTTTAGTTAAACCGGCAGTCATTCCCACCACCTAGCTGAGTCCAAGAGTTTCAATCGCTCTAATACCAATATGATGCCCTCAGCATCAAGGGACTAACTCCACCCAGCCCTATCATCTACCCCTCTTTTATAGGCAAGCCCTTGGGTCCACATTGGCCTGTGGGCCGCTCACTGCCCATGCCCGTTGAACCATAGCCATGTGTCAACTCTGACAACGTCTTGTCTAGTGTCCTGACAAGTTCATCCACCAAAGGGGCTAGATAGGCATCCATGTTTTTCACCTTGTATCTCCCTGGTATGAGCAATGAAAGAAGAAGGTGCCCTTTTTTGATGGCTGGCCATGGTGGTATGTTATAATTCACCCAGACAACTAGCCACGTGCTCCAAGTGGTAGAACTCAAGCCAAATAGATTGACTCCATCCACAATGAGTCCCAAACAAAGATGTCTAGGCTCCTTTTTGAACTTTGGCCACTTCTCTTCTATATGTTTCCATGTAGGTGCATCCGTTGGTGGGCACATAACTCCATTGGTAGACCTTGAACTCTTATGCCATGTCATTAGTATGGCATTTTCTAGGCATTTGAACAAATGTGCTATTTGAGGAATGAAAGGAAAGTGTCTGAAAACCTTTGCTAGAACTGTAGTTCCAAACACATCTTAGCAATACTGGGTAGCTTGACACTTAGGACAATTGTCCAAATCTACATACTCCTTTTTGTATAGGATACAATCATTTGGACATGCATGAATATTATTATACTCCATCCCTAAATCTGCAAATATCTTCTTTGCTGCATCTCTTGTTTTTGGCATTAGATTTATGGTAGCTAATATTGATGTCTTCGTGGGTTTGAAGAGTGAAGACACACGCATCACTCCAACCATAAATAGTTTGTAAGTTAAGTAGTGCTAGACAAGTGCAAAGAGCTGTAGACCTAGATCCTTCAAACAAGGGTGTAGAAGTAAACTATTGTAATCTTTCAACCACGGGGTCTACAATATGTTCTTCTGTACTATCAACTTCATCACCATCATTGATGCCATAAAAAGCTTCTATCATGTCTTCCATATCAACATCAATTTATTGAGAACTTTGCACAGCATGAGGTTCTATTTGAGCAACACTGAACTCTATTCCACTTGAAGATGAAACATTGCTTGATCTTCTACAATTGATAGGGTAAACAAGATATGCATCTACTCTTCCAATTCTTGCATATTTAGCAATCTGCCTTTCCACAATGGTATTGTCCTATTTACCCCACCGTTCTAAAGGGTCCTTCACAATCCTCTATTGATGAAGTGTTCCCCAATTGCAACAATTGCAGGGACACAATATGCATTGATATGACGTCTTTAATTTGTTCTGTCCTTATACTCTGCATGAAATTATATTCTATTAGTCAATCATAAACAATATTTTAATTCTCTCTCATACATTATCCATCTACAGAGCACATGCAAGACAAAATTGTACAATGTCGTACGACAACATCTGACATATTATGGGTTTGCAGGACACATATGGAATCACAAACCATACACACATATGTGGGAGTTCTTAGTCAGAGTCCAGGATCTGCCTCTTAGAGGAAACTCCCAATCAAATCCCATATGAGATGAATGGGACATACAAGGGACAAAAAATGCAACAAATGTAGACTATAGTTCTCAAGGTGCCTATTCACTACAAATAAAAAAGTAAAAAATGCCCTTGATGGCATAGAAGACCTGCAAGGAAAACATGAAAAAAACCCTTAATGGCATACAAGGCACGACACCAAGTGCTATTGGGACTTTTTCAATGATGATAAATTAGGGAGAAATGATGGGACGAGACAAACAATAGGATGGGACCACCAAGGCACAAATGAGGGACAAATGACAGGTCAAGTCCAGTGGGGGACAGATGACAGCATCGTACGGCACAAATGATAGGATGGTACGCGGCAAACAACGGGACGGGACAAACAATAGGACGAGACCAGACTCCAGTGAGGGACAAAATGAGGGAGAAACAACAAAACAGGACCAGCGAGGGACAAATGACGAGATCATATTGCACAAATAAACAAGCCAAGACTGTGGGCACGGGATGAGACGGGACATTTGGTGGGACGAGGAGCACTGTACTCCCTTATAGTAGCAAAATGTTATAAATAGGAAGCAAACAACAAAAACATAGGAAAAATTGGATAGAAATTCCCACCGCCAATACAAGCCTTGATAAATGCCTCGATATTTTTGGGGCATTTATTGGGGCTTTTATCAGGGCATTTATTGAGGCCCTGTAAAAATAACAAAAAAGGTGCTAGTATAAGCCCTAAAAATATCCTCAATATAAGGCCTGGTATTAGCGCAGTTAAAATAAAGTTTCGGGGCCATTATTGGGGCCTATATTGGGGATAATATCGGGGCTATCACCAAGGCGATTATCAGGCCTATCACCAGGGTTATTTCCAGGGCATATACCAACATCGTGAGACCAGTGCTTGTTTTGGGATAGATAGCTATAGCAAGATATTTTTTTTAAATTTATTTTTTAAATGCACCTCCCCCAATATGAGCGCTAGTATATGGCCATTCCCTTATAGTGCCAGCAATAAAACTGCCAATATTGGCCCCAAAATCTAATTATATCGGCAATATTACCACGGCCAGTGTTGGCAGTTTTATTGGGGATATTATCAATGACATCGTACCAAGGCTACTATCAGCGCACTTATTGGCCATGGAAACTTTCTTTTGTTCCTTTTTTAACACCACCCACTTTCCAACATAGGCGCCAATAGGTGGCCATTCTCTTGTAGTGAGCATACAAATTAACATCACCTAGAAGTGGATGTAGACAAAAATGAAAATGAATTTGATGAGGATGGAATTTAAGTACTAGAAAATGATGATGCATTACAACAATTTTTTTGGAGAACTTGCACTACACTACTGATGTCTTGTGCAATTTTTTATTTTTCTTTTGTAAAAGAATATGGAGGACAGTATCCATAGATGCAATTCAACACATTTTGCCATCATAACATACACCAATGCTTTCAGGTAGAACAGAAGTTGATTATGCACTGAGCATATTATGTTATTTACACTTTGAAATTGGATATCATATCCAGAAGTATAACCATAACCAATTTCATATTGACCATAACCATAGCTCGACCCATAAAGAAGTTTTGAGCATCCAAACCAACCATAAGCAGTACCAAACCATGTTGATAAAAAACCATATGCTCAACTATAAAGAGATCTTTAACATGATAACCATAACCACAATGGTAACGTAACCAAAATGGTAGCAACAATAATAATTGTTATCATAACCATACTTACTTCTTGCAGCCATTATAAAATCACAACCATAACCATAACTAAACCATGAGAATGATAATCATATATATAACGTCAAGACCCAGCCATAACCATAACCATATGCAAATCACTAGAATGATAAGCATAGCCATAACAATGAAAACTGGCCATAACCATAACATCAAACCATATGGATACCTGCAACCAATTTACAAAACCATATAGACACCTACAACTATGATGACTTGATTGTAACAATGCAAAGGAGGCAGACCATAACAATCTTGAATGTATATAATTTGGGGTGTGCACCCACAAATTTGGCTTCAAAAATGTATATAGCAAGAAGAGTTATGGTGTATCAAATCACACAGCAAAGAGGGGGCAGCCAAATCACATGGCAAAAGGGGGGGGGCAGCCAAAATACATGGCAAAGAGGGGGCTAGCAAATCACATAGCACAAGGGCAACCAAAAAAAAAGAGAGGGGAAAACCAAAAAAGAGGAGAAGGAGGGAACTAGTGGGAGAGGCTAGCCACTAGTCCTCATCAATGACATCCTCTTTGATTAATGGTGTTGGTGGCCACTTGGCCCTCATTTTAAGCTTCTCATGAACCTTGTAATAACTATTTGCTAACCTTTATTGCTTCTCAAACAAAGTTGGTTTAAGCCCCCACTCTGCTTCCCACACATACACATAAAAAGTTTCTTGTAAGAGAATGGCATAATATTCCAACACAATGATTAAGCTAGCACAATCACACTTACGTACACTTTATAAACTCTCTTTTGAAAGTTGTTTTTCCCCCATTGCTAAGGTGGCTTACTTGAGCATTAGATTGTGCTGCCCAAGCCTATACTTGTGGCTACAACAAGAGCGGCTTGTCATCTCTCTCATCTTGGATTATTTGTCAAATCTCTTCTTTACACCATTGAGGCCATGGTTTGCCCTCCTTGTATGTATCACAAGCCTTAGACCTATGGTGCCCCATCAAAATACATATTTCCCAGGCCATCCAAACATCATTGAGTTTATACTGCTTGGGTGGTTGGAGAAAGTTTTGCCTGATGAGATAAATCATGTAATCCTTGCAATATCTAGCTATTTTATCTCAATGTGTTAGATTATTATATCAAAAGATATTCCAACACACGGACGGCAAGTATTTTCTAATGGCTTTTTTGTCATCATTTATTATTAGTTGACCCTTACCATCAATGAGATATGATAGTTTTGGAAGATTTATGTCGTCATTGACTCTCTTTTGATCTTGTTTAGGCATCTACAAAATAATGTAAAGACTTTGTTGTCCATTTATATGTAGATGTATGTGTGTTTGCACATATGCACATGTGTATGTGCATGAATGCATATGTGTGTGCATGTGTGTATGTATATGTGAGTAAGGGAGTATGTGTGTGTGTGTACGATAAGGATAAATTTTCTTGCCCTAAAAATGCAAAAAATTAATTTGTCAGAGTCTTCTTTGTATAGAGGCTCTTTTTACCCAAACACAATTGGCCATTTCTAAGTGAGAATTTATGAACACAAATAAACAAAATTAAAAAAATCCAGCATTTAAAAGACTCCTATAATCTCTCCCAAATTTAATATTTGTTTTTGCATAGGGCAATGTTAAATATATATACATATACATACATACATACATACATACATACATACATACATACATACATACATACATACATACATATATATATATATATATATATATATATATATATATATATATATATATATATATATATATATGTACACACACATATATACATACATATATATATATATATATACACATACGCACACACACATGTGTGTGTATACATACATACATACATACATACATACATACATACATACATACATACATACATATATATATATATATATATATATATATATATGTATATATATATGTATATATAAATATTTATATGTATATATATGTATACATACATACATACATACATACATACATACATACATACATACATACATACATATATATATATATATATATGTATGTATGTATGTATGTATGTATGTATGTATGTATATATATATATATATATGTATGTATGTATGTATGTATGTATGTATGTATGTATATGTATGTATATTTATGAAGTGCCCAAAGGCTCTAAGAGTGTGGCTACATCTCTCATCCCAACCGTATGGCCTCTGCTGTGGCATTGACTCTTCTTGTATAAAAATCGCTCCTATCCGCATTGGTCTGTGGACTGTCCACCGTCCACACCTACCGGCCAACCCTTGAATTGTAGCCCTGTGTCACATCCATTAGTGTCCTGACGGGTGTCTTGACACTACTCCTCCCTTTTGGAAGAGTTTTTTTTGTCAAAAACAAAACTCAAAAATTGCTTCCATAATGTAGTAATGTTTTCTTAAGTGGAAGCCTCATTGGGCCAATCCTCCCACTTTACCAAGATTTGCCATCCAATATTATGCCATGCTCATAAGTCATGAGTATCCAAGATACACTCAAGCTCATGGGATTGAACCAGGATTTCCTCATATTTGATGATTATACGAGGCAATGACATTATCTAGTTCATATAGTTGTTTATGCAAATGGCTAACATGGAACACCGGATGTACATGACTACCCTCTGGCAAATCAAGCTTATAAGCAACCTGGTCTATGCGCTTGAGAACCTTAAAAGGACCGTAGTACTGGGGTAATAATTAAGGTACTGGCTTAGTTGACAAAGTTTGTGACTGCTCAGGAACCTGTAGAAACACCAGATCAACTTTCTCAAAGTAATAGGTATACATTTTTGATATGCAAACTTGTTGTAATGGTCCTGCACCTGCCTCACATTGAGATGCACAATTTGCAACATGTCTATATGGTCCTATAAAAAATCCATGACTACTTGGATACGTTCATTTGTCAACCCCATCATAACAGGTGACCGGGGTTGCAAATCGATCTACCACATTAGGGAAGATTTGGACTCTCTTTTGGGCCCTTTAAGGAGCTTTGACTCTACCTCTTTCTAAAAAATTGGGTGGATAGTAAATTTTTTACAAACAAGCTCCAAATTTGTTGGAGATTGTAGATCTAGAATGTACTCTTCAAGCTCTTTCCAATGATCTATAGCATGCTATGAGATTCTTCATATTTTGAAAGATTCTATTTTGAATCTCAAGATTCTTAAGACAGGGATGTCAACATCAAAGAGATCCCAAAATAGAATCTTTCAAAGTAGCAAGAATCTCATAGCGTGCTATAGATCATTGGAAAGAGTTTGAAGAGTCCATTCTAGATCTACATTCTCCGACAAATTTGGAGTTTGTTTGTAAAAAATTTACCGTCTGTCCAATTTTTAGAGAGAGGTAGAGTCAAAGCTCCTCAAAAGGCCCAAAAGAGAGTCCAAATTTTCCCTAATGCCCAACGAGACATGACCTCTTTGGGAACTTGGTAAATGCACAAACAAACCATAGATATTAGCTCCCACCTTTAGTTGAAAATCTCTACAGATGGCAAGAGCCTATCTAGTCAAACAACAATTTACAATGGGCACTTGACCATTTTGTAAAGCAAGACACCGGCATGGTCTTCTTATGCACTCTAGGTCAAAAGAGATGCACTATGTCCAATCTATTGCTATCAAAAGCAAATGAAAAGCTATCCTTCAAAAGAAGTCCCTCAATAACCAAAGCACGGTATTGAGCTCCACAACAAAAGATATGTGTGGAACATATATGACCAAAACCTAATCCTAAAGCAACTACATGTCTAAGTCCTTCAAGACTAAATTGTTGCTCCATATTCCCTCATAGAAAATATGATGCCCAAGATAGTGAACCTCACAATGTACATTCTATGGCAAATGGTTAAAATGGAGACCTCATTGGCCTATCAACCACTTTAAAAAAACCTGTGTTGACACTATGCAAGTGCCTTGACTCTCTGCTTGTTATGAGATTGTTGCACACCCCCAAGCCTCGCAAAACTACAGTGCCTGGACCATTGTTTGCACTTGTATTTGCCTACCATTGATGCTAGAATACTTTCTAGTTTTGTTACTTTTTATCACAAGAAAATATGGTTAACAAGACCTGGTCAAAGCAATACTAGCTTGCATGTAATGCTACACATAACTGGCACTCTTCGAGTGCCCCAATAAAACTATGTACATCAATACTATTTTGGCATAGAAAACATTGTGTTTCATTTGTTTTCTTGTAGAAAACATTGATTACCCAATGTACAACTGTACTACACTAGGGTCCCATTCCATATAGTGAGCATGCCATAGCATGATTGCATGTTACAACCCTAATCACAAAGGCATAACTTCGATTCTATCTTATTTTTAAACGTCCTAAATCGAACAATGTTGTGGGAGTGGTATGAACAGACAAGAACCAGTTCCCTTAGAAGCACTTTTGGTAGCTCGTGACTTGGCCAAATGTATCCCTTTGATTACCATAAGATTCCAATGCCCATCCCCTGTGGATGCTGGCATTTACCCATGCTCATCATTGTAGGATGCCAGCACTAAACTATGCCCATCCTTGCTAGATGCCTGGAATGTAAAAAAAAAAGTACCAGATATGCTGGAAGTTGAAGGGAAAAACTTTAGCTAGTACTGATCAAAGTGCTTGCCCATTTTTATCTGATGCCGGCAAGATACTTGTGCCAATGCGCATAAATTTTAAGCACAGAAGTATGTGCTTCCTCTTTGGAAGCTGGCATTGACAGAAAGACACCATAATAGCTAGAAAGCTTTCAAGAAAAATTATAGTGAGTATCAATCCAATTGCTTGCCCACCATTGGTGGATGCTTGCAAGATAACGGTGCCCACTTTTATCAAATACTGGCACAATACAATGCCCATCCTCATTGGATGCTAGCATCAAGGGAAAAGTATTGTGCATGCTAGAAGTAGTAACCAAGAACTCTAGCAAATACTAATCCAAAGTCTCGCCCATCCTTAGAGAAAGTGGGTAAAAAATGTGATTTCATTCTTGTTGAATGCTGGTAAAAATTGATGCCCATCCTTGATGGATGTCGGCATTAATGGAAAAGAACAATGGATGTGCGCATGCTCATCAAAATGCTACACCAACATATGCCCTTCCGCGTGGATACTGGCACTCTGGAAAATGATAGCACAAGTGAAAGAGTACACATGTGCTACCATCAAATCCAAATGTGAATTGCTAGAATGTCTAGCTCCTTACTTGTAGTCTATGGATTCATTTGAGTGTAATTTTCATCACCAAAAGTCACATAAATGGCAACAAGCTCCATTGAGCTCTATTGGTACTTGCTCATCTGAGCCAACCAATTGTACTCCTTGGAGTACCCATGTAGTTCCACTGAATTGAACTGACACTAACTCCAATGAGCTAGCTATGTCCTAGAATAAAAGCCAAACTAGCATTAGTTCAAAGGCATTACCTCCGCCATAACTTTGTTAAACCACATTTGCAACAAACGCCCATCCGCATTTTGTGCCTTGACTAACAAAAAACTCTGTAGCACTAATTTTGTGAGTTCTTTGTGCTGTGGAACATGCATATGGGTAGTGCAATTGTATGCCACTTGCCCATCCTTATGCATGGAAGAAAGTTTCATAAACAAATCCGTTTATGAATCAACAAATTGAAACTGTGTGCCGTACTTGTCTCGAACCAAAAAAAAATCCTTGACAACAAAAGAGAAATTTGAACGGTCCTAGAATGTTACTGGCACTAAAAAAGTTTGTGGATTATAGCCCCTGCAAAGCTTTTCATCCGCATGCACACTGTGAGACACAATCTTCTTGCATACACGTATCAACCGACACAAACTTATAGCTCGCTAGGCCATGAAGAAAACGTTTGCAATTTGCAGCATGACGAAAGAGAGAGCGCGCAAGAAAGAGAAAATAAAATTGAGCGGCCACGATCTAGAGGAGCAACTAATGAAAGAGAGAAGAAACGGAGCATAACCATGAAGGTTATGACACCCAATCCATGCTGGATTTACCTTGGCGTCTTTATCCTTGTTGAAAGCAAGTAGACTTGCCCAGCTTCTTTGGATGATAGCGCTCTTGCCCATCCTTCCAAACGCTACCAAAAGCCAAAAATTGTATGCCCATCCTTGTAGAATGCTTGCATTTTTGCATCATTGGAAAATTCTGGCAATAATTGCCCATCCTTATAGGAAGTTGGCAGTTTACTATGCCCATTTGTGTTGAATGCGGGCACAAATGTCCAATCTTGTCAATTGATGGCACAATTACCTATCCTCTGTGGATACTAGCAGTTGGTAGACCAATCCTTAGTCCGACAAAACCTTTGTGAGCCTATTGTGCTAGGATATGTCAAAGAATTGCCACAGCCTCAAACAAAAAGCTTTCAAAGCATCCGTCTTAATGGCATGACTTGCCAGACTTTGAAGTGATAAGTAGCAGATGAAAATGCTTGAAAAGGTGGAAAAAAGTAAATTGCCATACCTTATTTTAATGTCTGTAGTAGCCATGGCTGCCAGCCATGCAACCTATACACGTGCTCCCAATAGGCTCGTTGCCATCTCGCCTACCAGGTCTAGCCATAGCCCTCATCAAGGCTCCATGACTAGCTACCTATTTGCATGCTGGTCCTTGCACTAGGTTGCCAGGATTGGTGGCCATATGGTGACACACTTCTGCCGTCTACTGGCTACATCACATGTCATGATAAGCCCGGATCTAATGACGTACAAGCAAGCAAGAGCACTCAAAAGCCCAAGCGGAGTGCTTGCAGCGGCTAGAGACAAGGTCAAAGAAATTGGTGAAATCAGCTACTGGAACTATTTTGCTTCGGTCCACACTAGATCCCACCCATGGATCCCGCAAGAAGCTGGCACTTTCCAGAACTAGAAAGAGCTTCAATGAGGCCCTTCAAAAATTTTTGTACAGGATGCTCCACAAAAACGCCGCATTTTGGTTCCGTACTTCTCTGTTCATGAAACCATAATAAAAAGTAATGAGTTAGTAAGTAGTCATTCTTACTTGACTAGAAAAAATGGCAAGCTATTAATACTAAGTATATTTTAAATTCATATATACCTATTCACATGCTTTGGGAAGAACAAAAGTGTCACTCTTATTTGTCCATAGCCTTGATGAGTTCATAGCTACAAAGCCTAATGCATCCCTTTACATTGTTGGATTTCTCCCATGTGTGACTGCTTTGAACCATCACACATCTAATGTAAACATTTGAAAACATCTAAAATCATCTTTGATAATATTTTGGATTTTGCCACAGTAATCATTCTTTGAGACTTAACCATCACTAATTTGTCCATTTTGTATCCCTTGCTCAAATGATTCCATGACTCTAGAGTCATATGTGTAAGACTAGAGACTATGAGAGGCTAGCTACAACTCTCCACCCAACCATATGACCTACACTAAACCCCTGCACCCCTCTTTATAGAATACTGCATGGGTCCACATTGGCCTGTGGGCCGCCCACTACCCACGCCCCTTGTCATCCCCCAAACCATAGCCCCATGTCACACCATCCAACATCTTATCTAGTGTCTTGACACTATTCCCCCCTTCCGGAGTTTTCATCCTCAAAAACAAAACTTGGAAAGCGTTTCCATAATGTAGTAATGTTTTCCCAAGTGGAACCCTCATTGGGTCTATCCTTCCACTTCACTAGGACTTGCTGTTGAATATTATGCCATGTTCACAAGTCATGAGTATCCAAGACACGCTCGAGCTCATGGGGTTGAACCGGGGTTTTCTCATGCTCAACAATTATGCCTAGGTCGATTACATTATTGTATTCATATAGTTGTTTATGGAAACAGCTAACATGGAACATTGGATGTACATCACTACCCGCTAGCAATTCAAGCTTATAAGCCACCTGGCCTATGCACTTGAGAGCCTTAAAAGAACCATAGTACTAGGGCAATAATTTGGGTATTGGCTCAATTGACAAAGTTTGCAACTGCTCAAAAACCTGTACAAACACTTGATCACCTTCCTCAAAAGTAATTGGTCTATGTTTCTAATCTGCAAAGTTTTTGTAGCAATCTTGCACCTGCCTAGCATTTAGACACGCAATTCTTAACATATCCATATGGTCTTGCAAAAAATCTTTGATCGATTGGATATGTTTATGCTTTAACCCCACCCTTACAGGCAACCTGGGTTAGAAATTGTACATCAACATGAACGGCTCAAACCTTGCTGACACATGTTTTGCACTATTATAAGCAAAATCAGTTATGGGAAACTAATCCACTCAATCAATTTGACATTTTCTAACATATGCTTGTAGCATATCTTCTAGAACTTGATTCATGCATTCAGTCTAAACATCCTTCTGCGGATGATTAGCCATGCTTGAGTTCAACATTGTATCCGGTCCCTTGAGTATAGCCCACCAAAAATGAATTTCAAACTTCCTATTAGAGTCACTCACGATACAAGAAGGAAGTCCATAGAGGCAGTAAATATTCTCCACGGATAGCCGTGCTATTTTGGGAGTCTTAATTGCTATCTTTGTAGAAACAAACCAATGCATCTTTGTTAGATGGTCAATGACTACCCAGATAGCATCATGCCCTTGCTGGGTGCATGGCAAACCCACAATGAAATCCATAGAGATACTTTCCCATTTTCCATTGGGTATCTCTAGGGGTTGCAAGAGCTTTCCTGCCTTCAAGTGCTCTGCCTTTGTGACCTAACAGTTCTGGCAATGCATAATGTAGCATTCTACATCTTTCAACATTTGTAGCCAATAAAAGGGTTGTCAAACTAGTGCACATGTCTTTCTTACTCCATGATGACCTACACTTGGACTATCATGACATTCAAATAATAGTTGGCGCCTAATGTCATGGTCCTGGGGCACACATACTTACCCTTTATGGAGCAAATAGCCCCTATTGAGGGAAAAATTTTTCCAACAACCCATCTTGTTGCTTGTTTCCTTAAATACTTGTGTGGTACTTGCATCATTTGCGTCATTAATGGGAGGTTGCAATGAGGGATACATTCTTAGTACTGCCTGCCACACAGGACCAAAGGTAGAATCATGCTCTCACTTACCCTACAGAGAATCCAAGAAAGCACTTCAAAGTTCCATGAATAAAAAGCTTTCAATCTCTAGCATACGGCTAAGAGCATCAACTACCACATTATATTGCCCTTTGCAATCTTTAAGGTTACAGTCAAAGTCTTGAACTTTCTTGGCCCATCTAGCCTTACAACCTTTCAAGTCTTTTTGACTCATAAACCACTTGATGCTCTCTTGATCAAAAAGGACATCAAAAGTGGCACCATACACCATTCAGTGCATGCACAATTACAAATAAATCACGCTTGTAAGTGGAATAACTTTGCTATGCGGGGTTAAGCTTTTTGCTTTCAAAAGCTACTAGATGCCTTTCTTGCGGAAGAACTGCGCCAACCGCTATGGCACGTGTGTCTGTCTCCACAACAAACAATTTCTGTGGATCAACTACAACCAACAGGGGTGCCAATGCAATTGCAACTTTGAGCTTCTCAAAGCTGGATCTTTGTGCATCCCCCCAATAAAAAGAACGACCCTGTCCTTTTAACAGGTCAATCAAAGGTACCGCTATCTTTGTGTAATTGCAAATAAACTTACAATAAAACCTTGCTAGACCCAAAAACATCTGCAACTCTTGCATGGTTTTGGGCTATGGCCATCGTAAAATAGTGTCAACCTTTTTTGGATCTTTCCTTATTCTCTCGTTGGAAATAATGTGACTAAAGTATTGAATCTTTAACTGGAAGAATTCACACTTAGACTTCTTAGCATACAACTAATGCTTTTGGAGCATGCCAAAAACTTGGCGTAAATGATCTAAATGCTCAGCTTTTGAATGACTATAGATCAAAATGTAGTCTAGAAACACAACGACAAGCTTGCCTATAAAAGGCTGTAGAATGGAATCCATCAACATCATGAACATTTTTGGAGCATTTGTCAAGCCAAATGGCATACCAAGAGACTCAAAATGCCCAAACTAAGAACAAAAGGCCGTCTTGGGCACACTGGCCGCATTGATGCAAACCTAATGGTACCCAACCTTAAATTGATTTTGCTGAAAAACTTAGCACCATTCAATTGGTTGAACAACTCATTGACTAGTGGCAATGGATACTTGTTTCTCACTGTTGCAGCGTTCAACCTCTGATAGTCCACGCACATACGTACTAGGCTGGATAAATCCTTGTTGGACTAAATTTGCCAGCTGCTACTCCACCTCCTGTGCTTTGTTAGCACCAAGGTGGTAAGGGGGTCTACCCAAGGGCTTTGTACCTGTCGTGATCTCTATGGCATGTTTCATGCCACGCTCAAGAGGTAACCCTTGCGACAAATAAGCCGAAAAGACATCTTGAAACTCATCTAGCAAATTTTTAAGTGATTCCTCACTATTCGTAGCAATTGCAAAGTTATTTACTAGATGTTGCAAAGACATAGATGACATGAATGGTTGTGCAAGGTTGCATTCATTTTTATAGTCATTAGTCACAAAAGAATTATAGTTAACACAACATAAATGAGAATGAAACATAGTAGGCAATAAGTAACAGCAAAAAACATCTTGTACTTCTTTATTAGCCATCAAGTGCTGAAGTTTAGTTGTACAAATAAGAGGAATCTGTGGTACATCTTGCTTCCCAATCAACAACATGTGTACCCCATTATCCACAAACAAAATGGTGTTGTGCTGGTAACTATGTGCAAGCAACGTGCCTAAACCATGCAACCTTTCCCTGCCCAATATACTACATTTGTGTGGGTCATATTCATGACCTGAAAGTCAAGTTTTGTGACACGCCCTTGCATCTCAAGCAAAACATCCTTGACTTGCGTGTCCCACACATCCTTGTTGCTTTTGTTCATAAGAGAGACAACGTATTGATATGCGCTGGGCACCTGCAAAAGCTCTAGTTTCTTAACTAATGCATAGTTAAGAAAATTATGAGTAGCTTCATCATCCACTAGTATACAAACTTGTCAGCCATTAATACTACCATGGAAACAAAACATCTCATGTGGATCACCCTCACCCTGCCAAGGCAAAGTCATCAGGTGGCACTCGTGTTCTAATGAGCAGTGACTAACCTCAACAGCTTTGAAATTTTTGTAGGACTCTAGGGGAAAAAACTGCGCCCAGTGCATGCTTTTTTCCTTCCCCTTCTTGCCCTTCTTAGGCTTGTTGCCCTTCTTTTGTAGAGACTCTTTGCTCTCGTGGCTACCTAGGCAAATGAAGCATAAATGCTCACTTTGCGCTCTTGCAAGCTTGTCACTTGAGAGTTTGTCTTTCTTGGGTTTCCTAGAAGGATTTTCATGAGGCCCACTACCTTCTTTGCACTTAGTACTTCCATGCGCAAATCTATTTGATGCATGCTTGGACGGGATAGATTTTCTTTAACCTGCTTGTCTAGCATGTCATCAAAAACTTGGGCGCTTTTAATTGCCGCTTCTAGCGTCTTTGGATACTTGGATTTCACCTTGGCTTTGTACGCGGCATTCAAGCCATGAAGAAACTCCCAAACCTGTTGGAAATCATCGAGTCCCTCAAGCTTGACGATCACCTCCTTGTACTTGCCTATGTGCTGAGTAAGTGTGGATTTACCCATCACACACTTGTCCTAGGCGTTCCTATTGCAATCTTGTTTGTTTTTAGGAAGTAAATGTTCAAACTGCAATCCTATTTGTTTTTAGGAAGTAATTTTTTCTGGAAAATGTCCTAAAAATGTGCCCAGGTCGCGAGCAAGCATTATCCTCAAGGCTGAGCCACCAATTGTAGGCCTTCTCTTCTAGGGAAAGACTGGCCTCAAGTGCGCTCAGCTCATTATGCTCCTTCCTTCACGCATGTAAATCACTCCATTTCTAGAGGGACTTAATTTTAGCATCCTTGTTTTGATCTTGCTCTTCTCCCCAATACAACGGCGACTTCATGTTTTCAACATGCTTGCCACCTCCAGAGTAGCGGAAGACATAGCCACATATGGATCAATAAGGGAATGCTCCAAACAAGGAACTAATGGTTCCCTTGCCTCTGACACATCAAAAGATAATTAAGTGCCAAATTCTTGACCAACTAATTAACCAAACCGGTTAAATTGGTCAAACTATTATTGATAACGGCCAGACAAGTCTCAAGGGCCGAAGTCCGAGCCACAAGATTCTTGAAGTCTACCATATCAACCAATTTGTGATCCCCCAAATTGGGATCCAAAGACTCATCCCCCATGTGCTAATCTCCCTCCCTGTGCACAGGCATTTCCTCATAAGACATGGGTACACGTGTTGCAGAAAGAAAGAGCAAAGAAATACCAAAAAACTTTGTTAGCTAAAGCGCTCATCATGATAAGTCCAGATCTGATGGCGTACAAACGACCAAGATCACGCAAATTCTCCAGCAGAGTGCTTGCTGGCTAGAGCCAAGGTTAGAAAATTTGGCAACTAGAATAGCTCTGTCCATACTAGATCTTGCCCGTGGATCTCTCCCAAGATAACGCGAGAAGCTGGCACAAGAAACATTTTTCCACAACCAAAAAGAGCCTTAGAAATGCCCGTCAAAAAGAGAACTACAAAAAACTCCGCATTCCAATCCCGCTTCAAAGCCCAAAGCAATCCGCAAGACGATGGCTTGGTCCCGCCACACTGAGAAAGAAAAAAGATGGGTCATTTTCTTGATTCTTCTTTGTGTAACACGGCCTTGTGAAAAATCCCACAAGCGCAAAGAGAGAAGGCATAAGGTTTCTTGGAAAAAAATCATCTATAACAATTGCCCAAAGCTCTAGAGAAGACCACTCTTCTTCTTTCAATGTTTGGAAAAGAAGATGATCGGATTTGCCTTTGACTGCAAAGTCCACTTGCTCAATTTTGAGATGCCCTCAATCATATTCTTCTAACGATGCTTGAGAAGAGAGCCTAAATGTCTCCTTAACAAAGGCAAGAGAGATGGCTTGCTTCCTCTCAAGAGAGGGAGTCCACATTTATGCTCTGTGTAAGACCTTCCTTCCCCCCAATGATGAAGCTTTTTGAGAATCTCTAAAAATGATGGCTTTTGCAAGATGTCTAACCAATCTTTGCCAACAAACCAAGAGAGAGAAGAGGGTGTGTTGCCATACGCTTTGGTCTGGGAGAGAGAAAGATTCAAGCCTTGCAATTGGATCCTCCTCACAATTCTTGCTTAGAGAGAGTAGCAATGTTGGTTCTCTAAGGAAGGCCTCTATGTCAAGCCTTTTACATGGCTCTGCAAGGCTCTCTGTGTATGACAGCAGAGAGAGAGAGAGAGAGATATGAAAGCGTTGCCTTGAGAAGAAAGTAAGACACAAATGTGCTTTGCTCTACAAGAAGAGGATCACTACTCAACGCTCACTGCACAACATTCTCTGCAAGATTGAGTCTTTGCAATGACGCTCTGCAAGCTTGGTGCTTGCAAGTCCTCTTTGCAACAATGAGTCTCTGCAAACCTCCCATAGAGAGAGAAAAGCGTCTTTGCTTATGCTTAAGCCCTTTGTATGTGTTCCTCCCCCCCAACGAGCCTTTGTGTAAGCTTCTGCTCACATTTTTATCTGCAACATGAAGTAGAGACACGGAAAAGCATTGGCTCTCAATGCTAAGAGAGAGAGTGGGATAACTATTTTCTTCCCACAATTGGAGAGAGAAAGGGCATAATCCTTGTTTAGGCTGGAGACTATGAGAGGCTGGCTACAACTCTCCACCCAACCATATGACCCACATTGAGCCCTTGAGCTCCTCTTTATAGACTGGTGCTTGGGTCTACACTAGCCTATGGGCCGACCGCTACCCCCGCCCCTAGTCATCCCCTAAACCGTAACTCGTGTCACACCATCCAGCATCCTATCTGGTGTCTTGAAAATATCTTAACCTTTTGTGGTCAATTTGATGTACCCTAAAATTTCTTCCATAGGACCACAATGCACAATATGATTTAAATGTTCTATTGCACACATTGTAAACTCTTTTTCTATTGTTGTTATAGTTTTCCATACCATAGCTACTTCTTGTTAAGTTTGAACAACCAGCCACTAGTAAAATGTTTTGAAAGCTCCTTTAGATTATATGGATATTGAACATTGCTAGATCCACTTTGGTCTAGTCTTTTGTACTCTTCTCTTTGACGATCAATATTTGTCTGAGCCAACTTGTACGCCTTGATCAATTTCTCCATGGAAGAATTTTTTAACATTATAGAAGAAAATTTTTAGAAACCATCCTTTCATCCTTACAAAATCCAAGAGATGATTGATAAGGAGCTTTCTCCAATAGGGTGGTTGATGAAGTCTACAAAGATGTTCTATCCCATATGAGCCAAGGTTTGCTTGCCATGATATGTATTGAGTTAAGACATTCCAAGACTTTGGCGCTCTACCAAGAAATCCTTCTTTTAGAGTGTGTTTTTCAAGAATAAATCTTTTATGACCTTGATGGATCATTTTTTTAATGATTGAGAGTAGCTTGCATTGACAGCAAGACCACAATGTGGACATGCATGATACCCACTATTTGAAAGTCCACTACACTCTCCATTACCTACAAAGTCATGCATGGTCCACATTAGCACTTCTTGCAAGTTTAATGCTAAGTGCCTACTATGTCTTGAGATATCTTGAATTTTGATGCCTTCCCAAAGATACTTTGGCTCATTCACCACAGGGGTTGTATAGATATCAATGTTTTTCATCTTGTATTTCCTTGGTACGAGCAATGGAAGAAAAAGGTGCCCTTTTTTAATTGCTAACCATGGTGGTATGTTTTAATCTACCAACGTAACTGGCCATGTGCTCCAAGTGGTAGAGCACAACCCAAATGGATTTAATTCATCCATAGCCAATCCCAAAGAAAGATCTCAAGGCTCCTTATTGAACTCTGGTCACTTCTCTTTTATATGTCTCCATGGAGGTGCATCCGCTATTGTGCGCATAACTTTGTTGATATACCTTGAAGTCTTATGCCATGTAATTAGTTTGGCAATTTTTGGGCATTTGAACATACTTAATGATCATGGAATTATAGAAAAGTGTCAAAGAGCCTTTGCTGGAACTGTAGTTCTAGACAAATTTTGTCAATTTTGGCTAACAAGACATTTAGGACACATGTATAGATTTGCATACTCTTTTTTATATAAGGTACAATCATTTGGACAAGCATGTATATTATCATTCTCCATCCCTACATCTACTAATATTTTCTTTGCTGCATCTCTTAATTTTGAAACTAGATTTATGAAAGGTAACATTTTGTCTTCGTGAGTTCAAAGAGTGAAGACATGCTTACATCACTCCATCCATAAACAGTTTGCAAGTTAAGCAATGCCAAGCAAACTCAAAGAACTGTAGACCTAAATCCTTCAAATAAAGGGGTGGAAGAAAGCTCTTGTAATCTCTCAATCACAGGGTCTACATTATCTTCTTCTTTATCTATCATCTTCATCACCATCATTGATGTTGTAAAATGCTTCTATCACGCCATCCAAGTCGGTATCTTGTAAGGGATTTTGCTCAGCATTTTGCTTTGAATGAGGTTTTTATTGAGCGACATTGAGCTCAGTGCTATGATGATGAAATATTGCTTGATCTTCTATGATTCAAAGGCCTTAAGAGATGTATGTACTTATCTAGTTATTGAAAACTTGCAAGTTTGATTTTTCACAATGGTGTCATCCCATTCACCCCATGCTTCTAATTGGTATTTACAATCCTTTGTTGACAAGCTACTTCCCATTTGCAACTATTGCATGGACAAAGTATGCGCTATGATGCCATCCTTAATTTGTTTTGTCCTCATACTCTGCATGTAGACATAACACATTAGTTGTTCATGAAATACAATTTAACTTTCTCTTGCACATTATCATTCTAGAGGACACAACACGGGATCATACACTATTGTACAACATTCTATGACATAGTATGAAATTGCGGGACACAATATGGAACTGCAAGACATACACACACAACATGGGAGTTCTCTAGCAAAGTCTAGAATCTGTCGCTTGGAGGCAACTCTCAATCGGATCCCATGAGAGCTATCTTAGCAAAACAAAATTGGGAAAATGCATTGAGATGAACGATGGGACAAAAATGGGACAACACAACAAGACGGCATGACGCATTGGGACAAAGAAGGGATGAGGCAGGATGACAATTCATGGGACGAATTGGGACAAAGATGGGACAATAGTTCTCAAGACAAGGTGGACAACAGGACAACAATTTATGAGCCAAAATGTTGGGACAAGACAAGGGACAAAGATGGGACAATGGAATGGGACTACGGGACTGTGAGGAAAATTGTTGGGACAAGACGAGAGAAGAAGATGGAACAAGAGAGGGCATATGCATTGATGTAGGTTTCTCACACCCCCTCTTTTATAGTAAGCTAACAACACCAAATGCACCCTAGAATCATTGTAAATGATGTACATAAGATATGCACTCTTATCTATGCACCCCTACTAAGGAATCACTAGGCATGCAATAGCTAGTAGTTAGATGGCCAGATGGAGAAAAAGATTGCATATGCAAGAAGATGTGGACTGGGAGATTGGATCCCTAAAGTTTCATGATTCTATCCTTGATATATACTATTCTACAGTGAATAAGTACTCCCCCCCCCCCCCCCCCCCATTAAAACCTCACCAAGGTAGGTAGAAGTGTCTTAGCATGTCAAAACTTTTGAGGCGCCTGCATTGACAATAGATTACAGTTTCAATTTAGCAATTAAATATTTGGGACAATTTACCAAATGATTAAAGTGAATGGTGAAAGAAAAAAACCAACATGGCAATAACCATAGGCCTTTTAGGATCCATTTTGGCCAAGTAATGAAAAGCAACCAATTTGATTGGTTTGAAGCACTCAAAAGAGCATGGGCATTGGAGAACTTTTCAAATCAAGGCAAGAAAGAGTGCCCCATAGCTAAACTCAGCACAATTTTTCTCTCTCTCTGTTAGCTTGATGAAAAATTCAACCAACCAAGACTTGGGTCTCCCAAGTGAGAAAAAATAAGGTTAACCAAGTGGCCACATCTTCCCACTTCTTGGCCAATTCCTCTTTCATTCACTTGCTCTAGAATTAGCACACTTTCTTATAATCCATAAAAAGTTATCATTCTTTCATATTACACTATGTATTTCCCATTTTTTATCAAAGAAGAATGTGTAAAATAAGTGATAGTAACCTATAGAGTGACATCTAGTGAGACTAGGTTGAAGCAAGGTTAATTATCTTTTAAGCATGGCTCAGAACGCTACCTAATTACTCTATATTCCTGTTTAAAGATCTTTTGCCCATCACATCAATAAAGAATCTACAATCCTCAAGACATGGGGAGGTTATGCTTCTCCACACTTTAACCTTGCCCTAGATCCATTACACTCACATGAGCTAGTATTGTATGCACACTATCACTTATGCACTCATCTTCACCTAGATGCACATAGCACCTAATACTCAAGAATTTTTTCTTGAAACATGAGGATCCATTTAAGAAAAAGGATCCCAACAACAAAAGGCAAAATCTCTTCATTAATTCAAGAAGGAAGGACTACCTACATTAACATCAACATTTGGCTTTGGAGCTTCACTACATATCTTAAGGTACTAGCATTTTGAGCCCTATCTCTTCCCATTTTTCCTTATCCTATCTTCGACTTCTTTGATCCTCTCTCCCTTCCTTCCATTCACTCCAAAGGGAAAGAATTAATGCCCAAATCTTAGTTCATCTCTGGTCCATTCTCTATCCTAAAGCTACCATAATAATAGGCAATTTTGCATCCATCACATATCCCTCTTGTAGCTTATAATTCTCCACCAAAAACATCTCTCCAACTCCACTCTTTTCACCCATACCTCTTCCACATCCCTCTCTTCACCCTACCTCTGCAAAAATACCAAAAAGAACCCACTTTACACCTCATTTCATTGCCTACATGAAATTTGCCCTAGCCTTGTATGCTCATTGTTTCCAGCTTCTGATCCACTTAAAGGCTAAATCTCTAAGTTACATTGCATTTGTATATTGCTCCATCTATCCACTAGACTCAACCACACTTCCCATCAAGAACAAATCAAAAAGAGACCCTGTTCCACTCTCTTCTCCTCACAGGAAGTTGTCCATTGTAAGGAGTCACCATGGCTCTTGTATTTGGTTCATGCAATGTAATGCTCAATGGTGCCTAAACTCTAGTGTTTACTAAATTTTCTAAAACCTATGGTCCTCAAGCCTTCCCCCTTGAGGTGGTGCCCCCCCTTTTACTCTCTTCTCTCACACCCTCCTTCCCTTTTTTGGACTGCCTAGTGATGGGAATGAGGCTCCCATTTGTAGCAAGTCATCAAATTTGTGCCCCTATTGAGGATTTTTCAATTAAGCACCTACAACTCACAAGAACATGCCACATGTTGAGATCCCCACTCTTTCCATTTCTTTGCATTCCATTGGTGAGCACTCTCTTTGTGACCTCCTTAATGGAACACTTTGCATCTCTCTCAGTGAGGTGTATTTTCACCTTGTCACTTCAGTGGCGCCACCAAATAGCACATGTGCTACAAAGGTTCTTAGTTATGGATGCATTACTAGATGAATTCTTTAATTGGGCAATGAAGGAAGAAAAAGAATAGGCGGCAACCAAAGTCTTCATCAAAGAGCAACTTCCATGATTGGGCCTGGAAGAGCTACATCAACTTTTAGTAACAATTGCAAGAACCAGATTAAAAATTTTTAGTAAGTCTTGTTGCTTCAACAACAATCATTGCACACAAAAAGAGTGTCATATAAGGGGATGCAATCAGCAATAAAAGGTGCCAAAACCTTTTAGAGTGGATAAATTATCCTTTGGAAGAATTTTAGGAGTTCTTCCTTAGCTTACACCTGAGCTATGGGATAGTATTGTGGATCATTTTGAAAATACAAATTGTCTATATTTTCACAAAAGCACATTTACTATCAATCTTGTAATGTGGATAAAAGATAGAAAACTCAATGCAATGGCTACCACTCTATTGGTTATTGAGCCAAGTTTGAATACAAGGGTGAGGTTGGCTTTATACGCTGTCAATGTATCTCTAACGCCAAAGGAAGGGTTTGAGAGCTTCATCAAATACACCAACAAGGTATGCTTTACCTTTTTTATGCAATTGGTAAGAAAGTGGACAACCCTTGAGGTAGAAGGCTGTGACAAGGAAATTGTCATTGTAGGTAAATAGTGGGGCTTAGATTCAACAACACCTACAAGGCCAAATATCCAATTACCCCAAATTTCCATCTAGTGTACAACTTCCCGTGCAGCTTAGTCTACAAATTTAGTGAAGATCACGGCAATCCAATTAATGATTGGCTAATAGGCAATGACCAGGTGGTGCCATCATACCTAGGGTAGGGTAGAGAAGAGCCGGCATGGTCAATGGAGTGGCCCATAGAATGGTGAGGCTCCCCTCTACCTTTTAAAAAAAAAAAGAAGAAAACCCTTAGAAAAAAGATATATGAGAAGTATCACTTGTACTTTTCTTTCCAGTCTGCTACCTATCCATGTTTCCTTTCCAGGTTTTGTATCTACCTTAGCCTTACTTAAGATATGAAAACCCTATTGTACATGTAATTTATCTTTTAGCTAAGTACCTTTTTTCCCTTTCACATTTTTCTTGAGTTCAATGGCCTATCTAACCTTTATTGGTGCCCTAGGGGAAAGCGCCCCAGACTTTTGTGATCATTTTAAGTTTTCTACTTTGATGAAAGGAAAAGACAAGAAAGAAATGCTTAGGCTACTTCTTTAAACCCTAGAAGTAGGAGCTAGTGTCTATTACAACAATCTAGGTTCACATTTCAAGGAAGAGTGACACATGCTCATGGGTAAATTTTTGAGGCATTGTGAGGTTAGGGTGTCTGTCTAGAATCTTCTAGAAACATTGCAAGAAGTCAAGCAACATGATCTTCATGGCCTTGTTACACCACTAAGGAACAAGGTGATTTGTGAAGAACCAAAGACACTCAATGAGACATTGCAGGCAACACGATACAAGTACAAAAGTCTAATGTTCAAGCTCTACAAGGTAGAGGTTAGACATCCACACAGGGAATACAAGCATTTTGAGAAAGTTTTAGAAGCCTTTCCTACTTGGAAACATTGTAAAAAAAAAGAAGGCTCAAGTCTGATGACTCCAAATGTTCTTAACCCAATGACAACAGTACCAACAAAGCAAGTGGAATGCAATAATGGAGCTTAAGAGAAGGTAGTTTTCCAAGAGGATGACTAAGATGAGAAAGAAAGTGAAGAGATGATCATGGAACCTGAGGCAAGTTTGGCACAATTAACAGTACCACTACCACACAAAAGACAGAAACATACCAAGGTAAAAAGAGTGGAGAAACTAAAGAAGGATGTGAGAGGCTTTTCCTTAGAGACATTGATAGTAAGTAGGAACAAGATCAAAAAATTTAATGTGGGTAGAGAATTCCAAGTGAATGATGATGTCAAAAAAAAGAAGGTGACCAAAGCATGTGTGAATAGGAAATGGTGTGATGTAGAATATAGCATGTGTTCTACCAATAGAGAGACACGGAGAGTGGATGAGGCTTGAGATGCCAAACAAAGTAAATTAGGCTCCACATCCAAGGCCAATTGCAACTTGGAGATGAGTGATGCCCCCTACCCAAAGGTAATTCATGATTACTCTAATGGATCATGGAGCGACATGTCTCTAGCAATAAAAGATGAGTTTTGGAAAAGCTAGGTAATCACATGCTATGCATTACATTATCTTTTTTTGAATACTAAATTTTTTAAGTCTAAAGAGCCAATTGATGGCCCAATGAGTTTGAAGCAAAAAGAATAAGATTTACTACCTAAAGAAGAAGGGGAGGGCTAGACGCCTATGTTTTGTAAGAATTTGGTAAAAAAAAGAGGACTTTGGTTGCAAGACATATAGGGAAAGTGGAGCTGCTTTTTGAAACACCCATGTTCACGCTTCTCATGTCACTCTTAGAGCATGGTCACACACAAGCCAATACTTCCATCTTTGTGTGCATGTAGGAAACAATCAACCACAATGGTGACATTGTTCTTAATTTGCATTTTTTCTTCCAAAGCATTGAGTATGGAAAATCAATCCCAAATTGTTTTAGACAAATTCCTTCTATATTTTTACATTCTATGGACTAAGACAGCATCACAAGAAGTTTTATACATTTTGCCTTGTGGGAAAAAAGCCCATTTCTCCTTGTGATTTTCCATATAGATACTCGGTACCTAGCCTCATGAGCTTGTGCAAAATAGAGGCACCACACACTTGGCTAGGTATGGTGGGGGGTAAGAGAGACTATTAACACATTTTATAATAGAGTAAACAACTTATTTAACTATAAATTTGATAATAATCTAAAACTTATATATAGATTGGTGCCTTTAAGCTTAAGGGCTAATAAAAAGGGCGTTCACGGACTTGGCAACTGGTTGCCTCCTCTGCAAAAGCTCATGATGTTTTCATAGTCTGCAAAGTCAGGGTGGGTTTAGACAAGCAATGGCAAGGGTTAATTTGTAGGAGTGAAATTCAAAGTGGCTCAAGCCAATTGGTCGATCCTTTTTGCACCCACCACTTTATTACCGACGTACCCACTTGGAAGAACTTTTTCCATCATTTTATCCCTTGCATAGCAATTCTGTGGTTATTTTGAAAAGAATTTGCCACTCATTTTTTGTTCAAACAAAGAAGGTGGAAGAAAAATTCTTGATACCTTTCCATCCACCCTCATTTGAACCCAGCTTGATAGCTATAGTGGGAACTTGTATAGATTGCCTTTTTTTTTTAATGACACTTTAACTTTGATATAATTAATAGCACACATGCACACACCTAACCTTGTAGCGCGCACCGCCAGGAAAAATTAGTAAGTTGTTGGACCATCCTAGGGACATATCAACAGCTCCTAGGTGCTAGATACAAATTGAGTTGAGAGGGCTTAAGCCCATAGCTTTGGCTTTCAAGGCTATTACCTCAATAGTCTAGCTACAATTGCTTAATATGTTATAGACTTCTTGAGAGCATGGGAGCCCTCCCCTAAAAAAATACAAATCTAAATTTTGAATTACACAGAAATTGGCACTCTCATGGAGTCTCATCCCTTGCCTCCACGTGTGCCTACTTTCTTCTTTGATAGGTTTGTTCCAATAATGGTGATCTGTGCACGCTTTTGCCGGGCCTGCTATAAGCAACGAGCTCTTTCCCTTGCCACCACTTCCACTAAGCAGGTCCCCCTCTCTCTCTCTCTCTCTCTCTCTCTCTCTCTCTCTCTCTCTCTCTCTCTCTCTCTCTCTCTCTTTGGTGTGTTGTGCCTCCAACAATGTCTTGAGCTTCTGTATTAGTAGTTGCACAACATCATAAACCTTTTCATCATAAGGCGCATCCCTTCCTCTCAACCTCTTTTCTAATACAGCCATTTCTCTCTTTCTATCTCTCTCTCTCTCTCCTAAAATGGTACACAACTTTATGAGCTACCCCTTGCCTCTACATCTCTCCCAGCACAACTCTCTCTTTCCTTGCCTTTGCTTCTCTCTAGAGCATTTGTAGGTGAGACTACTAACACATGGATTGACAGCATAAGCTTATTATGAATGAAAAAATTTTGATTGTGGGCTTTCTTAAACCAAGCATCATGAATGCAACCGAGATGCTTGTTGTTTTGCTTGCTTTCTTATTGTCCATAAGGTGTGTGGGAGAAATACATGAGAGCTCCTTGCAAACTGCATGGTGCCAAGCTGCACACCTTCTACGCATTATCCTTTGTGAGGATGCCATAAGACACACAATTGCTTCCTAACACACAAAATGGGATCTTTTCCCATATAAAAGTGTTAGAAACAACATGTGTGAGCTAGCTTTGGTGACGAGCAAAACAGTGGACTTAGCCACATGTGCCTAGGTGGGAAGACCACCTTTATGAGGGACAAAGATACCATAAACAATATGAGAAGAGGGCAAACAAGGGTAAGGCATCTGACCTTGACAAGATTGAACCAGTAGCAGAGGCAAGGTTGACAAATCTAAGATGCTTATAGGCAGTTGTGCCAAGTTTTAGCTTTGGAGCCATGCATTCTCTCTTTCTTTGCCTTTGCCTCCCTCCTTGAATTTGATGACATAAAGCAAACAATTTAATCTCCTTGTCTTTTTCCTTAGGCACTCAACATCACATGTTTTTGCATGACAATTGTTGCATACTTCTTTCTTTACAAGGGAAGATCTCATTTCTTTGTGTCTCCCTCTACGTACTTACTTATCTTGAGCCTTTGCATTAAAGGCACCACATACTTGGAGAGAAATTGCATACTTGGCTAGATGCATCCTTTGCAAATAATTTTGATGACATAGTTTGCAACTTGTGAATTAGGGTTGGTCTATGTAGGGCACCATGTAGTGCTAAAGGTGTCACATAGAGAACCCTAGGGACCTGAGGCCATAGGGTGCTCTATGTTAGTGTCTGGTCAAGCACTCTTTGACCTTGTAAATGCCACATAGGAAACCCTTATTAAGGCCATCCTTTGGCTTTTTGTCCATGAAAAAATATTTTTTAAAAGTTTTGAGCATCTCATGGTCTTAGAATTGTATGTTTTTATTATTTGGAGTCACAATAGATATTTTATTGCCCAATTGAGTCTTTATGAGACAATACCCAACAAAGCTTTTTATGATACACTATATAGTATCCAAAAGGCCACCTAGTCCATCCTATGGCCTTGGGGTCATTAAATTCCTATAATAAGTGTCTTTTGAAAGTCACAAGGCACCCTATGGCCATAGGACCGTATAATATTTTTATTGGGCTCCTTAGCATTGTATGGTTTATTTTCTTCATGGATGGAACCCTATGGCCCTAGGGTCACAGGGTGCCAAGGTAGAGGCTTTATTGATAACATCTTGGCCTATGGCCTTAGGGCCTAGGGATTCCATTAACATAAAGAACACTCTTGGTCTTAGGACCACACGCTACCAAGTGTTAGGTTCTACATAGACACCAAGGAGAGTATCTTGTCATCCTAGGTTCATAAGGTTTCTTTTTTACATAGAAGGTATTATGGCCCTAGGACCATAGGGTGCCATGGATCTATAAGGGGCACTTAAGGACACATTGGCCACGCAACATTATGTCATCATGTTTTACAAAACTACATTCATGAAAGAAAAAGACATAGAAAATAATAAGAGAGAAAGCAAATACAAAGGTTTATATATTTTTACAAAGTTGAGTTTTTGAGGGAAGCAAAATCAATGAATTCCAATAGCCTAAGTTTGTGAGAAATGTTAGCTTTGCAAGTATGCATACTTTGCTAGTTGCATCCTTTGCAAAGTTTTGTGATGTCATAGTTTGCAAAGTTTGAATTAATTTTCATGTAATGCTCAAGGAACCATATGTCCATAAAAGGTTTGCATAAAGAATCCTATGGCCATGAGGCAATAGGGTGCTCTATGTTATTGTTGCATTGAGCATCTATTGACTTTATAGACACTGACATAAGATAACCAAAGACCACAAGACCATATAGTATTAGCAAAGGACCACATAGGGAATCTTATTTTCAATAGCATTTCATAGAGCACACTATGGTCTTAGATCTATAGGGTTATGGCTTTGGAGAGATAGTGTTAGCATTGCAAAAAAAAATTACAAAATCTTTTTGGCCCAAGATAGATGTCTCATGAAGCATCCATGGTCCCATAGGACATTGCAAAGGAAATTTGACAAAAGTATATTTGTAGCCCTCAATTTTATAGTCAAACTTTATATTAAATCTTGATTTTGTATAGTATTTTCAAAAATTTAAAAGCTTTTAATAGTGTTGTTTTCAATTTTTATTATTTTTTTGAGACATGTGAATGTCATTTCTAGTGGGCAATGATATGAAGGGGGTAAAAAACTTAAAGCCATAAAGACAATATTTTTGATGCTTCTACACATCCTATATCTTTATTCTTGCATCTACATAAAGTTTCTTCTTTACATTGAGCTCTTTCATCACATAGAAGGAACCCTAGGGCTTTAGGGTCACATAGTGCCAAGGTAGAGCCTCCATGGGGGCACTACTCCCTTCATCTCAAAAACTTTAACAATTTTATGACAATAAGGCTACAGGTGGACTTAGAAGGGCACCTTATGCTCTAGGGCCAAATATTTCCTCTCCACACATAGAAGGTCCCCTATGACCCAAGCCACATGCTGCCAAGAGAGAGGCTCTACAAGGGGCAACTTAGGGCACCTTGACCACCCTATGGCCTTAGAGCCATAGGGTGCCAAGGTAGAGGCTTCACAATAACACCTAGGAGGGCACCTTGTGGTGTTAGGACCATAAATTACCTTCCTTGTTTTGAATTTATTCTGTAGACTTAGGGCAACAAGGTGCCAAGATAGAATCTCTATAGGTGGCACCTTGGTCACCCTATGACCTTAATGTCAAAAATATATCATTAACATAAGGGACAACCTATGGACCTAGTACCATAGGGTGCCAAGATAGAGGCTCTTGAGGACACCTAGGAGAGCACCCTATGGCTCTAGGTTCATAAAGCCCCTTTTGCATATAGAGGACATTTTACATTTAGCACCATATAGTTTCAAGGAAAAGGCTCTAAAAAGGCACCATAGGGCCCCTTGGCACTCTATGGCCCTAGTGCCATAAAGTTTACATTTGAATACAATTCATTATATGACCCTAGGGCCATAAGCTGCAAAGAGAAAGGCTTGAAAGGAGAATTGGGAGGGCACCCTAAAGCCCTAGGGCCATAGGGCTCCTCCTTTAAGTAGATGGTTCCCTATGACCCTACATCCATTTGGTGCCAGAAGATAGACTCTACAAGGGTGCTTTAGGGCAACTTGGCCACCTTATGGCCATAGTGTTTCTATTAGCATGGAGGAAACACCATGTCCTAGGCCAAAAGTGTGTCAAGGTAGATGCTCTACAAAAACACCTAGAAGGGCTCCCTTAAGGCCTAGGACCACAAGGTTACTTCTTCTAACATAGGGTATTTTATGGCCTCAAGGCCATAGGGTGCCAAGACAGAGGCTCTACAAGGAGCCCTTTGGCTAATGTATGGTCTTAGAGCCATATGGCTCCTACTAGCATTGAGTACACCCAATAGTTGTAGGGTAATTGAATGCCAAGACTAAGGCTCCATTGGATACCTAAGAGGGTTGCCCATTGCCCTAGAGCCATAAAGTACCAAGATAGAATTTTTTTCCTCACATAGAGAATGCCTTATAGCCTTAGGCAGGGCTTGATAAAAGTCTTTTTTTTTATTTCTAAGGGCAACCCCAAAATCAATCCTTATAATGTATAATCCTACATGGATCTATTGGGTTTTGTAAATAGAATCATTGAATTATGGTTGATTTCAATTAGAGATGACCAAAATTTTATCTGCCAATTTTTCTCCAGATTTTAGCTGATAATTTCACATGCAAATGATGTTTTGGACAAGCATTGGACAATCATTGGTTGTAGGCCATAGAAAAGGTTCCTCAGGGTAGCCTAGGCTTATTATAAGCCATATAATTGATTTTAGCATAGTGGACACCCAATAACCCTAGGGACAAAGAGTTTCCTTTTCACTCTAATGTTCTATGGACAACCACCACATGGTTTCTGTCTGCATAAATGACACATGAAAGGCCTTAGGGTACCTTGACCACCTAAATGTCCTAGATCCCAAAGGTCATATGGTTGCTTCTAGCATGTATGCCCCACCACCCAGAGGGCAAAGGGCTAGAGATGGCAAGATATATTTTTGGAAGGGACACCTAGGAGGGAATCTTAAGGCCCTAGAGGCCTAGGGGCTTTATTCCCAAAAAGAGTACCCAATAGCTCTTAGGAAACAAAGTGCTAAAATAGAAGCTCTATAGGGGCACTTTAGCCACCCTATGGCCATAATTCCTCTTAGCATAGAGAAAACCCAAAGAGGGCATAGGATGGCAAGCAAAAGGCTCCATTGAGTACCTGAAAAGTCAACCTACGGCCTTGAGGCTATAGTGTTTAGCTAGAGGTTGTACAAGAAGTATATTTGAGCACCTTAGCCATCCTATGGCCCTAGGGCCATAAGGTTTCTAAACGGGCATGTTGTGGTCTAAGAGCCACAGGGTGCCAAGATAAGGTTTCATAGAGGTACTAAGGAGGGCACCCTATGGTAGAAGCTTTTTAGGAAGCACCTTGCGTAGCCGTTGGACTTAGGGCCATATGATGCTTGCTAGCATAGATGAAATTCTATGGCTTTAGTGCCATAGGGTTCTAAGGTAAAGACTCCACAAGGAGACATGGTAGGCCACTCTAAGGCCCTATACCATTGCATTTCTTTTTCTCATAGAGGGTATCCTATGGCCCTAAGGCCACAAGGTTCCAAGGTTGAGCCTCTTTAGGGAACACTTCAGCTACCCCCTACACTTAAGGCTATAGAACTTTTATCAACATAGAGGACATAATCTAGTCCTAGCACATACATAGGGTGCCAAAAACAAGGCCCTATAGAGACGCTTAGAAGGGCAACCTATGGCCCTAGGACCATAAAGTTATTTCTTCACATAGACATTACCCTATGGCCTTTGGGCCATAGGGTACCATGGCAAAGGTCCAAGGTTTTATTTAGGAATCTTAATGTACCTTGGTCAGTTATGGCATTAAGTTTGTAGGGTCTTGTTAGCATAGAGAGCACCTTGTGGACTTAGGCCTATTGAGTGCCAAGATAGAGGCTTCAAAGGGATATGTAGAAGGGTACTCTGTGGCCTAAGGTAAAGTGTAGGTAGAGGCTCTAGAGGGAGAACCTTGGCCACCCTCTTCTTTTAAGAAATATGATTTATATTAGCATAACGGCAACACCTTTTGGCCCTAGGGCAATAGGATGCCAAGATAGAGGCTCTATAGAGATACCCAAAAGGGTATCCTAAGGACTTAGGGACTTTGGGTTATTTTTCTATACACATGGCAATGTTTGGCTATATATTCACATTGTGCCAAGTTATAGGCTTGAAAAAGACACCTTAGAAAACTTTGGCCACTTTAGGGTGTCAAGGTAGAGGCTCCACAACATCACTTAGAAAGGTTCCTTAAGGCCATAGAGCCACAAAGGGCCAATGCATATGCTTTGTGGGGGTACTTTAAGGAGCTTTGACCACCCTATGGTCTATGGAAAAAGGGT
Source organism: Lygodium microphyllum (assembly GCF_053477565.2). Taxonomy (NCBI): domain Eukaryota; kingdom Viridiplantae; phylum Streptophyta; class Polypodiopsida; order Schizaeales; family Lygodiaceae; genus Lygodium; species Lygodium microphyllum. The sequence goes on from NC_141156.1 coordinate 611,507, forward strand.
TTTATTCTACATAGAGGGTACCCTATGGCCCTAGGGCCATAAGGTGCCAAGGTATTAGCTTTCTAGGGGGCACCTAGGTCACTTTAAGGCCTTAGGGCTTGATGGTTCTTATTAGCATAAAGTAAACCCTATGGCCCAAGGCTATGCTATAATAAGATAGAGCATTCACAAGGACATCTAGGAGGGCAACTTATGGCATTAGGGAAATATGGTCTCTTCTTCACATTGTGGATACTCTATGGCCCTAAGGTCGTAGGGTGCAAAAGTAGAGGCTCTACAAAATGAATTTGGGTCACCCTGGCCATCCTATGGCATTATTATCTTAGGTTTGTTATTCACATAGATGGTATTTCAAGGCCCTAAAATAGCATTTTGGACAAAGGATGTCAAAGTAGAGACTCTACTAGGCCCTATAATAGCATTATGGACAAAGGTTGCCAAAGTGAAGACTCTACTAGGGCACCCAGTGAGCCCGGAAACGGGAGCACAGTCGAGCTGCCTCAGGGCTTGTGTGCATCCGTCTGCCAGGTCACTCGCAATGGAAAAAAGGGGGGGGGGGGGGGGGGGGGGGGGGGGGGCACCACCTTGCTCTTATGGCAACAAGGAGCCAATCTGAAGCTACACAAAATCTTGCTAAAACAAATCTCTAGGCTGAGGAACTAAGGCTGCAATGTACTAAGTCTTTTGCTGCCCCAAACCCTGGTGTATAATTGCAAAAATTAATCAAAAACCTTTAGCCTAGTAATCCCAAGACTCATTTAATTCCTAGAGTCATACGATTGGTAAATGATGTGTTTTTTATGATGAGAAACCAAGCTCAAATAAATTGCAGATCACCTATGTAACAGTAGTCAACTTAATCCATTATTCCCATAGTGTCTGTGTTGATTTTAATCAAATTATTTAAGTGAAATAGGGCAGCCAAATTCTTATGAATTGAATAAAAACTACAAAGGTTCCGGAAACCCACAAATTAGAAAACCAATAATTCAGGAACCAGTTGCCAACATTAATTCAATGCACTCATAAAATGAATGCAACAATGTCAGCACTGACAGAACTTCTCCAGCACAGGAAATTGTTGCATAACAAATCAATGAAAATAGATAATGATAGAAATCAGCCCACCACTTATACAAAGCAAATAGGATTTAGTACAATACCATAGCTGAATTACAAGATTGAAAAGAACTTGGGAAGGAATCGACTCTTCGTCCCCCCGCACACAATAGATCACTGTGCCAGCAAGAAAACCTCCACCAGCAGTTCACACTTTGCAAGAGCTTGCACTAGCAATTGGGCCTCTCCCCAAGCTTGATTGCAAGCTACTCTCACTCTCACACTCTCAAGAAATGAGCTCACAACTCTCTCTAGATGGCATGGGATGACAAGCTTCGGTAATCCCCAGAATGCTTCCCTTAGAATGCCCTTTCAATTTGGGGGGGGGGGTAGGCTCCTTAAATAGGTTTTAGAGTGTGATTACATCAACCTTTCTTGATTAGGATGGCTAATCCTTGATTAGGAGAAAATAGACTAGAGAATGTGAGAGACTAATCAAAGAACTAACCTTAGATTAATGAAGGGGACTGCATCCGCATCTGATTGGCCTGTGCTACAACCTCCACATGATAGGCCTCTTATCCTTCTCTTGATTTATTAATTTAATTTATGAAAATAGAGTAGAGAAAGGGGTGAAATTTAAATACAATAGAGAGGTCATAGCTCTCTGTGTAAGAGTCATGGCTAAGCAATTTGATGTGTGTGTGTGTGAGGGAGAAGAAATGAGGCACTTGAAAGAAAGCAAAAGGTGAGCTAATACTTATTTGAATTATCTACATAGCATATGAGAAGGTGGGGGGGGGGGGGGGGGGGGGGGTTGGAAATATTTAGTGAGAAAATAGCATAGGCTAAGGGTTTTAATTTTTGGAATAATGGAAGAAATGGAGGCTTCTCTCAATCCGGTGAAGACTAAGTGACAAAGGTGTAAGGTGGGAAATGATTAGTTCTCTAAAGTTCCAATGAGAATGAGCTGAGGTGGAAAGCTAGGCTTGGACCCTTCCTTTACAAGCTTGCATGCATTAAATGCACTTGGACCATGTGTGGCCACCTTTGTTGACTAGGCCTAGGCCATGTGGAGAGGGAAGAGAGAGAGAAAGAGCCACTTTTTATCCAAAAAGGAGAGAGAGAGGCTCAAATTTGAAAAGTGCTTGGTGGAGGGCCCCATTGCTTTTCCTCCTAGACCACCATCCAATTCTCCTTTCTAAAACTTAGCTACCCAAAGCCAATGAATATTAAGGCTTATTGTTTAAACTAATTAAAGCTTAATTAATATAATTAATAAGATCATATACACATAAGATACTTATGTGTTAAAGAATAATAGGGGGTTGCAAAAACTCTCTATCATTATAGCCCTCCCCAAGATATGAGAGGCATTTATGCCTCTTGCTCCAGTCCTTTTGGGATATCTTCTTCTCTTTGTAACCTGCTTGTGCACTCATCCTCACCACCAATGGCAAGATGACCACTGGTTGTGCCTGGGTTACAAAGATCTGTGCCTATGCATGGCCGTGTAACTAGCCCTAAACTCATGCTTGTTGTGCAAGGAACATGCTATGCAAAAGATGGGTCTTGGGAAATTATTCTCAAGGGTTCTTCGCTGGCGAAGCTTACCTATATCGGAACCTCCTAGTCCTCAAGAATCTGTGAGAAGTATGGTTTGAGTCACCATCCATTCACCCTTGTTTTGTGCAAGTTTGTGCAAGGCTCCATAAGCATCCATAAATTGATAGCTCTTGTTGTCAAACTTTTCCACCACTTTAAATGGTCCTTCCCAATGTGGCACAAATTTATCACTCTTATTGTAATCAAACCTATTGCTGTAGCGCAGAACGAGTGATCCTTCTGTGATGTTCTTTGGTGGTAATTCGGCGTTGAACTTCTTCTTTCTCTCCTCATCTTGTTTAGCATAGTACTGCATTGCATCTTCCCTACTCAAGGCTAACCTCTCCAAATTTAAGAGGCGCTGCTGCATCATTTCTTTCCCTTTCTTCTGAGAGCGTAGTAACACCTTCAAGCTAGATAGCTCAATCTCTATGGGCAAAAGTGCTTCTTGGCTGTGCACTAAATGAAATGGGATGAAACCCAGAGATTCCCTAAAAGATGTGCAATATGCCTAGAGTGCTACATTTAGGTGCTTATCCCAGTGCTATGTCTTCTCCCCAACATGCTTGGAAATGATCTTGCAGATCATCCCATTAACCATCTCTACTAGTCCATTACATTGTGTATAGTATGGCATGGAGTGCCTATGCTTGATGCCCAACTTTACCATCAATTCTTTTACTAGATCTCCCCTGAACCCAGGCTCCCTATCAGATATGATCTCTAAAGGAGTGCCAAACCTGCAGCAGATGCTATTGAAGACAAACCTGGCCACGTCTTTGGCAGTGATTTTGCTAGTCGGCACTGCTTCCGCCCATCTGGTCAAGTAGTCCACCCCCACTATGATGTACTCCTTCCCAGCAGCAGCTCTTGGAAATGGACCAATGGCATCAATGCCCCACTTCTCAAATGGCCCAAAAGATGTGATGGGCTATTGAAGGCCATGAACCAATCATCTAGGCCCTGTGCAGTGACAAGCATCGCATGACTTACACCAAAAATGCGCATCTCTTTGTAGAGATGGCCAAAAAAAACTAGCCTGCAAGATCTTCTTGCAGGTGATCTCATGGACAAAGTGCTCGCCGCAGACATCATTATGGCATGAGTGGAGGATACGATGAATGTCGTCCTTAGAAGGAACCTTCCAAAGTACCTTGTCCTTCCCTTGGCAAAAAAGATCTTCATTTATGAGCCGATACCTTATCGCCTTCCTTGCCAGCCACCTTCTTTCTCCTTTGGTCAAGTGTGGTGGTGGCTCCCTTGTTTCAAGAAAACATAAGACATCTTGAAGGGATTCCCTCCCTTTAGTTTGGGCTCTTGGCCTTCAAACATTCACTGGCTAAGGCATCTGCTTCTTGGTTCTTAGCCCTCCCCACATAGTGGATTTGGTGATGTCTAATTCTTCTAATCAAAGCTTTTACCTCCCAAAGCTTGGCGGCAAGCTTATCACTCTTGCACGACCAAATACCCTAAACTTGCTTTATAATCAGCATGGAATCACCATAAACATTGAGACTGTTAATCTTATTAGCGTCACACCACTCTAATCTTGCAATCAAAGCCGCATACTCAGCTTCATTATTGGAGGAGACGTTGAGCAACTCCATACCTCTTTCCATCACCTTCTCCTGTACGGGGTTGAAAACTACAAACCCTGCTACTGCTCTTCCTTCCTTTCTCTTATATGCGCCATCAAAATAGAGCGCAAAGACTTGCTCTATCTCCTTCACAGGTGGTGGTGGGGGCGGCAGTGAGCCTTTACCCTCCCTCTTCTGCTTCTTCTCCTGGAACTGGTGTGTCAGGATGCCAACTAAAGCTACCGGTGTAGACTCTTTCACCATAACTGTGTAATCAAACTCCTACAGCTGCACAATCCACTTAGAAATGCGAGCAAAAACACCCATGTGCTGCAAAATGTGAGGAAAGGTGTCCTCAATGATTATGATCACAAAATGTTGGGGTAGAAGATATGCCTGAAACCTCTATGTGGCAAACATGAGTGCCATAACCATCCTCTCCACAGCAGAGTAAGCCCTTTCTGTCATCTTCATCACTCGGCTGGCAAAATAGATAGGCCTCATGAGAAGGGTCTTTGGATCTTTTTGCAGAAGAATAGTCCCAATAGATTCCGATCCTACACTTGGATTCACAAAGAATGGCTGATCCCATAAGGGAGGAAGAAGGGTAGAAAGAGATCTTAGGACTGTCTTGATTTCTTGGAAAGATTCCTCACTTTCTTCACTCCACCATGCAAGGGTGGATGCATTGGTGAGGTGCTGCAGAGGAAATGCAAGTTGAGAAAGTTGGTGAATGAATCTACCAAAGTACCTCACCTTCTGAATGAAAGATGTAAGCTCTTTAATCGTGGTTGGCAAAGGAAGATCCAACAATGCATTGACCTTAGATGGATCTACTTATATGCCTGCCCCAGATACCACATGCCCTAACAAAGTGACCTGTGTCTCCCCAATGTGACACTTAGCCATGTTCAACTGCCCGCCCATTTGTGCTAGTCTACTCAAGCCTTCATCTACCCTTGCTAAATGCAGCACACTTGAGTTGTAGATGCAAAAATTATCGATGTATACCCTAATCAAATTCCCAAAAAACGGCTGAAATACAAAAGTCATAAACCTTTGGAAAGTGGACGGCACATTTGTGAGGCCAAATGGCATCACTCTATAGGCAAAGAAGCCCCACGGTGTAATGAAAGTGGTCTTCTTCTGGTCTTCTTTGGCAATGCTTATCTGGAAATAACTTGAGTATCCATCACACACCGTGTACCTTTCATGGCCCACCACCTCATTCAGGATCTCATCCTGGAAGGGAAGACGAAAGTGATCCCTCTTCGGCGCCGCACTCAAGGGCTTGTAGTCCACATAGATCTGCCATTTGCGGTTCTTCTTCAAAGTGACCACCACTGGAGATACCCACTTGGAATCTTCTATTGGGTAGATGAACCCAGCTTGAATTAGCTTTTTTACCTCCTTCAACAAAGCTTCTTGCTGAATTTTCCCTAAGCGGTGTAGCTTTTGGGCCACCTGCTTCTGATTGGGCTTTAGGTTGATTTGACGTTCCACTACAGTGACACCTGAAATCTCACAATAGTAAGAAATGAACCGAGATGGGTGCTTCCTCAGCATGGCCTTAAACCCTTCCTTCTTAGTAGCTAAGAGATCCTTAGCTAACATTTTTTCCATGTTCTCCTCCTTCAGCTCCTTCTGGGAACTTTCACCACTATCTTCACCAGGATCTTTCAAGGTGACCCCGCAGATTTCAAGTGAGCTGTCACACTCACTGCTATCTTGACTGCTTTTGTCACTTGTGGAAGAAGTGCTACCCAAGCTAGACTCACTCTCCTCTAAGGTCTCTACTTCCAGACACTCCTGTTTTTCCTCTTTCATATTATATACAATCACTTCTCTTGGCTTTTGTCCGGGTGGCTTGAGAACCAATGTGCCCTTTTCCCAATCTTGCCTGGCGTTCATAGCAATCAACCATGGCCAACCTAGGATGATAGGGTAGCCCTCGCCCCTAGCAGGTATCACATACATGTCGGCTGCAACTTTAATGCCACATACGATGACCTTCACCCCTCTACAGACCCCGACACACTTCACAGATACATTGTTAGCTAACTTGGCTTTGTATTCAGATTTGCCCTGCACCTCAAGATCTACACGTGTAGGGTGGTGTCGATTATGTAGACTACATTGGACTCTGAGATGTTTTCTACGATGGTACAAGGAGAACCCTTGGGCAACACGCTATGCAAGATCTAGGCTATGGAATCCAACCCAGGCAGGCACCAATTAATGCGCTTCACTCTGCACTTGGGCTTAGTGCTTACATGGGGAGGCTTCAAGGGAGAAGGGGGGGTCCTTGGACACAACTTCTCCACCCACGCCTTGCGATACTCCTATGCAGTAGGGCCTTGCTTTGCAAGCACAACTCTCATGAGTAGGGAAGATTGACAAGACCAAATCTTAAATGGTTACTCGCAACAATAAATTATAAATCAAAATGGAAGTCGAATAATGTCAAAAACTCAATCAAACTTGTGAAGAATAATGTGCCTAAAAACAAGATTGGAACTTGCAATGCAACAAAGAGATGTGGATTCTGTATGTCCGGCATGTGCGGCTACAATTGAAAGCTTAGAAAGCCGTCCTCAGTAGGGGCACCAAGAAATGAGCCCAAAAACGGGAGCACAGTCGGGCTGCCTCGGGCTCGTGTGCATTCGTCCGCCAGGTCACTTGCAATGGCAAAAAGGGGGGGGGGGGGGGGGGGGGGACCACCTTGTTCTTATGGCAACAAGGAGCCAATCTGAAGCTACACACAATCTTGCTAAAACAAATCTATAGGCTAAGGAACTAAGGCTGCAATATGCTAAGTCTTTTGCCGCCCCAAACCTTGGTGTATAATTGCAAAAATTAATCAAAAATCTTTAGCCTAGCAATCCCTAGATTCATTTAACTCCTAGAGTCATACCATTGCTAAATGATGTGTTTTTTATGATGAGAAACCAAGCTCAAATAAATTGCAGATCACCTATGTGACAGTAGTCAACTTAATCCATTATTCCCATAGTGTCTATGTTGATTTCAATCAAATTATTCAAGTGAAATAGGGAAGCCAAATTCTTATGAATTGAAAAAAAACTACAAAGGTTCCTGCAACCCACAAATTAAAAAACCAATAATTCAAGAACCAGTTGCCAACATTGATTCAATGCACTCATAAAATGAATGCAACAATGTCAGCACTGACGGAACTTCTCCTGCACAGGAAATTGTTGCATAACAAATCAATGAAAATAGGTAATGATAGAAATCAGCCCACCACTTATACAAAGCAAATAGGATTTAGTACAACACCATAGATGAATTACAAGATTGAAAAGAAGTTGGGAAGGAATCAACTCTCCATCCCCCCGCACACAATAGATCACTGTGCCACCAAGAAAACCTCCACCGGCAATTCACACTTTGCAGGAGCTTGCACTAGCAATTGGGCCTCTCCCCAAGCTTGCTTGCAATCTACTCTCACTCTCACACTCTCAAGAAATGAGCTTACAACTCTCTCCAAATGGCATGGGAGGACTAGCTTTGGTAATCCCCAGAATGCTTCCCCCAAAATGCCCCTTCAATTGGGGGGGGGGGGGGGGTAGGCTCCTTAAATAGGTTTTAGAGTGTGATTACATCAGCCTTTTTGGATTAGTAAGGCTAATCCTTGATTAGACAGGGATAGACTAGAGAATGTGAGAGACTAATCAAAGAATTAACCTCAGATTAATGAAGGGGACCGCCGGCATCCACATTTGATTGGCTAAAAATTGCCTTCCCTGCTTTTGATTGGCCTGTGCTGACACCTCCACATGATAGGACTCTTATCCTTCTCTTGATTTATTAATTTAATTTATGAAAATAGAGTAGAGAAAGGGGTGAAATTTAAATAAAATAGAGAGGCCATAGCTCTCTGTGTAAGAGTCGTGGCTAAGCAATTCAAATGTGTGTGTGTGTGTGTGTGTGTGAAGGAGAAGAAACGAGTCGCTTGAAAGAAAATAGAAGGTGAGATAATATTTATTTGAATTATTTACATAGCTTATGATAAGGTGAGGGGGGGTGGGGTTGGAAATATTTAGTGAGAAAATAGCATAGGGTAAGGGTTTTAATTTTTGGAATAATGGAAGAAATGGAGGCTTCTCTCAATCTGGTGAAGACTAAGTGACAAAGGTGTAAGGTGGGAAATGAATAGTTTTCTAAAGGTTTAATGAGAATGAGATGAGGTGGAAAGCTAGGCTTGGACCCTTCCTTTACAAGCTTGCATGCATTAAATGCACTTGGACCATGTGTGGCCACCTTTGTTGACTAGGCCTAGGCCATGTGGAGAGGGAAGAGAGAGAGAAAGAGCCACTTTTTACCCAAAAAGGAGAGAGAGAGGCTCAAATTTGAAAAGTGCTTGGTGGAGGGCCCCATTGCTTTTCCTCCTAGACCACCGTCCAATTCTCCTTTCTAAAACTTAGCTACCCAAAGCCAATGAATATTAAGGCTTATTATTTAAACTAATTAAAGCTTAATTAATATAATTAATAAGATTATATACACATAAGATACTTAATTAAAGCATAATAGGGGGTTGCAAAAACTCTCTATCACTAGGAGGAACTTGTATGTCCCTAAGGCCATAGGATTCCTTTATCATACATAGAGCACCTTGGCCACCCTATGTATTTGGATTCATATGGTTATATATATAATAGAGGACACACACTAACCCCAAGGTTATTGGGTGCTAAGATTTATGCTTCGTAGAGACATTTAGGAAGGATTAATATGACTTAAGGGCCATAGGTTTTCTTTCTTTATATAGAGGGTGCCTTATGGTTGTAGAGCCATTGGAGGCCAAGAAAGAGGCTTTAAAGAAGGTGACTTAAGACATAGTGTGCCAAGATAGAGGCTCTGTAAGGACATTGAGGGAAACACTCTTTGGCTTTAGAGCCATAAGATTTCTTCTTGAGGTAGAGGGTACCCTACGGCTCAAGGCCATATGGTGTCAAGATAGAGGATCATTGCACCTAGGAGGAAACTCTATGACCCTAGGGCCTTCTTCACTAAGAGGATACCTTATGGCTTTAGGGAAACTTGGTGCAAAGGTGGAGGCTTCACAAGGTGAATTTTAGGGCACCTTGACTATTCTACGGCCTCAGTGTAGCATACAGGATCTTTTGGTCCTAGCGCCATTAGTTGGCAAGGTAGAGGCGTCATAGGACACCTAGGAGGATACCCTATGGCCTCAAGGAATTAAGGTTCCTTCTTCGCATAGAGAGTATTCTATGATCCTAGGGCCTTAGGCTGCCAAATTGAAGGCTTTATAGGGGACATCTTAGTCACACCATGGCCTTAGGTACTCAGGGTTTGTAATAGCATTGAAGATCCCCTATGGCCCTAAAGCAATAGGGTGACAAAATAGAATCTTCATAAGAGCACCTAGTTGGGCATCGTATAGCCATAGTGATGTCATAGTTTGCAAACTTTGAATTAGAGTTGGTCTACTGCTCAAGGCTCTATGTCCCTAAAAGGACCACATACAAAATCCTATGGGCATGGGGCCATAGGGTGCTCTATGTTAGTGTCTCATTGAGCACCCATTAACCTTATATAACCTGACATAGGATAACCTAATACCACAAAGCCATAGAGAATTAGCAAGGGACCACATAAGAAATCCTTTCTCCCTGTAGCATCACATAGAGCAGCACCCTATGGCCCTAGATCCATAGGGCTCCCTATGGCCTTGGAGCAACAAGGTTCTCAAAGCAAAAAGTCTTTATTAAAACTTGATGGCCCAACATAGATGTCTCATGAAGCATCCTTGGACCCATAAGACATTGCAAAGAAAACTTGACAAAAGTATGTTTGTAGCCCCTTTTTTTGTAGTCAGACTCTATATAAAATCTTAATTTTATATAGTTATATCAAAATTTTCAAAGCTTTCAATAGTGTTACTTTCAAGTTTTATTAGTTTTTTGAGACTCATATTTAGTAGCTCTACATGTGAATGTCATTTTATTGGGCAATGATAGCAAGGTGATAAAAACATCAAGGCCATAAGATAATCTGTTTGAGGCTCTTACGTATCCTATATATTTTCTATGGCATCTACATAAAATTTCTTTTTTTCATCGAGCTCTTTTCTCCCATAAAGGATACCCTAAGGCGTTAGGGCCAAAGTAGAGCCTCTATGGGGGCAATTTTTCCTTCATATAGAATACCTTGACAATTGTATGGCAATAGGGCTACATAGGTGGACTTAGGAGGGCATTGTATGCTTTAAGGACAAAGCTTTTTCACTATGCATAAAAGATCCCTTTGGCCCAAGCCACACTATGCCAAGGAAGATGCTCTATAGGGGATAGCTTAGAGCATGTTGACCACCCTATGGCCTTAGGGTCATAGGATGCCAAGATAGAAGCTCCACAACACGACCTTAGAGGCAGCTTGTGGCCTTAGGACTGTAAAATACCTCTCTTACATCGAACTTGTTCTGTGGCCTTAGGGCAACAAGGTGCCGAGACGGAATCTCTATAGGAGGCAAATTGGCTACCCTATGATCTTTAGGCCAAAAGGATACCATTATTGTAAGGAAAAACCTATGTTCTTAGTGACATAGGGTGCCAAGATAGAGACTCCATAGGACACCTAGGAGGGCACCATATGGCTCTAGGTCCATAAAGTTCCTTCTGCCCATAGAGAGCATATTGGATTTAGAGCGATAAGGTCTCAAGGTAGAGGCTCTACAAGGTCACCATAAGGGTTTCTTGGCCAATCTATGGCCCTATTGCCATAGGGTCTACATTAGAATACAGATCACTATAGAGCCCTAAGGCCCCAAGTTGCAAAGACAAAGGCTTGAAAGGACACTTGGGAGGGCACCTTGAAGCCCTAGATCCATAAGGCTTCTCCTTTAAGTAGATGGCTCCTTATGTCCCTACATCCATTTGGCACCAAGAGATAGGCTCTGCAAAGGTACTTTAGGGAAAGTTGGCCACTATTTGGCCATAGGGTTCTTATTTGCATGTAGAAAACCCTATGTCCTAGGCCATAGTGCACCAAGATAGATGCTCTACAAAGACACCTAGGAGGGACCCCTTAAAGGCCTAGGATCACAAGGTTTCTTTTTCAAATAAGAATTATCTTTTGGCCTCAAGGCCATAGGGTGCAAAAGTTGAGGCTCTACAAGGAGCACTTTGACTAACATATGGTCTTAGAGCCAGACGGATCCTACTAGCATTGAGCACACCCAATCATTGTAGGGTAACTAGATGCCAAGGTTGAGGCTCCCTAGGACACATAGGAGGGTTTCCCATGGCCCTTGAATCGTAAAGTGCTAAGATAGAGCTTCCTTCTTCACATAGAGAGTGCCTTATGGCATTAGGCAATGCTTGATAAATGCCTTTTTTTAAAATCTTATTTTTTAAGAGCAACCCCAAGTTAAAATCTTTTTCAAGTATATTCTTACATGTATTTGTTGGGTTCTATAAAGAACATCATTGAATTATGGCCAATTTTAGTAAAGGTGACCCAAACTTTTTGGCCAATTGTTTCAAGTTTTAGTTGATAATCTTGAATGTAAATGTTGTTTCAATCAAGAAATGGTCGTAGGCTGTAGGGAGCCAAATTAAAGGCTCTAAAAAGGGTTCCTTCAGCCTAGGCTTCTTGCTAGCATAGAGGACCCCTACATCCCCAAGGACATGAGGTGCAAAGTTTGAGGTCCATAAGGACACCTAAGAGTTCACACTATGGCTTACAGGTTTCTTTTTCATATAGAGGGCATCCTATGGCTCTAAGGGAATGGGATCCCAAGGTAGAAGCTCTATAGGGGGTACCTTAGGAGACCTTGGCCACTTTATGGCCTTAAGCCCATATGGTGACTTATTCACATAGAGGTTAGCCTATGGCCCTAAGGCCATAGGGTGCCTTAGCACTTCATAAGAATGCTTAGGAGGGCATGCAATGGTATGAGGATATCCTATGGCCCTAGGGCCACAAGGTGCCTAGGTAGAGCCTCTACAATGGGCACCACAACACTCTAGACACTTTAAAGCCTCAAAGTCATATGGTTGCTTTTAGCATAGAGGACACCCAAGGACACTAGGGTCAAAGGGTTTCCTCTTCACTCTAATGTCTTATGGCACATGGCTCCTATCCACATAGAAATCACATGAGAAGCTTTAGGGTATCTTGACAACGTGAAGTTCCGGAACTTTTAAAGTCATATGGTTGCTTCTAGCATATAAGACACTCATGGTCATAGTGAAATGCATTTCAGCAGCTTGAAACGCATTTTGCTTGAAAACTTTGAAACATTTCGTGAAACCTTGAAACACCTGCCATTTTTTTTGTGTTTTGCTTAAGTAGTTCTCTCCTTCCCATTTTCCATGCAGGCTTATATTTTGACTTATTTTTCCTATAGCTTTAGTGTAAAATGATGAGCTTAATCACCTACCTCTATTTCCCACCTACAAACATGTGTGTACTTACATCCATATACATATGTATATGTATATGTGGCATTTTGTTTAGCCATTTTGATTGGCAATGTCTCACGAGTGAGATGTTTTGGGCTAAAACTTTGCATTTCAAGGTGAAATGGTTTGTTGTGACACTGGCTGGACACTCAATGACCCTAGGACCATAAGGTGTCCATTTCACTCTATTCTCACTCTATTGCCTTATGGCCATAGGGTTCCTATTACCATAGAAAGCATATGAAGGCCTTATAGTAGCCCTAAACACCCAGAGGGCTTAGGGTCAAAAACACTTTTGTAAGGGACACCTAGGAAGGCATATTAAGGCCCTAGAGGCCTAAGGGTTTTATTCTCAAATAGGGTACCCAACAACTCTAAGGCCACAAAGTGCTGAGATAGAAGCTTTATAAGGGCACTTTAGCCACCCTATGGCCATAAGGCCATAGGATTACTATTAGCATAGAGAAAACCATATGGACCTCAAGCCACAAGGTTTTTCCTTCCCAAAGAGGGCACTCTACAGCCCCAAGGCCAAAGGGTGGCAAGGAAAATGCTCCATTGAGCATGTAAAAGGTCAACTTATGGCCTTGAGGCCACAAGTTCTAGTTAGAGGTTGTACAAGGAATACCTTTGGGAACCTTGGCCATCCTATGGCCTTAGGGCCATAAGGTTTCTAGAAGGGCATGCTATGGTTTGAGAGCCATAGGGTGCCAAGATAAGGCTGCATAAAGATACTTAGGTGGGCACCCTATGGTACAAGCTCTTGAGGAAGCACCTTGGCAATCCCATGCCCTTAGGTCCATAAGGTTTCTAGAAGGGCATGATGTGCTTTGAGAGCCATAGGTGCCAAGATAAGCCTGCATAAAGATACCTAGGAGGGAACCCTATCGTAGAAGCTCTTAAGGAAGCACCTTGGCCACCCATTGGAATTAGGGCCATAAGATATAGATGACACTCTATGGCTTTAGGGCCATAGAGTTTGATAATAGTAACTCCACAAGGATATTTGGTAGGCTAACCCAACGCCCTATACCGTAGCATTTTATCTTCCCATAGAGGGTACCTTATGGCCCCAATGCCACAAGGTTCCAAAATTGAGGCTCCCTAGGGAATGTGTTGGCCACCTTATGGACTTAGGGCCATAGGGCTCTTATCAACATAGAGGAAATATTTTAGTCCTAGCGCATACAAAGGGTGCCAAGAACAAGGCCTTATAGAGACACTTAGAAGGGCACCCTATGGCCCTAGGGCCATAGAGTTCTTTCTTCACATACAGACTACCCTATGGATCTTGGGCCATAGGGTGCAAAGGTAGAGGGCTAAGGCTTTATTTGGGAATCTTAGTGCACCTTGGCCAATGATGGCATTAAGCTTATAGGATCTTTTAGGATAGAGAGCACCCTATGGTCTTGAGCCCGTTGAGTTCCAAAATAGAGGCTCTAAAAAGATACGTAGAGAAGTACTCTGTGGCTCTTGGGCCACAAGGTGCCTAGGTAGAGGCTCTAGAGGGAGAACCTTGGCCACCCTCTTTCTTTAGGAAGTATGATTCCTATTAGCCTAAAGGTTATCTTTTGGCCCTAGGGCAACATGGTGCCAAGATAGAGGCTTTATAGAGATACCTAGAAGGGTATCCTAAGGCCCTAGGCATTTTGGGTTATTTCCTCATACACAAGGCACCCTTTGTGCTTATAATCACAGTGTGCCAAGTTGTAGGCTTGACAAGGGGAACCTTAGGAAACTTTGGCCACTCTATGGCCTTAGAGCTATAGGGTGTCAAGGTAGAGGCTGCACAAGGTCACTTAGAAGGGCTCCTTAAGGCCATTGAGCCATAAAGTGCCAAGGTATAGGCTTTGCAGGGGCACCTTAAGGAGCTTTGACCATTCTATGGCCTATGGACCATAGAGTTTTAACTCACAAAGAGCTACCCTATGGCCCTAGGGCCATAAGGTTCTAAGGTATGAGCTCTCCAGGGGGCGTCTTAGTCATTTTTTGGTATAAAGGCTTGATGGTTTCCATAAGGATAGAGTAAAATCTATTGCCCAAGGCTATGTTATATTAAGATAGAGGCTTGACAAGGACACCTAGGAGGGCAACCTATGGCACTAGGGCAATATGGTCTTTTTGTCAAAATATGGGTACTCTGTGGCCCTAAAGCCACAAGGTGCCAATGTAGAGGCTCTACATTGGGCATGTAGGTCACTTTGGCCTCCCTATGGCATTTGCCCCATAGGTTTATTATTCACATAGATGGTTTTTATGGCCCTATACTAGCAGTATAGACAAGGATGTCAAAGTAGAGACTCTAATAAGGCACCTAGGAGGAACTTGTGTCCCTAAGGCAATAGAACTCCTTCATCACATAGAGAGCACCTTGGCTACCTTATGGCCTTGTATCAATATGGCTACATATAGAATAGAGAGCACACACTAAGGGCCATTGGGTGCCAATATATTCACTTCAGAGGGACATTTAGAAGGTGCTAATGTACTTGAGGACCATAGGTTTCTTTCTTTACATAGAGAGTGCCTTATGGCCCTAGAGCCATAGGTTGCTAAGGAAGAGGCTATTTGGAAGGCACCTTAGGACGACATAGCGTGCTAAGATAGAGGCTCCTAGGGAGAGTTAAGAGGACACTTTTGGCTTTAGAGCCATAAATTTTCTTCTTGAGGTAGAGGATACCCTATGGCTTAGGGCCAGCTAGTGCCAACATAGAGGCTCAATACACCTAGGAGAGCACTTTATGTCCCCAAGCTTGTCTTCACTTAGAGGATACGCTATGGATTTAGGGCAATGTGGTGCCAAGATAGAGGCTTTACAAGATGAATCTTAGGGTAGCTTGACTATTCTACAGCCTCAGAGTAGCATAGAGGATCTTTTGGTCCTATTTCCATAAGTAGGCAAGGAAGAGGCATAATAGGACAACTAGGAGGGCACCCTATGGCCTTAGGGAAAGAAGGTTCCTTCTTCACACAGAGAGTATCTTATGGTCCTAGGGCCTTAGGGTGCCAAAATGAAGGCTTTATAGGGGACATCCTAGCCACACCATGGCCTTAAGAACTTGAGGTTTTTAATAGTATTGAAGACCTCCCATGGCTCTAAGGCAATAGGGTGTAAAGATAGAGTCTTTACAAGGGCATCTAGGTGGGCATTGTATAGCCAAAGGGCTCTTTCCTCTTGTAGAGGGTACCTTATGGCTCTAAACCTAGAAGGTTCCATTCTAGAGGCTCTAAAGGGGGGCACCTTAGAGAGCCTTTAGGCTATTCTTCACAAAGGACACCCATTAGACCTAGGTGCATAGAGGACCAGTTTAGAGACTTTCTAGAGCATCTAGGATGGCAAGCTTTGGCATGAGGGTCATAAGGTTCTTTTCTCACAACGCTTGTACCCTATGCTCCTAGGGCCACAAGAACCAAGGTTAGAGTCTCTTCAAGGAACACCTTGGTGAGCTTATGATCTTAGGCCATAGGGTTCCACAATCACATAGAGGGCTACCTATGTCCTTTCGGCCATAGGGTTCCTGGATAGAGGTCTCATTTGGACACTTGGGAAGACACCTTATAACCTGAGGCCCATAGCATTTCTTCTTAACATAAAGAGACCCTTATGACCTTGGGCTAGAGGGTTTCAAGGTAGAAGGTCCTAGGGGAACCTTGTCCACCCTATGTACTTAGCATCAAAGAGTTCCTAATGGCACAGAGTACAACCTATTGACTTAGCAGCAAAGAGATTTTAATAGCATAGAGTATAGCCTATGGCCGTAGGGTTATAAGGCTTCAAGATAGATGCTCCATAGGGAAGGAACCCTAGAGCCTAAGGGTTGTAAGGTTTTTTTTTCACATAAACGCTACCCTAGAGCTTAAGGGTTGTGTGGCTTTTCTTCTACATAAAGGTTGCCCTATGGCTCTAGGTCCATAGGGTGCCAAGAAAAAGGCTCTACAAGGAGCACCTTAATTCTCATTGGCCACCATATGGCCTTAGGACCATGGGGCTACCTATTCATAATGAGGGTTTTCTATGGACCTATGGCAAAATGGTGCCCAAATAGAGGTTTTATTAGGTCATCTAGAGGGAGACTCTACAACCCTAAGGGCACATGGTTCCTTCTTCACATAGATAGTACCCTAGGACTTAATGCAATGTGCCAAGATAGGCTAGACACCTTAGGGCATCTTGGTTCTTTTCAAAAAAGGCAAAGCCATGTGGCCATAAGTCCAAAGGCTAGTATAGGGAGACCTAGGAGAGAACTTGCCTCTAGGGCCATAGGGTTTCTTCTTTCCATAAAGGATACCCCATGGCCCAAGGGCCACAGGGTGCCAAGGTAAAGGCTACATAGGGGGAGCCTTAAGGAACCTTGGCGATGCTATTCATTCAAGATCATAGGGTTCTTCTTAGCATAGAGTACACTCTATTGCCCAAGGGCCATTTTGTGCTGAGATAAAGGCTTCATAGAGACACCTAGGAGGCACTTTATGGTGTGAGGGCAACATGATTCCTTCTTAACATAGAGGATACCCTATAGTCCTAGGTATCCAAGAAAGGCTCTAAAGGGGATAAACTTAAAACACCTTGCCCACCCTTTGGCCCTAGGGCCTTGGGGATCTTGCTTGCATAGAGGACACCCTATGGCCCTAGGGCTATTGGGTGCAAAAATAGAGGTTCCACATGGACACATAGGCAAACACACATTAACCCTAGGCCCATAAGATTCCTTCTTCACAAATAGGGCACCCTATGGCCCTAGGGCCACAAGGTGCCAAGATAATAGCATAAAGAACACTCTATGGCCCTTGGGCCATAAAGCAGCAATGTAGATGATCCATAGGGAAACCTAGGTGGGCTCTCTATGGCCTGAGGGCCATAGGGTTCTTTCTTTACACTAGGGCCATAAGGTCCCCAAGAAGAGACTCCACAAGTGACACCTTGTGCATATTGACCACCCTGTTATGGCCTTAGGCCAAAGATTCCTTTATTCACATAGAGGGTAGTTTATGACCCTATGGTCGTAGGGTGCCAAGATTAGGGATCAATAAGGATATCTAAGAGGGCACTCTGTCTCCTAAGGTCCATATCAGCATTTTCTTTCCACATAAAGGATATTCTATGGCCAAAGAGCTATAGGGTGCTAAGATAGATGCTTTACAAGGGATCCTTGGGGAGCTTTGGCCACCCTATGGCTACAAAGAGGTTGCAAAATAGAGGCTCCACATGGACACCTAGGAAGGCACCCTATGGCCTTAGTGCCATAGGTTTGCTATTGGCCTAGAGAGCATACTATGGCCTTAGGGCTATAAATTGTCAAGATGATTGCTCTACATGGGCTTGTTGTCCACCCCATGGCCAAAGGTCTAGAGGGCGCCATTGTAAGAGCTTCAAAAGAGTTAGGGCACCTTGGCCATCCCATGGACTTACGAAAAATGCCAAAATAGAGGCTTCATAGGGAAACCTACAAGTGCATCGTATGATGAGAGGGTTAGTACTAGCATATAGGACACCCAATGATGTTAGAGCTTATTGAACCCTATGGCCATAGCACTTCCATTAGTATTGAGGAAACCTATGGCCTTGAGGCCATAGGGTGCAAAATTTGAGGCTTGATAGGGGCACCTATGAGGGCATGCTATAACCCTAGGATTATTTCTTTGCATAAAGGGTACCCTATGGCCCTAAGGCAACAAGTGTTAAGATAGAGGCTCTATAGGAGGAACACATTGCCCACTCTATGGTCTAAAGGGCCGTAGAGTTTGTGCTAGCATAGGGGAAACCCTATGGTCCTTGGGTCAGAGAGTTTCTTCTTTGAAGAGGGGGTACCCATCAGCCTAGGGCTATAGGGTTTCTTCTTTGAGGAGAAGGTACCCATGGCCATAGGGCTATACGATGTTAAGGTATAGGCATTATGGGGGGCTCCTTAGAGCAGCGTGGCCACTCAATGATCTTAGGGCCATAGGGGTCTTTTCATCATAGCACAAACCCCATGGCCTTAGGCCCATAGGGTCCAAATCAGAGGCTCCCCAAAAACACCTAAACAAAAACATTATAGCTCTAGGGCCATAGGGTTTTTCTTTCACTTAATGAATACCCTATGGTTCTACAACCATAGGATTCCAAGGAAAAGGATCTTTTAGGGACCCCTTAGGACACTTTAGAGACTCCATAGAGTCATGTAAAAGAGCACCATGTGTCTGTAGAGGGTATCCTATGGCCATAGGGTCATGAGGTGCCAAGGTAGAGGCTTTAGAAAGGTCAACTTGTCCAAGGAAACCTAGGAGAGAGCCTTGTGGACATAGGACCATAGGGTCACTTATTTGATTAGAGAGTACCCAATAGCCTTAGGGTTCTAGGGTGCCAAGCTTAGGGTTCTATAGGAGAAACCTTGACCATCCTAAAGCTTTAGGGCCTAAAGTTGCCATTACCACAAATCCTACACCCTAGGGCCATAAAAAGCGAAGCTAGAGGATCCACATAGACACCTAGGAGGGCACAATATGGCTTGAGGGTTGTAAGGTTTCTTTTTCACATATAAGGTACCTTTATTAGGGCCATGGAATTCCAAGTTAGATGTTCTTTAAGGGCCACAACAGGGCCTCTTGACCACCTTATGGCCTTAGGGCCATAACTTTTTTACTAGCTTAGAGGAAACTCTATGGTCTTTGAGTCATAGGGTCCCAAGATAGAGGCTATACAAGGACACCTAGGTGGGCACCCTATGGCTTGAGTGCTTTAAGGTACCTTTTGATCATAGATGGTACTCCAAGGCCCTTGTCCATCAAGTGCCATGGTAGGGGCTCTACGTGAGGCACCCTTGCCACCTTATGGCCTTAGTGCCACTGGGTTCTTGGGAATATAGAGGAAACCCTATGATCCTAGAATCGTAGGGTGGCAATATAGAGGCTCCACAAGCACACCCAAGAGGGCACCCTATGGCCCAAAGGTCATAGGTTATTTTCTCCACATAAATGGTACCTTATGCAATGAATTCTATGAGACACTGTGGCTATGGACTATTTTTCCTCACATGAGGATGATAGTATAGCTTTTTTATCCAATGATTTCTATGAGATACTTCTACAAAGCACCCTAGAGTCAAAAACCAAAAGGGTACTCATTTTTCATATTGAAAGTGCCATAAGGTGTGGTTTGTTACATCTAATTAGTGTCCCTCTAGCCTTAGGTTTATAAAATGGCATTTGCATAAAGCACCTATGGCTCTAAGTTTATGCAACTCATTCTTTTTGAGATCTTAGAGAAGCCTACTTTATGGACTTGAGACTATAGAGTGCATATTCTAGGATCTCATGGAGTCTAAACCTCACCTATAAGGATCACCCTATGGCCCTATGGCTATAGGATAAAAGGTGCCCCTAGTCTTTCTACAAGGTACATAGAAAGGTACAAATTGGATTTTCAACACATGAAAATTTTGAAGAAAGGCTTAAGGATTTTGAATAATGGTGCTTATGGTGCTAGTGTAATAGTTTGCATGTCTACAACAAGTCATGTGGTCTTAAGTCTATAGGAGATATGGTGTTTCTAAGCTTTCTAGACATTATGTTGTGAAGGCACCTTATGGTCTAAGGCCATGACGAGGCCAAATATGGTTTGTGGTACCTTTAGAAAACATCTTGTGGCTAAAATAATATAATATGTCCAAACTTTTTGCAAAAGGTACAAACTAAAGGCATAAGATACATACTAATGGCACCTTATGGCCTTAACGCCATAGGGTGGCACTTCTATAATACAATATATGACTTTAAGGCTATAAAATGCTCCATTTTAACCTACAAGACATTGTTGTCACCTCAAAGCCATATGGGGCTTTATGATGCACTCAGATGGAGCAACCTATAGCTCTAAGTCTATAGGGTAAGCCAAGTGGCTTTTTAGAGCTCACTAATTGTATGCAACATTTACATGTAGCACACTATAGCCTTATAACCCAAAAAGTGTTCTTTGTGACCTCAAAGATTTTAGGATATTCTTTGTGACACCCAAAAGATTGTAGGATACTATTTGTGACACATACATAAAGCCTTTGTAACACCTACATATGAGAAAATTTTGGTTTTCTTATAGGCATTTATATATGGGTTTTTTCTATAGACGGACTTTCATAGAGGGTTTGATTTGTGGGGTTTTGCCAAACATGGTTCTTCCATAGGATGTCTTGTTTGATTCTTGAATTGAACGTAAAAATCATTTTTGATATCTACATATAGCCTTTTTGACATATATCTATGGTGATCTCATAATTGCTCCACAAGCATTTGTATGGGGTAATCAGCAACCCTCAATCCATAGCTAGCTGTCTAGTAAGATCACCTACCTATTTCTTGCACATAGGTTAATGCTTTATCAAAGGTTCCTTATAGTGATTTTAAGGCCTTTAATATGCATTCATATGTAGGATGTTTGCCTATATGGGTCTTTTTATAGTTGCTTTTATTGTGGCCTAAGGGTGTATTTTGTGACACCTGTCTTGCTTTTATGTCTCTTTGTAATACCTACATAATGTGCCCTATGGATTTAAATCCAATGCTCTCTATTAGGTATTTGCATGTAGAAGACCTACCATTTCTCTAGAAGGATTTAATTGTTTGATTTTCCCAAAGAAAGTTTTTTCTTAATGTGAGGACGACACTATATCTATAAACTTTTTATTAGCTTCATGAGGCACTTACTTGGAGAACTCTACAGTCTTGTAATCAAAGGGCAATCTTTTATAATTTTACGGGGATATTGAATGCCCTTTGTGACATTTACTTAAAGAAACATATAGCCTAATGATATAAAACACCCTTGGATCTGATTGCATAGAGTTATTTATATTTTGAGGTCTACAAAAGAACCTGTTCATAAAATTTTGCTGCCATATAAAGACATGTGTATAAAGCACTCTCATATCCTAATCCATAAAGTATTTTCTATATTGATATCTACAAAGAAATGCATACTTATAACCCATAGAGAGGCATATTCTAAGCTCTCATATAATCTTAACTATATCCACAAAGAGCATCCTATGGCATAGATACCATCAAGTTTGATTTTTTTTTCATCTTTGTACAAGTCACACTATAATAGAACACAAAACTAGGGCAACTAGGTGGTAGGTCTAGAATTAATCTTGTGGCCCTAAGGCTATATAGCATAAGGTGCCACTAGAATTTGCACAAGATACAATGTGATGGCTTTTATAATCTAGGGCCATCCATAAAAGACATATTTTTTGTCCTACCTCCAAAAGGCATCTTATACTCTACCCGTAAATGTTGTACAAGATGCATACTAGCTACACTCCATGGCTTTTTTGGCCATAGCATGTACAAAGCACACCAAAAACCTACTGCCATAGCATCTATTTTTTTGAACCTAAGATTTTGATGGCATTTAGGAACCATATGAGGCTTTATGATGCATTTAAGTGGACCACCCTATAGTCTTGTAGCCAAAGGGTGCTCTTTGTGATGTTTATAAGGCTATATAGTTCCATTTGTGACATCCAATTAAAGAACCCTATGCTTCTAAGGCCATAAGTTTTCTTATGTGGTGCTTTTGAGCCATTTGGGGATCTATGTGACACCTCAATGAAACACCTTTCAATTGTAAGATCATAGGATGGTCTAGGTGGCTATTCCATGCCCAACTACTTTGTGAGGTAGTTACATGTAGCACCTTACAGTCTTGTAGCCAAATGGTGTCCTTTGTGATACCTATAACTACATAGGTTCCCCTTTGTGACACTTACATGTAGACTTTTATGTCCTATTTGGTGCTCCTAAAAAGCCTTTAGACATCTACATTTAGTGAACCTATGGTTTTTGTGTATTCACATCCATATGTTGGATTTCTTCATAGAATGCATTTCTTGATAAGCATTTATATTCTACAGGGACTTACATAAATACATGTTCCATCTTATGGACCTAAGGCCATAACATGTCTTTATTTAAGTACTTTATTAAAAACCTACAAGCATCCTATGGCCTAGAGGCAATAAGGCTAAGGTGACACCTCAAATCTATCTTAAGAATAATAGATGCAAAAGAGAGCATCCTATCTTCTTATGATCACAAAGTGAATTGTAAAAGTACCTAGTGTACTCCACAAGGAAAGTACATAAAGCATCCTATAATTATGTAGGTGTTCATATGTAGAGCTTTCCCATAAATGGATTTCTTGTGAATAGTACATGGGTTCTTTGGAAGAAACTTTGGGTGGAGCCATGCAACAATTGGAAAGGAACTAATCTATCTTGACTCACTAATCTGGAAGGTCTTGAGACAAAAGATCTTTTTTGTGATTAGTAGATGAGTTTTCTCTTGGAAGAAACTCTAGACAAAGCCACTAAACATCTAGCAAAGAAGTGATAATCTTGGTTTGCCATTTTGAACAAGTCTTGGACCAAAGCATTTGTAAATGCTATTATTTCTTAGAGTTTTAGGCCAAGCATCAAAATGTCATACCTCTTTTTGGTTTAGAGTTTTAGAGAGGGTTTACTTCTTGATGAAAGGCATTGATTAAAACCCTACCCATGAGATTGACAACAAGCATGTAAAATCATAAGGATCATGAGGTACATATAATGATTTTTTAAAATAAAAAAATTAGTTCATTGAATCAATTATTGCTGAGATTCGAATTTTTATGTTATACTTTTAACTCTTGAACATTTTGGTAGAAACACTAGGTAGAGCTACAAGGTTGTTGGTAAGACAATGATCTATCTTGGTGTGCTAATTTGGACAAGTCATGTCATTAGATAATATATGCATCTCATTTGGGCCCTTTAGAGACTTAGGGCTGAATAGGCTTGGACCAATGGGAGAAGGGTGGTGGTAACATTTGGGTCCCATTCAAAAAAATCCGGGTCATTTGATTGGCCATAACTTAGGCGTTCTAGCTCCAAATTGAGTGCTTTAAAGTGCATTAGTATCGCATCAGCAAACTCTTTCCATAGATAGGTTACTTGATATGGTTTTGAGCTACCTATCACATAGTGCCACATGGCACTCCGCATTCCCTCCCTTGATTTAAGCAATCCTTACAAGGCCCATGCAAGATGTATATATTATCTAATGGTGAAACAAGAATATTTTAAATGTTATGACCTTTTTGAGTTTTAATTCAAGCACTTATACATGTTATCCATAATTTTTTTTAGAGGTTTTAAGAAGTTTTATTTCTTGATGAAAGGTGTTTATGAACACCCTATTATCTTTGAGATTGATGACAAGAAATTACAGTCCTAAGGGTCATTGGCTCCAGAGATTGATTTTTCCTAATAAAAAAAACTACTTGATTGAGATTGTTATTGAGAACCTTTTGACTTCACATAACTTTACATATATGCTTTTTGGAGGTTGTATTTTTAAGATAGTGATGATGCGCATTAGCAATCAACAACACTCTAAATTTGAGAAATACAAGCTATATTCCAAGAAGCATTTGAGGCCATGCAATCACAAATTAAGATACATTACAAATATTCATTGATGTCTATAATAAAAAGTCTTGAATAGGTACAATGAGATGTGCAATAAGTAAATGATGGATTCATCACAATCTACTTCATCAAGTATATAAGTGCAAGATCATCAAATATTTTAATTGGTGAAATTTGGATCCCTCATTTCATTCAAAATACAAAAACTTATTGAGTAGATACATCATGAAGATTTGTACATTGTAATGTTTGGTGATAGCCTATACAAAGCTATTGAGAGTTTGTCAAAATTTTATTACCTACTCTAAAAAGCTTTCAAGCAAAGCACAGCTTACTTTGATTGTATTCATCCAATCTTATCAACCTTTTAAGTGCAAAAATTCACCTTTCTTGTGGTAGATGTGTCAATTATGAAAATGCATTACATAAGTTTTGTAATTGACAAGTTCTACACAAATGGTGTTTTTAAACACCCTCATATTTGGGGATACTTGTGTCTATGATCTTTACTTTTTGACTATACAATGTAATTTGACATGCTTTGCTATTATGGCTCTTGTCTAAGAAGGTACATTACATTTAATCTACAACTCACAAACTATACAAAAGTGGGTTTTAAAAACACCTTTATTTCATGAGACATTTGTGTCTCTAAGCTTTACTTCCAACTCCCACATGATTGTGAGAAAATTCATCTACAAAACATCATTTTTGGTTGGAGTTTGAATTTTCAATACATTAAACAGCTAGAAGTATTGTGATTTCTACTTCTTCACAAGGGTGATGCTTATAATAATAATGTGCTTTTTGTGTTTATATATTAAGAAGCAACTACAAAACATCATTTTTGGCTGAAGTTTGAAATTTTAATACACTAAAATGTTAAAAATATTGTAGTTTTAACTACTTTACATTAGGTTTATGCTTATAATAGGAGTTGTCTCTTTGCACTTACATATTAAAAAGAAACTTGCTTTGTTGTGATCACAAAATCAAACCAATAAAAAACAAAGCTATGTCAAAAAATGTTTGAAATAACACAATTCAACATGCCCATTTAACAAGTGGAAAATGGGATATTCCCAAATTATTTAAATGATGTTATATGTTTTTTCATTTGCATTGAATGCTGAGTAAAACCAATGCCCATCCTCATTGGATGCTAATATTAATGAAAAGGAACAATGTATGTGCGCATGCTCATCATAATGCTACACCAACATATGCCCAGTTGCATTGGATGCTGGCATCAAATCCAAATGTGAACTGTTGGAGCTTTCAATTCCTAACTTGCAGTCTATGGATTCATTTGAGTGTAATTTTCATCACCAAAAATCACATAAGGGCCAACTAGCACTGTATTGCGTGGAGTACCCATGTAGTTCCTTTGAACTGAATCGACACTAGCTCCAATGAGTCAACTGTGTCCCGGCATAAAAGCTAAACTGATATTGATTCAACTAAATTAATCATGCCAAAATTGTGTTAAACCATACATGTAACAAACACCTATAAGCGTTTTGTGCACTGACTAATGCAAAACTCTATAGCACTAATTCTGTGAGTTATCTACACTATGAAACATGCATATGGGCATGGCAATCATATGCAACTTGCCCATTCTAATGCATTGAAGAAAGTTCCATTAACAAATCTCTTTATGAATCAACATATTGAAATTGTGTGCCATACTCGTCTCCAACCAAAATAACTTTTGACAACACGAGAGAAATTCTAACGGTCTTGGAATAGGGCACACAAAAAGTTTTTGACTCATAGCCCCTGCAAAGCTTTTCATCCGCATGCAAACTATGAAACATAGTTTTTTGTGCACATACTTATCAATCAATGCAAGGTCGTCTCTTGAGACTTTGCTGCAAGTGGCTTCTTGCCTTCTCCTAGAACAAAAAGGGAAGCAAACCCTCTCTCAAAAGAAGCAGATCTAAGGTTGGAAAGCTTTGGAAGGGGCAATCATAATAGAGAAGCAAACGTATACCTTGCAGACATGATTGAAAAGAACATTCAAACCTTGCAGAGCATTGTTGAAGAGGCTTTCTTCATAACCACCAAAGTGTAGAAGAGCCATCCTTGGGCATCTTTCTCCACAAGACCAGGAGGAAGGCAAAGTCTTGGGCATCAAAGAAAGTCATGGAGGAATCCTTGTTGCAAGGCTCTCTCTTTCTCTGAGAGGCTCTCTCTTTCTCTAAAATACAGGTTTTATTTCAAGAAGTAGTTCAAGTAGCTTCACGCAACAAATAGATCTATAAAGAACATAAGATTTTGGATTTCGCAATGGATGTAGATATTACATATTCACTACTAGACCAACCAGAGCACCGATCAAACTTTGCAGATGACATTCATGAAGACACAATGTTAAATATGAAAGTAAATGTTGTATAAACACATGAGTATAAGAATTCTTATCAATTGGGAATGAATGCAAGGAAAAAAAAGAGTTTGATGAGGATGGAATGCAAGTACTAGAAAATGATCTTGCATTACAAAATTTTTCTAAAGAAATGGATTTCTTCATTGATATACTTGCTCAAAAAGAGCTTCTAGATGATGCATCTTACTTGGTAATTGAAAAAGGATAAAAACCAACATTTTCAACAATGAATTAAAGACAAGTTACTCCACATTTTTGGAGCTAATATCGAGGACATTTTTGGAGCTGCTATTGGAGCTAATATCACCAGTTATACTGGGCATGTTACTGGGGCTCTTACTGACAGCGGGAAATTTGACCACTAGTAAGAGCCCATTTTCTTTAAGTTGCCCATGTCTGTGTATATCATTTATATTATTATTTAAAATTATGTCTTTATGGATGTTATTTGCAAAGCCAAATAGCTTTGGTTGGTCTAGTAGTGCAGCTATAATATCTACATCATTTCATTATCAAAGAGCTGATGCTTGTCATAGATCTATCTCCTTTGTGGAGTTACTTGAATTACATACCACCAAATTGGTTTGCTAGGAACTGCTTGAAACATAACATGTATTATTCATGAAACCAGATTAAAAAGTAATGGGTTAGTAATTAGTCATTATCACTTGATTAAAAAATCCAACAAACTATTAATATCGAGTATTTTTCAAGTTCATATATATATATGCTCACACACTTTGGGACAAACAAAAGTGTCACTCTTATTTGGCTATAGCTTTGATGAGTCTGTAGCTTCAAAGCTTGATGCATCCCTTTGTATAGTTGAATTTTTTCCTTGTGTGACTACTTTGAACCATTTCACACTAAATATGGACATTTGAAAACCTTCAAAATCTACTTTGGTAAAATTTTGGACTGTGCCACAATAATTATTCTTTGAAACCTAACCATCACTATTTTTCCCACTTTATATCTCCTGATCAAAAAATTCCGTGACTCTAGAATCATATGTTAATCTTTTGTGGTCAATTTGATGTACTCTAAAATGTCTTCCATAGGACCACAATGCACCATATGACTTTTATCTTCTATTGCACCCCATTGCAAACTCTTTTTCTATTGTTGTTATAATTTTCCTTGCCCTAGATAACTTTTATAAAGCTTTGGATAACCAAACAATGGCAATATGGTTTTGAAGCTCCTTTAGCTCAAACGGATATTAAACATTGCTAGACCTACTTTGGTGTAGTTTTTTGTACTCTTCTCTTTGATGAGCAGTATTTGCTTGAGCTAACTCAAATGCCTTGATCCAATTTTCCATGGATGAATGGTTTAACATAAAAAATCTATATGATTTTTATTCTAAAATGTTAACCATTTTGTGCTCAATACTGTTACCTTGTGGCACTTTGCTAATGTCTCTTTCATCCTCTCTATTCTCCCAAAAAAGTGGCATTGTAATATCTTTCTTTCCAAGAAATTCAAATGTGTATATTAGAGACT
Source organism: Lygodium microphyllum (assembly GCF_053477565.2). NCBI lineage: Eukaryota > Viridiplantae > Streptophyta > Polypodiopsida > Schizaeales > Lygodiaceae > Lygodium > Lygodium microphyllum. The sequence goes on from NC_141156.1 coordinate 639,543, forward strand.
CTTAGACTAACCATCCCTCAATCATACGACCCTCTAAATGAGCTCATTGTTTCCCAAAACCTTTCATTGTTTTCATAAATCTCTCAAAAAAGAACATCCATCTACTATGTACAGCTCCAGCAACAACAGCAACTTCATCCACAAGATGAACCATGAAATGGACTTGAATGGTTAGTATGTGTCATGACACGGGTCCTACAAGTCCTATAGGAAGGTTCTTTGTGTACAAGGGTTTATGGCTGCATAGTTGTGTCTACGCCACAGTGCCAAAAAAGTTTGTCCATCAAGTAGCCAATTTAGGGGACAGGAGGCTGAACGGTCAAGACGCGGATGTTGGGCGGTCCGCTGACCAGTATGGACAAAGCCGAGAGCCTATAAAAAGACAATTCTAGATTCATTCTTAGTTTTCAATTCTGTGAAGCTGGGTGGAGATTTGGTTAGTTGAACCCTCTCTCTTTAGTTCTCTCTCTAGATCTAGGTGGTAGATCTTGGGGATCTTTCAATGGTATCAAAGTCATTCATTTTTCAAAAAGACAAGATCTTAGTGGAGTGAGAACCACTCCTTAGAATGAGAAAGTTTAATTTTAGGAATTTCAAAGTCACTTTGGCTTAAAACTAGAACAACTTCTGCAAGCTTCTTGGTCGTGGGCACGCTAAGGAGAGAGAAAGAGTGAAAATTGACAATCTTTTAGAGAGCTTCTCGTGAGTTGGGAATTTGGGGGCTACCTTCTCTTGCATAATAAGCTTTGAATCCAACTTTGGCTCGGCAGAAGATCCACCACAATGCTTGCATTCTCCACATTGTCTCTCTAGCAAGATGGTGCAATTCGGAAGGAGGAGCCCTTATGACTGCTTGCAGTGATTGGCCAATCCTAGAAGGTATTTTAAGCTGAGCTTAAGAGTCCCCAAATCAAGCTTGTAAGCAAGCTTGCTCTATTTGTGAGCAACAAGCAATTGTATGCTCTCTAGAATGTATTTCTTGTGTTATTTTTTGAGCTTTTGAGAGCTTTTGAGAACTCCTATCAAGAGTAAGTTTACACGGTTGCTTTCTTCTTACAAAGTTTTTGCAAAATTTATCCAAATGGCTTCACAAATCTTTACAACTTTTGGCTTTGAGAGTAGAAGGTGTTGCCAAACAAGTAGAACTTGTTTGAGTGGCAATTTTGAAGTCTCAACTACAAACTGAGCTCAGTGATGATTCTCCACTTACAGTTATTTTCAAAATCATAGCAATAGTTATGATGAAGCACTGACTTACTTGAAAATTGAGTTCAGTGATGTTTTTTTAGCCAACTTACCAAAGGGGTTGATCCCAAATCATGGCATCATGCATGGCATTGATTTAGAGCCAAATACAAAACTCTTAAGTAAATTGGCTTACAGACTTAGTGTCTCCAAGGCATGTGAGGCTGAACAGTAGTTGATAGAGCTAATCTAGTAGGGCCCTCTCTTACCAAGTCATTCTCAATGGGCTTTGCTAGTTCTACTGGTGAAGAAGAAGGATGGTACAATTCAAATGTGCATCAACTATCAAGGGCTGAATGTAGCCACCATAAAGAGCAAGTATCCACTTCCATTGATTGATGAATTATTCAATCAACTCAATGGAGCAATAATCTTTACAAAGTTGGATTTATGCTCAAGGTACCATCAGGTTTGTATAAATCCAAACAATGTGCCAAGTATAGCGTTCCGCACATAATTTGGTCACTATGAGTTTATAGTAATGCCATTTAGGTTGACGAATGCTTTTGCAACATTTATGACATCAATGGACACCTTCTTGCAACCTTTCTTGGGCTGGTTTGTTGTGTTTTTTTCGCAACAACATTTTGGTTCATAGTTCTTTTGAAGAGGAGCATTTAGAACAATCACAACAAGTCTTCAGTGTTCTACAAGACCACCAATTGTATGCCAGGGAATCCAAGTGTGAATTCTTCTAGAAAGAAAGAGGGAACATGTATGGATCTAAAAAAGGTAGAAGCTATTGTGAAATGGCCACAACCTCTTAATTTGTAGGAACTGCACATGTTTCTTGGGTTGGCTGGCTTTTATTGCAAGTACATTTGCAATTATGCCAATATAGTTGTACCCATGATGGATTAGTTTAAAGGTTAAGGTAAATCCTTTCAATGGGGTCCATTGCAATAGTCAAGCTTTGAAAAGCTTAAGGTTGCTATTGCTACGCACCAATTTTGGTGGTAGTGGATCCTAGCAAACCTTTCATTGTGGAGATGGATGCAAGCGGCATCACCATTGATGTAGTTCTCTTGCAGGATGGCTATCTAGTTCCTTTTGAGAGAAAGAAGTTGAATAGTGCACATAGGAACTATTCCGCTTACAAGCGTGAAATGTTTGCCATTGTTCATGCTCTTAAGAAGTGGAGGCACTATTTAAATGGTGCCGGTGCTGATGTTTTTTTTAATCAAAAGAGCATCAAGTGGTTTACGGTTCAAAAAGATATGAAGGCAAGAAAGGCTAGATATCCCAAGATCCTTCAAGATTTTGACTACAACCTACAATATCGTAAGGGACAATACATTGTGTTTGCTGATGCTCTCAGCTAGATGCCTAAGATCAAGTCTCTTTCTTTTACAAAACTTAAGAGCACATTACTCAATACCTTATGTGGTCAGTGTGAGCATGACGAAGCTTATAAGGTTCTTTGGAATCGGATACTAAGTAGGGATCCCTTATCAAAGGATAGTGCACAAGTCATTGCATACAGCAACATCCACACATGCATCTATCATTACAAGCAATGAGATGTAGCAATGGAAGAATTATTCCATCAAGCAAGGCTTATTACTCTACAAGGGTAGGATATGTATGCCTTTGGATGATGGCATCAGATGCCCAATTCTTTTTTAATGTCATGATAGTCTGAGTGTGGGTCATTCTGGGATAAGGAAGATTTATGCGTTGGTTTTTTGACACTTCTATTGGCCACAATTGCATAGGGAAATTGAGAAAGGTAGTTAAGCACCATGTCATGCATTGCCAAAAGCGTCAAGTAACCAAGGCAAAATTCCTTTAGGTAGGCGATCTTTTGCTGCCACCATTAGAGATCCTAGAGGGCAAATGGGAGAGCATCTTGAAGTATTTTATTGTGGGTTTGCCTAACATTTAGCATGGACACAATGCCATATGGGTAGTTGTGGACCATCTTACAAAGATGACACACTTTATCCTCACAAAGACTATACTGAGTACTCCCAAATTAGCACAGCTATTTGTGGATCAACTCTATTGCCTATTTGGGCTACCTTCTAGTATCATGAGTGATTGTGATAGGAGGTTTAACATTTGTTTTTGGTGGGCAGTATTTCATAAATTGGATACTAAGTTAAACTTGAGCATGACTAATCATTCTGAGATTGATGGCTTGATGGAGCAGGCTAATCAAGTTTTTGAAGATATGCTACAACCATATGTAAGTAGACATCAATCTAGTTGGGAGGATTCTCTTCCAACTATAGAGTCTATTTACAACAACATGTAACAAAAAGGTTTAGTCCATTTATGTTAATGTATGGTTTCTAGACTGGGTCACTAATTATGGCAAGGCTGGCTAACAAACGTATCCTATTGTTGAAAGATTTGCTTTTAGACTATATGGATATGTTACAACTTGCACATCAAAATATTTGGCAGGCACAAGATTGGTTCAAAAAGTTTGTGGATGTTAAGCGTAGATTAATCACATTTGAGGAGGGTGATCAAGTTTTTCTACAAGTTTCAAAACAAACACAGTCATTGTCCACGGGTAAGGTACCTAGATTATTGCCCAGGTACTATGAATCTTTTATAGTACTTAAGCGTATAGGCACAGCTGCCTGTAAGCTAGCATTGCCAGAAGGCAGCTGAGAGTGCATCTAGTAATTCATATAAGCCGTTTGTGTAAACGCTTATATGACCAGGATCAAGTTATTGACTCTTGCATTTTAGTCAAATATGAAAAACCCTTGGTTCAAACTCTTGAGCTAGAATGCATTTTGGATTGTCATGACTAAAAAACTAGGCATCATATCTAATGACAAGTCCTAGTTAAGTGGAAGGACAGACCTTACAAAGGCTCCACTTGGAAAAACATTAATGCTTTACAAAAGCACTTTCCTAGTTTTGTTTTCAAGGACAAAAATTTTTCCAAAAGGGGGGAGTAATGTCGTGACATGGGTGCTACAACTCCTATGGTAAAGCTCTATGTGTACGGGGGTTATACAGCCGATGGCCGCATAGGCATGTCCAAGTTGTAGTGCCAAAGAGACATGGCCATCAACTAGCTAGTTCAAGGGACAGGAGGTTGAACAATCAAGACATGGACCAATGTGAATGAAGCTGGGACCCTATAAAAATGCGGCTCTTGGTTCACTCTCAATTTATGATCTTGTGAGGTTGGGTTAAAATTTAGCTAGTCAAACCCTCTCTCTCTCTAGTTCTCTCTCTAGATTTAGGCTGTAGATCTTGAGGATCTTTTAGTATGCTAGTTGGAAAGTACTTCTCAAGCATACAAAGCACCTTAGCAGTATTGATCTTATGGTAATATATGCTACTTATGGAGATTTCCTTTTGAGACATCTACCTAATCAAGAAGAAACTTTGTAGATGAGCATTAGAATGTTTGGAGTTGTGTGTCCATCTATAGCTGTGAATAGAATATATTGTGGAAATTGTGCCAACCATGTTTCTTCAATCCATTTACCTTATTTTCCTTTGTGAAGGCTCCCTTTAAACAATGCATATGACCTGTAGGCATACAAGATGCACTTATGATATGGATGACCTTTGTCTCTTTTTGTTTTGTTAAAATCCAAGGCACATTTGGGAATATCACTACATTACCCTCTCTTATCCTAGGCCAAAATGCTTGCATAAATGTTATACTACCTTTTTGTAGATCATCTCTAGCTTTTTTTGTTATCTCTCACACCTGTCAAGTGCTCCCATTATATTGGACCAAAATTTTTAAATCTAAGCATAGGATTTAGGAGATGATTGAGAAGGATTTGTCTCCAATATGGTAGTTCATGAAATAAAGAAAGTTGTCTCATTGCATATGATCTAGGGTTTGATTTACAATTACCATTGTTATGGTTATGTTATCATTGTTATCATTTTGGTTGTGGTTAAGGCTTTGCCTTATGGTTATGGTTATGATGTTGAAATTTTTTTTAAGGTTGAAGGTATGGTTTTGTATTGACATGGTTTGGTTTTGGTTATGGTTGATTATTATGCTCAAAACTTCTTTATAGTTGAAGCTATGGTTTATGGTCATTATGAAGTAGGTTATGGTTATTATTGTGGGTATGATACTCAACTTCAAAGTGTAATTCTCATGTTATGGTTTTTTTTCTACAATGATGGTTCAACTTCAAAGCATTTGTGTATGATGGCAAATTGTGCTGGATTGCATCTATGGATGCAATCCACGACATTATACCACATTTGTTTTTTTCACAGAATGCTGATAAGAACCCCAATAATACCCTTGATACAATGTATACTAGAGAATCTTGGACTAGCTATCCCTCAACCATACTACCCTCTAGTTGAGCTTCTTGTTGCACAAAACCTTTCAATGTCTTTATAAATCTCTCAAGAACAAACATCTATCTACTATGTCCAACTCCTGCAATAGCAACTTTATCCACAAGATGAACCATGAGATGGACATGAATGGTTAATATGCTGGCTCAAAAGTACTTCTCAAGCATACAAAGCACCTTAGCAACATTGACCTTATGTTTATCTATGCTACTTATTGTGTTTTTCTTTTGAGATATCCACCTAATCAAATGAGAAAATTTGTAGATGACCATTTGAATGTTTGGAGTTATGCATCCATCTATACCCATAGGTAGAATGTATTGTATAAACTTTTGCCAATCATGTGTCTTCAATTGACTTAACTTATTGTCCTTTGTGAAGACTCCCTTCAAACAACTCATATGATTTGTAGGCATGTAGAATCCACTTATGATACATTTTACATTTGTCTCTTCTTGTTTTGTTAAAATCCAAGGCACATTTGGGAGTATCATTGCATTACCCTCTCCTATCCTAGGCTATAATGCTTGAATATGTGCTATATTGCCTTTTTGTAGATCATATCTTCCCTTTTTGTTGATGAGATATTTTTTTGTAGATCTCTAGCTCACTATGTCTTGAGATATCTTGGATGCTGATGTCTTCCCAAAGAAGCTTCACTTTATCCACCACAAGGCCTAGATAATTATCCATGTTTTTCACCTTGTATCTCCCTTGTATGAAATTGGAGGACACAATATGGAACCACGAGATGTACACACACAATATAGAAGTTTTTAGTCAAAGTACAAAATTTGCTACTTGGAGGCAATTCCCAATTGGATCCCATAAAAATTAGCTTGGTAGGACAAAAATGGGACAATGCATCGAGACAAATGGTGGGACAAAAATGGGATGATGGAAGTAGATAATGAGACAATAAAAATGGGACAAATGGATGGGACAATGGGACAAGAGGATATCGGACTACAGTTCACAAACGAGATGAGATGGAATGGGGTGACGGGACCATAGTTTACAGGCCAAAACGTTGGGACAAGATGAGCGACAAAGATGGGACAACGAGAAGGAACTATGAGATCATAAGAAAAAAGGTTGGGACATGAAAAGGGGCAAAGATGGAATAGGACTAGGCATACGCACAAGACAAATTGGGGCATTTAACAAGACTAGGAGCATTGTACTCTCTTATATTAGCAAAATGTTGGGGATAACAAGCAATTAAGCAAAGCTAAGCCAGGTTTGGCTAGAAATCCACACCATTGGTAGTCTACTTGATAATACCCCCAATAATATTGCTGATAATGACTAAGATGTTTATTGGGGGCATTACCAAGGCTATTACTAGTGCTATTACCAATGCATATGTTGAGGGTCTGCCTGAAAAAATCTAGCACATCCTCTCCCTTTTTTTCATTGTGCGTCTTCTCATACCCAATAGAATTTTTCTTATAGGTCTTCTTTTGTTGTCAGCATGCTCTTCCATTTGTAGCTCTTTTGTGAGTCTTCCTCTTCTTTCACTCTCCCCGCATGCACACGTGCACACACAAACACACATACATACAAACGGTTGGGTGTGTGTTTTTTGCAGGTTTAGGGCTTTGCAATGAATCTTCCTCCTCCCTCACCCTTCTTGCAAATGCTCTTTGCTCCACCTTGGACTTGAGGTGAGTCTTCCTTGCCCCCCCCTCTCACTCACAAGAACACTCCATGCACACGCACTTATGCACTCTACACACTCATGCACATATGCACACTCCACACACATTCTACACACGTGCACACTCTACACACACTGTACACTCTACAAACACTCTACACACTCCACGTACACTCTATGCACTCCGCACACACACACACACATGCATGCACATGCACATACACACACACACACACATAGCACACACATACACACATGCATGCATGCACATACACACATGCCCATATCACACACACATGCACACATGAATGCACATACACACACGCAGACACATATGCATGCACATACATACATGCATGCCCATACACACATGTGCACTCACATACATGCAAATGGGTGTGCATGCACACACGCACACACATACACTGATGCACATACACATCCACGTACACACACGTATGCACATATGCACATACATACACACACATACACACATGCATACACACATATGCACAAACATACAGACATGCATGTATGTATGCATGCACACACACACACACATGCACATGGACACGCACACACATACACACACGCATACACAAATTCACATATGAATGCACATACACATGCACATATGCACATAGGCATACACATACACACACATGCATATACACACGCACATACACACATGCACACAAATATTCACATATGTTAAGACATACGCATGCATACATGCACACACAAATGCACACGCGTATATGCACATATGCATATACACACATGCACATACGCACATATGCCTGCACACATGCATGCACATACACACACACACGCACATATGCATGCACATCCACACACGCCCACACATATGCATGCACATACAGACACACATGCACATATGCATGTACATATACAAACACACACAGACACACATACATACATACTTACACATACACACACACACTCATGCATGCACATACACATACATATGCATTCATGCACATACATGCACAAATACACACACATACGCATTCATGCACTCACTCACGCACACATGCATGCACAAATCAAATGCACTCATGCACATACACCCACACACACACATACACACACAAATAACGTGCACATACACACACACATACACACTTACATACACATAAACACACATACACACACATACATACACTTACATACACACACATACACACATACACACACGCATATACATGCATATGCATACACATACACACAAACATATGCACATACATACACATACATGCACACACACATACACATACACGGACATTAAAAAAGGTAAAATGTTTTGTAGATGCCTAAATAAGGTCACAAGAGAGTCAGTAATGACAAAACTCCCTCGTAACCTATTGTATGTCATATATGGTGGGGGCCAATCAATTTATAATGAATACAAGAAGTTTGTTAGAAGATACATGATGTAGTTTGTGTGTCAAAATGTCTTTTGCCATGATATTCTAGCACATTGGGACAATATTAATGGAGATCGCAAGGAGTATGTGATTAATATCATCAAACAAAGTTTTTGAGAAGCTTGAGATCAAGGAGGAGTGGCTATTGGCGCCATTAATCAAAGAAGATGTCACCAACAAGGACTAGTGACTGGCCTTTTTTGACTAATTTCATCCTTCTTCTTTCTTTTTGGTCCTCCCCCCCCCCCCCCGTTTTTGGTTGTCCCCTCTTTGTCATGTGATTTGGTAGCTTGTGTGTGATTTGGTATCCCATGTGATTTGGTAGCCCGTGTAGTCCAACTTATATGCAATGAAGATTGTTACGATATTCTTAATGTGCATTGTTTCAATCATGTCATCAATGGTTGTAGGTGTCCATATGATTTTGTAAGTTGGTTGCAAGTGTCTATATGGTTTAAACTTATGGTTTTGGCTAGTTCTCATTGTTTTGGTCATGGTCACCATTCTTGTGATTTGCTTATGGTTATGGTTATCATACTTGCAATTATGGTTAAGGTTATGGAAGGGTCTTATCATTATGGTTATAGTTATGGTTGTATTCTCTAATTTTATAATAGTTGCAAGAATTGTTTAAGGTTATGGTAATAATTACTATCATTATGGTTATCTTATCATTGTTATCATTTTGATTGTGGTGATGGCTTTGCCTTATATCTATGGTTATGAGGTTGAAAATTTCTTTACGATTGAAGGTATGGTTTCTTATTGACATGGTTTGGTTTTGGTTTTGGTTGGTTATTATGCTCAAAATTCCTTTATGGTTCAAGCTATGGTTTATGGTTGTTATGAATAAGGGTATATTTACTTTTGTGGTTATAATACTTAACTTCAAAGTGTAATTTTCATAATTTCCTCTCCATGTGTACAATGATAGTTCTGACTTATAGCATTGGTGTATTTGATGATAGAAAAATGTGTTGGACTACATTTATGGATGTAACCCACCACATTCCGCCTTAAAATTTTTTTTAGCATAGGATGCTGGAAATTACCCTGATAATACCCTTGATACAAGCCTTAGAACCAACCTTGGAAATAATCAATACTGGGGGTGATACTGGGGGGCATTATCGGGGTTGCTACAGGGGAAAATATTGATGTTGTCATACCAAGGCTACCCCATGAGAATTTTTTCTTATTTTTTGTTTCTAGTGGCCACCCTTGGCATAGACATTGATAGGTGGCCTTTCTCTTGTAGTGACTCACAAACACACAAACCCACACATGCATGCACACACACACACACACACACACACACACACACACACACACACACACACACACACACACACACACACCTACACACACATACACACATGCACAAACATGTACACCCACATAGACATACATGGAATCTCAAATATGTCCAAGTATGTGATTTTTTTTTTTTGTGTATCTGTCTACAAACACATAAACATATTTACAAGTCTATATGTGTATGTGTATGTGTCTTTTTATATATGTACAAACACACACATACACACACACACACACACACACACACACACACACACATACAGATACACATTGATGATCATTTAAATTTTTTGAGTGACTAACTACACTCATTAGCACACAGCTTACAAATGTACATGTTTATGTGTGTTTCTTGTCATATACACACACATGTCACAATGCCACATACACGTATACATACGATCACAAGTAGCACACTTATATGTGCATGTGTATTTGACATTTTCAATTTTCTAGGTTTTTAGTTATAGGACATCTTGTGCCTTCCTTGGGGCTCACATCTTCAACAAGCAGCCATTGAACAAGGATGAACTTCACATGGTCATTGTTGCAATTATAAAGATTTTGCTGCATAACACAAAGCCATAGATGGAAGTGATGTTTGAGAACAATCAAAAAGATGCTCAAAGCATCACATTTTTTGATGGCAACAACCTAGAAAGCTCTCAAAGAAGCTTGTTCTTCATTGCATTAAGATCAGCATATATTAGCTAGTGGGGGTATTAGAGATGAAATCTTCAAGTAGCTTGGAGAGCTCACACGTAGTAAGAGTCACTTTTGTCTTGTGCAATGCCCATCGTAACGGTTTCTAGATATGGGTATGAATGGAAACGGAACTAGAAAGAGAGAGAGAGAGAGAGAGAGAGAGAGAGAGAGAGAGAGAGAGAGAGAGAGAGAGAGAGAGAGAGAGAGAGAGAGAGAGAGAGAGAGAGAGAGAGAGAGAGAGAGAAACTAGATTTATCTCCACCCAGCCATACAAGCTTGCTCTATTGGACCCAAGCCCTTTTTATAGAAGAGCCTCGTTGCATCCACACCAACCAATGACCATTGTCTGTCCACACCTAGATGACAACCTCAACTCTTGAGCTGGCTAGTCGATTGCCACGCCTTGTTGGCCTGTGACCCAAACACTGCCCACATGGCTTTTGTAGAATTTACCGGTCCATGTAGGGCTCCATCATAGGACCCATGTCATGACACACATTATTTAACACTAGAGTCTATTTGATAGAGCTTATGCACTGGGTGCATTGAGTACGCTTAAATCATACATTGCTTTACTTTGTTAAGCCCATCTTTGCATTATCTCCCTACAAGAGATCTTATGCAACTTATTGACACTTTTTTGCCTTGCCCATGCATTAAAGAACATCTATTAGACTATAAAAGTATAGCATGAATTAGTGTGTAGCTATACGCAAGCTACATATAAGTTTTTTCCAAAGAAAAAACTTTTATTATCCAATGCTTTGTATGGAAAGCTTGGATTCAAGATAGTTTTGTTTACCTTGAAGGTTCACTTATAGCTTGTTGCTATTGAAAAAATGTAGCACATTTGTAGTTTGGTGGCTTTGCAAGCAATCATGCTACGCTTGCAGCTTGTAACCATTGCATGAGTTTATGTAATGCCAATCTTGCCATACTTTGCTATCATTAACTTGTTGCCTTTTGCAAAGCATCATAACCATCTTCAAGCTATATTTTGGCAACTACAAGCTCAATGCTTTCTAAACTTGCTTGTTGCTTACTAGGCCTTGTCTAGAAGCCTCAAGCGTGTAGCTTGCTAGGCGTCCACTTAAAGCTTTTTTCCTTAGTCAAACATTATCACTAAGCTTTCGGCTTGTTGTCACAACAAACGTTTGTACTATGCTGTTGGCTCATTGCCATGCCATGCATTCTAACTTGCAAAGCACTGCATACTTTGCTAAAATACAATGCTTACATTTTACAATCAACATTCAAATCCCTGCAATGGAGTTGCACACAATCTCTTGAACCATACACAACAATAATCGTGGGCCCTTGTGCATAGCAGGACATGCCATGCAAGCTTATCACAAAGATTTGCTTTTGCTAGGCTTGCAACATGTTGTCATTACAGGTGTACCCCAAGTTATGAACATTGTGTACTCTTTGTTAGATAAGAGCCACTTTCACTTAGATCAGAAACGGCCACTTGAACTAGCACGGAAGCTTATATCTTGAGAGAATCAAAGTGCACTAAACTAAAGCTACATGGATGAGAGCCTCCAATACTTCCTAATGGCTCATAGTAGAGTTTGTAAATCAAGTATGGAAAGAGAGAGGAAGGAGAGAAAGTTGAAGCGTATAATCAGCTCTCATGACACAACTTAAGAAACCCTTGCCCTTCTTCTTCTGTATGTGGCATACCAAGCCGTGCCACTCAACTAGACTATCTTGTAGCTTTTGAAACCTCCATCAACTCATGAAGCCATATGAGCTACTCAACACCTCCCTGTAGGACCAACTCCTTGTTTTAGATCCAAAGAGTATTTTAAAAGATACTTGGTTAGAAACCATTAAAAAAAAAAGCAACTTTGATACTTCTTGATGGCTTTGGCTAACAATAATATGGATTGCAAAGCTTAATGGAAATTGACTCTTAAACAAAGCATCTTTAAGAAAACAAAACAAAATCCTATGCGGTTTTTATGAGTTTTTGCAAAGTTTTTCCGCTTTTGATCAACACAAAATGCTTCTTCTTTACATTAGCATTTCTTTGCAACCAATCTAAGAGAGCTACTATTGGTGTCCATGGGCAAAAGTGAGAACTTTTCCTTAACTAAGGGCCATTAAAAGCCTAAGTAGAGAATCAAAATATCTTCTAGTCAAAGTTTTGTACTCAAGAATGCTACCCTTGCAAAAAACAACATGGCTACCATGCTCTTCTTCCCATGCCAAGCACACAAACATGCGCCTTTTTTCCTACATAAAATCCCAACACACAATAGACCATGCCTTGCAAGAGCTGCGCCTCCTTCCAAAGAACTGTCACTTAGCACCTTCTCTTACCACAAGCCATGTTTGTGAAGACTTTTCCCAAGTGTTGGCGGGATTGGGGGAGAACCTTAGCACATTGTCAAGAGAGAGAGCTGCCCCTCACTCTGTTAGGCTACAAGCTTGAAATGCTCACAATCTCCCATGTCTCTATGCTTCAAGGAATAGTTCTTCCTCCCCCTAAGTTGCTCGTGTTTGTAGGCTTTGCATGACCTCCCATGCAAAAGCAAGAGTTTTTCTTCCTAATTGTTTGAAAAAGTAAAACTTTTTACCTAAAAACAGGTGCACATCCATGTTTTCCCCAAAGATTTGCTATTTTTCTTGAGAAGAGGATCTACTTTGATACCATTGAAAGGAAAAGAAACTAGAAAGAGACAGAGAGACTAGTTATATCTCCACCCAAATGTATGAGCTTTCTCTCTTAGACCAAGGCCCTCTTTATAGAGGATCTCCGTTGCGTCCAAACCAACTAGTGATTGTTGTTCATCCACACCCAGATGGCAGCCTCAACCCCTCAACTCACTAGTTGACCATCACGCCTTGTTGGCTTGCAACCTAGACAGCGTCCACATGGCTCTTGTAGAATCCACCAACTCACATAGGGCTCCATTGTAGGACCCGTATCATAAGAGGGTATTTATGTTGAAGTTTCCTATAGGAACCCCAAGAGTGCTCTAGGAAAGAGAAAATCTATAGGCCAATCCTCAACCTTGCCTTTTGTAGCTCCAACTACTCAAACTGTACGCTCATATTATGGAGTGGCTATGGATGGATCCCCTCCTTCTTGAAAATATTGCCCCTTGACTTGCGGGGGGTGCATTTGGATTTGTTAGCAAGTGTAAGGGGGATGACCCTAGCTTTTAAGAATTGTTAGGAACCTATGTATGCGTGTAGGATGGTGACTCTTTGTGAGATTGGGGCTCTAAAAAATTATACTACATTAATGGAGGCCACCTCCAAACATTGCTTAGATAGAGGCATTGTCAATGCTACTATTTTGTGTTGTGACAACCAAGATCCAATGCTTTTTCCAAGTATTAAAATGGCAAAAACCTCAGCTCTTGGATATGGAGGTGCAGAGCAGATGGCAAGACAGTGACTCCCTACAATCTAATGCATCTCAATAGGCATTTCAACAACTTGAGATGCTTTAAAGTGCATATCTTTGATATAGTTAATGCAGTTCTTTAAACAACGGAGTAATTGCATAGCAAATATTTGTTGGGTAATGATCTCTCCACACGCAACATCTTCATACACTTTTAAAGAGATAAAAAAAAGTGTATGAAAACATAGGAGGTTGTGGTCATTCTACCTTTGCTCTACCTCTGCAACATCTAGGTTGCATGTGGTTCCACTCCCAAGTGATAGACATACCCAAAAGACTACAACACAAAAAAGGTGGCCATGGATGACACCATTATGATTGAGAAATAAGTAAGTGCCATGGTCAAGCCAGCCAAATATGTACTCTAGAGGTCATGCAAATAAGAAAATAACAAAAGCTATAATTGTACAAGACAATAATTCTAAGAGAGATTGTGTTTATCAAATAGAGAGCTATTGCAATAAGATAATGGATGTAGTTTCATGAGGTAGACCACAAGCCTACAAAGTCTCTAAAGTGTATGGCAAAAGCCCAAAACTATGAACTTAATATACCTAGAAATGCTCACCTTTTTCTTTTTGAGAATTAAATACTTTTGTCACCTTTTTGCAAACTGATGAGTAGCTAAAGTCATTTTGAAAGTCCTATTAGGTTCAAAGTTAGATTAAGTAATATTATAGTTTTGATAAACCTCAAAGTTAGTTCATGTATATGAATGTCTATTTTAGTTGCAATTGCAGGTGTTTTAAACTTTGAAAAGTCCAAAGACAAGTCCAGTGTAATCTCATATTTACTATCATGTCATTACTGCACATAGATTCTCTCAACCCTGAAAGAGCATGAAAATGAATGATGGCAAGGCCTTGAAGATACACCACCTTTTTTAGCTCCATACCCATTACTATAATGCAAAAAATTAGAACATGATCACGCATGCCATATTTTGAAAAATGAAGATCCAAGAAGAAAGAGTTAAGGTGTAGACACCTGTTTCTTTGAAAGGCTCCCAAAAGAATGATTGAGAGGCTTCCCCCTTTCATTAAAGTAGTGCAAGGCACTTGTGCCTGACTCCTTTGTGCAAACTAGTTGTTTTAACAACCCAATCCCACACAACAAAAGGATCCAAAGCAAAATTATCCATTAGCACTCTTACAACTTCGGCATGCAAAACTATCCAAAGTTATTTCAGAGAGATTTATTGAGAAGAACAAGTATCTTCCCAACCATGGTCAAATCCAAATTTAATTTGTGCAACATTTTGTTGTGAAGAATTTCTATGTAAATAAGTAGGTTGGGAGGAAAAGGAGCACTAGGAGGTGTAACTATGGTTGTCCTCTAGATTGAAGGAATGCAACAACAATAGGGATGCCTTGAAGAGAAAAAAACTAGTAGCATTGACACCTATAAAGCATGAAAAAGTCTTTAAAAATGCTACTTAAGGTGTTTGTTTAGCTTCTCAAGGACAAATTGTCATTGACATTTTGGAGGAAGCTGAGTAGTTCAAAGCACAGAATGAAGCACTTAGAGCACAACTTGCAACAAAAAACAAAATTATCAAGTGATACCAAGATTTGCATGGAGACTTGGATGATCTACTTTGTTCTACAATGAATCTTGATGGTGAAATGATATTGTACAAATTATTGCGTTTATATGGAGACAAGACAAGCTATAAAACACTTTGTAGATCTTGATATATTTTTGTGAGAAACGGTTTTTGAATATGTTCTATAGTTTCAAATGCATGTAAAAATATTTGTGGTAAGTGTCAATCTTCACAATAAGATAGCATTATTTGTACTTAATCTTCAATAAGCAACATAGGTGCTATATCATCCACATAGTGAACACCCAATGTTGAAGGATCAACTTCCCACTTATCAAGTTCATGTTCACTTTCAAGTTCTTCTACATTAACATCATGCATGCTCTTAGGAAATCCCCGTAGAGCATCATTGGTTGTACAAACTGCAAGAGATTGAGGTCTATGTAGTAGTATCTTATTGAAAAGCAAATATGCAAGTGCAAGAGCCTATTTAGGTTTAAGTCTATTGTGTTTTTTATGTGAATGAAGCTACATGTAGACCAATTTTATTTGTAGCTGCTAGATGATGATGCAATGCTTAAAACTTGAGCTAAAATGTGCTGCAACTCTACAAATTGAGAATTGTATTTCTTTCACCACACTGGAGGGTTCAAATGCTTGATTGCATCTAGACACCATTCATCATTGTAACTTGTAACAATTATTGTAGAGTGCATCACATGTATTAAACACACCATGAAAGATTGAATACAAACCTTGAATCTCCATGTCTTAGAATAGACTGGAGTAGAGATGAGCTAGAGAGTGTGCTATAGTTTGAACGGATCCTGAAATGCAATAGGCAGTCTCTGCAAAAGTGACCAGCTGCTGTAAATAACTGTAAACAACAGCTGCAAACTGTTCTGTCCCAAAAATGCTGAAGGGAAGAGCGCGCAATGGGAGTGTGAGTCAGAAGTGGAACAACAGTGTTGAGAGTGAATGCCAAGATGAGTGTACTAGATTGTGTCAGTACACAAAGGAAAAATAATGTATTTATATGTTAGGGTACAAAAAGGGTGTGTTTACACCCGTATAACTTTCCATGGAGATGAAGGGACTTTACACCCAACAATATCCCACTTAAAGGCCCGAAGTGGTACCTTTAAGCTAATCAACTCCCATTAATTGGATGCAATGCTCATATTGAGCCTTTGCAAGACTCTTAGTGAGAACATTTGCAGGGTTATCTTGGGTTTTGATATTAGTCAGTATAACAAGACTATCATCCAAGACTTGTTGAATAAAGTGGCACCGAACATCTATGTGTTTGGTACTTGTATGGAACATGGCATTCTTAGCTAAACATATTGCACTCTAGCTATCATAACCAAGCACTGAAGTATGTGAAGAAAGACCAAAATCCTTGACCAGATAGCTAAGCCAAATAGCTTCCTTAGAAGCTTCTGTGGCTGAAATATATTCAGCCTTTTTAGTACTTGGTGCAACAATTTTTTGCAACCTTGAACACCAAGAGATAGCCCCACCAGCCAAATTAAAGACATATCCTCTAGTAGATTTCCTAGTGTCAAGATCTCTTGTCATGTCCGAATCATAGAATCGCTACAACTCTAGTGTACCCTTTCCATAGCATATACACTTCTCTTGTGTACCTTTTAAGTATATGAAGATACATTTTGCTACTTCCCAATGTGGCTTGTGAGGGTTAGAGATGAATCTACTAACAACTCCCACTGCATGAGCAATGTTAGGGTGAGTTGCAACCATGGCATATATCGAAGAACCACAAGTTGATGTATAAGGTATGCTCTTCATAGCACTAGCAACTGCATCATCCTTTGGGCAATCGGTTTTACTAAGCTTTGTATGTGGTGGTAAGGCACACTAAGAGGCTTAGCATCAGCCATATTAAATTTGTCAAGTACTTTGCTAATGTACTTTTCCTGTGAGAGAAACAAGTGCTACCCTCTATCTCTTTTAATTTGCATGTCCAAAATGTGTTCAGTTGCCCCTAAATCTTTCATTGAGAAGGCTGAACTCAGGTGCCTTTTAAGAGCATTCAAAGTACTCTTGTGCTTTCTTGCAATCAGCATGTCATCCGCATATAAAACCAGCACAAACTCAGTTGCCTTTTAAGAGCATTCAAATTACTCTTGTGCTTTCTTGCAATCAACATGTCATTTGCATATAAGACCAGCACAATAAGGCTTCCATCATTAGCCTTTTTAGTGTATAAGCAATGATCTGCATGACTGCGTTTAAATCCACGGTTGAGCATGAAAGTATCAAACTTTTTATACCACTATCTAGGGGCTTGTTTTAGTCCATATAAGTTGCGTTTCAACTTACAAACCAAATGCTCTTTCCTTGGAATAGCAAAACCTTCGAGTTGTTCATATACAGGTCTTTATCCAAGTCACCATGAAGAAAATGTTGAGAATAGCAAACGATGCTTAACACGAATGCCTGTAGAGGCTAGATATGTGCCCAAAAGAGGCTTGCCCATAAGTGGCTTTGTATGAGAGAGAGACAATGAGATGTCTAAAATCCCATAAGCATAGAGAGGAAAAGTAGTACTATCCAAAAAGCTATAAAGGCATGTACTTGACACTCATTTCAATACAATGGAACTATTAGTTTGAGTTACTTAAGATTGTTTTTATAAGTCCAAGTTAATCTATCTTGGAACCTAATTCACTTGAGGTACAATCCCTCATTTTGATAATGTATCGTGTGTTTAATTTGCGTCCATCATAGCTAACTAGCTCTAGATCCGTGTTTCTCAACATGGTATCAAAGCCATGGCTGAGTTAGGTAGCTAGTGGGCTCCAGAACAAGTGCTTGTTTAAAATCTTCATCAGCCTCCTTGTGGTAGCCTAGGAATTCTTGTGCAGTGCCTCTTCTTAAATAGGCTTTCACATTCTTCTTGTCGAGTTCAAGTGCCTTGCTGTAGTTAGCCTCTGCTAAAAGGAAATTGGACAATGCTAAATATGCAGCAGCTCGATTACTGTAATAAGTTGCATTTGTTTCATCTTGTCTGATAGCTTTAGAATAATACTCTATAGCTGTTCTATAATCTTTCTTT
The DNA here is from genome assembly GCF_053477565.2 of Lygodium microphyllum. Taxonomy (NCBI): domain Eukaryota; kingdom Viridiplantae; phylum Streptophyta; class Polypodiopsida; order Schizaeales; family Lygodiaceae; genus Lygodium; species Lygodium microphyllum. The sequence continues at coordinate 658,269 of NC_141156.1, forward strand.
TTAAATGCTGTCATTTCCTCCTCCTCCTTCTTCCGAGAAGTCCTGGTATTCCTCCTCAGCTTGCTCCTCCGAGCACCCCGCATCCTCCTAGTAACCTCACATTATGGCACTCCAGTCAATCCAGCTGCATCATCTCCATTGCTTGGTGGCTCTTCCAGTGGTTCAGCTGCTGCAGTCGCAGCCTGTCTCATTGATTTTGCTTTGGGCATAGATATTGGTGCTAGTGTCAGGATACCAGCAACATTATGTGGTATTATGGGATTCCGTCCATCCCATGGAGTTGTATTGTGTATTGGTGTTGTTCCTATGCCATAGAGTCTTGACACAGTGGGCTGGTTTGCCAGGGACCCAGATGTATTGCGCATTGTGGGCCATGCCTTATTACAGCAATCTTATGCTGAACCAAGGCAGCCAAAGCTTGTGCTCATTGCCGATGATTGTTTTAGGCTGAGCTTGAATGCTGAGGACATGCTAATGCCAATAGTTATTAATTCTGTGGAAAGTACATACGGAAGGCAAGTTGTGACCCGCATTAAGCTTGGACAATACATATCATCCAAGATCCCAAGCCTTAAAAGATTCAAAGCAGATGTAGATAGTGAGAAAGCTGAAGGTGGTGTTTCTAGTTTGAACTCTTTGAGAAATGCACCGCAGCTGCTTCAACGGTACGAGATTAAGACAAATCATGAAGAGTGGGTCAATAGTGTGAAGCCTTCTTTGGGCCCTAGAACTTCTGATCGAGTGAATGCTGCCATACAAACAAGTTCTGAGCTTGTAGCGGACGCATTTAAAGTCCGGAATGAAGCTCATGTTGTTTTGAATGAACTTCTAACGAATGATGGGATCTTAGTTACAATCCCTCATTCTGATAATGTATCGTGTGTTTGATTTGCTTCCACCATAGCTAACTAGCTCTAGATCCGTGTTTCTCAACAAAAAGCAGTCTTCACATCCATCTTATCCAACTCAAAATCCAAGGATGTAGTAAGAGCAAACAAAACATGGAGCGTAATCATCTTCACCACTAGTGAAAAAACCTCGTAGAAGTCTATGTCTTCCTTTTGTGTATACCCCTTAGCAACCAAACGTGTCTTGTACTTGGGCTTCCCATCAATGCATTTCACCTTGTAAACCTATTTGTTAGGGATAGCTTTCCTATCTTGCGGCAAAGGTACAAGCTTCCATGTGTTATTTGCATACAGAGACTTCATGTCTTCTTGCATAGCAAGCTCCCACTTTCTCTTGTTTTCACATGATTGTGCCTCTCTAAATGTTAGAGGCTCACCTTCATCAGTCAATAAAATGCAATTCAAAGATGGCTGAAATCTCTATGGCTGCCTTCTAACACATGTAGACTTTCTTACCCCATGATTTTGTATTGTTAGGCAATGGGCCTACATCCTCAGGTATGTGCACATCATCACTTGGTGGCTGATTTTCAGCATTTTCTTGCTGCTGTAACTTGTTTTCAGCATGTTCTTCTTGCTGTCCTATTCCATCCTGTGCATCTATTTGCTATCCATTATCTTTTGGTTGTAGCACAATAGGTTACTGCTTATTTTCAACATCAAAAGGAACAAAATCTTTAGCTAATGGTTGCTGAATGGCTGGCTGTTCATACTGAAATTTGACTTTCTTTTTGTTAAGATCACTCTGTGTAGCATTTTTCAGCAACTTTGCCTCATTAAATACTATGTCTCGATTGTGTACTATCTTCTTGTCTTGAGGAAGCCAATCTCTATAACCCCTCTCCCCCTCATCTCCATATCCCATGAAGATACCCTTGATGGATTTCATGTGTAGTTGGGTCCTCTGATTTATAGGAACATGCACAAAGGTATCACAACCAAAGACACGCAAATGGTCATATGAAGCAAGTTTGCCAGGCCAAACCTTTTCAAGAATGCATTTTGCAATGCATGATTGGGAGAGCAATTGCATATACTCTCTAGAAGTGCTGGGGGAGATTAGCTATGGACCGCATGCATTTGAATCTCTTACAAAGTGTGTGATTATATCTTTCAGCCACGCCATTTGATGCAGGATTATAAGGGGCTGTTAACTCTTTCTTAATGCCATGCATCTCACAAAACTTTTTGAACTCATTAGAGACATATTCACCCCCATTATTTGTTCTTATAGTTTTTAACTTAAGCCCTTTCTGTGTGCTAACAAAAGCATGAAAGCTTTTAAAGATATCCAACACTTTCTTTTTGCTCTTTAATACATACACCCATGACTTTCTACTAAAATCATCAATAAAAGTGACAAAGTATCATGCATCCCCATATGAAATAACGGGCATAGTGCACACATTAGAGTGTACTAAATCAAGAGGATTGGACTTCTTAACGACACTAAAGCAATAAAGAGACCTTATATGTTTTCCATATATGCAATCATTACAAAAATCGAGACCAGAGGCTTTTACATTAAACCTCCCTAAAGAGGAGAGAATCTGAAGGTCTTTTTGGTTCATATGGCCAAGTCTTTTGTGCCAAAGTTCCATTTGTGAATGAACTTCACCTATAGCCAAAAACTTGCCAGGTAATGCTTTACAATGCAAATAAACAAAGTCCCCTTTTTCTGCCTTTAACAATCAACATAGAGCCCTTGTGGACCTTCCAAGATCCACCACCAAAGGTAGTAAAATATCCTCTTGCATTAAGCTGCCAATTGACAATAGACATTTTTAATGCTAGGTACATCTTGTAAAATTAGCTCTTGGTTGTTTTCAAGGGCAAGTGAATGGTACCTACACCCTCTATCTCACATGTATAGTTATTGCCCAAGTAAACTTTGCCCAAGCAACCTGCAGTGCATTCTGAAAATGACTCCAAAGAGGGAGTAATATGAAAAGAGACACCACTATCCACTATCCATGATTTGGACAGCCCATCATAAGTTGAAAGTAAAGCATCAATTACCTCCCTTTTGGTAATGTGCATATCACCTGCTGTTGCCATAACATCTACATTATTGCATGAGGCTGCAACAAGTATCTCTCTAGTGTCAGAGAGCTCTTCAATGACCACACTAGATGTGCTTAGGTGCACGAGATACACAAGTAGACCATCTACTGACTATTGGATTTTGCTCTCTCATGAGCAATAATAGTCTGTGAACTAGTGGAAGGGACCCCATTAGTATGATCAGCATTATGAGTAATAGGTGAGGATGGGACGTCCTCAAATGTTACTTTGAAATATTCCACCTTTCTAATAAGTTGTCTATGCATTTTAGACTTATTGAATATCACCTGTGAGCTTCTAATAACGTTCAAAGATTTTGGGTACCAGAGACGATAGCCCATCTCTCCATCTACACCATAGCCTATGAAGATGCACTTGTGTGACTTGGGATCTAGCTTACGCCTAAGCTCTTTTGGTACATATAAGAACGCCTCACACCCAAACACACTCAATCTATCATAGTTGGGCTTCTTGCCCAACCACCTCCCCTGCAAAATTTTCATTTTCAATGGAGTACTAGGTGACCAATTGATAACATAAGCTGTTGTTATGATAGCTTCTCCCCAAAACTCCTAAGATAAATGGGTTGCAGATAACATAGACGTGACCCTCTCTTTAATGGTTCCATTCATTGTCTCTGCAACAACATTTTGTGTAGGGTTATAAGGTGTGAAGAATTATCTTCAAATACCATGTTTACAATAGAAGTCTCTAAACTCTAAAAGGATACATATTTCTCGCCATTATCAATCCTTAAAGCCCTCAAATTTCTACCCAATTGTTTCTCTAACATGGCTAAAAACCTCTAAAATGTCTTACTCTTCTGCTTTAAGAGATAGACCCACACCTTCCTAGTAGAGTCATCTATGAATATTTAGAAGTATAATGCCCCCCTAGAGATTTTACTTGCATAGGACCACACAAATAACTATGTACCAAATCTGAGGGACTTCCCTGCTCCTTGTCTCTAATGGCCTTGTGGTGATCGACCTAGTCTACTTGTTGCCATAAATGCAATGCTCACATAATGAAAAATCAAAGTAATCTAAAATCAGGATATAATTAGAACACTATAACACTTTCATTCCCTTTCTGACTCATATGACCAAGCCAACTATGCCATAACTTTGTAGATGTGGTAGCTCAACTACACAAATATAATTATCATTTATTGAGGAGACATACAAAGAGTATAATGAGCCAGACTTTTGGCCTTTCAACATGACCATATTTTCCTTCTTTATCATCCATGATCCACCATAAAACACTTTGTTATAGCCCGAGTCAGCTTATTACCCCATAAACATAAGGCTCTTTGTTAGCTTGGGCACATGCTTACATGCTTGACATTCTTTAGCATAAACTTAGTTCCATTATGCATGCATAATTTTATGTCTCCAACACCACAAATGTCTAGCTGGTGAGAGTCACCCAGCTTCGCTAAACCATGCGTTAGTGCATATGTGGAGAACTACTCCTTTATGAGGAGTCACATGAAAACTAGCACCTGAGTCCACTATCCAATTATGTGCATAGCACTCATCAAGAGCAATAAGGGCATCAGTACTCATGTCTGAGGTGTAAATCAGCACGTCATAGTGTAAAAATGCATAAGAAGTCTCAATGACCGGAAGCTTAACCACATTTGACTCTTTGATTTTCACTGTGCTCTTTGGTATATCAAGCTTCACTTGATCTTGTCCCTTCTCTCTCTGCCATGTTTTGCAATCCTTCTTTAAACACCCCTTTTTATGACAAATGATAACACTCTACATTGTATAGATCTTTTTCACCGCTTTTACTACGATGTTGCTACAATCTTGAGAATGACCATGGCTACAACCTCTTTGTTTCTATTTGTCACCGCTACTACCAGCCACATAAGCATCACCATGCCCACCAACATCTAGATACTGGCGTCTAATCTCTTTTGTGAGCAATGCATTGGTCACATCAGTAAAGACAAGTATACTTCTAGGTGCAAAATTGCTGATGGTTGTGTCGATGGCAATGAGCATAACATAAATATGGCCTTCATCCCATCATCTAGATTTAGACCCTTTGAGGTAAGTTGTGAGAACACATTATTAAAATTATTGAGGTGAGAATTGACACTAAAGCCTTCTTTCATGTTCATATGCATCAATACTTTCATTAAGAAAACTTTGTTAGAAGCACTCTTGCCATCCCACGTTGCACATAGGGCATCCCATAAGTCTTTGGCTATGGTCTTGTCCATAATTGTAAAGTAATGTACTCACCAAGGTGCAGATGAATGGTCGTTACATCGCATGCTCATTCAATTCATTCCACTAATCATCAGTGTATGCTCCCTCTCTTTCACACAATGGTGCGATAAGTCCCTTATTGATCAAGCCATCACAAATCCATTGCTTCCAAATTGTAAAGTTTGTGCCATCAAACTTGCAAATGTAATAATCTTCCTTCTGTGAAGCACTAGTACCAGTCATAATGAAAGAGTGTTATGCCAAAGATTTTATGGCAACATTTTGAAATCAAGCTAAATTGCTATAAATCAATCAAGTGCATTAAATGGCATAAACTAGAGGACTCTGGGAAAAACTTGGCAGAATCTCCTCTGTTCAAGGAGCTAAATATCAACCCAAAATAGGATAAAATAGTAGCATAAAATATCCAAACTACTCTTTAAGCATAAGCATAGGCATATCAAATCCACTAGTAGCATAAATCTAACAAGATAGCCGTCATGGCGTCAATGCACCTATATCCACTAGCATACATAGCCTATGACAAGGACACAATATAGGGGAGCTCAAGAAACCTGTATCACTGAAAGTGTCTCATACATCCAAGAACACTCTAGCTCAAAGAAAACCTCACATAGGACCCTCCAAAGGTTTAGCATACACTGACTAGCCACAGTCTTAGAAAGGGCTCTTTTGGACCGAGTCAGGTGACTACTGCCAAAAAATACCCGAGATCGGCTCCACAAAAACATGTGTAGGCAATTTCCACAACACAATGTACATCAATAGGATATGGTTTATTAGTGTGATAGGACTTGTGCACAAATAGGCAAACATGCACTACAAGAAATCAAGCAATCCATTGAACTGATCCGTGCAAGAATGTATGCTCTCAAAAGAGCTCACTAGAACCACCTATGCTAGACACACATAGAGTTATCAAAATACATTACCTATACTATCCTCGCCAAAATCTACTCCTCAAACTCTACCTGTAACGTTGATGTCAAAATCTGCTCCTCTAATATGGCTGCAACCATCACTTGTATATATCAGCAACCAATTGAGCTATCCACACATGCATACACCACTATGAATGAGCTAAAAATTCAGCTCTCTAAGACACTAATCTGAATCCCTGATTCGAGCCTCAAAACACGTACTTGTTTGTGAAAATTTCAAAATGCACACAGCTACTGTAAAAAATTTGTGATCAAAATTAGGTCAAATGGACAGCTCCATTGCATCCAGAATGTGCCAAAACCCCAAAAAAGAGTCTTGGGTTGCACAATCTGAGTTTGTATGAGAGAGATATAACCAAAAAAGTGATTTTTAAGCCAAAAAATGCACCTACACAAATCTATTTCTGCAAAACCTCCTATTGTATGTTGTGAGTGGGCTGATCTATGGATACTAGGAACTCTTTACAAACTCCCCTTGCAAGCCTCTGTAAGCTGGGTCGCAAAATCTCAGATCTGTGCTTTGATCTATGACCTATCCCCTCGCCACCATAGCCGTCAACAAGCTTCAAGCTCAAGGTACTGCAGTACTCTACTACAAAAAACTGCAGCTTTGATACCACTTGAAGAGTGCGTGTGTGTAATGAAGCGACTGTGTGCATGTGTGCAAGAGTGGAGAAGATTGCGTGTGGTGGAGCTCTGATAGTGCCCACTCACTCCTTATTCTTTTCCATATAACCAAAGAATAAGATAATAGGGTTAGTAATGGGGGCATTCAGACCAGTCTAGCCAAATGTTGTCATGAAACCCTAAGAAGGATAGCAACTAACGTGCTACAAGTACCAAGAAAGGGTAGAGCACAAAAAGAGATTGAAAGTTCTCAACAACTTACACCAAGAAAGGGTAGAGCACAAAAGGGGATTGAAAGTTCTCAAAAACTTACAGTAAAATTTGCTTAACAATGGCTGAGAATAATCAAGAGAGTAGAGTTAGTGTTGACCCACATGTTTGTGCACAAGAAGGTGCTACTAATGATGGTCATGGTTTTGTGAAATTTCTGGTTTTAAAGCTCCAAGAAGCGATGGAGAACCCTACTTTTCAAGAGAAAGTCATGCAACAACTCCATGTTCATGGTCTCTTCTCTAGTGCCCAATATTGAGGCCTCAAGGTGAGACTTCAAAAATGGAAACCTCTATGGGAGAGAGAGAGAGAGAACCACCATGAGGAGCTTCCACAACTGCCTGATAGCATAACAAGAGGAGAGTGTAAACGCCCCAAACAACATAGTATGCTTAACAATTATGATATTCGCTTGTTTTCGAGATCTAATATAAAAGAGAATGAACACTTAAAGCTGAAAATGAAAAATACTCACAAAATTACAGCCATGAAAATGTAAAAGTAATGGAGACAAGATTGAGGGTTGAAGATGGGCAACCCCCCCTGGAAGGAATGTATTTCTGCTCAACCCAAGTCCCTTAGGGAAGAGCTCAGTTACAATCAACCTGAGAGTGAGGAGAAGTAATTCTCACTCTCGCAAGATCATGCAAAGATGTACAAACACACATGCATTATCTATTATGCAATGATAAGAACTGATTTCTTTACAGTATGAGAGAAGAAAGAGGGGAAATCAGCCTTTCTCCATCGTTGAATAGTAGTACATGGATAGGGCTTGCTTCTTGTTGCTAAAATGGAAGAAAGAGCTTGAGAAGGAGGTACTGTAATGAATTTACAGGCTTGTTGTCCTGTAAAACAGCAGTGATAGAAGAGGGAATATGAAGGAATTTGATAATGGAGAAGTGGGGAATGATGATGGGGATGGATGGGGCCAGTTTCTGGCTATCTGGGGGTGCTGTACATGAGTTTACAGCAAAGAAAAATGATGCTGAATGAAGAAAAACGAGCTCTTATTTATAGGAAAGAGCTAGTATAAAAGGGAAAAGTGGAGTAGCACAAAACAAGTGTCCAGCCACATGTCATGAGACGTGACAAGTGGTGGGACACTTGGAAACTTGTGTGACAAGTGTCTTGACACTTGTCTCTTCTCTATGGCATTCCTTTTTGGTCTGAATACTGTCAAGAATAGAACCAAATTTAGTAAGCACAGTTAGAGTACAGAACTTACTATTTTTAGAATGACATCCCTGTTTTTTAGGACTAGCATTTTTAGGCTAATTCGAGGCTCCTAAAATTTAGGGACCCCCCCAATATGGGAGTCATATGAAAGCTTTTTCCGTGTACATCGCAAAAACGGTATCAGAATCTTCATGTGACTTTCCTATGCAAAGAAATGTGCATTTCAAGCTTTCAGCCCACACATGCACATTATACAAGCATTTCATGATCATGCCATCTTGTTGATTGTAACTGTCTGTTCTGGTGGATCTAGCCCACACTTCAAGGCATCAATCTTTTCTGTGTGCGAGTCTAACCCTGATATGCGTGAGTTCTGGTCACAGGTGCCCAATCGGGCCATATAAGTGGAAGTGTGAACTATCTTTTCTCTAACCCACTGCGTGGGTCCACCATAACCTGTGACCACTCATCAGTGGCTAGCTCCAATGCACTTTTCTTTATATCTAATTAGTGCAAAGGAAATAATTTTAATAAATCATTATATAGACAAATTAATAAAAAAGGATACAAATTCTGTTTCTATAGAGTTGTGACAGAGAGACTCTCATCTAAATGAGGGGCCTCCACCTATGGAGTGCCAAAAGAGTGATCATTTAGTGATTCTAGCAAAGATATGGCTCCAAGGAGACGGCGGTATCAATAGTCTCCAAGTCCTTCCAAGAAAAAGAGGTCATTGCCAAGGTCTCCTTACCAAGATGCCAAGAGGGAGAAGAGAAGTTCAAGGCAAAGAAGGAAGAGAAGGAGATCACATTCTTCCTCTCCACCTTATTCCTCTCCATCTAACGAGGAAAGTGATTCCTATTATGAGAAGCCAAAGAGGAGGGGGCATAGACGGACTCATGTTGCTTGGAAAAGGTCTCATAAGCTCAAGAAGTTCAAGGAGGTTACCAATAACATTACCTTCCTCACCAATGATGGGACTTTTGGTGCAATAGACAAGGTGTCAGCCTATTTACAAAAATTTGATGCCGCCTTTGGAGATGAAGGCTTCACCAAATTTTATAAACTTTGCAATGTTGTCATGCACTTCCAAAACTTGGCTAGGCAATGGTCGATAAAGTATACAAGCAAATGGAATGGCTCCAAAGACTTGGAAGGCACTACAGAATGTTATTCTCAAGCAATTCCTTTCAAGTGATGCCAAAGACAAAGTCTTGACACAATGGAGAGGCCTTAAAATGATGCCCTATGAGTCTATCAACAAGTATATAGAGAAGTTTGGTACTTGCATCTCAAAGCTATTGTCTATAAAAGAATAGACCTTGCAAAGCAAAGGCAACAATATTGTGTAGGGCTACCTGATAAAATGAGCGAGTACATCAACTCACACTGGCCTCACTCTATCTCAGTAGTCATACACCAGTCCATTATTGCCTCTAAGATTAACTTCCAAAATCATGGGACTAAGAATAACAATAAGTCCACGGAAGTTAAAGAGGACAACAATAACAAAGGCAAGAGTGTCGATGAAGTCAACGGGAAGAAGCTGCACAAGGTCAACAGTTGCTGATGTTGAAGGTCCCCTACTAGAAAAAATTCCCTTGTAACAAAGTAGTATTAGATGTTTGTTCCATTTTTGCCGGAATCAGGGCAGTAGGCTCATTGCCTGTAGGTCAAATTGACATTTTTGCCCTTTGTAAATTGAGTAACCTTAGGTATAAAAGGGAGAAAACCTTATATTTTAGTAGCATTGAACTAACTTTTTAAAGTAATCAAGAGAATACAGGGTCATTCAGTTTTTCCTCCATCTGCGTGTACTTTTTAGCACGCACACTGCAAGCACACTTGCAAACGGAGCACACCATCGGGTAGCTCTCGCGAGGAGCTATGCGTTGATAGTGATTGTGAACGGCATCGCGGAGATTTAAGAGATCTCTCCCTCCACCTTCCAGGTAAGTTCTCTCTTCAACGAAGTGTCGAAATGCCATTCCGCTTGCTGTAGTGAGGTGTGATTAGATAGGATTTTAGTGACCTGTAAATTTCAGCATATCAGAGAATCATGATTTTTCCCTATGCCCAGAAATGCAAAGTTAGGGTCTAGTTGCGGTCTATAAGGTCTTAGCAACATCCTACTGAATTTGTGTCTAAAACGGAGATGATTGGTGGAGTCTATAGCGTTTTGTAAGTTGGAGTGTGCGTAGAAGAATCGTAGACATAGATAGTGGTTGATCTTGTATACATGTGTGTTCAAACTAGAGATTGACAACCTCTAGGTGTGTCTCCAAGCCCTAGCCGAGTTACCTGTATCCCCAGTATCGACATGTATTGCTGGACATCCCTGTTTTGGTGATAGGTGGTGATTTTCCTAACGCTATCCGAGGGCGTACGAATCCGGGGCATTACCCCATAGCATTTGGCGCTGTTGCCGGGGACATGAGTGCTGTACTAGAGTGGACACATATGACTATGTACGACTCAATTTAGGCTAGAATAGGAGATTGAGGTTTCCTTGATCTTTTTGGTGTGTATTCCACCGTTTTAGTGTAAAGAGTGTTAGTTAGTTAGTATAGAGTAAAAGTTTTGTGGTAGTGTGAGTTTTGGTGAGATATACGCTGAGATTTGCACTAGCACACGGAAAAACATGAAAGAATAGTTAAAGTTGTGTTTTTTCAGTTTGTTATGATTTTTCTTTTGTTTTAGGAGTAGGTTAGGTTAGTTGAAAGATAGTAAAACTAAAAGGAAGCTAAACGCAGAAAAGGATAGCCAAAGACGAGTTTCCACAAAAACGCTACTGAAACTAAGAGGGTATAAATAGGGAAACTTAAGGTTTGAAGCAAAATTGAGAAGAAAACTCAAAAAGGTGAGTGTATAGAGCACAAGAGACTTGAAGGCAAAGTCAGGGTTGAAGCTCTGGGATTGTTTCAAGACCGGGGTGAAAATCATGATTTTCACTTTTAGTCACTCTAGAGAGGTGATTTCTTATATCTCACTATCTCTAAAGGTTAAGCATATTAAGACCAGTACACAAACCAAATTTGAGTGAAAACGGACATTAAAAGTTAGAGCGAAAAGCGAAAATTAGAAAAGACGAGAAATTGAACTAAGAAAAGAGCATAAGAGCAAAGTTGAAACCAGGATGATACACCAGACCCAAATGACATAAGGGAATTGCAGAGTTGCAGAAAAGAGAAAAAAATTGCATTTTTTCCCCTCAAGGGTGAAAATCACGATTTTCTCCCTCAACACAGCAAAAAAGAGTCAAACACAGACCATGCTTTAGGGTTAGGTTAAACAAGTCTTTTTTAGTTGATCTGTGAATTTTCATGCCAATTGGCTTAATATTTGAGAGTTGCGAGCATTTCTAGTATTTTTTACACTAAAATTTGCTATTTTTGTGTTTATGTGTTGAAAGTAAGTCCAAACTGATTGAAAATTTGGGTATATACTCCCAAGAGCAAGGTAAACACAGTGGGTATATACTCCCAAGAGCAAGGTAAACTGATTAAAAATTTGGGTATATACTCCCAAGAGCAAGATAAACACAGTGGCATAGACCAGTAACAAGCAAGTGGTAAAAAAGTGAAGGTAAGGTGAAAATCGCGATTTTCACCCCACCCTCTTATTTTTGCATGAACTTGCTACCAAATTTATACCAGAGACTTGTTTGAGTGAGCATATCACTCCTACCTATTCAGATTTGAGTTTGGATAAAACTAGTGAAAGTAGGGAGAAAATCACGATTTTCTCCCTTCACCATTCCAAAATTGTCCAAATCTCAAAAAACTTGGGTTGTAAGCTATTTAAGTAGCACTAATCTCAAATATAAAGTTAGATTTTTATTTTGACTTGTAAAAAGCAGACCTAGGAGAAAATCACGATTTTCTCCCCTGACCTGCTGTAAGTATCTATTTTGGGTGAAAGTTGATATGTGAGTTGTCAATACATTGGTAAATGCAAGTGTATTGATAAAAGTTGATTTTGATCATTTTTTGATATAGGTGGGTGAAAATCGCGATTTTCTCCCCACTGATGCAAAGTTTGCTCAGAATTTGACTATACTTAGTGGGCTTGTAAATAATAGTGTATTTAGCTCACTTGTCAAATTTCAAGTCAAATGGATACCCTGAGAGGGAGATATCAGTAAAATAGCCTGTCAGATATAGATAGAATACAGCCAGCTCACACTAATTTGCAAATTTTTGGCATTGCAGTGTTGAGTGTGGAAAGAGTTACCCAAAAAGAAGACCTAGATGGCTATCAAGCTAAGCGAACCAGGTAACTTAGTGAGGTAAGTTACTTCTGAAGTAGTTCATGTATTTACGATTGGGTGCATTCATACAGTTCTGTAGGAACCAACCTAGAGACCAAATCAGCAGGGTTTCCACGAAAGAGAGTGTGAACCAGAGTGAGTTTGAACGTTTGGTCACTATCTAGGAAGAAGTGTCAGACACATCTTCTGAATTATCCTACAGCCTAGTCATGGAGAGAATTCTAGAGTTTCCGTGAGGAGAAGGGTGGCATTGGCACCTCTTGTTCTCAGGAGGCACGCATGGATCCTCACATGAAGATGCTCCCGCAGTATTATTTTACCAATGAAAAGGGGGCTAGAATCTACTTAGATGTGAACAATGTGCACTACGTGCAAGAGGACTTCGGTAATGCTGAGTTTCGTGCACAAGTAGAAGCAGAGTTGAGAGGGGATAGATACTTTGACCTAAAGGGCATAGCCTATATCCCTACGCAGAATCCTGATGATGTAGATTCAATGGGCATGGTGAATCCAAAGGATAAGCAAGAAGAGGTGATGGAGAGACCACTGCTTGAAAACGATGTTAGAGCGAAGTTTCTTTCAAGAAAGAAACTAGAACGCATGGTGGTTGATAATCCAAGGACATGATTGTATAGAATGATGACAAGGGAGGGTGTATTATACCACCTCCGAGAGAATGTGAATCCTGTAGAGCTGACACAAGTGAAGGCATTTTATTTATATAACTATCAGTTTGAACCCTTCCCTAGACCAATCTTAGTGGATGGTACAGGCCATGAGTACAAGTTCGTATATGAGAATGACTTAAAAAAAGGGTTGACCTATATGGGAATGCCTTTTTTGGTCATGTGTCTAGATCACGCTCCAGGAAAGGCACCTAAGCTAGAGGAAGTAAGCCTCATGTGGATGGGGTTATGAGGATCCTAGTTACTATTGAAAAACCTAGAAGAAAGGGACCAGTGCCCTCGAGAGTTGTAGAACGTGGAATTCGACGAGTTTCAGTGTCAAAACTTATGCATGAGATGGGTGGCTATGCACGAGATGGGTGGGTATGCGGCCATTATAGGGTCATCAATGCCACACCCCACTCAAAGACCAGCAAAATGACAGATTTGCCTACAGGCAAAATGCCTAGAGGTATGCCAAGACACTTGCTTCCGCCAGGGTTTGCACTAGTAGATATACTAGGCATTCCAAGAGCAAGAAGATTTGTAGTGGACGTCCAATGAGACCGTCATAGGTAGCCAAGTGCAAGGCTTAAAAGTATAGTGGACCAAGTGATCCCCATGCGCATTGTGCCTCATTCAAGCAAGTGTTGAGAGCTGAAAATGTATTAGATCCTCATGTTCGGTATGAAGGATTTGGTTTGATGTTGACTTAGTCAATGGAGGCCAACGGTTGCTGCTGCTGTGACGGACCCCTACTACTTAAAAAATCCCCTTGTAAACAAGTAGCAATAGATTTTCTTATTCATTTTTGCAAAAATCAAGGCAGCAAGCTCATTGCTTGCAGGTCAAAGTGACAATTTTTACCCTATTGTAATTTGAGTGAGCCCTAGGTATAAAAGGAAAAACCTTATCTTTTTGTAACATTCAATTAAGCCGAGTTTAAGGTGAATACAGGGTCGCTCCAACTGTGTGTACTTTCCTGCACCCACGCCGCACCGTACACCAAGTGCATTCACGAACCGAGCTTACCATCGGATAGCTCTCGCAAAGAGCTACGCATTGACAGTGATCATGAACGGTATTGTGGAGATTCAAGAGATCTCTCCCTTCGCCTATCAGGTAAGTTTTCTCTTCAACAGAGAGTCGAAATGCTATTCCGCTTGCTGTAGTGGATTCCCTACGCCAAGAACTACCTTCTATAAGTGATTACACAAGGTTTTAGAGACTTGTAATTTTTAGCTTATCAGAGAATTACGATTTTTCCCTCTGACCAAAAATGGAAAGTTAGGGTCTACTTGTGGTCCATAAGGTCTTAGGAACATCCTACTAAAGTCTTGCCCAAAACGAAGATGATTTGTTGTGTCTACAGCGTTTTGTAAGTTGGAGTGTGTGTAGGAAGAGAGTAGACATAGATAGTGGTTGACCTTGTATACTTGTCTGTTCAAACTAGAGAGTGACAACCTCTAGGCGTGGCTCCAAACCCTAGCTGAGCTACCTGCATCCCCAGTATTGACATTTTATTGCTAGACATCCCTGTTCGAGTGATAGGTGTAGTAGTCCCTAAGGCTATCTGAGGGCATACGAACCCAAGGCATTAGCCCATAGCATTTGGCGCCGTTGCCGGGGATACGAGTGCCTTAGCTAGAGTGAACACACATGACAATGTACGACTCAGTTTAGGTTAGATTAGGAAATTGAGGTTTTCTTGGTCTTTTGGTGAGTATTCCACTGTTTTAGTGTAAAGAGTGTTAGTTAGTTAGTATAGAGTAAAAGAGTTGTGGTAATGTAAGTTTTGGTTGGTTATTTGCACTAGCACATGAAAAACATGAAAAAATGGTTAAAGTAGTGTTTTTTCAGTTCTTTGTGATGTTTCTTTTGTTTTAGGAGTAGGTTAGATTAGTTGAAAGATACTGAAACGGAAAGGAAAGCTAAACGCAGAAAAGGATAGCCAAAAAACAAGTTTCCACAAAAACGCTACTAAAACCAAGAGGGTATAAATAGGAAAACTCAAGGTCTGAAGCAAAACCGATAGGAAAACTCAAGGAGGCGAGTGTATAGAACATTAGAGACGTAAAGGCGAAGTCGGGGTTGAAGCTCTGGGATTATTCTAAGACCAGGGTGAAAATCACAATTTTCACTTTCAGTCACTCCAGAGAGGTGATTTTTTGTATCACTATCTCTGAAGGTTAAGCATATCAAGAAGAGTACACAAACCAAACTTGAGTGAAAATGGACATTTGGGTAAAAAGTTAGAGCGAAAAGTGGAAATTAGAAGAGACGGGAAATTGAACTGAGAAGAGAGCATAAGAGTAAACTTGAAACCAAGGGGATACATTGGACCCAAAAGACATAAAGAAAGTGCAGAGTTGAAGAAAAGTAGGAAAAAAATTTGCATTTTTGCCGGTCTAGGATGAAAATCGTGATTTTCTCCCTCAGCACATACAGCAAAAAAGAGTCAAACATAGATCATGCTTTAGGGTTAGGTTAAACTAGTCCTTTTCAATTGATCTGTGAATTTCATAATATTTGGCTTAATATTTGAGAGTTGCGAGCATTTTTAGTGTTTTTTAACGCTAAAATTTGCTATTTTTGCTATACTCCTATAGCAAGGTAAATAGAGTGACATAGGCCAGTTTAAAGCAGGTGGCCAAAAATGCAAGGCAAGGTGAAGATCGCGATTTTCACCCTAATTTGTCATTTTTGCATCAACTTGCTACCAAATTTATACCAGAGCCCTTTCCTAGACCAGTCTTAGTGGATAGTATAGGCCATGAGTACAAGTTCGTATATGAGAATGACCTTAAAGGGTTGAACTATATGGGGATGCCTTTTTTGGTCATGTATCTAGATCATGTTCTAGGAAAAACACCCGAGCCTGAGGAAGTAAGCCTCATGGATAGGGTTACAAGGATCTCGGTTACTGTTGAGGAACCAAGAAGAATGGGACCAGTGCCCTCAAGAGTTGTAGAACCTGGAACTCGACCAGTTTCAGTGTTGAAACTGATGCACGAGATGGGTGGCTATGTGACTGGTATAGGGTAATCAATGCCACACCCCACACAAAGACCGGCAGTGGCAGATCTACCTATAGGCAATACGCCTAGAGGTATGCCAAGACACTTGACTCCGCCAGGGTTTGCACCAGTAGATATACTAGGCATTCTGGGAGCAAGAAGGTTTGTAGCTGAGACACGTCCAATGAGACTGCCGTCACAGGTAGCCAAGTGCATGGCTTCAAAGTACAGTGGATCAGGTGATCCCCATGCGCATTCTGCTTCATTTAAGCAGGTGTTGAGAGCAAAGAATGTTATAGATCCTCATGTTCAATATGAAGGATTTGGTTTACCCTTGGAAGGGACAGCCCTTACTTGGTTCGAACCTTTGAAGAGAGAAGACTATGCAGATATAGAGGCTCTGCTGCAAGACTTTGTGGAAGAGTTTTCTATAAGAGGTATCAAGCACAACACAGTATCTCACATACACTCATTTAAGCAGAAGGATGGAGAGAAGGTCCGAGAAGCGGCCTTGAGATTCAAGCAGTATATAGAGAGATGTCCACCTAGAGAGAAACCTCAAGAGGATAGGCAAGTAGTGTTGTTCATTGAAGGCATCAAGAATGACCACCACAAGAAGGACTTGCATTTGAAGAAGTGTAGTACACTAGATGAGGTCACAAAGGAGGTCTATCTGGTAGACAATTTGAAGAAGTGTAGTACACTACATGAGGTCACAAAGGAGACAAACTATCTGGTAGATTTATGAAGAAGTGTCCAATGACACAGATACTAGATCCAATGACTCTAGATCTACTACTACAGATAGTCCAACAGTAAGGCCAACTCAGCCTATAAATGCTAAAAGCAGAAAGCAGCAGATGTAATTAGAAGGTTAGGCCAGAACTTGAGAGTGCAGAATCAGAGGATGCCTCCATTGAGACGTTGCATGACATGCGGAGGATCCTACTAATTTTTGCCTACCACAAGCTATGAACCCTCAGATATTCCCTAGATCTGCGCCAGGACAGATGAATCCTCAAGTAGGAACAGAGAGGCCTAGGCCTGTGTTGGGACAACAGCCACCACCACTACCAGGTGCAGACCAAGCAGCAGTAAGGGATGTAAATACGGATCAACCTGAAGAGAGCCATGCATTAGTGCTGGCTTGGCAATACTACGAGGACGAGAGTTATGGCAATCACCTCGCGTATGATAGTAGCTACATGGTTTATGACCAAGGTGAGCCCATGACTCCAGAGCCATCTTACAGAAGCACTCACAGCCAGACGGATGGATACCCTAGTACTCAAGGGATATTGATGTTTATTGCAAACCAAGAAGAGACTAGACGTAATCCATACCAAGCTAAACCATATGCACAAGTACAGAGACCCCACAGGACTCTAGGACCGTGTTATAGATGCCAAGGAGATCATTTGCTGATGACAGCAAATGCAAGACCTAGTGTTTCACAAAATGTGAGCCCAGTTGTAGGACCAAATGATCATGGTCATTGTCCAGATTGTGGAAGAAAACATCTGTTCAAGGACTATCCACATCATCCAGACAAAAAGGGTAAGGCCACAGTAAATATAGTAGAGGTTTACCATCAACTAGCGGGTCAGATTCAGAGGTTAGAGTGCCAATGAATGTAGTGATGAGGGCACAAGCGAGAAAGGAGGCTACAAAACCCAAGGATATTGAGAGCGAGGCAGACGCTAGCAAGTCTGTAAAGACAAAGTCTGCTAGAAGAGTATTGTGTGATCATTTTAGATCTCAATATCATAAGAAGCTAAAGGCTGTCACAGCTGAGCTATCTAAAGCTAAAGGCTGTTACAGCTGAGCTATCTAAAGCTCAAGAGCAAGCACAGCAACCTCATGTAGTGATACCTAGAGCAGTAGAGGAAGAGATACCTCAAGTAGTTGTACCTGCTAAAGAAGAACCAGTGGACTTTAGAATTAGAGGTTCACCAGAAGATATTTGAGCCATTAGACGCTATATTAAAAGCTTATGAGACTATACTAGAGCAGAGGTATCAGACGAAGGAGAATAGGTGGAAGACCTATCCCAATGCAGAATAAGAAATATCTAGGTTTGTGCAAAAAGTTGATAGAGACGGCTCAGATGCTGATGGAACCTAATGCATAAGAGCCACAGATGGATAGGGTCATCCCAAATCCACCTATAGTTGAGCATGAAAAGATAGATGAACCTTTAGTTAGTGGAGATCCGGGGATGAGCTCAACACAGAATAGACCTATAGAAAAGGTGGTAGAGCCGTTAGAAATAGTCAGTGAAGAGAAAGGAATAGGCAGAGCACTGCAGCAAAGGGTAGAAAACACTACTGATTACTCATCCTATTCACCACCTCACCCAGTGGTCAGAAGTTAGAGATGCCAGCACAGCTATGGTCAGAAGTTAGAGATGCCAAGGAAGGCAGCGATATATGGGTAGATACGCCCTTAGAAGAAATAGGACAAGGCGAGAGGATTATCGATGATTTACCATCATCCATGTATGGCGAACAAGGCACTGAGTTTTCAGAAGATAGTAGGGAAGAAACGCTTAGAGAGATGCCAGTATATGTAGGTCCCTACGAAGCACAGTCAAACATAGTGTATCTAAATTCACATAGAAGAATGGAGCTACCAAAGCTTGATACACATAGTCTGCATGATATTATGTCCATGACTGTGAGCTGTACACTGACGTTAGCTGAATTATTAAAGGTCAAACCTCAAATGTGGAAAGAAGTAGGATGATGCTTAGAAAATATGGGAATGCAGAACCCTGACGATAAGATAAAGAGAGAGATGCAAGACTTGGAAAAACCCAAGCAGAAGTCAGAGCCAGTACCTCTGAAGAAAGTAGGAGAGTACTATGAAGGAGAGGATGGTAATACCACACTGCCTATAGAATACAAAGGTGTAAAGACAGTTGCTATTCTAGATAGTTGTGTAGGTGTTGCCATTGCTACAAAGTCAATTTGGGAAAAGTGGGGAAGACCTGCTCTTCGACAAACATGCTTAAAGCTACAATTAGCTGATGGATATGTAGAAAGGCCTATTGTGCTCTTAGAGCAAATAGTAGTAACTTCATGTGGTATAGAATACCAACATGCGTTTGCAGTAGTAGATTTGGTACAAAGAATAACTATGATGTTATTCTTGGTAGACCTTTCATGAGACAGATGATGATGTTGCAAGATTGGAGCTACAATTACATCTACTTATGGCATTCGAGAAATACCACAAGGGTTAACTTAAAAGACCACAGCTTTAGAGATGTAAACAAGACTCCTGTAGAGGATTTTGATTCAGCTACTGCTGCTTCAAATTCACTCGCACCTTGGATAGGACAAAAGCAGGCTAATTTTTGGGCCTGTGGAGCTTCAGAATGTAATAGTCATGACCAAGAGGAGGAAAGGAGGAGTGATAGGTTATACGAGGATTCTGACTATGTACCTAACCCTTTTCCAGAAGAGGAGTTTGAACCCTTGGAGTGGATGCAGATGTTAGTGTGTGTGTGAATGAGGTCACTCCAACCAAGTTTTGTGATAGCGAGGGTTATGATGTAGTGCCCATAAACATGCTTAGTATAGTCCATGAAGAAAATAAGATAGTGGATGAAATAGAGCGGCAAACACAGGAATTAGAAGAGCAGATACAGTGTCTGAGAATCAGAGATGAGGTTTCCATTAGGGATCTAGACACTAGTAGCTCTGCCATGGAATTGAAGCGAAAAAGCATGAGGAAGAGTTAGCAGATGAAGCGTTTGAAGATGCTATTTCTGCAATGCTTGACGTAGATTTAGAAGGAGATCATGAAAATTCAAGCAGTGACCATGAGAGTAGCCACGAGCATAACCAATTTAATGAGTTCTCTAACCAAAAAGCCAGGAAGCGAGGCTACTATAAAAAAAAAAGAGAGAGAAAAGCTAGGAAGGGCAACCTTATGCCAGAATTAAGGGGAAAAGCTGCCTACCTTAGGCTAGTTAAAGCCCAGGATTGTCTGAAGAATAGCATAGGAGTCTCACAAAAGACTAGTAAACCTAGCAAGAAAACAGAAAAGGCAAAGCCACAACCTAGGGAACAGATGACGAAGCTAGAGTGCAAGAAAATGTATCAGGAGTTGAAGAGTTCCCTAAATAAAGAGTGGACAACAGAGTTGGATAGTGAGGAGGAGATAAGAGTCTCAGAAAGATGGTATTAGTGTATCCTCCCACTACAAGAAATATACTATACAAGAGCGTAGATAAAAAACCCATGAGAGAGCGTACGGAGCCAGGAACATCTTATGATGGTCCTAAAGATGCTAAGAAGATTGATCTAGCAGAGCCAGGTGAAGAGTCAAAACCTGCGTATATAGCTACGGATCTATCACGTGAGGAGCAAGCTTTGTTGATAAAGACACTTAAGCAGTATAGGGATGTCTTTGCGTGGTCTTATAGAGATTTGAAAGGGGTAGATCCTAAAATATGTCAGCATACTATTCCTTTGAAGCCTGATGCCAAGCCATGCAGACAACGTCCATATACTTACAATGAGACTTTTGCAAGAAAAATAAAAGAAGAGATAGACAAGCTTAAGGAAGCTGAATTTATCTATGAAATTGAGCATACAAATTGGGTATCACCTATTGTGGTAGTCCCTAAGAAAAATGGTAAATTGAGAGTATGTGTCAATCTAAAAAAGGTAAACGCAGCTACCATAAGGGACAACTATCCTCTTCCCATAACTGATCATGTGCTAGAAAGAGTAGCAGGCAAGAAAGCCTATAGTTTTGTAGATGGCTTTTCTGGCTACAATCAACTTGGAATCAAGTTGGAAGATCAAGTTCAAGAATGCATTTGCTACGGAATGGGGCATATATGCATATAGGGTGATGCCATTCGGGTTAACTAATGCTCCGGCTATATTCCAAAGGCTAATGTCTCATGAGTTTAAAGAATACATGCGAGTGTTTCTGAAAGTGTATATGGATGATTTGTGTGTACATTTGTTAGTGAGAGAAGATCATATGGTGCACCTTGTAAAAGTGTTTGAGAAATGTCGCACATATCGCATATGTTTAAATCCAAAAAAGTGTGTCTTTATGGGCTGTCAAGGTAAGATCTTGGGCCATATCGTATCAGCAAACGGAATTACTATAGATACAGAGAAGATAAAGATTATTGTAGACATGCCAAGGCCAACGATAGGTCCAGGCATTTATGGGGCATTGTGGATACTACCGCAAGTTTATCTACAGGTATGTTGTAATTGCTAAGCCTCTCTATGGTTTAATAGTGTCTTTTGAGTGGACAGAGGCATGCAAAGAATCATTTCAAAAGCTTAAGCAAACATTGATCTTTGCACCAGTTTTAAAATCTCCAGACTGGAAAATGATTTTCCATGTACACATTGATGCTTCAGCTTATGCTATAGGATGTATATTGGCATAGCCAAGTGAGGGAAATATGGATTTTCCTATCTCCTATGCTAGTAGGCAGCTGAATGCCACTAAAAAGAACTATATGACAACAGAAAGAGAAGGCCTAGAAATGATATATGCTGTGAAGAAATTTAGGCATTATCTCCTAGCCAGCAAATTTGTGTACTTTGTTGATCATCAAGCTTTGTTATACTTGGTGAATAAACCATGCAATACAGGTAGAATAGTATGCTGGTTTATCATCTTGTTGGAGTTTGATTTCACAGTGGTTGTAAAGAAAGGGACCACCCATCAAAGGGCTGATCACCTTTCTAGATTGCCAAATGATGAAGCACCTACTGGTATAGAGGACGACCTCCCCGATGCTTATTTGTTTAATATTGAGATTATTCTGAGATGGAGTGAGGCCTTAGTTCCTCTCCTATCTATCGGGCAGTTTAACGATAGATGATAAGCTCATAGATCAAAGTCTGGTAGAGTACAGCTCTCCTTACGAGCTCATAAGTGGAAGATTATATAGACGAGGAGAAGAGGGAATTTTGAGCCTATGTATAGAACCCGCAGAAATCTCCACTTATATAAAAATAACTCACATGGATGTAGAGTTGCATTATGATAAGTCACGTACGCATCATAATCTAATGCGCCTAGGAGTTTATTGGCCAACAATGAAGTTGGATAGACATGAGCACATAAATAATTGCTCTATATGTATGAAGAAGTTTCCAGTGGAACATGCCACTTTATTTCAGGTGACTATAGCACCACGCCGGAGCAAATATTTAGTCGATTGTCTAGAACAAAAACCTTTTCCAAAGAGCATGCCAAAAACACGAATAAAGGCCATAGAGATCAAAGCACGATGCTATTAGCTAACTGGTAATCAGTTGTATAAACGAGGTAAAGACAACCAGCTGAGGCTATGTGCTACAGAGAGTGAGTATGTATCAGTGTTGCAAGAAGCACACTCCGGAGTGATAGGTGGTCATTTCTCAGTTGATATAACAACAAAGATTATTATGTTTGCTGGGTTATGGTGGCCTACCTTGTTCATGGATACCGAAGAGTATGTGAAACGATGTGACGAGTGCCAATGCACCAAAATACCGATCAAGAAGGATCAAATGCCAATGAGATCCATGATGGGGGCACGAGCGTTTGCAAAGTGGGGACTTGACTTTGTAGGACACATATCACCGCCGGCCTATAGATCTCATATGGAGTATATTATAGTCACTACGGACTATCTAACCAAGTGGGTCGAGGCTCAAGCTATGTGCAAGCAAGGACGATAACACAATTTCTCTATGAAAATGTGTTTACCAAATATGGGTTGCCAATAGAAATAGTAAGTGATAGACGCATGCATTTTGTGAATGAGGTGATTGGATGCTTGTTAGATGAATTTATGGTCATCCATTGCAAGTCTGCCCCTTATCACCCACAAGCAATGTGAGATCAGAGGATCGAGGTACAGCTGGGATTCAGTAGACAGTGTGAGAGTGAGAGACAGAGTTGAAGCACGACACCCAAGAGAATAGACTGAATGAGTGTAACCTGAAAGTACAAAGTACAACCCTTAAACCTTAGGGTTGTAGGGGGTGTTCACACCCGACACACACTAAGTGCCCAAATGTGTGTAACATAAGCATATAAGTACATACGACAATAAGACCATAAGTCTGGGGGAAAAAACCTCTCCTACCGAGAGTAAAAAGTGCCCCAGTGTCCTATTGATCACCGACACTCCCATATGAGCGTAGGCGTAAGCAAGGCGTGAGTCAAATACCCAACAAGCAAATGGGAAAGCCGAGAGCACGAACAAGATCTTGTGCACTGTCCTTACAAAGATTGTTAATGACAATAGATCGGATTGGGATCAAAAGTTGCACTCGACCATATGGGCTTATAGGGTAGCTTATAAAACTGTACTAGGGACTACACCGTTTAATATGGTGTATGGACTAAATGCTATACTTCTCTTAGAATTTTTACTACCCATGCTACGAGTAGCACAATAGTTAGAATGTCATGAACTGTCTTCTAGACTAGATGACCTTGAGAAACTAAGTGAAACAAGACTTAGAGCTGTTGCAACTATGTATGCCCAAAAGCGGTGTATGAAAGAGTTCCTAATAGACATGTAAAATCTAAGGAACTCTCAGAAGGAGAGTATGTGTTGGTGTATACGCTTAAGCAACACATGAAGAAACTAAAAAAGTGAGGAATGGGACCATTTGTGATTCATGCCATATCTCCAAGTGGGGCCATTAAGCTTGCTACATTAGATGGCCAACAAATTAGTGGATGTAGATTAAAGAAATATCATTTGAGATGCTAGAAAGAGTACATGCAGCCAAGCACAGAGCACAGAAACATCAAGATAAAGTCCAACAAGATAAAGTCTAACAAGTGTAGCAGGCTGAAGCCAAATGCAAAAGACAGCAGCAAGAGCTGAATCAGCGCAAAACAATAATGCTCAAGGCCATAAAGACAGTAGAAGAAGACAACGAAGAGGTGGATCCTTTAATTTCAGTAGAGGTTGGATCGGAGCGCTTCAAGTTACATGCTTTAGTCAATTCAGAAGCGCACATGAATACAATAAGCTGTCGTATATATCAGAAGATATCAAATATTGAGTTTCAACAGTATACACGGACTTTCACAAGATTTGATGGATCAACCAGTATGCAGAGGGGTACGTTGAATTACCGCTCTATATTTAGGGCTTATCGTGTCCACACAACTTTTTTGTGCTGCCCCCTAATACCCCAAGTGATCAAATAGTCCTGGGAGCTCCGTGGCAGAGAACTTATAAAACATATATCCACTGGGAACAAAGCCACGAGCCAGAGGACAGAGTACGTCAAATCTCCTTTACGACATATGAAGAAACACGCTACTTGTCCCTACACAAGGATATATCATTGAAAGTAGCTGATATAGGGGTTCCAAAAGCACCAGTGTAACACCTATGGAAAGTCATGAAGTTACTGCTGAAGTATTGCCCAAACCCCAAGAACTCCCTTCAGTACAAGAGCCAACAATGCAGAGCTCAGCTGCATCAACAAGCACTACTTCAGATTCTCCCTCCACAACACTAAAGTTGCATCAACCAAGAGGGAATGCCAAAAGTCCACACACTAAGCTCATAACACAAGTATGGCTGCCAAAACACAAACTTGAGGAACCATGTTCAACCTATACAAGCTCCCGGTCATCAAGAAAATCTATGCTTAAAGACACGAAACCTGTTACAACCCACCAACCCACACAGAATAAGTCTGTCTGGAATACAAGCCATGCCAAGCCCAACCCACCGCCCAAAACCTCATGTAAACGCTATAATTATAAGTGGATTCCCAAGTAGGCTCCACAGGTCATATACGTCTACAAGTGGGTGCCAAAGCAACAACCAGAACAACCAAACACTGTTTACAAATGGGTTCCTAAACAGAAACAGGTTACATCCCACACCACAACTATTTATAAGTGGGCCCCAGAGTCACACAACCAATTCCAGTCCCAGCTAACGACGCAATATAGATGGATTCCTAAAGTCACACCCCAAGTTATCTCATCTACACATCAGGTGGAACTGTCAAAAACCAAGCCAACAGGTAAGATCAGGTACCAGTGGCAGCCTAAAACCACTCAGAATCCAATCCAGTCACTACCTAGACCACAGCTTACCATTCGTCATTGTGCGGTAAGACCAGGAACTGTCAAAAACCAAGCCAACAGGTAAGATCAGGTACCAGTGGCAGCCTAAAACCACTCAGAATCCAATCCAGGCACCACCTAGACCACAGCTTACCCTTCGTCATCGCGTGGCCTTGCTACAAATTCTTTTACATGGTTTTCGGCTGGTCGCTTACGCCACTACCAATAAACCTCATCAACAAACGCTCTTAAGCACTTCGCTTAAGACCCTCCATGCACAGCATTAATTTTTCCATGCATTCCAAGTATGCATATAGGGCCACATTACAGGGCCATGCATTTGGCGCAGTTTACAAGCCTATGCACTACACCCGGGTTACCAATCGTCCTGGAGGACTCAAGCTAGGAGGGGGGAGGCATTCTAAATGCGGATCCTAATGCAGAGAAGGGCAGTGTTTTTATTGCTTTTTATTAAATTTTCAGGAATTTCAGTTGATTTATTGCTAATTTTCTTGAATTTTCTTGGAAATTTATTTGTCTGCCCAGAAAATATCAAATTGATGAGAATAAGGGACAAAAGTTAAATATGAGCCCTTAGGTGTGTGTAAACAATGAGTTAGTGTGAATATTTAGCTTTTTACTTATTTAGATAAATTTTTGATTCAATTTTGGAGTTTATTTGGTAATTTTTATAAACTTTAGTGATTATAGGGTGATTTTTAAATATTTCTAATATTTTCTAGTGATTTTTAGTATTTATTACCTATTTTTATTTGATTTTGTCTATTTTGTTTTCTTTTGTTAAAAAAAAGAGAGGGGGTATTTCCAGCACTACCGTCTCATCTCCAGCATTCCAGAACTTCAAACGGATCCAAAAACGGAGATCGGATGAGAAAGATAGGACCAAAAACGTCCAGATGCGGAAACCAATTTTTAAAGCCACGATGACCAGATTTGGAAAAAGTGGAGAAACCTGGCCAAACGGTGTCCAAATTTAGAGTTTGAAGACTCGTCAATCCTCTAACATAAGTGGTAGGAACAATGGTGAGGTCTGACCAATAGGTAAGTCGGGGACCCCGGGTATGTATAGTCAAATCCTCTCATCTTAGTTCATTATCGCATTTGCACCTGTGGAGAGAGAGCCTAGCGCCTTGCACACATCAACCTTCAGAGCCTCCTTGTGACCTACATGCTCGAGCACCAGCACACCGGATGAGAGGTAGGATCTACAATTGTTAATCTACGTAACTAAAGTTCCAGAATAGGAAATGGGTAGCTAGGTTGAGAGAATGGAGAACGGGGCCTGAGTTAGGTGTAGGACTCCTAATCAATAGACGAACTAACCAAACAGCACCAAAATCAAGAGAGCAACTGCCCTAGTAGTGGATATCAAGCCCACATAGGGCATGGCAGAAAAAAATATGACCTAGGGTGAGAATCGTGATTCTCTCCCTAGGACCCCAGATGATGCCAGAATACAGCAGGACCTGAGGCATAGCCTAATGGCAAGGTACCCATGCTAAGCTTCCAATTTGGAGCAGTGTAATCAAGCAGATAGCCTATTCCCACATCGGGGGCAGCAAATTGTCACATTCGCCCACAGGCCCATAAACCTGACCAAAGGCCACAAGATTGGAGGAGAACAATCATAAACATGTGTTCTATCAATGTGCCAAGCCACATTCAAGATTGCAATGCCCAGTAGAGAGCAGTGAATATGTCAGGCCTCCCCACAGGCTAAAATGGACCTAAACTTCCATACAGGGATTCAACCAAGGGGGAACCAATGTAGATTATGTTTATTTATGTCAATAAACTTTCTTGAATGTCTGCATATGTATTTTAAGTTGTATTTTGCACTTAAGGTAGGAAATCGCGATTTCCACCCTAGGATGTCCAGGAAAAACAACATCAAAAGTTTGACCTTATACACAGCTTGATCATGGCTAAATGATCCTATCTACAAAAATTCATGAGAATTGGACCACCTGACCAACACTTAGAGCCATTTTTGGAATGATGGAAACAAACAAATGGTCATGGGCCAACCCAATGACATTCAAAGTGCATGAAAATTGGTCAGTAGGCTCAAGACAGTTTCCAGGGCATGAGAAACACTATCAGATTCAACTCTGGAGGTGAAAATCGCGATTTTCACCCTCCACTAGTCTGCACAGGTACAAAGCAAAGCTTGACTTGATAACTTGTATATCCATGACATGGATAGGCTACACACAAAGTTTGGCAGGGATATCACATCCCTACGTATCCAAACAAGACTTCTAGCCATATCAAAAATAGGTAAAAATGCATGGAGGGGTCTAAACAATGTCCAAAGTGTAAACCAGAGTTAACAGAATGATCACATGGGCAAGGGCCACCTATCCATCAGGTTAAAAGCAAAGTTGGGCAAAAACTTGCAAAAGAAGAGGCGAGAATCGCGATTCTCATCTCCCACAGCTCTCCAAATGGATCCAAAGTCCAATGTTTCTTGATAGGATGTATGTCCAAGCCCTAAATAGGGGGTACACCAAGTTTCATGCAGATTGGATATCTACAGGTAACCCAAAGGACAAGTCAGCACCCAAAGAGACGGAAAATTTGACTTTTGAAGTTTACCTCAAGCTAATGATACCACCAGGTATATCAATGTGCTCAAGAGGCCAAGAGGAACATATTCCCAAGGTTTGGCAAGATTTGGAGCCAAAATGATTAAAGAGAGGTGAAAATTGCGATTTTCACCCTCTACCTCTTAGAATGACCTAGATTTTGATATTTTCAAGATATAATGTTTATTGACCATGTTTTGGGGTCACATGGCAAGTTCCAAGGAGATTGACCCACCACAGGTGCCCAAACTCAGACTTCAGCACAGATGCAAAGCACAGATGCAAAGGAAAAAATGCACTTTTGCACTCAAAAAAGGGTCAAATCATGGTTCAAGGATATCAGTGTGGTTAGTGAGGCCTCATGAACATGCCAGCATGATTTGGTGACAATCTAACTTTAAATAACAAAGTTGGGGTCACCCACAACATAGCCAGAAAGGTGTTTTTCCAGATTTTTTCATACAAGCAAGATACACAAGGCATTTACAGGAGGTCACAGATCAAGTTTGGTGTCAATTGGACAAAGAAGAAGAAGATTGAGGTGGAAATCACGATTTCCACCCTCAGTTAGCCTTTCCCTCAGTTAGCCTAGAAAGACCCAAATCACTTGAAATTTGGGGAGTGAGCTCAAAGTGATGAGTCTAAAAGAGCCTTAGGGTCAAACCTAGAAAAAGCCTTAAAAATGATATACCTAGGAGAGAATTGTGATTTCTTCCCTAGTCTGCATTATAATGACTTTTTTGCATATGTGAATGTTCTGCATGGTTTAATTGACTAAATAAATGTAATCTTGAAGATCAAAGCTCATCTCAAGTTACTTGAATGATTTCAGGAGCAATGAAAACCTCCCAAATGTCCCCTAAAAAATGGAGTCAAAAGAAAAAGTTGGAGGCCATCCCTCCCTACACCTTGCTCAGAGATTCCATCAAGGAGACCACATCTTGCATTGAGAAGGAGACACTGCAAGAATATGGCACTGCTATATATGAAGGAATCTACAAAGACGATGCAGGCAACAAGGTAGTGCTGCCCATTAGTGTCTGAAGAAGCTTACAGAGTGGTGGGCAGAGCATCAGTAGAGGTCTGGTTGGAGGTAGTTGACTTGCACAACCTATTTCAGCTCAACCCCTGTGGCGTGGATATCCAGCAAGCCCATGAGCTGTATGCATCTAACCAAGAAGATGGCTCGGCTGAGATCACCACTTTCGATGAATCTTCGGAGGAGACAAAAGAGGAGATCCAAGTGTTGATTACCAAAGAAATAATCACTGATGCTCTAAAGCTCTCCGATGAAGGAAGATCATTTAAAGAATCAAAGAAAATCGAGGGTGTCTTCACCAAAAAGGGTGCGACGGCCACATTTGCAGACATGGCAGATTAGGACATGGTCCTGCCCACCCGCCTATTTATGCAATTCTTGGTGTTTGAAGAGAAGAGGCCATCCCACTTCACGACGCCCAATCACACGATGGCGATCAACTATACATGGGTCTCAGCGCAGAATGTAGCTATTGAGTTGGATTATGCTGAGTACATATTAGATCTGCTAACAAAGAAGAAAAGACAGCCGAACATTGCATACTTGGGAGCTCCAGAAACTCTTACAAGAATTGCCTATCAAGCGATTGGCAAAGCAGGTAGATTGCTAGAGGTGCCCTCGCAGGTTGAGTGGCTAGAGGGTGCAGAAGAGCAAGAAACTTCGGTACTGCAAACCACCCCTTGACTACGCACCAAGAGAAAGTATCAAGAGGAACTTGAAAAGGCAAGAGACGAAGAGCTGAGGAAGCAGCAGGAGGCACTAGACAAGAAAGGTAAAAAGCCAATGAGTAGTGCTCAAATGGCCAAAGAGGAAAGGGTGTAGTGGGAGGCTCGCACTAAAAGAATGAAAGAGGAATTTAAGAAGCAACGGGTGGAACAGGGTGACTTCGCTAAGAAGTGGATACCCAAGGAAATCCAAGCCATGCCTCCCCCTACATCACCAACTTTGGAAACCCCTCTCCCTCCCCAATAAGTAGAGATGACACCAGAAGAGGTGGAGAGCATCAGACAAAAGTAAATGAAGCCTTTAAGTCCAAATGTAAGCTCCTCCTCTGATGATGAAATGCCACCAGCTCCTGCTCCTGCAACTCAAGTCCAAAACCCACTGTCCAATAATGAGGAAGAGTCCCTTCCTCCTCCACCCCAATCTGCCAAAACGCCTCTAGAAGAAATTATAGAAGAGATGGAGAGAAATTTGGAAGCATAAGAGCAGACCCTACCCTCGCCACAGAGTCCACCACCACCTCCACCCCCTATCATTGAAGAAATACATGAAGAAGAGCAGAAACCACAGCAAGTGGAGATGGAAGCTGAAGTACAACACGAAGAAAAGATGGAAGAACCCCAGCAACCATCGCTAGCAGCACAACAAAGAGAAAAAGAAGTTGAAGAACAACAAGAAGCTACAATGGAAGAACCCCAACCAAAAGCACAACAAGGACCGGCTACTGAAGAGGAAGTGAGAGAAGAGCTACCATTGCAACCTTATGTGGAGAAAAAAAAGGAGCTTGAAAAGGAAGCAAAAGGAACCTGGCTGGGAGGAGATGCAAACCATTGAAGACCAAATACACTCCCTCGCCAGCCAGATGCACATCATTGCAAGAAGAAAGCTTCAAGACTTCCAAGATACCTAGGATGAGCTGACTCAGTTGAATGAAATCAACCAATGAGGGTTGAAATGATGAATGGTTTGCCTCTCACCTATCCAACCTCCAATCCTCACTAAGAGAACTAAAGAGGGGCACCACCTAGCCAAAGGGAGGATGGGCTAGGACATCCATTTTCTCAAAGAGAATCAAAAGAACCAATACACAAATTTACAAGAGAGAATATATGTACTAGACACCATATTAGAATATGAGAGAGAGAGAGATGAGAGGAGAGGGAGACAAGAGGAGAAGAGGTAGATGAAGCTTGCCATGAGGAGAAGAGGTAGAGGAAGCTTGCCCTTATGTATTCATGGAATGAGAAGAGAGGGAGACAAGAGGAGAAGAGCTAGACGAAGCTTGCCATTATGTTACATAATAAAAGAACTCACTCATGGCTTACCTCAAAGAGACAGACTTGCATGAGAGTATTCTAAAGTGCTCTCATGTGCTTGTTATTCTCCCTCTCCCCTTCCTTCTTCTCTATAGGCTCTTTAAATAGCCTCCATGAGGGATTAGATTAAGCTAATCTTCTTGATTAACATAATCTTAGATGATGTATGACATCTTTGAAAATATGGAGAATAGTGGATGGGACAAGTCCCCACCTTGGTCATCATGCAAGAAGCCAAGGATGGTGGTAGACAAAATAGAAAAAGAGAGCTAGATTACAAGAGGTGGGTGCCGAAAGCACATTATTATAATATATTTACAAGAATGATAAAATGGAAAGTTGGTGTGGTGAAAGAGAGAAGAAAATTGCATGTAGCCAGCAGTTTACGCCTTTGTAACTTTAAATCCGTGAATAATTTGAAAAAAGTTTATCCTGCAACTTTGTAGACCAGGTCGAAACCGATCGAGCAGCACGGGAATTTTCTTGAAATTCCCTTTTTCTTGGGAGTTATTGAGATTATAAAAAATGGCTTTCAAAAGCTGCTTTAACTTTAGACCCCTATATATATATAAATACATATAAGCATATGACAGAAGGGGTCTATGCTTGTAAGCTTTTGTGTAAGATCCAAATGATACCATTATGTGGATATTGACTTGTGTGCTAGGGTGAGGTGTCCTCTAATGATGGTGATAGATTCCAAATCTTAGTGATGCAAGCGGAACCCATGTATAGTTGGAGGCTAGTGCTTTGAAAAATCTATACACTCACTCAACTCTTAGGTGTAATCCATTTTCATCTTCACTAAGATAACCATCTCTTTTACCCTTTACATTGACATCCCTCCTAAGAACTTGTTTTTCCCATTTACTAGAGTTATCAAAATCGAGAAGCAATGTAGCATACCTAGTGCTTGAAGAGTAAACCCAAAGTGATATGGTAAGGCTCTTGATAGGGGTTTTGGCCAAATTTTGTGGTAGAAATCCGTTTTGTAAAAAACCCGGATCATTAGCCCTCCCCTTAGACTAGAGGCATTCATGCCTCTAGCTTGCTAATGATGGTCCAATAGAGCAAGGAGGATTGTACCCCCTCATTGGTGACTGCTCCAAAGTGTTCATATTTCTTTGAAAATAAGGCTTCAGTCGCCATCCATTTACCCTTGTCTTGTGAACTCTCCCATCCATATCACCTAGCTTATAGCTGCCATTTGGATATCTTCTTATGACCATGAATGACCCGTCCCACTTAAACACAAGTTTAGCATCCTTTCTGTTATCAAAGCGGTTATCATAGCGTAGCACAAGTGATCCTTTCCTTATGTGTTTGCTAGCCAGCTTCTTATTAAATGTCTTCCTCCTCTCTTCAGCCTGCATGGAACAGTGTTGGACTGCTACTTCTCTGTCTAACTTCAGTCTCTCTAGATCAAGATCCTTTCCTCTAACTTCTTATCTTGGTTCTTCTCTTGACTGGCTACTAAAACACGCAAACTGGCCAATTCCACCTCTATAGGAAGCAAAGCCTCTTGGCCGTAGACGAGGTGAAATAGAGTATAGCCAAGTGAGGTTCTGAATGAAGCCCTGTAGGCCCAAAGAGCTGCACTCAATTTTTTATCCCAGTGTTTGGGATACATGTGTACCTGCTTGGTAATTATCTTACAAATCAGCCCATTCACTTTTTCAACCAAACCATTATATTGTGGGTAGTAGGGAATAGAATGCATGCGCTTGATTTTTAGCCTTTCCATTAGCTCCCCCACTAGATTGGCCCTAAAACCAGGATCCAGATCAGAGATAATTTCCAAAGGTGTGCCAAACTTGCAACAAATGTTTTCAAACACAAATTTTCCCACTTCTTGGGCGGTGATCCTACTAGTTACTGAAGACTCTGCCCACCTTGTCATGTAGTCCACACCCATTATGATGTATTCCTTGCCAGACTGAGTTTGTGGGAGTGGCCCTATTGCATCAATCCCCCATTTCTCAAATGGGCCATATGTGGTTATGGGATTTTGTTCCTCATGCATTAGCTTCCTTGGTCCGGCCTTTTGGCAATCATCACAAGTGTGGCACCAATGTTGCACATCTCGATGTAGACTAGGCCACATAAAACCGGCCTGGAGAATCTTCCTGCCACAAACCCCCTCATGGCAGCTCTTAATCACATCCATAATCTCCTTTGCTGTTGGCACCCTTCTAAGCACCGCATCCTTTCCTTTGCAATACAACACATCATTTATCAAGCGGTATTTAGTGACCTTAGTAGCTAGCCACCTTTTCTCACTCTTACTCATATGTGTAGGTGCCTCAACATGCTCAAGAAAATAAAGCACATCTTGTAGTTGAAACTTACCCTGAAACAAGGGAAGCTTTACTGCAATGTTGCCCACCATTACCTCTTTCAAATTTTCAGCTGCTAGAGCATCTGCGTCGCCATTTGTGCGCCTTGGCACAAAATAGATTTGGGCTTTCTGTAGCTTCCTCATGAGAGTTTTAGCTTTTCTCATTTTCACTGCTAAGTTATCATTTTTATAAGCCTAGATTCCTTTCATTTGCTTAACAATTATCATAGAATCCCCAAAAACATTAAGTCGAGTGATACCATGTGAGAGACATCACCTCAAACCTAAAAGCAAGGCTTGATATTCTGCCTCATTGTTAGAATGGACATCCTCCAAGTTGATACCTTCTCCATAAAGTTTGGCACCTTCAGGACTGAACACCACTATTCCTACTGCCGCTCTGTCTTTAATACGCTTGTAGGCCCCATCGAAGTAGAGGGCATGGGCATTCTCCACCCGTGGTGGCTCCTTAAGAGGAGGTGTCTCCTCTTTTACATTTCCCTTCTCTTTCTCCTTCTTTTGATGGTTTCTATGGGTCAACAAATCAGCTAGGCAAGCTCGAGTAGAATCCTCCATCTTGAAGATGTAGTCAAACTCTTGGAGTTGTATCACCCACTTAGCGATTCTGGCTGAAACATCCATGTGTTGTAAGGCATAGGGAAAATGCTCTTCTGTCGTGATCACTGTGAACGGCCTAGGGAGAAGATAAGGGCGAAACTTTTTTACAGCAAACATTCGAGACAAAACCATCACCTCCACCATCTTGTACCCTCGTTCTGATGATGTCATTACTCTGCTAGAAAAGTAAACTGGCCTCATCAGACCAGTTTTAGCATCCTTTTGTATTAGTGTGACCCCTAGAGCATCTTCCCCAAAACTTGGGTTGACAAAAAACTCTTGATCCTAGCAAGGCTGTAAAATTATAGGAAGGGTACTAAGAGCCTTTTTCACCTCGTGAAAGCATCTTTCGCTTTCGTCACTCCACATGAGCTCCTTAGAGTGGGTCAACTGTTGCAGTGGGAATACTAATTGGGAGAGGAGATGAATGAACCGCCCCATATATTGCACCTTCTGAATGAAAGAGGTTAGTTGCTTCACAGAAGATGATGATGGCACCACCAATAGGGCCTTAATTTTGTTTGGATCTGCTTCAATGCCCCTCTCACTTACGACATGCCCTAACAAAGTTACACTGCTTTCACCAATACGACACTTCTCATAGTTTAGCTGCCCCCCATTTGTGCGAGGCGGTTGAAAGCTTCATCCACCTTCCCTAGATGTAGAGCCTTAGAACTATAAATACTAAAATCATCAATAAAGACCTTGATGGATTTTCCAAAATATGGCTGGAAGACATAATTCATGAATCGCTAGAAGGTAGTTGGGGCATTTGTTAATCCAAATGGCATTACTTTGTAAGCAAAACACCTCGAAGGCATGATGAAGGTGGTCTTCTGTTGATCCTCCTCAGCTATTCGGATCTGGAAATAACCTGAATACCCATCACAAACAGTGTCTCTCTCATGCCCGGCCACCTCATTGAGTATTTCATCCTGAAAAGGAAGAGGAAAGTGATCTCTCTTTGTTGCAGCATTTAGCGGCTTGTAATCCACACAATTCTTCCATTTTCCATTATTCTTGGGTATCACCACCACAGGTGAAACCCACTCTAAGTCCCCTATTGGATAGATGAAACCTGCCTTCAAAAGTCGCCGCACCTCAGTGAGTAGAGCATTTTATTAAACTACTCCCAATCATTGTAGTCATTGCACCACTGGCCTTACTCCCTCTTTTAGATTAATGTGATGTTGTAATACTGTCACATCTATGATGTGTTCGTAATCAGAAATAAAAAGCGCAGAGTGTTTTATCACCACTTCCATGTAGGCTGCCTTCTCCTTAACTGATAGATCCTTAGCCGACATTTTTTCTAACCCCTCATTCTCGACCTTTGAAAGCTGCTGCGGAATTTCACTACTAGAAGATCCTTTTATTGTAATCCCCATCACTTCTAGAGAGCTTTCTTCCTCCTCATTAGAAGACTCTCCCTCTGTCGTAGATAACCAACCCTCACTGGAAATAGAGAAAGGGAGCA
The DNA here is from genome assembly GCF_053477565.2 of Lygodium microphyllum. NCBI lineage: Eukaryota > Viridiplantae > Streptophyta > Polypodiopsida > Schizaeales > Lygodiaceae > Lygodium > Lygodium microphyllum. The sequence goes on from NC_141156.1 coordinate 693,657, forward strand.
GATTCCAAATCTTAGTGATGCAGGTGGAACTCACGTGTAGTTGGAGGCTAGTCCTTTGAAAAGTCTATGCACTCACTCAACTCCTAGGTGTAATCCATTTTCATCTTCACTAAGATAACCATCCCTTTTACCCTTTACATTGACATCCCTCCTAAGAACTTGTTCCCCCTATTTGCTAGAGTTATCAAAATCGAGAAGCAATGTAACATATCTAGTGCTTGAAGAGTAAACCCAAAGTGATATGGTAAGGCTCTTGATAGGGGTTTTGGCCAAATTTTGTAGTAGAAATCCAGTTTGTAAAAAACCCGGATCACCAGATACAGCATGAGCAAATAAAGGAGATATTAGAAGTTCAAAAAATAAAGAATTTACAAATCCAATGCTTAAAGAGGCAGTTCTTTAAGAAATTTGGTGAATGCCAAACCCTTCAAAAGCTCCAAGAGGAGGATCATGGAAAGCTGGCAGCCTCAAATGCTCTCCAACAGAGTTTAACTGCTCAATTAGAGAAAGCACAAGGGAAGCTGCGGATAGCAGAGGCGGAGTTAGAACTAAAAGCAGAGACTATAGAAGCCCAGCAACGAATGATAGAGAGGATAAAAGCCACACCCCGCACTACTCAGATCATTGTAACATCTAGCTCAACATCAACAACCACTCCAGATGCAGAGAGAAAGATCAAAGAGTTGGAGATGGCGTTGAAGGTTGAGGAGAGAATGCACAAGGACGCCGCTGCGTTGGCCATAGGAAGAGAGATGGAAATGACTGAGCACAATTCAGAGCTTCAAAGACAAATGGAAGAGCTCCAGCAACAACTGCTTGCATGTAGGCCACCACTGAGAGCAACCAAGGCCTGATGATGATGATGAGCCAGGACAGAGTGGACCTAATACACAACCTTCTTTCTTTGCACCACCTGGAGCTCCCCCTACAGCTACTGAAGTACGTGAAAGCTAGACCCCTGCAACAGCATCGTCTCCTCAACAATAGCCAACTGCAGACATCGCAAGCACAAGTCAAAGAACAACAGATGAGAGGAAAAGCAATAAATGCTGGCCTGGCTCAACTCACAACAGAAGAACTTGTAGAGCTCAAAAGCTAGAGAGAGAGCCAAGGGAAAGTTCCTGGAAGAAAGCCATTGACTAGGAGGTGCGCGTACTGCATTCAATCAATGCCACTTTACTACGGCCCCCCCAAATCAATGAGATGTGGTACAGTAGAGGTATCTCCCCTATCCTTTGATCAAGTATGAGCTGTTCAAAAGCAAGGCAACGATTGCAGAGATGATGAGGATAGAACCTCATCCACAGCCTAGAAAACCAAGATGGAGGAAGGCATGGCTGAAGAAACACCCAGACAATATAATATACTTTCTCCAAGCTCCCTTCAAGGTACAAGAAGATGTCACCTTTTGCTCGGTGCAGCGAGATAGGAGCTAGGCTGAGCACGAAGACACACAGAGAAGCCATCCCACATGGCTAAATTACCCAAGGTTGCCAGCTCCAGAAAGGGAAGAAGAATTGAATGTTAAAGGTGTTGCAATCAACAGCCGAGTGGTGTGAAGGAATCTCGGACCTAACCTGTCAAATGCTTCGCAAAATTTGCAATATCCTTGGAGCATGTATAACTCTGTACAGAGATTCCTAGCTGTTGGACGCTCCTTGGTACTCATTTTTGGAAGGGGGACGTGGCCTCACATTCGACTTGAGCCAACAGCCCACCCCTGAGATTTTGTATGGCTTCTTCACCTGTGCCATCTTTTTGCCCTCATATTACCTATCCACCTTCGAGGAAGCTTTTTACACAGGGTTCTTCACCCTCGACAGTATGATTTTTGGGCCAAAAGTAGTTGACTTAAATTCAAGGTATATCAACTACTTGGCAATGGAGAGAGCCCATCCGTTTGTGCTGCCGATCTACTCTCCTGCCAACAAGGAACTGTTCTACGACTGGATCGCTGGCATGGAGTTCATTACAGAACGCAGTCAACGTCAATGACTCCATGTCAAGGACGACATGAGCTAGGACGGGGGGAGTTTTGACGGAGTCAACAGAGGTCAACGGTTGCTGTTGCTGACGCACCCCTACTACTTAAAAAATCCCCTTGTAAACAAGTACCAATAGATTTTCTTATTCATTTTTGCGAAAATCAGGGCAGCAAGCTCATTGTTTGTAGGTCAAAGTGATAATTTTTGCCTATTTAGTTTGAGTGAGCCCTAGGTATAAAAGGAAAAACCTTATCTTTTTGTAACATTCAATTAAGCTGAGTTCAAGGTGAATATAGGGTCGTTCAATTTTCCTCCGATTGTGTGTACTTTACCGCACCCACACCGCACCGTACACCAAGTGCATTCACGAACAGAGCTTACCATCGGATAGCTCTCGCAAAGAGCTACGCATTGATAGTGATTGTGAACGATATTGCGAAGATTTAAGAAGTCTCTCCCTCCATCTATCAGGTAAGTTTTCTCTTCAACGGAGTGTTGAAATGCTATTCCGCTTGCTGTAGTGGATTCCCTATGCTGAGAACTACCTTCTAGGTGTGATTAGACAAGGTTTTAAAGACATGTAATTTTCAGCTTATCAAAGAATCGCGACTTTCCCCTCTGCCCAAAAATGGAAAGCTAGGGTCTAGTTGAGGTCCATAAGGTCTTAGGAACATCTACTAAAGTCTTGCCCAAAACGTTTTGTAAGTTGGAGTGTGTGTAGGAAGAGAGTAGACATAGATGGTGGTTGACCTTGTATACTTGTGTATTCAAACTAGAGATTGACAACCTCTAGGGGTGCCTCCAAGCCCTAGCCAAGTTACCTGCATCCCCAGTACTGACATTTTATTGCTGTTGGACATCCCTGTTTGAGTGATAGGTGGAGTAGTCCCTAACGCTATCCAAGGGCGTACAAACCCGGGGCATTAACCCATAGCATTTGACCTTGGAAGGGACAGCCCTTACTTGGTTCCAACCATTGAAAAGAGAGGACTATGCGGACATAGAAGCTTTCCTACAAGACTTTATGGAAGACTTTTCTATGAGAGGTATAAGGCACAACACAGTCTCTTACATACACTCGTTTAAGTAGAAGGATGGAGAGCAGGTCCGAGAAGCGGCCTTGAGGTTTAAGCAATATATAGAGAGATGTCCACCTAGAGAGAAACCTCAAGAGGATAGATAGGTAGTGTTGTTCATTGAGGGCATCAAGAACGACCACCTCAAGAATGACTTGCACTTAAAGAAGTGTAGTACACGAGATGAGGTCACAAAAGAGCGAGTCTACTTAGTAGACAATTGCCAGATTTATGAAGAGGTGTCCAAGGACATAGATACTAAGTCCAATGACTCTAGATCTACTACTACAGATAGTCCAAACAGTAAGGCCAACTCAGCCTATCAATGCTACTGAAGATGTAATTAGAAGATTAGGCCAAAACTTTAGAGTGCAGAATCAGAGGATGCCTCCATTGAGACAGCAAATGCAAGACCTAGTGTTTCACAAAATGTGAACCCAGTTGTAGGACCAAATGATCATGGTCATTGTCCAGATTGTGGAAGAAAACATCTGTTCAAGGACTATCCACATCATCCAGACAAAAAGGGTAAGGCCACAGTAAATATAGTAGAGGTTTACCATCAACTAGCGGGTCAGATTCAGAGGTTAGAGTGCCAATGAATGTAGTGATGAGGGCACAAGCGAGAAAGGAGGCTACAAAACCCAAGGATATTGAGAGCGAGGCAGACACTAGAAAATCTGTAAAGACAAAGTCTGCTAGAAGAGTATTGTGCGATCGATTCAGATCTCAATATCATAAGAAGCTAAAGGCTGTTACAACTGAGCTATCTAAGGCTCAAGAGCAAGCATAGCGACCTCAGGTAGAGATACCCAGAGCAGTAGAGGATGAGATACCTCAAGTAGTTGTACCTGCTGAACAAGAACCAGTGGAATTTAGTTTTGGAGGTTTTGTCTTAGCTCAGAAGATGTTTGAGCCACTAGACGCCATATTAAAAGCTTATGAGGCTAGACTAGAGCAGAGATATCACATGAAGGAGAATAGGTGGAAGACCTATCCCAATGCAGAGTTAGAAATACCTAGATTAGAACTGTGCAAGAAACTAATTGAGACAGCTCAGATGCTGATGGAAACAAGTGCACAAGAGCCACAGATGGATAGGGTCATCCCACATCCACCTCTAGTTGAGTCTGAAAAGATAGATGAACTCTTAGTTAGTGAAGATCCGACACAAAATAGACCTATAGAAAAGGTTTTAGAGTCGTTAGAAATAGTCAGTGAAGAGAAAGAAGTAGGCAGAGCACTACAGCAAAGGGTAGAAAACACTACTAATTGCTCATCCTATTCACTGCCAGACATTGAAGGAGAATGGCCTGTACAGCTATGGTCAGAAGTTAGAGATGCCAAGGAAAGCAGTGATACATGGGTAGATGCACCTCTAGAAGAAATAGGTCAAGGCAAAAGGATTATTGATGATTTACCATCCATGTATGGCAAACAAGGCACTGAATTTTTAGAAGATAGTAGGGAAGAAATGCTTAGAGAGATGCCAGCATATGTAGGTCCCTACGAAGCATAGTCAAACATAGTGTATCTAATTTTGCATAGAAGAATGGAGCTACCAAAGCTTGATACACATAGTCTGCATGATATTATGTCCACGCCTATGAGCTGTACATTGATGTTAGTTGAACTGAAAACCATAAATGTGGAACGAAGTAGGGCGATGCTTGGAAAGGATGGGAGTGTAGAACCCTGAAGAGAAATTAAAAGGAGAGATCCAAGACTTGGAAAAGCCCAAGCAGAAACTAGAGCCGGTACCTCTGAATAAAGTAGGAGAGTACTGTGAAGGAGAGGATGGTAATACCACATTGCCAATAGAATACATAGGTGTACAGACCGTTGCTATTCTAGACAGTGGTGCGGGTGTTGCCATTGCTACAAAGTTGATTTGGAAAAAGTGGGGAAAACCTGCTCTTCGACAAGCACGCTTAAAGCTACAGTTAGCTGATGGACATGTAGAGAGGCCTATTGGTCTGTTAGAGCAAATAGTAGTAACTTCATGTGGTATAGAATACCAACATATGTTTGCAGTAGTAGACTTTGGAACAAAGAATAACTACGATGTTATTCTTGGTAGACCCTTCATGAGACAGATGATGATGTTGCAACATTGGGGCTACAATTATATCTACTTATGGCATTTGGGAAATACCACTAGAGTGAACTTAAAAGACCACAGCTATAGAGATGTAAGCAAGACTCCTTTAGAGGATTTTGATTCAGCTACCGTTGCTTCAAATTCACTCGCACCTTGGATAGGACAAAAGCAGGCTAATTTTTGGGCCTGCGTGGCTTCAGAATGTAATAGTCAAGACCAAGAGGAGGAACGAACGAGTGATAGGTCATACGAGGATTCTGACTATGTACCTAACCCTTTTCCAGAAGAGGAGGTTGAACCCTTGGAGTGGATGTAGATGTTAGCCACCTTAGATGTGTGTGTGAATGAGGTCACTCCAAGGAGTGGGACCAATCCATTAATCTCATCTGATGTAAGTGGTTGGTAGCCTCCCAGTTCAGTCACTGAACACATTGGCATGAGGTCTTCCAAGTGTTTGTCATGCTCGACTTTCATCATCAGCAATGGAAGTGTTGTCTGTCTATGGGCTTCAACTAGATTCTCCACTGTAGGAAACATTTCCTTGGCCTTCTTAATCATCTCAATCTCCCATAACAGTCCTTCCTTTTTCCTGGCATTTGTTGTGACAGCTGCTTCTTGCTCCAATATTTCCAATGCAGGTTGGGTGGTTGAGGATGGTTCTTGCTGACTGTGGCTTGGTTCATCTGATGGTGGGAATTCCGTGGGATGTAAGGAAGATGGCTGTGAAGAAGTTAGAGGGTCATTAATTTGTCTGCCTGGGAGGTCCCCTAACTCTTCAAATATAATTGTATCTTTCTCTTTGGTGAGCGCACAGGTACTTCCTTGGGCAGTTTCCTTATCTTGAAGTTGTTTCTGCAATGCAGCTATCTCCTGCTTGAGTTTTTCAATTTCCTCTGTTGCCCTTGAGTCTGCCCTTGAGTCTGAAACTGTTGTAGTGGCTGCTGGCATTTGGATCCCCAATTGTAGGAATTCATTGAGCTGTGACTGAGCTAATTGTGAGTTTCAGGGCCACTGCATTGGCTTTCTTTAGAAACTCGTTCTCTTTTTGGATCCTGGCCATCTCTTTTTGATTATGTATCAGGAGACTGGCTCTCAGCCACTTTGAGTGTCCATGTTTCTAATTCAGTTCACACCTGTGTATAAGCTATCTCGAGCCCTCCCATTACCCTTCCTTGCTCCATGAGGGTGCCTTCCAATGCCCTATTTTGCAATATCATCCCTTGCTTCTTCTCTTCATGTCGTCGAATCTCCTCTTTGTATTGTTTTGTTTGTTCGAGAAACTTATTGGTACCTTCGTACACCAACCTAGCCCACTGTTCTTCTTCCGTTTCTCCTGAAGTGCTTGCTGGTGCGGTGCTGGGTCCAGCTGATGAGACATTTCCCATTACTACTCCACTGCCCGTCACTTGCATGGTAGTCACAATTGCTTGAATTTCTGCTGGGTGTGGTGGTTGCTTCGGTGGGTACACCCCTGTATCATCAATCATCTTTCCCTTTTGGGTCCTTGTGGTGGTTGCTTCGGTGGGTATGGCTCTATTTGCTCCAACACCCCTGTATCATCAATCATCTTTCCCTTTTGGGTCCTTGTTTTCACCACTTCTTCTATAATAGGCTCCAATGACCTTGGTGGTTCCATGAGCTCCTGGGGTTCTTGCTCATTTTGTTGTTCTGTCTCTTCTCTTGGTGACACATGTAATGGGGTGCGAGGTGGTGAATGGTGAGGACTAGACTCTGAGGACGATGATACTTGTCCTGGTTGTGATATTTTGTCTCTTATCCTTTTAGTCTTCCCCTCTCGGTGACGTAGCCTTTCTTCTTCAGATGTCAAATATCCTCCACTTGACATGTCATCCTGTGACTTCTCGCCTACTGGTTGTGATTGATCTTTGGCTCTTGCCTTGTGAAGCTTTGCGAATTTAACAAAGGCCCCATGAGTCTCTTGCACTTCTCGCATATGACTCGGCTTTTTGGGCTTCAATCGAGACTTAATCATTTCTTTCATCATTCGCACGTTTTCTTCTCTAGTTTGGATCTTCTCTCTTTGGGCTGGACCTGGTGCTCTTTGACTCCTTTTTCTGGGCTGTTCCGATACCATGGTTCTATGAGTTGGGGCCATCTGTTGAGATTCAACTTCTTCTTCTTCTCCTTCTGGCTCATCTTGTGCGGTTTCTTCACTGTCTATATCTACTGCTTCCTTCAAGCTGGCTTTTCTTTGGGTATCTGTCCTTCTATCCTCTATCTGTCTCATCATCCTCATGTGCAGATCAGGGGTGGTCTTCTTTAACTTGTCGGTCATCCCAAGAGCTTCATATATGATTCTGGTTAACACAACCCCATTTCCGATATACTGGGACTTCTGGAATGTTTCTCCCTGTGTCATTTTCTTCATATCCTTCAATATTTTGTTGCCCCAATCTGCCAATCTTGGCTTTCCCTCTTTCATTGCAACGGTTGCCAGATGGGCCGCAGGTACTTCTGGCCTCGTATATTTTTGTGGTTTGTAAATATGGAAGTATTGTTGATATAGTTGCAATGCCAACTTGATCTTTCAAGGAATCGTACACCCTATCGCTGCTAGCTGTACCCTGAAATGTCATTGCCTTATCTTTGTTTGACAGCCTCATGGTACTGATCTTATTGTTGCCTTCTCTGATCTTCAGTGCCTTCTAGATGATTTCTGGCGTGACATTCACTCTAACTTTTTCACCATCTTGTGCGGTTAATTTGCAATCACCATCATCGTTCAATGTTGTCAGAAGTTCGTGCATCCTCATAGGATCCATTTCACAAGGTCCCATGTTGAAAAATCCTTCTAACCCCATCAGCCTGAACACCCTCATACATTCCTCCTTTCTCTGCAGGCTGATTATGTTTCTCTCCTGTGAATTTGAAATGGTTGAATTTCCTCAGAAATCTCTGAAGCCTTTCTTTTCCCTTTGTTCTTTGCTGCACTAGGAGAATCCATTCTGTAAACTAAAGAAGTTATGTACAAAAGTCAGTAAGCAATCCTAAGATGTGATCTAGTCATACGTGCTCTCTCACACTCTCTTTCAATCCTAAGATGTGATCTAGTCATACGTGCTCTCTCACACTCTCTTTCTTTTGTTTACATGAGCATACCCTTTGAAACATTAAAAAGGGTAATAATATGACTTAACAAAATTCCCATTCTTACTGCTCTTGTGCATCCCCACTTAAACTAAATAAAATCATGAGGTCAGTAGTTAGTTCATGGGCTTCAGTCTTTGTCGACGTTGATGCTCAGAACTCCGGTGACTTGTTGTCTTGACTTTATCTTCTTGCTATTGAGCTTGGCGGTTGTCTTTTTGGATTTTTTTCCTGCTTTTTTACTTTCAATACACAAGGAAACACACAAAAATAACAAAACTAACATACTAGTAATTTTATCAATTAATAAAATAAAACCAAAATTTCCAAGAAAATTGGTTGTGAGACTCGCAAAATGTGATGGTCGACACTTATGGTTCAACCACTTGGCTGTCTTTTAGCAATCTAATTGATCGCTAACCCTTTTGAGAAGTGTTTGACCCTAAAAATTGGGCTTTACGCACACCAAACATTCTCACCAATCACAACATACCCATAAGTATAGAAATAAGTATTTAACTCATACCAATCATAAAAAATTAAAACACAAACGCCGAAAATTCTGCCCAATGTGTGTGCTCTGACATAACACCTCATTTACCCACACACACCTCTCACTTAGGTGGTAGCATGTCTCGCACTCGTGCTCCCCCCCACCTAATCGAAGCACTACGTGCGATGATCGGTCGGACTTAGGAGTATGCAAGGGTCAATAAAAATTCGTGTCACATGTGGTCATAGAATGTGACCCTATTATGCTTGAAACAAAATATGCAATTAAAAAGCCATGCTGTGCAAGAAAAAAGGTCATGAAACAATGAGTTCCATGGGCAGCTGTTGGCGAGGTTTCGAAACTAGGACTAATATTTACAAAGGAATTGACCATTTGTGGCCTTGAATGTACATACGATACCTCCTTATGACTGATATAGATTGAATTACTTGGAAGTGTTTGGTATCCTTGTTGGTGACGTATCATCTGCAACCAGCTTTGTCTTGGCAGAAGCACTGACACTAACCCAAAGAGTTTGATTTGTAACTTCAGTGCCTTGAATTTGATTTTGTTGCTTGATGGGAGACTGGTTGTCCTGTCGTTGGTGCTTTGAATTGAACTCTCTTTTGAAGATCTCCTCCTCCAAACTTGTATTACATTTCTTTGGCTTTCCCTGGAAAGTGGTTGTTCCTTGAGTTGCATTGGTTTTACCTGTACAGGGGATTGTGGTTTGTTGAAGGTATTCTTCAGAAGATTCTTGGGTATCCAAGCGAATTGATGGTCAACATGATGCAGCAGTGTCTTCTGGATCCACAAGGAGTTCATTGTTTTTCCTAGTAGATTTGTTTCCTCCTTAGCGTTTGTCGTCCATTCTTGATACCTGTTGTGGACATTAGATTTCGGGACCCAATTTTTGTTTGGTTGATTGTTGGCAGTTGAACTTTTAGGTTGCCATTGATAAGACGCAGCCTGCTGAGGTGTATTCAGCGTCTCCACTTGGGGTTGCGGTCTTCTTTTTGGTACCCAGATGTATTGTGGTTGATTTTGAATATCCTTCGCTGTCTTGGGTATCCACTTCCACACTGTTCTACTACTCCTTGGCTTCGTTAGTTCGTGTTGTCTTTGAAGAGCAGCTTCATGGTTGTTTTGTCTTCTTAATGGGACCCAAATTTGATTTTTACATGCGTTTTTGGGTAACCATCTGTATGATGCATGAGATTCTGCCTTTGGTTTTCTTTGTTGGGGATGTTGTTGTATTGAGGCTTTTGGTAGTTTGTTGTCATTGTTTGCAGTAACGGTTGAAATTTTTGATGGGGTTGGCTGTTGGAGAGGAACCCACAGCTTGTTTGTGGTCGTCTCACAGTGCACCAGTTTGTCCTTCCAATTAATGAAGCAGTTGTGGCATTGCTGCCAGCTCCTTCCCAATATAACCGGTACATCCTGCACTCCAGACTGGATGACAAGAAACTTGTCTCCACAGTTAAGCTCGTTCACATGCATATCAAGCTTGCAAATTCCTCTGGCTTTAATCTGGTGGTTGGTGAAGGCCTTCACGATCATTTGAGAAGGTGTAAGCAAATCCCGCCAAGCTGCTGGAACAACTCGTACAAAATTATATTACAATCCGCTCCTGTGTCGATGAGTGCCCGTACCACCCTACGTTCACTACCTATTTGTATAGCTATGATTGGCTGAGGAATAACCTCATCCAATACATTACTCGTGTCTATTGCTTCAACCTTGTTGATATGTAGCCGTTTGTTTCGTTGTTGTTTTAGCCTTTGTTTCAATTGTCTGCCCTCCTGTTTTGTTTCAGTTTCACTTCTACTTTTGTTAGAAATGTCCGCTTGGATCTTAACATCCTCAATGGACAACATTTCCATTCTACCAGGCATTAGAGGAGTGTTTTCTTCTTTCTCTTGATGGGTAGATTTTAACTTAGAAGAATCCATCTCTGGTCCTTCTAGGATAAGCTCCTCATCATATGAACTTCCATCGTCTCTATTTTGTCTTCCGTTGGGATGACTTTGACCATATAAGTCGACATAATGTCATAGCCCTCGTCATCATAGTGTTTTCCTCATTGTATTCCACCGGTAACGTGGTGTTGCCATCATCCCTTTCACAATAATTTCCTATTTTGTTAATCGGGATGGGCTCACACGATGCTCTAGGCTGAACCTTATGATGTGCATCCTTAATATCATCTAAAGATGGCAAGTTCACACCCATCTTTCATAAACCTCTCACTACCTCTAACCATAAGTCTGGCTTGACCTTAAGTATCTCTGCTAGCGACAACGTAACCTTGATACGTGCAGACAGCAAAGCCTATAAATTTGCTGAATCTAGTATTGTTGTGCTAGGTTTATATTGCGTAGGTACCTTCCTAACTTGATCTAAACTATCGACATCATCGCCTATAAAAGAAGGTAACTCCTTTAAAGTAGAGGCTTTTTTCCCGGGTCTAGAGGAGGGTTCCTGATCAATATATCATGAAGCTACATCTAGATCTACTTGTGGGCGATCTAAATCTAACTCAATAATTGGTTTTTCACCCTTATCCTCTCGCTTGGCATTAGCCTCATTAATCTCCTGCCATAATGTTCTCATCCACTCATCCTCAGTTTCTATAGGCACACTTTCGTGAACAGCTTGGTTGGACTCAACATTCTGTTGACCCATCGATAGAACTGGCTCTGCTCTTTTATGCGCTCTACTCGTGCGTTTTCTGCGCTTGTTGGTCTTATGTGGACGCTTAGTATCAGTGCTATTGGGGACGACAAGGTTATCCAGTCCACTAGATACCTGTCTTTGATCCACCCATGACTTTAACTGGTCCTCGATCGCTGTTTATCCATTTGCTTCTCTAGGAGAGCCTGGGTTCCCTCGATCATCTTCTTGAAGATCTCCAGTCTCTTAGTCTCGATCTCAGGATCAGGATACTCCCTATAACGCTCCTGGTTGGTCTGATTAGGTCTAAGTCTAGCCTCGTATGCATCAAGCATGGCCTTCAATGGCTCGACCACCTTCTCAGCCAACATTGATCCTCCTTCAGGTGCGCTTTGTCCTGGTTCAAACTCCGGTCGTTTCTTGGCTAATTCTTCCTTCTTTTTCTTGGCAGCTTGTCTTCTCTGCCTACGTGCTTTCCAGGAGTTAGGTGAAGACTTCTCAGACTTCCCTTCTCCCTCTGTTTGCTGTGCAACATCTTTCCTATGCTGAGCTCTAGTAACTATGTTCAAGGATTTGAAACCCTCACTCTCGTTTCCACTAGATGGAATGGTTTCAACATAGTGTAGAGTAACCTTTCCCTTGCTATCTGGGTTATGAGGGCAATCAGGCACTACGTGCTTAATACCACAGTCTATACAATATCTAGTCAAATTAGGTAAAGCTGATGGTGAAGCTTGAGCTTGTCTAGGCTGCCTAGGATGTGGGCAGTCTTTAATCAGATGTTCTCCTTGGCAGTTATAACAAGGACCTATCGGAAAATTAACTCGACACATTGGACCTGGGGCTGCTGGCCACTTCGCTTGGTTAGCTATGAACAACAACGTATTGATGTCCATATTAACCCTACCATCAGATATAGTCATAGGAGCACTTTGTGTCATAGGGACGCTTTGTGCCCACTCTTGATTATCCTCTACTTGACTATAGGAAGTCGAAGCTTCCGTACAAGCTTCCGTACTATAAGGCTGTACAGAGGCTATTGCCCTTTCGTCACTCATCAAAGGATCTTCCAGATCTATTAACTTGACAGGAGTGGTGTTAGGTAGTGGGGGTTGGGGTCCCAATACGGGTACTGGTCTATCTGCAACTGCAGGTGCATAATTTTGCATTCCCCCTACCATCTTCTGGTTCCTAATAAACCTCAATCTATTGTAGCACTCCTCGGTAGAATGGTTGCCCCATTTACGATCAAACTCACACCAGATGGTTGGACGACCATCCGGGTAAAGTGACATAAAGCCCTTGTCCTGGTCTATCCACTCGTCTAGGCTCTATCGCTTTTGGCAAACCAAACTGGCGTTGGAGCTTTTCCATCACTCCTTTCGTAATTTCCTCTACTTGGTTAGCTACTGAGCTAGTGCTTGCACTAGCTTGAGAGCTCGTATCTTCCTCTTTCTTCTCTCGACTACAATTATCATCATAATCAATAGCATCTGCGATGCATTGATTCAAATTTTTGTAGTGCTTCATGTACAATGCTGCATGTAGGTCTTTATTGGATAACCCTTCTAGGAAAATAGACACTAAGCGTTCCTGACTAGGCATCTCTTTATCAGGACATCTGGCTAGGCATCTGGCTAGATACTGCCTAAGTCGATTAGCCGCATCTCTCACCGTTTCATCCGTTTTCTGAGTGAAACCATGGATCTGCGATAGCACATCATGTTTCAATCCAGTTTTGGAGAAGGCTGCCACAAAAGCTTTAGCCAAATCTCCCATTGTTTCGTAATTCCTTCGTGTCTAGAGTTTGAAACCAAGAGAGAGCACGTCCCTCGAGGGTCAAACCGAACCCTTCTATCTTCGTGTGTAGATCGTGTATGTGTTTGGCTCTAACAATCTGGTTGAAGCTAGCAAGGTGATCATAAGGATCCCCTGATCCGCTAAACTTCTTAACCCACTTCTGGAAGTCTGCTGGTGTAACCTTCCTATTCTCTCTGTATGGTCTACCTGCAAATAGGACATCTGCATCACTATCTGCTCCTGCGAACTTCACAGAAGTTGTCGGTTTTGGTGCTACTGAGACCTTAGGATGCACCTCATGTGTTGGTGGTCTCGCTCTATCTGCTTCTGAGGTTGAATACCTCTTCTCATCTTAAAGCGGTGGTGTGCTTGGCATTGGTCTACTTGTAGATGCTGCCGGTCTTGCACTCTTGGTATCAGGTCCTGCTGACGGTGGTCTAGGTATCGAGGATGCCACTCTTGCATCCATTTTTCTAGGACTCATCCTGCCCATACTCATGGAGGATGCTGATCCTGGAGCTAGCTCTGGGATGGGTAATCCCTGCCACGTCAAACTTTGAACCATTTTGTGCTCCATGGGCTCATACTTAACCCCATACGTATCTAGAAAAGTAGGTATCAAGTTCGTTACGTTAGCTGATTCTAGATAGATATATAATTTCTTCGTTCCAAGTACCGTACTAGGGCTTGGAGCTCGGGCATAGTAGCAGATCTTTTGATCTTCACTATCTCGTGCATACATAGCTAGATTAGGATCATCGACCCTAATGTGGGTGACCCTAATAGTATTTATCAATCTAAAAGCTTCAGAGTCCTCATAGGGAGGCTCATCCACCTTTTCTGGAACTCCTTGTCCCCACTTGTCTACCCTAACTGGTTCAACTATGACCATATAACGCTCTCCATTCTGCCCCATGTACAAATCTCCCTGGTAATTTACCCATGGAGACTCCTCAAAGGCAGAGGACATATCTTCAATCTTGACTACCCATCTATTCATAGGGTCTTTATAGATCTGGGCTTCTAGGTCATTTGCTTTAACAAACGCTAGTCGCATGTTGAAAGTAGGTGAGAATTCAGTAGCTGGTGCTTGGGCATCAAGAGACATGGTGGATGTAGAGTCTGACACGTAATCTTCCTCTACTATCGTCTCTAGGGCGTGAGAAGAACCTGTGACACTCTCTTCACTAGACTTTAGGCTCTGGTCTCTATTTCCTAAGCCAAGTACCTGATCTCAAATACATTCAACTTACTAACAAAACAAAATTCAGACACAAGCTAAATCAAATGCTCTACCTTATGCGATCCTTTGTGACTCTCTCAATCACTTTTCTGCTTACCAAGATTGCAAAACCTAAAGGCAAATATTAACACTAGACTTTAGAAATGTGATCACTTCAGAAGTGCACATCTAATCTATACATGTCATCATACACATGCTCTAACTAGGAAATTAGTATATTTACGGCTCTAAGTGTTTATCTAGGTGTTCTCTCTGTGCTAGACTATGGGAAGGACAGTTGGTCACGCGTTACAATGCCAAAATCCACCTGAATCTATGTATACTCACTCTCAGGTGACTTTAACACTAAAACCTCAATAACTTGAGATCCAGTGGTCCAAATCACTTGAAACTTGAGGTGTGAGATCAATAGACCTTGTGGAACAGAGCTATGTGGTCAGATGCCAAAAATTCCAAAAAAATGAGCTCCTTGCAGTGGTACGCATACCATTGCCAACTGTTAAATCTCTGGTACCCTTTGGGCTAATAACTGACCTTTTGGCCACTTGAAAACTCACCAGAATGCTCAAAATCCTAAGTCTAATCCAAAATCCGCTATATACGGACTTTCAGACCAGAAACTTGATTTGGGCAATCCAAAGTGGGTAAAAATTGTCAAAAAGTAGATGGGTGGGCTTAATTAAGTGTATGCTAGGTGTGTATGAGGTCAATGTTCAAAAAACTCAATTCTGGCAGGATCTTGCAGTGGTACGCGTACCACTGTAACCCTCTCAAATTCGAACTTTTTTGAAATTTTGAAGTTTCAGCTATGTTCCCCAGCTTGCATCCACTAAATTCCCATCATAAAATTGCATGTATAGCAAAAGTTTCCCACTCAAATCTCAGATTTAGGCCACTTGGCTTGTTGACAAAAAAAAGACCTAAATTGCCCTAAACTTGGGACTTTTGTGGATCAAATGGATATTGCTACTCACCAAGATGTGATCTAACCATAGGAAGTCAAATTTCACCAATTTGAGCCAATTTGAGCAAGTTTACAGTGGTACACGTACCAATGTGACTTGTCCAATTTTTGACCTTTTGGTAAATCCAACCTTACCTGCTGGTTACATTAATCTCCTACTGCTCATAGCTATGCCCAAATCCACTTCTTCTCAATTTTTGGCACTTGGAAAGTGACTTTTTGTTCCAAGTTAAGTCACTTGTCAGTTTTCAGCTTAAAATTGGATTTTTTGGGGTTTGACTTGCAATTTCCCACCAATTAGCTCATGAAAGACCTTGCCCTATCTCTCTGGCATCTTCTGGTTTCAAAAACTCAAAATTTGACCCCTTTGACAGTGGTACGCGTACAACTGTCAAGTGTGGATTTTTTTATCTTTTTTGAAATCTTGTGCTTCCCTAACCCTAACCTAATGTGAAAACATACAATTTATAACTTAGAAGCAAGTAAAACCTCAATTTCAACACGTAAAACTAGTTCACTACCTTGAGACCTGGGTGACTTTGACCTGCAAGGATATGACAACTTTGACAATGCATGTGTCTCAAGATCAATATACTCTTTCCAACTCCCAACTGGCTCAAAAGCTAATTTTCAATTCTGATTGGTCAAAAGTTGGGAGCAGTGTAGCTCACAACTTGTGAAGAGAGAGAGACAAAGAGAGGAATACCTGGATTTTGGAGTCATTGAGTTCGTTCGCCTTGCATTTTGTGCTTGCCTAGCGTCTGCAGTCCTACACTTTTTACCTATCAAGATAACTACTATTGTATTGTGACACATGAGCTTTTCTCTATCTACACTCTTAGCGCGCGAGAGAGAGAGAGAGAGAGAGAGAGAGAGAGAGAGAGAGAGAGAGAGAGAGAGAGAGAGAGAGAGAGAGAGAGAGAGAGAGAGAGAGAGAGAGAGATCTGGTGACCGTGGTGATGGCAACCCTGCGAGATCTGGTGACCGTGGTGATGGCAACCCTGCGTGACCCTCCCTGTATGGCGACCTGATTCCAGCCTCGCGCCCCTGCCTTTGCGCGCAGCATCACGTCTGTGCAGCTCTGCGCAGCCCCTGTGCGCAGGACTCAGGCGGAACACGAGACAGAGAGGCAGAGCGAGAGAGAGACAAGGAATCGAGAGGGAACGGAGAGAGATGTCCTCGTCTGAGCGCCCCTCCCTGCCGCGAGCCGTCTGACTTGCGGGTCCTGGTCGCAGCCATCGCCTGTCAGCCCTGCGATTCGAGGTCCCTGCTGTCGCCATCAAGCCTAAGCCTCGTGGTCCCTACAGCTGCCCGTCAGTCATGTGAATCGTGCTCCTAAACCTGCACCGTTAGGGTTGCGCCCTGCCCTCTGCGTCACCTACACTACCTCTGGACAGGCCACGACTGAGGCAAACAGACGTACACCTCTGCCTCATGAGAGAGAGAGAGAGAGAGAGAGAGAGAGAGAGAGAGAGAGAGAGAGAGAGAGGGACGCGATGGAGATGGGGTCGTCGCCTGTGCGTCGTGCCCTGCTGCCGCCGTTTTGACCTATCGCCAAGCGCCCCTGACGTCGCCCCGTCCTGCTCAACGTGTTGCCGTTGCCCGCGTGACCCTGGCGCTGGCAACCCTGCATGCCCCTCCCTGTGCGGCGACCTGATCCCAGCCTCGCGCCCCTGTCTTCCCTGTGCGGTCCTGTTCGCCATCGCCATCGCCAGCCTGACGCTTGACGCCTGACGCCCGTTCGACGTCTGCCTGCCCCAGCCGCCTGTCAGACGCCTGTGCTGTCCGCTGCCTGCCTGCCCCTATCGCGTGTCCTCTCGCCCGCCCCTGACGATTGCCTGCCCTGTCCTGCCCGTTGACAGCCTTGCTCTGTTGCCTGTCCTCTCGCCCGCCCCTGACGACTGCTGCCTTGTCGCCTGTCAGACGCCCTAGTCTGACCACCGCCATCGCCTGCCAGATCTGTGCCGCCTTGTCTTTCCACAGACACCGAGAGAGTGCGAGCGCGCGAGAGAGAGAGAGAGAGACGCCAGAAGACAACAGTATGGCTGGCCTGGATATGGATTTTCTCGACCGGACGGTGGCAGCCCTTGGCTCTGATTCCGATACAGAGGAGCCGGAGGAGATGGTGCCCTGCACGGAGGAGATGCCTCCGGGCCCTGAACTGCAGCCTGCGGGCAAACGCTCCAAGCATACTCCTGACGAGCCAATGGGTCCTCAGGAACGTTCTTATGCGCAGGTTGCCTCTGATCCTGTGGATTCGCAGGAGATAGACTGGGAGCATTTGCTGGACTTTGCCAATACTCTGGTTGGCGATTATGTCCAGCATAACAATGAAACTTTTTCTGATGCGGGAACTGATGATGTGCTGGAAGCCACGGTGGACCCGAAATCAGTCTTGCGGTCCTCAGTGTTTTATGTTCGTGCAGTCATACTTTTCTTCACTGGCAGAATCCGCGTGCTTTCATATATTCGCCAGTGGATGCATCATTTATTGCAAGGGGAGTGTGTTGAGGAGATCTTCCTTGGACCTCGTGGCTTTTATGAGGTGCTGTTGAAATCAGAAACACATCGCGCTGAGCTCCTGTCCAAGCTGCCATTATTCTTTGATCGCCGCTTGGTCCATGTTGTACCATGGCGCCCGATGGCCGATTTCTAGCGTCTGCTTCAACGAGAATGCCCGGTATGGGTAGAAGTGGAAAATTGTCCGGCAGTTTATTGGCCATTGTTGAAGGATGCGATGGCCGTTGTGGGCACAGTGCTGGTGCCCCCAAGCCTCAGGGCTATGGATCGCAACCGTTTATGCATGCTATGGGACACAGCCAGGAAAGGGTCTGCTTGGCTTCGCCTCAATTGTTTTGGCATGCATCCCTTGCATTTTTGCTTGAAATGGGGCAATTTTGCAGGCCACTGCTTTTCATGTGATAAATTGGGGCATTTCATGGCCGAATGCCCTGAAAGGCAACCGTCTTCCGAGGATGCGTAGGTTGTGCTGCCTAAGGATGACATGGTGCTTGATGCCTCGACGCAGGAGGCCCTTCAGCCGCCAAATGTTGTGGATAAAGGCAAACAACAGGTCCTGGGTTTGGACTCTCGTAGCACTGATTGGATTGAGGCCCATCCAAAAAAAGGTAAAAAGTTGGATGCAGGCTTGGCGGATCCTGGGCCTACTACTTCACTGGATTCCGTGCGCACGTATATGCGCCGGAAAGAAATATTCACTTCACAGCCGGCTGCGCGTACTATAGCCCTGTCTGCCCCCCGTAATCAGTCTACAAGGAAAGCCTATACAGACGGCCCCAATGGCCCACCTGCTAAGTTGGCGTTTGATACCAAAGGTAATGTGATTACACCCTGGGATCGGCGTTATCCCCGCCCTGCTCCCAAGGCAGTGGATTTTCCTTCTACCTCTAAAGCAGGTCGCCAGAATTCGTATGCAGTCTTGGCTGATTTTCTGGATGAGGGTGTCCTAGATGCTCTCGCGGAAAAGGTGAAATTGAGGCAACACTCGCCTCGTTCTTGACTTCCTTTCTTTGAAGATATATGAAGATAGCCACGTGGAATGTGCGAGGCATTTGCTCTCGCCATAAGCAACATGCCATGTGGACTGTCTTGCATGAGAACCAGTGGGATGTATTGTGTGCAGTGGAGCACAAAAGTCACGCTGAAGCAGGCAAAATTGTGGATTGTCATGGCTTCCATCTGTTTTATGCAGGGACACAAGCTACGCACTATTCGGGCGTGCTGATGATTGTCCATGAAAAATACCAGCCTGTTCTTGTCAAAAATGATGTGCAGGGCCGCTTTCTGGTAATCGAAGTCTTATTTGAAGGAGAAATTTTATGGTTGCTGGGCCTCTATGCTCCAAACGATCCTGCCTCCCGACGGGATCTTTGGTCGACTTTGCAGGGCTCCATGTCACTTGGCCGAAGGGGTTTTTTGATGGGAGATTTCAATATGTGTGTTGACTCTTCTCAGTCCACTTCGGGGCATTCGGTAATGGATACGCCGGAAAGCCGGGTGTGGAATTCCTTTGCGTTGTGCGTGCTTAAGCAAGATCTTTGGTCGTGGCTTCACCCTTCTTTTTCAGGCTTTACTTTTCATTCCGCACAATATGCCACTACCTGGTCGCGCTTGGACCGAATGTATATCATGCAAAAGGATGATTTTCTTCCTGAAATGCTGGAAATGAAGATCTTGCAGCAATATGCGTTGTCGGACCATTTCCCCCTCCAGTTTGAGATGCGGGCACACTCTATTGCACCTTTTACGCAGTTGCTGGACAGGCTCCCTTTACATTTCAACTCCTCTTATTTGACGCATCCAATTTTTCAGGGCTATATGCAGCAATTGATTGAGAGATTCTTATTGGACTTCGCCTCTGACGGCCTGGCAGCATTTGCGCGGCTGCTTTCTAATGTGCAGCGGGTTGCTCGGCAGTATGGGATTCATCATGCCTCTCTTTGTCGGCGACGTCGACATGCAGCAGAGGACTTACTGGCTTTGGTCCGTTCCTATCTTATCAGCAGGCCAAGCTGCATAACTTGACTGACACATTGCACGATAGTGCCTGCCAGTCTCATAAGTTCTTTCGCGCCTTGCATGCTTCTCCGGCTCGCGACAATATGACTAGGCTCTAGGATTCGGAAGGTCGCATGGTCACTGATCCGCAGACCATTGTCACCATGTGCAGAAATTATTTTATGGAACTTCTTGGTTCTTCTCCCTCGCCTTCTAGCCAGGTTGCGCATGCCCGCTCAGCCTTCTATCATCTGGTCCGCCAGCAGGTTCCACTTGATATGCAAGCCACTTTGGAGGCGGATATTTGCGAGGAGGAGGCTATGGATGTTTTGTTGCACCTGCCTAAGGACAAAAGTCCTGGTTGGGATGGTCTCACTAATGAATTCTTTGAGCACTCGGCCAGGCAGTTGGCGAAGCCATTGGTGGTCATGTGTCAGCAGGTTTGGGAAACAGGGGTCATGCCTTCCTCATGGAAAGAAGGCCTTATCAAACTGATTTCCAAGGTCCCTTCGCCGTCAAAGCTGCAACACTGGAGACCAATTTCTTTGATGGGCTCGATGTATAAAATCTTCTCCAAGGTGCTGGCGAATCGGCTTCAGAAGCACCTTCCAGCTATTGTGTATCCTCTCCAATATGGTTTCATCAAGGGCCGCAACATTCTCCATAACATCTTGAATGTGCAAATGGCTATTGACTATGCGCGGCATTCCAGTCAGGAAGTGGTCTTGATTCACCTGGACTTGGAAAAGGCCTTTGACTATGTGGACTGGTCTTTCATTGCAGATCTCATGTCTCCTATGGGCTTTGGCACCCGGATGTCCCGATTGATCTACACCATTAGTGCTGTGGCTTCTTCAAGAGTTATGCTCAATGGTGGGGTTACAGAGCCATTTGTCGTTGCTCGCTCGGTCAGATAGGGTTGCCCTTTGAGTCCTCTCTTCTTTGCCCTGGCAACTCACCCGGTCCTTTCAATGTTATCCTCAATGGCGGCTTCGGCTCAGCTGGCCGGCTTGTCTCTTCCTTTGGGGCAGCACTTCATTAGCCAATCTTTGGCTGATGACACCTTTATGCTTTTGCGGGCAGACAGGGACAACATTCGACAGGCATTAGATGTTTGGACGCTCTTTGGTCAGGCCTCTGGTCTTCGCATCAATGCCTTTAAGTCGGCCATTCTCAGTTGCACGGAGCCTGATTTACAGTCATTGGGCTGGCAGGGTCAAGTGGTTTCCCGTGGATCCATTGTCCGGCATCTTGGATACCCGTTGGGAGTAGATGTACGGCCAAAGGACCTATTGGAGTGGATTTCACAAAAACTGGCGTCGAAGTTTATGTATTGGAAGTCGCAAGCGTGGCCATTCCATGTGCGCCTCAAAGTGGCTCAGACCATTATGCTACCAATGCTAACGTATTTCCTGCCATTGCTGCCATGGACGCCTACTACTTTGAAGGCTCTTACTCATCCCATTTGTTTCATGCTATGGAAGAAGGACTCCCTGCAGGCAGGCATTTCATGGATTTCATGGTCGCATACATGTACCCCTAAACGCATGGGTGGTGGCGCTATTTTGGATGCAGAAACTCATATGGTGGCTCTTCGTTGGTCTCTTTTTCGTGCCATGTGTGTGGATCATCGCCCGTGGACCATCATAGCCCGTTATTTTCTTGAGGACAGCGGGCTACGCCATGGTAACACACGGCTTCGGGCCTCCTGGTGGCATGTCCTTAATTCTGACTCTCGATTTTGCAGTCCCTCTTCCCCTTTGTTACTGCACTTGGTCGGCTCTTGGAAAGTGGTGCTCCAAAAGGCCCGTTGGCATCCAGTAGGAGACCGCGTGCAGTCTCACTCCTTTCAGCTGGAATTGTTGGCAGTATCCAGATTACTTTCGTGGGAAGACAAACATCAGCTCAGACCGAGATTTAACCGCATGGCCCGTTTAGGTCTGACTTCGATTGCGGATGCTACCCTTGCCACTCGCAGTGTCCTCGCCTCGTTTCGGACTGCTAGGAGACTTTTCAGGATCCCGCGCGGATACCGTGGTTTATGGGAAAAGCTTTTATTGGAGCTTCAGGGTCGGCAACCCTTTCCTGCCCTAGCTGTGGATCGTCCTTGGCAGGACTGGGACCTGGCAGGCAAGTTGAGTCTGGAAAAGGCCTCTACCAATCAGGTGTATCATCTTCTCATTCGAGATCACCACTGGCTGGGTGTGAAAGCTAATATTGTTTGGGGACTGCGGAAATCGCGGACATGGTGGCAGGCAACGCTGATGGAGGGCTGGCGGAATAAGGCCCCTTTCAAATGCAAGGTCTTCCTTTGGCGGGTAATGATTGGTGGTCTTGCGCTTGCTTCGGCCCTTTCCAAGCGTCGAATCTCGAATGGCAATTGTTTCTTCTGTACCACTACCGTGGAATTGGCCCGACATCGTTTTCTTTCTTGCCCGCTCGCCAAGAACATCTGGTTACTCTTGTCGCAAATCTGGCAAGCGGTGGTGGGGTCCTCACTAACTCCTTTCAATTGGGTTTTTGTGCGCCCAAAGTACCCCACACCGCCACAGTTACATATGAAGATCTTATTTCACTTCTTCAGATACTGGGGATGCTGGCACATTTGGACCACGCGCAATGCTTTTCTTTTTGATTCGGCCTCTAATGTACCAAGACATATTGCCAGGCTTAAAGGGCTCTTGCATTGGCAGCTAGATCTCATTCGACACTCCGACTTGCTCCCTCGGGAGGATTTGCATCCATGGCATATGGCAATTGCCTCTCGGTCGTTGCCATGATTGGTGTAACCTATGTAGTGCATTAGTACGGGGATTTCCCACACGTTGGGCTAGGGCCCTCGTGTCTCTTGTAATCATGTCATCATGTAATCTTGTACCTTTTTCGTAATTAATACAATTACCTTTTACGGAGGGAGGGAGAGAGAGAGAGAGAGAGAGAGAGAGAGAGAGAGCTCTGCCTGCTGCCCGCCTTGATCTGCCCATTTTGCCACCAAGGGGCAGCAGCCAGCCGCACCCAGGTTGCCACACATAGCACGCGACAGCGTGAGCCATTAAAGGGAACCAGCCCTTCTTTTCTGCGCACGCGCTTCCCAAGCTTCTTCGTCAGTCCAGTGCCGGGTCCGTTTTGCCTAAGAAAGAGGGAGAGCGGCCTGCGCATTCTTGCCTCCCGTGAGATCTTTGTTCGGCCTCTGACCAGTATACGCAGTGATACACCATGGCTGGTCTGGACCTGGATTTTATAGGCCAAACGGTGGCAGCGCTTGGCCCGGACTCTGATACCGAGGAACCCGACGATATGGTTCCGTGCAATGAAGAGATGCCCACTGCTCCTGACTTTCAGCCTGCCGGCAAATGCACCAAGCACACTTCGGAAGAGACAGCGGATCATCAGGATTGTTCCTATGCTCAGGTTACTTCAGATTTTGCAGACTCTCAGGATATTGACTGGGAGCATCTGCTAGAGTTTGCCAACACTCTACTTCGCGATTATGTTCAACATAATCAGGAAGTCTTTTTTGACTCTGCACCGGAAGATGTTTTGGAAGCCACTGTTGACCCCAAATCTGTCTTGCGCTCCTTTTCAGTATTCTATGATCGCGCCGTGATACTCTTCTTCACTGGTAGAATCCCCCAACTTTCCCGTATTCGCTAGTGGCTGCACAGTTTGCTACAAGGGGAATGTGTTGAAGAGATTTTTGTGGGACCCCAAGGCTTTTTTGAGGTGCTGTTAAAATCCGAGACGCACCGTGCTGCTCTCCTGTCTAAACTGCCTCTGTTTTTTGATCGCCATTTGGTCCATGTTGTACCATGGCGCCCAATGGCAGATTTTCAACGCCTACTGCAATGAGAGTGCCCTGTTTTGGTTGAAGTGGAAAATTACCCGGCTGTTTATTGGCCACTGCTGAAGGACGCCATGGCTGCTGTGGGCACTGTTCTGGTCCCTCCAAGTTTAAGGGCCGTGAATCGTAACCACTTGTGTATGTTATGGGACACTACTAGGAAAAGGCCTGCGTGGTTACGTCTCAATTGCTCCGGCATGCATCCTTTACACTTTCGTTTGAAATGGGGCAATTTTGCAGGACATTGCTTTTCCTGTTGAAAATTAGGGCATTTCATGGCCGAATGCCCAGAGCAGCAACACACTTCAGAAGCTAGGCATGTTCCGCTGCCCATGGAAGATATGGTATGTGATGTCCCATCGCAGGATGCTATTCACCCCTCTAAAGCGCCGGATAAAGGTAAACAACAGGTTTTGGGTTTGGATTCCCGTGGCACAGATTGGGTTGAAGTACGCGCAAAAAAAGGTAACAGGGTGGTTGCTGGCATGGAGAATTCTGTGCCTTCTGCATCACAAGATTCCATGCGTACTTCTATGCGCAGGAAAGAAATGTTGCCTTCAGAGTACTCTGCTCCTGCTATGGTTTCCTCTGCCCCCTGTCCTCAGCCCACTCGGAGAGTGTATTCGGATCGTCCAAAGGGTCCACCTGCTAAGCTAGCTTTTGATACCAGAGGCAATGTCATTACCCCGTGGGATCGTCGTTATCCCCGCTCCACTCCCAAGCCAGTAGATATGCCGTCTACCTCCAAATCTGGTCCGCAGAACTCTTTTGCCGTGTTGGCTGATTTCTTGGATGAGGCAGTCCTAGACATTCTCGCAGAAAAGGTCAAATCGAGGCAAGCTGTGCCTCGTACCTGATTTTCTTTTAACAACACATGAAAATAGCCACGTGGAATGTGCGAGGAATCTGTTCTCGCCATAAGCAACAGGCCATGTGGACGGTATTGCATGAGAATCAGTAGGATGTCTTGTGTGTTGTTGAACACAAGAGTCACGGTGAAGCCGGAAAAGTTGTGGATTGCCATGGCTTTCGTCTGTTCTATGCCACGACATAGGCCCTGCGTTATTCTGGTGTGCTCATGATTGTACATGAAAAATATCAGCCTCTTCTTATTAAAAATGATGTGCATGGCCGCTTTGTGGTGATTGAAATTTTATTCGATGGAGAGATCTTATGATTACTTGGCCTCTATGCTCCGAATGATCCTTTATCTCGCCGGGAGCTTTGGCATACTTTGCATACTTCATTGTCACTTGGCAGACGGGGCCTATTCATGGGGGATTTCAATATGTGTGTTGATTCTTCGCAGTCCACATCGGAGCATTCGGTAATGGATGTGCCGGAAAGCCGCAGGTGGCATGAGTTGGCTCTTGCTATTCTTAAGCAAGATCTCTGGTCCTGGCTGCACCCGTCTTCTACAGGGTTTACTTTCCATTCCGCTCAGTATGCAACAACATGGTCGCGGCTGGACCGCATATACATCATGCAGAATGATGATTTCCTCCCTGAGATGCTTGAAATGAAAGTGTTGCAGCAATATGCCTTGTCGGACCATTTTCCTCTGCAGCTTGAGATGCTCGCATAACCCATTGCACCTTTTAAGCAATTTCTGGAGAGGCTCCCTTTGCATTTTAACTCGTCTTATTTGAAGCATGCAATCTTTCAGGGTTATATGCAGCAATTGATTGATAGATTCTTAATGGACTTCTCCTCTCAGGGCACTGCTTCGTTTGAACGATTGCTCTCTAATGTGCAGCGGGTTGCTCGGCCGTATGGAATCCATCATGCCTCTCTTTGTTGACAGCGTCTGCAAGCAGCGGAGGCCTTACTGGCTTTGGTTCGTTCTCTGCTGGAGGTTATAGACGTTTTGTTACACTTGCCCAAGGACAAAAGTCCTGGCTGGGATGGTCTCACCAATGAGTTCTTTGAGGTTTTTGCTACCCAACTGGCGAAACCATTGACGGCCTTGTTTCAGCAGGTGTGGAAAACGGGGATTATGCCTTCCTCATGGAAAGAAGGACTTATTAAACTGCTTCCAAAGGTTCCTTCGCCGTCTACGTTGAAACATTGGCGCCCAATTTCTTTAATGGGTTCTATGTATAAAATCTTTTCCAAAGTAATGGCGAATCGGCTCCACAAGCATCTCCCTGCCATTGTGCATCCTCTTCAATATGGTTTCATTAAGGGCCGAAACATTCTGCACAATGTATTAAATGCGCAACTGGCGATTGATTATGCAAGGCATTCTAATCAGGAGGTTGTACTGATTCAATTGGACCTGGAAAAGGCTTTCGACTATCTGGACTGGTCTTTTGTTGCAGAGCTTATGTCTGCTATGGGTTTTGGTGATCGGATGTCTCGACTGATCTACATCATCAGTGCAGCGGCGTCTTCACGAGTCATGTTGAATGGAGGCGTTACCGAGCCATTTGTCCTTGCCCGCTCTGTCAGACAGGGGTGCCCTTTAAGCCCTCTCTTCTTTGCCCTTGCGACTCATCCAGTTCTTTCGATGTTATCTCATATGGCAGCTTCCACTCAGTTGGCTGGATTGTCGCTTCCTTCTGGACAGCATTTCATTAGTCAATCCTTGGCGGATGACAGCTTTATGATTCTGCGTGCGGATAAGGATAACCTTCGCAAAGCATTGGATGTTTGGGCTCTCTTTGGTCAGGCTTTTGGCCTTCGCATCAATGCGTTAAAATCAGCCATTCTCAGTTGCACGGAGTCGGATTTGCAGTCATTGAACTGGCAGGGTATCGTTGTGCCTCGTGGCTCCATTGTCATGCATCTTGGCTACCTCTTGGGTGTTGATCCTTCGCAAAGCATTGGATGTTTGGGCTCTCTTTGGTCAGGCTTTTGGCCTTCGCATCAATGCGTTAAAATCAGCCATTCTCAGCTGCACGGAGTCGGATTTGCAGTCATTGAACTGGCAGGGTATCGTTGTGCCTCGTGGCTCCATTGTCAGGCATCTTGGCTACCTCTTGGGTGTTGATGTTCCCCCAAAGCAGCTTCTACAGTGGATTTCTCAGAAACTGGCGACTAAGTTCCTGTATTGGAAGTCTCAGGCTTGGCCATTCCATGTTCACCTCAAAGTAGCCCAGACAATTATGTTGCCGATGCTCACATATTTCTTGCCCTTGTTGCCCTGGACTACTACTACCCTCAATGCTCTTACTCAGTCTATTCGTTTTATGTTATGGAAGAAGGATTCCTTGTATGCAGGCATTTCCTGGATTTCTTGGTTGCATGCGTGCACCCCCAAATGCATGGGTGGAGGAGCTATTTTGGATGCCCAAACTCACATGTTGGCCCTCTGTTGGTCTCTTTTCCGCGCCATGTGCTCAGATCATCATCCGTGGGTCGTTATAGCCCATTATTTCCTTGAGGAGCATGGGCTTCGGCATGGCAATACCCAAATCCAGAGTTCTTGGTGGCATGTTCTTAATGCCGATTCTCGGTTCTCTGGTTCCTCTTCATCACTGCTTGCCCATTTGGTATGTTTCTGGAAACTGGTCCTCCGGAAGGCCCAGTGGCATCCGGTGGAGGATCGCTTAGCTGCTAATTCTTTTCAACTGGAGTTGTTGGCAGTCTCGCGGTTACTTTCATGGGAAGGTAAACAAGAGCTTCGACCACAATTCAACTGTATGGCACGTTTGGGCTTAACTTCAGTCGCGGATGCCACCCTTGCCAATCGCAATGTGTTAATATCATTTCGTACAGCCAGGAGGATTTTTAGGATCCCTCGTGGATACAGGCATTTATGGGAACAGCTTTTGATGGTGCTCTAGAGCAAACAACCCTTTCCTGCCCTTGCTTCAGATCGTCCTTGGCAGGATTGGGACTTTGAAGGCCGACTGAGTTTAGGCAAGGCTTCCGCTAACCAGGTCTATCATCTTTTGATTAAAGATCATCAATGGCTGGTTACTAAAGCTAATGCTCTATGGGGATTGCCTAAATCCCGGTCATGGTGGAGGGCAACTGTGATGAAAGGGTGGTTGAACAAGACACCCTTCAAATATAAGGTCTTTCTTTGGAGGGTGATGATTGGGGGTCTTCCGCTTGCTTCGGCTCTTTCCAAGCGACGAATATCCAACGGCAACTGTTTCTTTTGCACCACCCGTGTCGAATCCGTCCGCCACCGATTTATTTCTTGCCTTATTGCTAAGAAAATATGGTCGTTCTTATCAGCCGTTTGGAGAGCGGTGGTTGGTTTCTCGCTAAGGCCCTTTGATTGGATCTTTGTGCAGCCCAAATACCCAACACCGGCATAGCTACATATGAAGCTCGTGTTTCACTTTCTTCGATATTGGGGCTGTTGGCATAACTGGACCATTCGGAATGCGTTTCTTTTTGATTCCGCCTGTAATGTTCAGCGGCATATTGCTAGGCTTAAGGGTCTCTTGTATTGGCAGATAGATCTTCTTCAGCATTCTGACTTACTCTCCCGGGAGGACTTGCGTTCCTGGCATATGGCAATTTCATCTACATCTTTGCCATGACTTTGTAACTCTTAGTACTGGAATCTTTTTACATGATGGCTTAGTGTCATCATGTACCTTGTAATCAAGTAAACTTGTACCTTTTTTTCGTAATTAATACAATTACCTTTTACGAAAAAAAAGAGAGAGAGAGAGAGATGGTACTTGGGTAGCATAAATAGGAGGAATCAACCAAAGCAACAGGAATTGCAACGGCGGGCAACGTCAATCAAGCAGAGTATCATACATATGACAATAGAGGGCTATGGGCAATGTCAAAACAATCAGTGTGTGTAGCTAGGTAGGCTATAACATGAGTTTGAAGGGTAAGACTTGCGATCATATTTCATGTTGGAGTCTGCGTTTTAGAGGTCTATGTTTGAGTGGCCCAGGTCTGCATTTCAAAGGTCTGCATTTGAGGTGGGTCTACACTTGTTCATAAAGAAAAATAATTAGAAAGGGAAAGAGAGGAGTGAAACAAAAAATAGAGTAGTTAATCTACCTAATTGAGTATTTAGGTGTCTTTGAGAGCTCTTTCATTAAGCATGTTCATTCCAAGAGAGGAGTATATTGCATGGTTGGAACCTACTCAAGAACTTTGCACTAAACTAGCTTAACAATTGTGAATACATAGCAATGAGAGAAAGAAATAGTGAGAACATTTGAGGACCGGATTTATGTGGAGACGTTCCCCCCTCCAAGAGGCATTTGCATTATAGATTCTCCCATAGTGAGAGACTTGTTTACAATGCAATTGTGTTTCTTCTCAAGATTGACATTGTGGAGATGGCAAGCTCCACACCTCAATTGATGGGGCCTCCCTCTCAAGGCCTCAAACACCTTCAACGGTGGAGAGAGCTACAGGGAGAAAGGTAAATGGAGAGGAAGAAGAAAATACCTATACAAGAAAGTGTATCTCCTTCCTTATTCACTCTCCATGAGCTTAGCATAGCATAATAGAATAATATGTGTGTGTGTGTGTGTGAGAGAGAGAGAGAGAGAGAGAGAGAGAGAGAGAGAGAGAGAGAGAGAGAGAGAGAGAGAGAGAGAGAGAGAGAGAGAGAGAGAGAGAGAGAGAGTGGCGGCCCCTGTGCTCAGGACTCGGGCAGAACACGTGACAGAGAGGCAGAGCGAGAGAGAGACAGGGAATCGAGAGCCGTTGCTGCGCCCGTCAGTCAGCTGCCCCCGTCCGTCTATACCTGCACCTCGTGCCTGCTCGCTGGATGCCTGCTGCGGCTTCGCCTGCCAGCCTGCCTCGACGTCTGGCGTCTGCCCCTCCTGTCGAACGTTGCCCCGCCTGCCGTCTGCCCTGCTTGACGACCGCCCTGCCTGACGCCTGTCCCGCCTGACGTCCGCCCTGACTAAATCCTGCCCCGCCTGTCGTCCGCCCTGCCTGACATCTGCTCCGCCTGTGGTAGACTTCTCTGTGTCAGCGTGCGCGGCTGCCGCAGCCACATTTACGCCTCCCCCGTCTTTCTCCTGTTACCTGGCACCCCGGGTCATCTGCGCGTGTCTGCCCGGTTCTCCGTTGCAGTCCTGTTGCTGCAGCCGGGTGGTGCGCCCCCTGATCTGTACATAGAGGGGGAGAGAGAGAGAGAGAGAGAGAGAGAGAGAGAGAGAGAGAGAGACGCCTGAACGCGTGCACGCTTGTTCGCCTGTGGTCCCCTGCTTTTCGTCCGCAGCAGAGCTAAGAAAGCAGTATGGCTGGCCTAGATATGGATTTTCTAGACCGGACGGTGGCAGCCCTTGGCCTTGATTCCGATACAGAGGAGCCAGAGGATATGGTGCCCTGCATGGAGGAGATGCCTCCGGGTTCTGAACTGTCGCGTGCGGGCAAACGCTCCAAGCACACTTCTGACGAGCCAATGGGTCCTCAGGAACGTTCCTATGCGCAGGTTGCCTCTGATCCGGTGGATTCGCAGGAGATTGACTGGGAGCATTTGCTGGACTTTGCCAATACTCTGCTTGGCGATTATGTCCAGCACAACAATGACACTTTTTCTGACGCAGGAACTGATGATGTGCTGGAAGCCACGGTGGACTCGAAATCAGTCTTACGGTCCTTCTCGGTGTTTTATGACCGTGCAGTTATACTTTTCTTCACTGGCAGGATCCCAGTGCTTTCACATATTCGCCAGTGGATGCACCATTTATTGCAAGGGGAGTGTGTTGAGGAGATCTTCCTTGGACCTCGCGGCTTTTATGAGGTGCTGTTGAAATCGGAAACACATCGAGCTGAGCTCCTGTCCAAGCTGCCATTATTCTTTGATCGCCGCTTGGTCCATGTTGTACCATGGCGCTCTATGGGCGATTTCCAGCGTCTACTTCAACGAGAATGCCCGGTATGGGTGGAAGTGGAAAATTGTCCGGCGGTTTATTGGCCATTGTTGAAGGATGCGATGGCCATTGTGGGAACAGTGCTGGTGCCCCCAAGCCTCAGGGCTATGAATCGAAATCGTTTATGCATGTTATGGGACACAGCCAGGAAAAGGCCTGCGTGGCTTCGCCTCATCTGTTCTGGCATGCATCCTTTGCATTTTCGATTGAAATGGGGCAACTTTGCAGGCCATTGCTTTTCATGTGGTAAATTGGGGCATTTCATGGCCGAATGCCCTGACAGGCAACCGTCTTCCGAGGATGCGCAAGTTGTGCTACCTAAGGATGACATGGTGCTTGATGCCCCGACACAGGAGGCCCTTCAGCCACCAAATGTCATGGATAAATGCAAACAACAGGTCCTGGGTTTGGATTCTCGTAGCACTGATTGGATTCAGGCACGTCAAAAAAAAGGTAAAAAGTTGGATGCAGGCCTGGCGGATCCTGGGCCTCATACTTCACAGGATTCCGTGCGCAGGTATATGCGCAGGAAAGAAATGTTCACTTCACAGCCGGCTGCGCGTACTATGGCCCCGTCTGCCCCCCGTAATCAGTCTACAAGGAAAGCCTATACAGACGGCCCCAAGGGCCCACGTGCTAAGCTGGCATTTGATACAAAAGGTAATGTGATTACACCCTGGGATCGGCGTTATCCCCGCCCCGCTCCCAAGGCAGTGGATGTTCCTTCTACCTCTAAAGCAGGCCGCCAGAATTCGTTTACAGTATTGGCTGATTTTCTGGATGAGGGCGTCCTAGATGCTCTCGCGGAAAAGGTGAAAGCGAGGCAACAGGCGCCTCGTTCCTGACTCCCTTGTTTGAAGATAGCCACGTGGAATGTGCGAGGCATCTGCTCTCGCCATAAGCAACATGCCATGTGGACTGTCTTGCATGAGAACCAGTGGGATGTATTGTGTGCAGTTGAGCACAAAAGACACGCTGAAGCAGGGAAAATTGTGGATTGTCATGGCTTCCGTCTGTTTTATGCAGGGACACATGCTACGCACTATTCGGGCGTGCTGATGATTGTCCATGAGAAATACCAGCCTGTTCTTGTCAAAAATGATGTGCAGGGCCGCTTTCTGGTAATCGAGGTCTTATTTGAAGGAGAGATTTTATGGTTGCTAGGCCTCTATGCTCCGAACGATCCCGCATCCCGACGGGATCTTTGGTCGACTTTGCAGGGCTCCATGTCACTTGGCCGAAGGGGGTTTTTGATGGGAGATTTCAATATGTGTGTTGACTCTTCTCAGTCCACTTCAGGACATTCGGTAATGGATACGCCGGAAAGCCGGGTGTGGCATTCTTTTGCTTTGCGCGTGCTTAAGCAAGATCTTTGGTCGTGGCTTCACCCTTCTTTTTCAGACTTTACGTTTCATTCCGCATAATATGCGACTACTTGGTCGCGGTTGGACCGAATGTATATCATGCAGGGGGATGATTTTCTTCCCGAGATGCTGGAAATGAAGGTCTTGCAGCAATATGCGTTGTCGGACCATTTCCCCCTTCAGCTTGAGATGCGGGCACAACCTATTGCACCTTTTATGCAGGTGCTGGATAGGCTCCCTTTACGTTTCAACTCCTCTTATTTGAAGCATCCAATTTTTCAGGGCTATATGCAGTAATTGATTGAGAGGTTCTTATTGGACTTCGCCTCTGAAGGCCTGGCTGCATTTGCCCGGCTGCTCTCTAATGTGCAGCGGGTTGCTCGGCAATATGGGATTCATCTTTGCCGGCGACGTCGACATGCAGCAGAGGACTTACTGGCTTTGGTCCGTTCCTTGCTCGTGGATTCCCCAGATGATGATTTTCTGCTGTCACTGGAAAGGCGTTTGGCCCATCTTATTCAAGTCTTTCAGTTGAAATCTTATCAACAGGCCAAGCTGCATAACTTGACTGACACATTGCAAGATAGTGCCTGCCAGTCTCATAAGTTCTTTCGCGCCTTGCATGCTTCTGACTCGACTCCAGGATTCGGAAGGTTGCATGGTCAATGATCCGCAGACCATTGTCACTATGTGCAGAAATTATTTTATGGAACTTCTTGGTTCTTCTCCCTCGCCTTTTAGCCAGGTTACGCATGCGCGCTCGGTCTTCTATCATCTGGTCCGCTAGCAGGTTCCACTTGATATGCAAGCCACTTTGGAGGCGGATATTTGCGAGGAGGAGGTTATGGAAGTTTTGTTGCACCTTCCGAAGGATAAAAGTCCCGGTTGGGATGGTCTCACTAATGAAATCTTTGAGACCTCGGCCACGCAGTTGGTGAAGCCATTGGCGGTCATGTGTCAGCAGGTTTGGGAAACAGGGGTCATGCCTTCCTCATGGAAACAAGGCCTTATCAAACTGATTCCCAAGGTCCCTTCGCTGTCAAAGCTGCAACATTGGAGACCAATTTCTTTGATGGGCTCGATGTATAAAATCTTCTCCAAAGTGTTGGCGAATCGGCTTCACAAGCACCTTCCAGCTATTGTGCATCCTCTCCAATACGGTTTCATCAAGGGCCGCAACATTCTGCATAATATCTTGAATGTGCAAATGGCTATTGACTATGCACGGCACTCCAGTCAGGAAGTGGTGTTGATTCAATTGGACTCGGAAAGGCATTTGACTATGTGGACTGGTCTTTCATTGCAGATCTCATGTCTGCTATGGGCTTTGGTACCCGGATGTCCCAACTGATCTACACCATTAGTGCTACGGCTTCTTCCAGAGTTATGCTCAATGGTGGGGTTACAGAGCCATTTGTCCTTGCACGCTCGGTCAGACAGGGTTGCCCTTTGAGTCCTCTCTTCTTTGCCCTGGCGACTCACCCGGTCCTTTCAATGTTATCGTCAATGGCGGCTTCTGCTCAGCTGATAGGATTGTCTCTTCCTTTGGGGCAGCACTTCATTAGCCAATCTTTCACTGATGACACCTTTATGATTTTGCGGGCAGACATGGACAACATTCGAAAGGCATTAGATGTTTGGATGCTCTTTGGTCAGGCCTCTGGTCTTCGCATCAATGCCTTTAAGTCGGCCATTCTCAGTTGCACGGAGCCTGATTTACAGTCATTAGGCTGGCAGGGCCAGGTGGTTTCCCTTGGATCCATTGTCAGGCATCTTGGATACCCGTTGGGAGTGGATGTACGGCCAAAGGACCTACTGGAGTGGATTTCACAAAAACTGGCGGCGAAGTTTATGTATTGGAAGTCGCAAGCGTGGCCTTTCCATGTGCGCCTCAAAGTGGCTCAGACAATTATGCTACCAATGCTAACTTATTTCCTGCCATTGCTGCCGTGGACGCCTACTACTTTGAAGGCTCTCACTCATCCCATTCGTTTCATGCTATGGAAGAAGGATTCCCTGCAGGCAGGCATTTCATGGATTTCATGGTCACATACATGCACCCCTAAACGCATGGGTGGTGGTGCTATTTTGGATGCAGAAACTCATATGCTGGCTCTTCGTTGGTCTCTTTTTCGTGCCATGTGTGTGGATCATCACCCGTGGACCATCATAGCCCGTTATTTTCTTGAGGACAGCGGGCTACGCCATGGTAACACACGGCTTCGGGCCTCCTGGTGGCATGTCCTTAATGCTGACTCTCGATTTTCCAGTCCCTCTTCTTCTTTGTTACTGCACTTGGTCGGCTCTTGGAAAGTGGTGCTCCAAAAGGCCCGTTGGCATCCAGTAGGGGACCGCTTTGCCGACTAACTCCTTTCAGCTGGAATTGTTGGCAGTATCGAGATTACTTTCATGGGAAGACAAACATCAGCTCAGACCGAGATTCAACCACATGGCCCGTTTAGGTGTGACGTGGATTGCGGATGCTACCCTTGCCACTCGCAATGTCTTCGCATCGTTTCGGAGTGCTAGGAGACTCTTCAGGATCCCGCGCGGATACCGTGGTTTATGGGATAAGCTTTTGTTGGAGCTTCAGGGTAGGCAACCCTTTCCTGCCCTGGCTGTGGATCGTCCTTGGCAGGACTGGGACCTTGCAGGCCGGTTGAATCTGGAAAAGGCCTCTACTAATCAGGTGTATCATCTTCTCATTCAAGATCACCAATGGCTGGGTGTGAAAGCTAATACTGTTTGGGGACTGCGGAAATCGCAGTCATGGTGGCAGGCAACGTTGATGGAGGGCTGGCGGAATAAGGCACCTTTCAAATGCAAAGTCTTTCTTTGGCGGGTAATGATTGGTGGTCTTCCTCTTGCCTCGGCCGTTTCCAAGCGTCGAATCTCGAATGGCAATTGTTTCTTCTATACCACTACTGCGGAATCGGCCCGACATCGTTTTCTTTCTTGCCCGCTCGCCAAGAATATCTGGTTACTCTTGTCGCAAATCTGGCGTGCGGTGGTGGGGTCCTCACTAACTCCTTTCGATTGGGTTTTTGTGCGCCCAAAGTACCCCACACCGCCACAGTTACATATGCAGATCTTATTTCACTTTTTCAAATACTGGGGATGCTGGCACATTTGGACCACGCGCAATGCTTTTCTCTTTGATTCGGCCTCTAATGTACCGAGACATATTGCGAAGCTTAAAGGGCTCTTGCATTGGCAGCTAGATCTCATTCGACACTCCGACTTGCTCCCTCGGGAGGATTTGCATCCCTGGCATATGGCAATTACCTCTGGGTCGTTGCCATGATTGGTGTAACCTTTTTAGTGCATTAGTACGGGGATTTCCCACACGTTGGCCTAGGGCCCTCGTGTCTCTTGTAATCATGTAATCTTGTACCTTTTTTCGTATTGGCCTAGGGCCCTCGTGTCTCTTGTAATCATGTAATCTTGTACCTTTTTTCGTAATTAAAACAATTACCTTTTACGAAAAAAAAAAGAGAGAGAGAGATTCATTGAGAATGGCTCTTGCTTGGATTTGCACTTCTATAGCCAAGAGTTGTTGGTGTAGGCCTCCTCCTTGCTTCTCCTTTGCTCACTTGACTGGAGAATCTTGAGTTTGTGCATGAGAGAATGAGGAATGAGATTTGGGCATGTAAAATTTGGTGTATTTACCCTCCTTTCACACTCAAAAATGCTTGCTATTCTTGCCCTTGCCTACTATTGGCCAGGCTTCCTCCTCAAATCATGCTCCGCCGACCCTCACCAGCCAGCCAACCTGGCTTTGGCTCTCATCAGGTTGCGCAGTAGAATTAGAGCCCGAGTCTGCATATAGCAAAGTAGGGTAACTGGTCACGATCGACACCTCTGGCCAGTATATACTCACGCCCCTACACTTAAGCCCTTTCCTGTCTCCGCTTCTTGCCGTCGACTTCAACCAGCAACCAACTGACTCTCCACTTGGCGCCACCCTTCCGCTCACACGAGCCTCCTCCCAATCAGCCCAATCAGCCCAATCAGCCTCAGCTCCACCTTACATTGTCCTCTCTTCAGTTCCACCCTCTGGCAAATAACCAAAGAGGCTGCAACTTGCGCCACCTACCATCCCATGAGAGCGGATCCCCTCCTCCGCTTCTCTTTCTCTTTGCCACCCTCGTTTGCCTTCCCAACTCATGTCCAGGCCGCCTCCTCTGGTTAGCTTGCTCTTGACAGACCCAAGTGGACTGAGCTGTTGGTCCCAGCAGTTCGCCAGGCCTCTCCTTCCTCCTCACACACACCTAGATGAAGCCTAATATAGGTTGAGGACTCAAGGTGTGTGCGTGTGCATGGCTGGGGCAGTCGAGTGCCAACATGAGTGTCGCCCTGCATGGCGGTGCCTCTAGAGCTAGCTGCGCATTCGAGCATGGCGGTGTCTCAGTTTGGGTTTGGGTAGGCAGGTGGTTATCCTCTCCACGGGAGCTCGCCACGTTTTCTCGACATTAGGTTTAGTGACCATCAAACCACCAATCGTCATGCAATTTATGGCTACGTGACTACGCCGCCTTAATTTGCTGGAGATTGCTTATTCTAATTTTATTTAATTTAGCCTTAGCCTACATTGTACCCCATTCACACGCGACTTGACAATCCTCTTAGTTGAGCCAATGATCCAAAAATTTTCGACAAAATTTTAAAAATAAATTATTATAAAGTCTTAATTTTGAGAACTTTGGGATCGTTACCAACCAGCAGTTTGCCAGGTCTCTCCTTCCTCCTCACATGCACCTAGATGAAGCCTTATATAGGCTAAGGACTCTAGGTGGGTGCGTGTGCATGGCTGAGGCAATCGAATGCCAACTTGAGTGTCGCCATGCATGGCGGTGCCTCTAGAGCTGGCTACGCGTTCGAGCATGGCGGCATCTCAGTTTGGATTTGGGTAGGCAAGTGGTTATCCTCTCCATGGGAGCTCGCCACCTTCTCTCAACCTCAGCTTTAGTGACCATCGAACCACCAATCGTCATGCAATTTACGGCTACGTGACTACGCCTTAACTTGTTGGAGATTGGCTTGTTCTAATTTCATTTAATTTAACCTTGGCCTACATTGAGCCCCATTCACACGCGACTTGACAATCCTCCTAGTCGAGCCGACAATCCAAAAAAATTTGACAAAATTTTAAAAAGAAATTGTTATACGGTAGTACTCCTAACAGATCCACTAAGTCGAGCCCTGACGTGTCCAACTAAGCCCAGCAAGACTGGCAGTTGTAACAAATTGAGTCTTGGCATGCTGTACGCATGGTCTTGGAAAGTTGTACGCAGGTTATATAAGAGAAACACAGCCACTTTCGTAGGGCAGGTGGAATAGAGAACAAGTGTATTCCACATTGGTGGAGTTGATGGGCACACAGCAATACCACTTCTTAGCAGACACAGGTCTGATTTTTCAGCCATCTTTGAGCTTAGCATAGCCTTCACAATGAGTCACCCCATGTCCCCTAGACATCAATCAAGTTCTCCTCAATACGAGGATGCTGCCATGCATCCCGAATTTGCTTCACAACCCTTCGCTACAAAACAGATGTTCCATGCGCTTTCCACACTCTTAGCACAGGTCAATCACACAAATCAGTCGCTCATCAGTTCTCTCTCCACACAAGCGGCCAAGACTCATCAACTGGACCCCAAGATACGCCCAAAACCATTCTTAGGGTTACCCACAGAAGATGTGCTCACCTGGCTAGACCATTTTGACAGCGTAGCCAGTTATCATCAATGGCATGATGATCGTCGTGCCCTAGAGGCCCGCACACTGTTCGAAGGTGTTGTTGCCACCTGGTTTATACAGCAATCAGAGAGCGTCAAGGCAGATTGGTGAAGTCGCTATTAATCCAAAACTTCGCTCATAAAGACGTCACTCAAACTGCTCTTCAACAACTGAACGCTTTGCGTCAATAGCAGCATGAACCAATCACCTAATTTGGTGTCAAGATTAACCAACTTCTTTTGAGGGTAGACCCTACCATGTCAGAAGAAATGAAGTTGTTTTTCCTCTGGCCACGTCTACGCCACGACATCTTGCGTTGTGTACGGGACCAAGGGCCTACCAGCTTTCATGTGGCGATTCAAATTGCTCAACGTACTATTGAAGGTGCAATACTGAATGACCAGGTACAGCCTATGCCAACTCTGTCCTCCAACAATATCCCAATTACACCCACTTTACCCACACCCATGGACATAGATGTGCAAAATGTCCAATTTCCTAATCGCAGGTCTCTCCCAGATAGAGATGCACAGGGCCATCCTAAATGTTTTTATTGTAACATATATGGTCATGTCCGAAGGCATTGTCGTTGCTTACAATCTCATCAACAACAACTTCAAAATGCACAAGCTGACAACATTACTGCTCCCCGAG
The DNA here is from genome assembly GCF_053477565.2 of Lygodium microphyllum. Taxonomy (NCBI): domain Eukaryota; kingdom Viridiplantae; phylum Streptophyta; class Polypodiopsida; order Schizaeales; family Lygodiaceae; genus Lygodium; species Lygodium microphyllum. The sequence goes on from NC_141156.1 coordinate 732,031, forward strand.
CTCCACAACAGTTGCAGAATGCCTAGATACAAGTTGACAGTGCCGCTACTCTTGCAGCTCTACCAGTAAACTTTTGAGCGGGTGGTTAATGGAAGGCACGCACCTGCACATTCAAGCATCTACTTCTTCCGGACGCATGGTGTGCTCAACTCTCCTTCAGATTCACGGCACATCCCATGAGGCATTGCTTGACTCCGGTAGCACAATTTCCTCCATCAGTGAATCCTTAGTCGCACAGTTACGTCTTCCTACTCAACTCACTCATCCCATTTCAGTTCTCTTTGGTGATAACAATCAGCTTTATCATTCCAATGTAGTAGCACACTGCACTTTCCATTTAGCACATACCACTTTTACACATGCATTTTATGTTCTCCCTTGACAATTGTTCCCAATAACTATTGGCTGTGACTGGTTCGTTCAAACATGAGCTCAACTCCACTTTGATACTCACCATCTCGTTCTCCCAAATACACTCCCTATCCCGCTGTTGTACTCCCAGTCAGGTCCTAACTTTGTCCATGTTCAACACTCAGTTCTCTCAGTTGAAAGCCGCACACAAGATATCCGTCAATTGCTCCAACACTTTCCTTCTATATTTCACCACAAGACCAGCACATCAACCATTAATTTACATGTGTGTCATCAATTTACACGGGAGATGCTATCCTAGTTAACATGGCATCACGACGTCGCTCACCACTAATGAGCAAATCAATCACATTGTTCAAGAGATGCTGCAAAAAGGTTTCATCATCCCTTCAAAAAGCAATTGGATCTCTGAACCTCACCTGGTTTGGAAATATGATGGTACTTATCGATTTCCGCCCTTTAAATAAGGTAACGGTTCATGACCACTATCTACTTCCGAGGGTCGATGACCTCCTAGATCAATTAGGCCGTTCTTGGTATTTTACTTCCCTTGATCTTGCCTCTGGATACTGGCAAATCCCACCTAACCCAGCTAACGCTCACAAAACAGCTTTTCAAACACCATTAGGCTTGTATGAATTTACACGCATGCCATTCGGCCTTTCAGATGCTGGTAGTACGTTCCAGCACACTGCTAACTATGTTTTTCATGATCTTATCTTACAAGGAGTCGTTGTAGTTTACCTGGATGATATTCTCATCCACACACCTACTTGGGAACAACATCTACACATTCTTCATGAAGTCCTCAAGCGGATCACACATTATAACCTACAGCTACAGCTGAAGAAATGCAAGTGGGGTGCCACTAAGTTGAAGTTTCTTGGTTTCATTATCTCTGCTGATGATATCCAAATGGATCTGGCCAAGGTATTAGCTATACAAAATTACCCACCCCCTTCCAATGTCAAGAATCTTCAAAGTTTCCTTGGGATGGCTAACTTCTCCCTTCGGTTTGTGCCAAATCTGGCATCAATCACATACCCTCTCCGCTCCCTCCTCAAGAAAGGAAGCAAGTATAGCTGGACGGTCGCTTGCCAACAAAGTTTTGATCAGCTGAAGCATATTATTTTACAAGCCGCCGTCCTTGCACATCCTAATTTCCAGAAACCCTTCCTCCTACAAAGACGGACGCTTCAAACTATGGTTTAGGGGCTGTGCTATTGCAACAGGATGAGCATACGCAGTGGCACCCAATCTCCTTCATAAGTCGTTCACTAACTCCAGCGGAAACCAACTACTCCACGACAGAGAAAGAGCTGCTAGCGATTATATGGGCTTTTGCTAAATTTCATCCATATCTTCATGGATCTAACGTTGTGGTCGAAACTGATCACCAACCTCTGGTACCACTTCTACACAAAAACCACCCTCCTGGTCGTCTTTTAAGGTGGGTTTTGGCTCTTCAAGAATATACCTTTCAACTAGAGTATCCCAAAGGATCTACAAACTATGTCGCAAATGGGTTGTCTCGTGCTGAGCTACAAGCCACTCAGTTTTCACCCAACCCTGTCGAACTACCAGTTAGCCTACCTCAGATGGCAGCTCTTCTTCAACAACAAGACCCAGATATCAAAAACATCACTCATTGTGTTCAGTCCAGGAATTTTACACCATCTCACAAACAATTTGTAGTTATAGATCATGTCTTGTACTATTCTTGCCCTGGGCAAGAGCCCCATGTCTATGTACTTGCTGCCTTACGCCCTCAATATTTGGCCTATTATCACAGTCATCCAATGTCGGGACATTTGGGGTTCCATAAGGTTCTAGCCAAGCTTCAAGCTTCGGCAACACTATTATTGGCCCAAAATGCGTCAAACTGTCTCACATTTCATACAACACTGTCCAATTTGTCAAACCATCAAAACACCTTCTGACAAACTAGGTCACTTATCCCCTATCCTGGCACAGGAACCCTTTAAATTAGTTGGCTGGGATTTCATGGGACCTTTCCCCATTTCTTCACAAGGTAATCGCTATATATTGGTGATCACCTATACTTGACACGATGGTGTGAAGCTATAGCTCTTCCTGATGTCTGTGCTCAAACAGTTGCGTCTGCTCTCCTACACAAGCTCATTTTCAGCCATGGGTGTCCTCTCCAACTTTTATCAGATCAAGGTCCACAATTTAGAGCCGAAGTTTTACAAGTCCTCACACAAGCACTGGGCATTCAGCAGCTTTTCACGTCACCATATCATCCACAAACCAATGGACTCATTGAGAGGATGAACCGCACTCTTAAACAAATGATTGCAGCTTTTGTAGACCCCCTACATTAGGATTGGGACCAGGTTCTTCCATATGCCGTTCGTGCATACAACACATCCGTCCAATCATCAACACGAGTCAACCCTTTCAGAGCATTGTATGGGCGCGATCCTCGCCTACTACCACCTGATCTGCAGTATGTCAAAATCCAGTTGGTGAAAGTAGATGCAGTGGACTGGTTACATCACCTATAGAGAGTGCAACCCTTACTCCGCAGTGCATTGCTTCAGAACCTTCAGCGGGCACAACAACGACAGAAAAAGGCTTACGATGATAGTCACATACAAAGAGGGAGATCATGTCCTTCTATACTACCCACTCCGTCGCAAAGGGCTCAGCGAATCCCCAATACATCATTGGCTGGGACCGTACAAAGTCCTCCAAAAGCTCTGCTCCAACACTTATCACCTACAACGAATCTCTAACAAGTCCATCACCTGTGCCCACGTAATCCGCATGAAGCCTTTCCATTCAGAACAGATCCCTTTTAGACCTTAGGGGGGAGGTGTAGTACTCCTACTAATGGATCCTACTAAGTCGAGCCCTGACGTGTCCACCAACTAAGCCCATCAAGACTGGCAATTGTAACAGATTGAGTCTTGGCATGCTGTACGCATGGTCTTGGAAAGTTGTACGCAGGTTATATAAGAGAAACACAGTTACTGTCATAGGGCAGGTGGAACAGAGAACAAGTGTATTCCACAATACAATCTTAATTTTGAGAACTTTAGGATCATTACTAGTTTAGGTGAGTCAATCTCTTGCCATACATGGATTTAGAAAGAGGCACTTGAATCCTCATTATTAGGCTTGAGGTGTGCATGAGGTGGCACACCACCTCACCTCTCTCATAACCTTAGTCTAGCCTTAGCCTAGTTTTAAATAATTGAGCACCTTAGCATAGTTATTAATAAAATACTCAAGTCTAGCCTTAGAGAAGCTTAAAAAAGAAGGTGCTTAATTAAATAAATATTTTCATTTTTCAAAAAATAAATTATGACTAAGCAGCCTCCTTGCTTAAGCTACCCCCTAGCTTGAGCTACTTAGAAAATCAAGTAACGGCCCCTATCTTGAACTACTTACCTCCTCAAGCTAGCAGCCCCCTAGCTTGCCATTCTTAAGCTCTTTTGATAAGACTTTTGAACAATTTTTTGGAGGCTTAATGAAGTTTACCCTTAGGTCTTTTTAGCTTCCTATTTGTAGACTAGCTCCTCTTACATTCCTTGTTAGAGCTACTCTCTAGAATATATTTCAAAGCTTACCTAAAGGTTTTTCAAACTTAATTTACTTTTTTCTTGGTGGACTATCTCCCATGTAATCCTTGTTAGAGATAACCCTTAGCACATTTAATAATTTGACCTTGGTTCCCTTCTTATTTTCTCATTTTAAGTGGCCAAGTTAAAATGGAAAAATCATTTAGGAGTGTCAAATATTAATTTTCATGACATTACCTCTCCCTTGAAATCATAGTCATCCTTGACTTCCTCGACTATGAGGTAGAGAGGTAAAATCTTTCTCATTAGTCCATTTTTCAGAGTGGGTAGACGATTCCTTTTTACCCATCTTGACATCATTCTAAAATGGATAACTAGTCCATTTGGTGCTTGGGAGAATGAGCTACCACAAGCATGTCTTTACTATAGTCCTTTTTCATTTAACTTGTAAGCATCATTACAAAATGGATGACGAGTCCATTTGGTGCTTGGGAGACTTACGTGCCGCAAGCATGCCACCAATTTTAGTCCTTTGTTCTTTAAGCAAGACATCATTCCAAAATGGATGACTAATCCATTTGGTACTTAGGAAAGCTAGTTGCTGTAAGCATGTCTTCACTTTAGTTGCTAACATCTTTCCAAAGTAGAGTGACTAAGTCTACTTGGTTCATGCAAGCATGATTCCTAAGTATGCATACTTAAACATTTTCATGAAAAAAAACATTTTAAAATATCATAGCACTGTGCAAAAGAATGTGTTTACTCAATTGAGTCGCTGTAAGCTTTGTCAAGGTGTTGAGAATCCTTTACTTGGATGCCTTGCATCTACCTAGCATCCTCAAAGGGATAATTCTTAAACTTAATTAGCTAATAACGTATAGTCTTACCATTTCTCAATACCTTATCCTCGTGACGTAGAATGGACTTGGGTTAGAATACCTCCTCTAGACCTTCGAACTCTTGTGGTTCTTCTATCAGTGATTCCTTTGGTGGCTCTCTTTTATATGGCTTAATGAGGCTCACACGAAAGGCATTGTGAATGAGCCAATGATTGGGTAACTTGAGCTGATCCTCTTAAAATTTCTTAAAACCAAAAATTTCTTAAAATCATGACCATCATTAGTTGCACCTTCTTAAGCACAAACATGTGGGTCAACACTAACTCTACTCTTTTGATTATTTTCAACCATTGCTAATAAGCAAATCTTAGTGTAAGCTCTTGATAATTTCCAATCCCTTTTTGTGCTCTACCCTTTTTTGATACTTGTGGCACATTAGTTGCTACCCTTCTTACTCTAGAGAGTAAGCTCTTAAAAAGCAACTATACACTTGATTAAGTGCCCTGCGATTACAATGAGTAGTGGAGTAGGTATAAAATTGCCAACTTGCCAAGGGATAGTTGCTACTGGGCTTATTTGCTAGCTTAACAATGTTTAAGCCAAAGGCAAGTCTATATTGACTCCATTAAGATTGCAACTCCCAACGGTGTGCAACCATACCACCTCACAAAGTGGCCAAGACAAATTGGATAATAGATCCTAGTCCCACTTAACCTAAAGTAATTATCAAGCACCAACATTTTGTAGGCTACTTAACGACCTCCCTTCTTAAGCAAGAAAAGAGAAACATATGCTGTGATACCAATGAAATAAAAATTAGAGCACCAAATCTAGTTAATTGAGTATTTAGGTGTCTTTCAGAGCTCTTTCATTAAGCATGTTCATTCCAAGAGGAGTATATTGCACAGTTGGAAACTACTCAAGAGCTTTGCACTCAACTAACTTAACAATTGTAAAAACATAGCAATGAGAGAAAGAGACAGAGTGACAACATTTGAGGACAGGATTTATGTGGAGCTAGTCCCCACTCCAAGAGGTATTTGCATTATAGATTCTCCCATAGTGAGAGACTTGTTCACAATGCAGTTGTGCTTCTTCTCAACCTTGACATTATAGAGATGGCAAGATCCGCACATCAATTGATGGGACCTCCCTCCCAAGGCCTCAAACACCTTCAAAGGTGGAGAGAGCTACGGGGAGAAAGGTAAATGGAGAGGAAGAAGAAAATACCTATACAAGAAAGTGTATCTTCTCACTTATTAAATCTCCATTAGCTTATCATAGCATAATAGCATAATATAAGAGAGAGAGAGAGAGAGAGAGAGAGAGAGAGAGAGAGAGAGAGAGAGAGAGCTTCATTGAGCATGGCTCTTGCTTTGATTTGCACTCCATAGCCAAGAGTTGTTGGTGTAGGCCTCCTCATTGCTTCTCCTTTGCTCACTTGACTAGAGAGTCTTGAGCTTGTGCATGAGATAATGAGGAGAGAAAGAGAGAGAGAGAGCTTCATTGTGCATGGATCTTTCTTGGATTTGCACTCCATAGCCAAGAATTGTTGGTGTAGGCATCCGCATTGCTTCTCCCTTGCTCACTTGAATAGAGAGACTTGAGCTTCTGCATGAGAGTCGGGGGCACGTGAATTTTGGTGTATTTACCCTCCTTGTACACTAAAAAATGCTTGCTATTTTTGCCCTTGCATGTGATTGGACCCCTTGAGTGCTTTTCCAAATGCTATTGGACCTCCTATTGCTGAATACTTTCCCAACTAAATTACTCCAGCCTTGGGCTATTTTCTAGGGAAAATAGCTAATTTTAAGGAGAAGCATTTTCATAGCTCAAACTATCTAGAGACTTGGGCAAATAGCCTATACTACTTGTCATCTCATATGGTATGCTCCCTACTTTAGCTATTTTCTAGGGAAACAACTACTTTTAAGGGCGAGTAGACTCCTAGCTTAAGTCACTAAGAGACTCGAGCGTTAAGACTCCTAAGCTATGCTCCTTAGCCCCTCTAGTTAGTAACCTCTAGCTTGCCATACATAAGCTCATTTTTGGAAAAGACTTGTGCACAATTCTTGGAGGCTTAATGAAGTTTATCCTTAGGTCTTCCTAGCTTCCTTGCTCTTGCAGACTAGCTCTTTTACTTCTTTTGTTGTAGATAGCCTTTAGCATCATTATGAAGCTTTACTTAAAGATCATTTACACTTCATTATCTTAGCTCTTGTTGGACTATCTCCCATGTATTCTTTTTGGAGATAACCCTTAGCTCCTTGAATATATTGACCTTGGTTTCCTTGGTATTTTCTCATGTCGAGGGACCAGCTCAACCAAGAGAAAATCACGGTGGAATGTCAGATATTCCATTTACATGACACAAAAGGAAATGAGACATTTGGCCATGCAGTAGAGGGGGAGCCATCACCTGATTTCTTGCAGCCATTGCAACATAAGTGGAAACTAGAGATGGGTTTTGCCTTTAGATCTTGCATCCCCAATATATCAAAACAATTATGCATGCGTTCACATGTTAAGTTAGTGAAGGACAAAGCATTGAAAAATGGATGTTGAGCGACATAAGTAGAAGACGATATAGCAAGAATCATGCCATTTAGTAAGGCCTATTGAATCTTCATAGCCTCCCTCCCCTTCAGGGAGAGAGGACTAGAGAGAAGAAAAACCACTCTAGAAGAAGAAGATGATGTTAGACATGATCTTCAAATGGTGCATGTGAAGCAAGGATGAAGCGACCCCGTCGTGCTCATGCCATAACCCCCTCACATTTTCACTTTGAAATTAGCACCACTTTTGGTAATAAAGTTTTTTTTCCCAAAGAGGTGAGAGGTTATATTAAGAAGAAGACAAAGATATGCTGTAACAAGGTAATTACAAGTAGGGGACCGCCATCTAGTGAGAGAAAACAATACAAGAGAGTCCCATGTCTATAAATCACTAAGGATCATGTAACAATTACTCTTAGTAGAGAATTGATCCTATCAAGGGAAGCAGTCCTCTCAATCTCTTTGTTATCCATATGCTCCACTATTGTAAGTCCACTGTAGTTTTCTTGAACTTGATCCTATCTGCTTGGAGAATGTACTCTAGCTTGGTATTGGGAATATCTAGTAGTCTAGTTTCTACTTGAGTCAACAAGATAATTACAAGAGAAGAGGACTGCAAATTATTGGCAGAGAATGACATAAGACACCCACATATCTATACATCTTCTAAGGATAATCCATCACTTCTTTCAGTAGAAATTTGATCCTATCAAGAAAAGCAATTGCCTCTGTTATTTTTGTTATCCATGTTCTCCTCTGTTGCACATCTATTGTATCTTTCGTGAGCTTGTTCCTCAAATACAACATCCATCAAGGGGAGTGTCCTATGTGCTTGGCGAATGTATTCTAGTCTAGTATTGGGAGTGCAGTTTGGTTTCCATTTGGGTAAGCATGTAATAATATGCTTCCTTCCCTTGCAATTGCTAGGGAGAAAAGAAAATCTTTCAATTCTATCATGTGAAGTGTAACCATATGCAAAGGCACCTACCAACTCCTTGGCGAAGTCGAAACTGGCCCCGGGGTCCACTGTCCAAAACAAGTGTTCTCACTTCGGCCTGTAGAGCCGGCTAGAGTAGAAATTTTTGTTTGAAAGCTAAGAGCCGGGTCTCACATCGTACGAGTGGTATTAATTTTACTAAGTTAATACTACTCATGACTAAGTCACGCCGGCTTACGGATTCTTAGCAGCACTAACGCGTAATATACATAATGCTATAGATCTTGGATTTTTCATGTGTATTTCGCACAAAATAACAAATGAGAATTCACGACGTACGCTTAGGCTGATTTTATGAGAAAGTAACACGGAATCAACCGCCACTAGCAGGGTTTTATGAACTGTCAACAACAGATTTCCTTGAACATTCCATTGAACCACCTACTATGTGACCTACAACAAGTGGTGAGCTGTGTTGAAAATGTTGCTTTGGTTACGTCCCTAGCAGCAATGGAATCGTCTTTTAGCATAACTAAAAATTAACCTATTAATGCCACTTGTCGTGTGCGAGACCTAGCTCTAAGAGAAAGGAAAAATAAACTGCTTGATTTTGCACAAAAATTTGCCTAATTTTTTTTGTTTTTCGTGAATTTTTCTTATTGGAAAAGCTCTTCCAACCAGTTGGAAAAAATGAAAATTTCACCCGATTGGGTCTCGGGACTTGGCAGTGTGCACTGGTCCAAGAGTCAGAACTCGTGAGTCGTGACTCGTATTACGAAGCCAGGGCCCAGCCGACTGGGTCAGCGATGCAGGACGCAGGACTTAGCACGTTGGCAGGTTACACGAGCGGACTCCGGACAGCTCTGACTCCTCAGGCGTGGAGTCCCGACAGTGTAGGTATAGTCTGTGAGTAGTGAGACTTGATTGAGTGCGGTAGTGGCACCACACTTGTGATTCCACCACTTTCTCAGTGCCTTTGTGGCCCCTTCAGAAGAGAATTCGCCGTTGCTTGTGTATTCAATTGGAAAGTCTATACCTTTGCCTCCACCCTTGAGTGAACTCACTTTTACGCAGCCTACAGAGATGTCTTGGGATGATACACGAGTGCGGGCTGCTATGGGATCTTTGGTGGAAAAGGATTTTCAGAAGGACGCTTTGAAATCCCTTTCTACGGAGCAGATTTTGAGTGTGATAGGTCACCAATTTCCCGTGGAGGCAGTCAATCTTGTAGGATGCCTGAAATGTGTGGAACAGGAGAAATCTTTGCTAGACTTATTATCCAAGTTTCACAAGTATGTTGGTAGAGTGCATGCAGAGTTCATAGAGGAGGGTGTTGTGGGTGATGGAGGCTGCGTTCTGATTGGTGGCGATGGTTTGATTGCCACATGTCTGCATGTAGTCAAGTTTGATGGGGATCTCAAATCTAAGAGAAAAGCAAGCCCCCCGAAGATCAAGGTGACTTATCCATTTGGTTGCACTAGGGTTCGTCGAAATGGGACGGTGGTTTCTACACCGATTGAGTTTCATGCTAAGGTGGTCTTTTTGAACGAAGAGAATGATGTGACACTCCTCTTGCCGAACTCTCCCATACGTTTCAAAGACCTTGACTTTTTTTTATTGGTGGAGTGCTGGTAACCCTCGTCACACTGACACCATCCTTCTCATCTCGTATCCCAGTCTCTTGCAGGAGGAATATCCCTTGGATAAGGGATCTAAGGCGGGTGACATGCCTAGCTCTTGTGTAGGTTTCACATCCTACATAAACCCCTCTCAGTTGGTGACATCTTGCACGTCCTTTGCAGGTTCCTCATGAGGATTAGTCATCAATGTGGCGGAGTATGATGGGTACCATGGCATCGGCCTTCATTTAGGTACCATGAGTGACTTTAAGCCACTCAAACAGTGGGGTCAAAAAGAGCTAGCTCTCCTCAACGAAAATTTGGAAAAAAAAAGCATGCCTTGGGATTGCTTTAAGAGGCATATCCCCAATTATACACGCTTTTCGAACCCACACAAAAATGACAAAACAATTAGGATAAAATGTATGAATTCATGTATGATTATTATGTTGTTGTTTTCATTTTCAACTTGTTAATATTATTTAATTTTAATGCTTTATATTTATTTATTTTTTATGATAGATAGCAGTGACCGTAAAGGCTACTAAGGAGAGTGAGGTGGAAAATATTTCTTACTTTTTTGTTATTATTTTAATTTTCACTTTAATAGGCAATCTCATTTGTTAACAGGGGTCCCTTCGTGCAAGCAAGAGAAAGGTGAAGCTAGCAATAGTTGATGAGTCTCCCTTTTTTGATCCTTCGTTTGTATGGTCTTTATTCTTGTAGCTAATTGTTAATTTTAACTAATGTTTCACTTTTATTTTGAAAAAAAATCATAGAAGAGTAATGAGTATCATATGGAGTCTCACTACATGTTCATGCCTATAGGGGTGCCTTCATGCAAACAAGAGTAAGGTGGAGCTAGAAAAAGTGGATGAGTTATCTCTTTTTGGTCCTTGGCTTGAACGGTCCTCATTTGATACTAAATTGTATTAGTTAATCTTTAATTTCAATTATTTTTCATTTTATTAAAAAAAAATCATAGGTAAGTAATGAGCATAATATGTAGTATCTTTATGGTAGAAAATACTGACAGTTTTCAAGCGTACTGAGTATTGTTGTTGATTTTTAAAAAATTTTCAGGGTGATGATGGATATGTTACCAACTAGGAGAGTATGCACAGTTTTATATGTATCTAAACCCAGAATTCCTTGACATGCTTTATTATGATTGTCTTCTTGTGCTTATGATTGTCTTATAATATACATAGAAGTATAATTAATTTAATTTGTACATGGTACATGGGTCTCTTGGACTATATATTTCAGTGTAGTGTGGCTAGTATTAAGAGAGTTGATTCTCTCACCATTAATTCTTGTACTGTTGGAAAATACTGGTTAATAAAACTATTGCGTTGAATGCTTCAGTTGACAGTTACTCTCTTTGTTTTTCCTGGTTGTCAAGTCTTTAAGCTTGAGAATCTATTTTATTTAAGATGTGTTAGAAAGCTGAGAGGTGAGATGATTGCGTCATTTTGGTGCATGGCGTCGAAAAACCGCTTTAGAAAAAAAACCTGTAATAGCAGTAATATTATCATCGTTTAAGATTGACATTAGTTTCTTCAAGTTTTCTTGGAGTAAATGCTCCTGTCTTCATCCTTCTCCCTTTCTTTTATGGAGACTTGAAATGTTATTGAGCGTTTGTTAATTGATTATTTTGGAAATTTGTGACTTGTTGGTGCTCTTATTGAGGTTTGAAGTACTTTGACATTTTTTGTTTTGGTGGAGGATATTGGCATCGGAGGATCAGTCCATGTGAAGGCTAATCAAGTCACCCCAGTACATGCCATGGGTACTACACAGGAAATTGACAAACAAAAACGCTCACTAATGGATATAAAGCACCCATGCCATGCATGGAAAATATTTGAGGAGCATTTATGCATGGCAATGGGGCTGTTTAGATCCAAATATAATGGCAAGAACCTTTAACGCATAAATGCTTTGTGTCCCCAACTGAAATCAGTGTTGTTTGACATGCATTTGTTGTCTTCACTACTGCTCAATGAAGGAAATAGAACTTTGTCATTTCCTCGTATGATAGACATCTCCTAGCCAAGAGAGCGAACCACATGCTGCAAATAAATATCAAGTTGCTTCAACAACTTGCCTAAAAGCTGACAGCCATATTTGAAGAAGATGATGACTATTCACACCGATTAAGTTTATTTTTAAAACTCGACATTCTTCATCTTGGTATCAAAATCCATCAAAGAAAATTTACATAGATGAAACTCATGGACTGATCCTCCAATGCCAATATCCTCCACCAAAACAAAAAATGTCAAAGTACTTAAACCTCAATAAGAGCACCAACAAGTCACAAAATTCCAAAATAACCAATTAACAAACGTTCAAAAACATTTTAAGTCTCCATAAAAGAAACGAAGACGGATGAAGACATGAGCATTCACTCCAAGAAAACTTGAAGAAACTAATGTCAATCTTAAACGGTGATAATATTACTGCTATTACAGGTTTTTTTCCTAAAGCGGTTCTTCGACGCCATGCACCAAAATGACGCAATCATCTCACCTCTCAGCTTTCTAACACATCTTAAATAAAATAGATTCTCAAGCTTAAAGACTTGACAACCAGGAAAAACAAAGAGAGTAACTGTCAACTAAAGCATTCAATGCAATAGTTTGATTAACTAGTATTTTCCAATAGTACAAGAGTTAATGGTGAGAGAATCAACTCTCTTAATCCTAGCCACACTACATTGAAATATATAGTCCAAGAGACCTATGTACCATGTACAAATTAAATTAATTATACTTCTATGTATGTTATGAGACAATCATAAGCAAAAGTAGACAATCATAATAAAGCATGTCAAGGAATTCAGGGTTGAGATACATACAAAACTGTGCATACTCTCCTAGTCGGTAACATATCCATCATCACCCGAAAATTTTTTTAAAATAAAAAAGAATACTCAGTACGCTTGAAAACTGTCAGCATTTTCTACCATAAAGATACTACATATGATGCTCATTACTTATCTATGATTTTTTTTTTGAAGGAAAGGAAAAATAATTAAATTTAAAGATTAACTAATACAATTTAGTATCAGATGAGAACCGTTCAGGCCAAGGACCAAAAAGAGGAAACTCATCCACTTTTTCTAGCTCCACCTTCCTCTTGTTTACATGAAGGCACCCCTATAGGCATGAATATGTATTGAGACTCCATATGATACTCATTACTCCCCTATGATTTTTTTTCAAAATAAAAGTGAAACATTAGTTAAAATTATAATTAGCTACAAGAATAAAGACCATACAAACGAAGAATAAAAAAAGGGAGACTCATTAGCTATTGCTAGCTCCACCTTCCTCTTGCTTGCACGAAGGGACCCCTGTTAACAAATGAGATTGCCTATTAAAGTGAAAATTAAAATAATAACAAAAAAGTAATAAATATTTTCCACCTCACCCTCCTTAGTAGCCTTTACGGTCACTGCTATCTATCAGAAAAAAAAATTAAATAAAGAAATAACTAAAAATATAAAGATTTAAAATTAAATAACATTAACAAGTTGAAAATGAAAACAACATAATAATCATACATCAATTCGTACCTTTTGTGCTAGTTGTTTTGTCATTTTTGTGTGGGTTCGAAAAGTTTGTATAATTGAGGGTATGCCTCTTGAAGCGATCCCAAGGTATGTTTTTTTTTTTCAAATTTTCATTGAGGAGAGCTAGCTCTTTTTGACCCCACTGTTTGAGTGGCTTAAAGTCACTCATGGCACCTAAATGAAGGCCGATGCCATGGTGTCCATCATACTGTTAGCAGATCAGAGGCTGGCCGTAAAGTCACAGTCGGATTGCCACGTGGACCGACCTGTACCAGTACAGTCGGCTGCATTTAATGCAGCCGACCTGCCTATTTGATGCGCCCTGATTTTGGCTGTTTATAGCCGAGTTTTCAGCCTTTTGCACACATTCTTCTGCTCGCAGATTACAGACTGGAGGCTCGCGCAGATTCCGTCTCTGTTCGCAGATTTCAGATAGAAGATCGTGTAGACTGCAGCGGACTTCGAGGTGAACAATAGGTTGCATCGTCGAGGTGGAGACACACAGTCCAGTGTACTGCGTCCGTGTATATATCTGCATATCTTTGTATACAGCACACTTTATACAACAGATCTTCATCTTCCACTGTCTCTTTCTCTCTTTTCTCTCTCTATGCGTTCTCTCTCTCAGTCCTATGCTTCCGCACCGCTGCACTCTGACATGGTATTGGAGCAGTGTTGAAGGACTGATTGAGTGCAGAACCAACTTGAAGAGGAGTTTACATTGCGACACAAGGCTGTGTTTTCAGTGTTTGAGGGCAGGCAGGAGGGCTGCGCCTCGGAACAAGGCTGAAGCGAGCATGGGCGCGCGGGAAAGGAGTCCAGGTGGTGGATTTGTTGTTGTTTACTGCTGTTTGACGAGGAGAAAGTTTGAGTTTTCAGCTTTCAAGTGCACGTTTTGCTTTTTCATCGCCTGCGGCGGGTGAAGAAGTTTTGGGAAGCGGAAGAGCCCTAGCAGGTTGAGCTTTAAAAGTCAGAGGGGGACTGCTTTTGCGTTTGTGAAGGCATTACAGGTGAAGATGTCTACAGAGATTGACTTGGAGTTCCAGACGATTATGGACCGGAAGGTGCCTGTCTTACCGGCTCTTCCCACAGATCAGAAGCTCGATGGCAACAACTATCGCATCTGGTGCGTGATGATGTTAGCCATTCTTGAGTCCTACGATTTGGCGGAGCTTGTACAAGAGGAGATTGACCGGCCCTCTGTGAGAGATGAGTCCAAACTCTCTTCCGATGCTCGTGCGGAGTTGGCCAAGGCACAGTCTCACTGGGACAAACTGAATGGCAGGATTCGTTCCTTTCTTTTTCTGTCTTGTACTACAGCCGTGATAGCCCACATCGAGCACTTGACGGTGGCTCGGGAGATATGGCTGGAGCTTGATCAGATGTATAGCCGGATGACCCTTATGAAGCGGGTTTCTTTGGAGATGCAGATGCGGACCTTGTCCGTGAACAAGTCTTCTCCGTTGCGGGAGCACATCAACAAGCTTAGACAGCTTCAGATGCAGGTTCAGAATGCGGGGAAGCCGATTTCCTTCGAAGACATGGCGATCACACTCTTGTCCCAGTTGCCGCCACGATTCGGTGCTTTCTACTCCGCCCTCATTGCTTCGGGGCGAGAGTCCACTCTTCGGTGGGAAGAGTTGGTTCCTATGATCCTAGACCAAGAGGAACAATTGAAGGGACAGAGTGCTTCCAAGTCGGAGGCACTGACATGTCAAGCCTCTCAGAAGAAGGGGAAGGACCAAAAGAAGAAGAAGGGGGATAATAAGTCAAAGAAGGACAAGGACAAGGACAAAGAATCCACATGCTATATTTGTGGTAAGACCGGCCATTGGAAGAAGGATTGCCCCGACAAAGACAAGAAGGACACCAACAAGAAGGACACGAAGGATTCTGGAGTGGTGGCTGCACCCTCATCAGCTGCGTTTCTTCATCTAGCAGTCATTGAGGACTCTATATCGAAGGCTTCTCATGCTGCGATGACGACTCTCCAGGCTCGAGAGTGGATCGTTGACAGTGGTGCCTCCCGGCACATGACTCCTTTATCAGTTGGTGTTGCCCAGTTGCGACCTTCGCGTGGGTAGATTCTCATTGGAGATAGCTCTTCGGTGTCTATTGCAGGACGGGGTGAGATGCAGCTTATTCCAGATGGACGTGGTGGTATTCATACCTGAGAGGTCTTGCATGTGCCAGGTTTAGGGTATCATCTACTTTCGGTTCATAAGATTTGTTCACTTGGACTTTTGGTGGAGTTTGACAGTGATTCGATGCGAGTCCTTGATCGTGGGTCAAGGAAAGTTCTCTCATCAGTATATGAGGAGAACCGCATCGACAAATTGACGTCTTCTACTGCTCTCCCTACTCTTCTTCTTACCTCTCAGACACAGTCAGAGCTATGGCATGCTCGGTTTGGTCACCTCAACTATGATTATCTTCGGAGGGTGTCACGTGGACAGCTTGTTCGAGGGTTGTCGGACATAGTGATAAGCCAACAACCATACGTCTCCTGCATTCGTGGGAAACAACATAGGGATGCGATTCCCAACACAGCTTCGCGGCGGTCTACTTCACCGATGGAGCTTGTATCTACGGATCTTTGTGGCCCTATGAGGAACGAGTCCTTTCGAGGGAGCTCGTACTTCATATTGATCGTTGATGACTATAGCAGGATGACATGGGCCTATTTCTTGGCATTGAAGTCAGAAGCTTTCTCCCACTTCAAGGATTGGCTTCTCTTTGAGGAGAACCGGTCAGGCCGGAGATTGAAGACCTTGCGATCCGACAAGGGTGGTGAATTTGTTTCTAACGAGTTTGCTTGTTTTTGTGCAAATAAAGGTATTCAGCAGGAGTTTGCTAATACCAACACTCCTCAAGAAAATGGCATTCTTGAACGGAAGAACTGAAGTGTGATCGAGATGGCGCGCACCATGATGGAGCATCGACAGACAGCTCAGTTTCTGTGGGCCGAGGCTGTGGCTACTGCAGTCCACATCCTTAACCGATCCCCCACTTCGACCGTTGATAGGATGACACCTTTTGAGGCCTACTTTGGGACTAAGCCCGATGTTTCTCATTTTAGGGTCTTTGGGTGTGATGCCTATGTTCACATTCCCAAGACTCATCGTGATAAATTTGAAGCAGCTTCCCGAAGACAGGTATTTGTTGGCTACAGCTCCCAGTCCCAAGGCTATCGTTTGTATGATCCCGTCAAGCGGGATGTATACACCAGTCGAGATGTGCGGTTTGTGGAGGTTTCGGCCATAGCAGCGAGTGAGGAGCATCCCGTTCTTGGAGATCCAGGGGAGAGTTGGGCTTCCGCGACAGTTCCTTTGGAGCCCGCGCCTTTTGATTCTGATTCTGTTTCTGATACAGAGTCTACTGTTCCACCGGTCACCCCCAAGGAGTTACCACCGGTGGATATCCCAGAGTCTTAAGCTGATGGAGAGAGACGAGGAGAGGTCCGGCCTCCTTCTCGTTGGGCTCGTGACACTCTCCGTGATTCAGGGATCGAGGGGGTCCCTGAGGAGTGGGGACCGCAGGATGGTCCGCGGCGGTCACGGTGACACCAGGTACATTCTTCGGAGCTTATTTGCTCTAACTATTGTTTGATGACCCGTGTTATGCAGGATCAAGAGCCCACCTCCGTGAAGGAGGCTTTACAGTCTGCACCATGGAAGAAAGCTATGGAAGCTGAGTTGGAGGCTATTGAGAGGAATGGCACTTGGTCTCTCGTGCCTCGCCCCTCGAATAAGAAGGTGATTGGCGTCAAATGTGTCTTCAAGACCAAGTATCTTAGCGATGGTTCTTTGGACAAGCACAAGGCTCGCCCTTGTTGCTAAAGGTTTTGCACAGCGCCCAGGGATTGATTGTCATGATACTTTTGCCCCCACTGCTCGTATAGCGACTATTCGAGCTGTTCTTGCCTTGGGAGATGGCCTGTCTACCAGTTGGATGTGAAGTCAGCCTTCCTCAATGGTGATTTGAAGGAGGAGATTTATTTAGAGCAGCCTCCTGGCTTTGCATCTTCAGATGGGCAAGTCTACAGGTTGAAGAAGGCCTTGTATGGCCTCAAGTAGGCTCCGCGTGCATGGAATGAGAAGATTGATTCATTCCTTTAGTCAGAGTTGGGATATCAGCGTTCCAAGGCTGATCCACAGCTTTATGTACACACTTCCGAGGTTGGTTATGTGCTTTTTGTGTTGTATGTTGATGATTTGATTGTCACAGGTGATCATGCACAGAAGGTCAAAGAGACGAAGGCAGCTTTACATCAAACGTTCGAGATGACGGACTTGGGTCTACTCCATTTCTTTTTGGGCCATGAGATTTATCAGTCTCAGAGGGGGATTTTTATCTCTCAGCGGAGATATGTACAGGAGCTCTTGGTTTCTTTTGCGATGGAGGATTGTCGGACCCTTTCTACTCCTATGGATCCGAATTGGAAGGCCACTTCCCATTGAGCTTCTCCCATGGCGGATGCTTCCCGCTATCGTCAGTTGATTGGATCATTGATTTGGCTCCTCAACACTCGTGTTGATCTTTGTTTTGCTGTTGGGCTTTTGGCAGGGTTCATGAGTGAACCTCAGATGGTGCATTGGCAGGCTGCCTAGAGGATACTTCGGTATTTGAGGGGGACGTCTGATTTAGGGATTCATTATCCAGCAGGCATAGGTGGTTCAGATCTTATTCTTGCAGGTTGGAGCGACTCGGATTGGGTTGGTGATGTGGACCACAGGTGGTCTACTACAGGTTACTGTTTTACCTTGGGTGCAAGTGCTATCTCATGGAGTAGCAAGAAACAGCCCACGGTAGCCCTTTCGTCTACTGACGCTGAGTATCGGGCCATGTCTTCCACCACATGTGAGGCTGTGTGGCTTCGGAGATTGTTGGAGGAGCTTGGCTGCCACCAGACTCGTCCTACTTTGCTGCAATGCGACAATGAGAGTTGCATTGCCTTGGCACGGAATTCTGTTTTTCATGCCCGGACGAAGCACATAGAGATCCAGTACCATTTCATCAGAGAGAAGCTTCTGGATGAGACCATCACCGTGGAGTACTGCAAGACGGAGGACAATGTTGCAGATTTGTTTACAAAGGCGCTATCCCTGCCCCGCCCAGGCTCTGAGAGGGGGTGTTAGCAGATCAAAGAGTGGCCGTACAGTCACAGTCGGACTGCCACGTGGCAGTCCGACCTGTACCAGTACAGTCGGCTGCATTTAATGCAGCCGACCTGCCTATTTGATGCGCCCTGATTCTGGCTATTTATAGCCGAGTTTTTAGCCTTCTGCACACATTCTTCTGCTCGCTGATTACAGGCTGGAGGCTCGCGTAGATTCCGTCTCTGTTCGCAGATTTCAGACAGGAGATCGTGCAGACTGCAGCGGACTTCGAGGTGAACAGCAGGTTGCATCGTCGAGGTGGAGACACGCAGTCCAGCGCACTGTGCCCGTGTATATATCTGCATATCTTTGTATACAACACACTTTATACAGCATATCTTCATCTTCGACTGTCTCTTTCTCTCTCTTCTCTCTCTCTGCATTCTCTCTCTCTCAGTCCTACGCTTCCGCACCGCTGCACTTTGACACATACTCTGCCAGATTGATGACTAATCCTCCTGAGGAACCTGCAAAGGACGTGTAAGATGCCACCACTGAGAGGGGTTTATGCAGGATGTGAAGCCTACACAAGAGCTAGGCATGTCGCCCGCCTTATATTCCTTATCCAAGGGATATTCCTCCTGCAAGAGACTAGGATACGAGATGAGAAGGATGGTGTCGACGTGACGAGGGTTACCAGCACTCCACCAATAAAAAAAGTCAAGGTCTTTGAAACGTTTGGGAGAGTTCGGCAAGAGAAGTGCCACATCATTCTCTTCATCCAAAAAGACCACCTTAGCATGAAACTCAATCGGTGTAGAAACCACCGTCCCATTTCGACAAACCCTAGTGCAACCAAATGGATAAGTCACCTTGATGTTCGGGGGGACTTGCTTTTCTCTTAGATTTGAGGTCCCCATCAAACTTGACTACATGCAGACATGTGGCAATCAAACCATCGCCACCAATCAGAACGCAGCTTCCATCACCCACAACACCCTCCTCTATGAACTCCGCATGCACTTTGCCAACATACTTGTGAAACTTGGAGAATAAGTCCAGCAAAGCGTTCTCCTGTTCAACATGTTTGAGGCATCCTGCAAGATTGTCTGCCTCCACGGGAAATTGGTGACCTATCATACTCAAAATCTGCTCCGTAGAAAGGGATTTCAAAGCATCCTCCTGAAAACCCTTTTCCACCAAAGATGCCATAGCAGCTTGCACTCGTGCATCATCCCAAGACATCTCTGTAGGCTGCGTAAAAGTGAGTTCACTCGAGGGTGGAGGCAAAGGTATAGACTTTCCAATTGAACACATAAGCGACGGCGAATTCTCTCTGAAGGGGCCACAAAGGCACTGAGAAAGTGGTGGAATCACAAGTGTGGTGCCATTGCCGTGCTCAATCAAGTCGCACTGCTCATAGACTATACCTACACTGTCGGGACTTGAGGCCTGAGGAGTCAGAGCTGTCCGGAGTCCACTTGTGTAACCTGACAACGTGCTGAGTCCTGGGTCCTGCGTCTTTGACCTAGTTGGCTGGGCCGTGGCTTCGCAATACGAGTCACGACTCACGAGTTCCAACTCCTGGACCAGTGCGCACTGCCAAGTCCCGAGACCCAATCGGGTGAAATTTTCATTTTTTCCAACTGGTTGGAAGAGCTTTTCCAACAAGAAAAATTGACGAAAAACAAAAAAAATTTGGGCAAATTTTTGTGCAAAATCAAGCAGTTTATTTTTCCTTTCTCTTAGAGCTAGGTCTCGCACACGACAAGTGGCATTAATAGGTTTAATTTTTAGTTATGCTAAAAGACGATTCCATTGCTACTAGGGACGTAACCAGAGCAACATTTTCAACATAGCTCACCACTTGCTGTAGGTCACATAGCAGGTGGTTCAATGGAATGTTCAAGGAAATCTATTGTTGACAGTTCATAAAACCTTGCTAGTGGCGGTTGATTCCGTGTTGCTTTCTCATAAAATCAGCATAAGCGTACGTCATGAATTCTGATTTGTTATTTTGTGCGAAATACACGTGAAAAATCCAAGATCTATAGCATTATGTGTATTACGCGTTAGTGCTGCTAAGAATCCGTAAGCCGGCGTGACTTAGTCATGAGTGGTATTAACTTAGTAAAATTAATACTACTCGTACGATGTGAGACCGGGCTCTTAGCTTTCAAACAAAAATTTCTACTCTAGCCGGCTGTACAGGCCGAAGTGAGAATACTTGTTTTGGACAGTGGACCCCGGGGCCAGTTTCGACTTCGCCAAGGAGTTGGTAGGTGCCTTTGCATGTGGCTACACTTCACATGATAGAATTGAAAGATTTTCTTTTCCCCCTAGCAATTGCAAGGGAAGGAAGCATATTATTACATGCTTACCCAAATGGAAACCAAACTGCACTCCCAATACTAGACTAGAATACATTTGCCAAGCACATAGGACACTCCCCTTGATGGATGTTGTATTGGAGGAACAAGCTCACGAAAGATACAATAGATGTGCAACAGAGGAGAACATGGATAACAAAATAACAGAGGCAATTACTTTTCTTGATAAGATCAAATTTCTACTGAAAGAAGTGATGCATCATCCTTAGAAGATGTATAGATATGTGAGTGTCTTATGTCGTTTTCTGCCAATAATTTGCAGTGCTCTTCTCTTGTAATTATCTTGTTGACTCGAGTAGAAACTAGACTACTAGATATTCCCAATACCAAGCTAGAGTACATTCTCCAAGCAGATAAAACCCCCTCCCTCCCTTGATGATGCTGAATTGGGGAAGCAAGTTCAAGAAAACTACTGTGGACTTACAATAGTGGAGCATTTGGATAACAAAGAGATTGAGAGGACTGCTTCCCTTGATAGGATCAATTCTCTACTAAGAGTAATTGTTACATGATCCTTAGTGATTTATAGACATGGGACTCTCTTGTATTGTTTTCTCTCACTAGATGGCGGTCCCCTACTTGTAATTACCTTGTTACAACATATCTTTGTCTTCTTCTTAATATAATCTCTCACCTCTTTGGGAAAAAAAACTTTATTACCAAAAGTGGTGCTAATTTCAAAGTGAAAATGTGAGGGGGTCATGGCATGAGCACGATGGGGTCGCTTCATCCTTGCTTCACATGCACCATTTGAAGATCATGTCTAACATCATCTTCTTCCTCTAGAGTGGTTTTTCTTCTCTCTAGTCCTCTCTCCCTGAAGGGGAGGGAGGCTATGAAGATTCAATAGGCCTTACTAAATGGTGTGATTCTTGCTATAACGTCTTCTACTTGTGTCGCTCAACATCCTCTCACCTCTTTGGGAAAAAAAACTTTATTACCAAAAGTGGTGCTAATTTCAAAGTGAAAATGTGAGGGGGTTATGACATGAGCACGACGGGGTCACTTCATCCTTGCTTCACATGCACCATTTGAAGATCATGTCTAACATCATCTTCTTCCTCTAGAGTGGTTTTTCTTCTCTCTAGTCCTCTCTCCCTGAAGGGGAGGGAGGGTATGAAGATTCAATAGGCCTTACTAAATGGCGTGATTCTTGCTATATCGTCTTCTACTTGTGTCGCTCAACATCCATTTTTCAATGCTTTGTCCTTCACTAACTTAACATGTGAATGCATGCATAATTGTTTTGATATATTGGGGATGCAAGATCTAAAGGAAGAACCCATCTCTAGTTCCCACTTATGTTGCAATGGCTGCAAGAAATCAGGTGATGGCTCCCCCTCTACTGCATGGCCAAATGTCTCATTTCCTTCTATGTCATGAAAATGGAATATCTGACATTCCATCCTGATTTTCTCTTGGTTGAGCTGGTCCCTCGATATGAGAAAATACCAAGGGAACCAAGGTCAATATATTCAAGGAGCTAAGGGTTATCTCCAAAAAGAATACATGGGAGATAGTCCAACAAGAGGTTAGATAATGTAAATGATCTTTAAGTAAAGCTTCATAATGATGCTAAAGGCTAGCTACAACAGAAGTTGTAAAAGAGCTAGTCTGCAAGAGCAAAGGAAGCTAGGAAGACCTAAGGATAAACTTCATTAAGCCTCCAAGAATTGTGCACAAGTCTTTTCCAAAAATGAGCTTATGTATGGCAAGCTAGAGGTTACTAACTAGAGGTGCTAAGGAGCATAGCTTAGGAGTCTAAATGCTCGAGTCTCTTGGTGACTTAAGCTAGGAGTCTACTCGCCCTTAAAAGTAGCTGTTTCCGTAGAAAATAGCTAAAGTAAGGAGCATACCATATGAGAAGATAAGCAGTATAGGCTAGAGTCCTATTTGCCCAAGTCTCTAGATAGTTTGAGCTATGAAAATGCTTCTCCTTAAAATTAGTTATTTTCCCCAGAAAATAGCCCAAGGCTGGAGTAATTTAGTTGGGAAAGTATTCAGTATAAGATGGAACCCTGATAGCTTGATTTTCAAAGTAATCCAAGCTCAGAACAACTCCCTCCTTAAAAGTAGGAGATTTCCATAGAAAATAGGCCCGGTCCGAAACATGCTCAATAGCTAGTCATAGGGGTAAAGTTTATCTTGTAAAAAGGACTTGACTTGGATTTAAGCCAATCTCAAGATAAAGCTTGTCCTAGAAAGTAGGAGGACCAAGGGCTATGATTTGTTGAGCCAGCAAGTATCTTAGAATATTGGTCTCTCAATTAGACTCAAGGCTTGATTTACAAAGGCTAAGGCTAAAGGGTTATTGGAGCCTTAGGTGAGGTGGAGCCTTGCCACCACAAGGGACACATCAACACACTAGTAGGATTTTTCCTGTTTCCATCAATGGACAATTGTTCACTTGCCGCATGTGCCCTCCATGTGAAGCCTACAATGCTATTGGCTAGCCACCATAGGGGTCCAATGAGAATGAAGCCTCACACAAGCTTGCCTTCCCTCTCACAACTAGGCAAGCTAGAGGGGGTCCAATGAGAGGAAGCCATGCATATTGGGGGTCCAATGAGGAGCAAGACCCAAGATGGAAGGTGGTTTCGAGTGGTAGAGAGAGAAAGAAAAGAGAGGAGTTTCACACACCTGGTTTCCCTTTAAAAGGAGGAGGAAGAGACTCATTGGGGGTTGCTCGACAAAGGACGCTCACAAGAGAGACTCTCTATTCTACATTGGAGCAAGAGGAGCAAGTCTACACCAACAACTCTTTGCTATGGAGTAGTGCAAATCCATGCAAGAGCCATGCTCATTGAAGCTAGCCATCTCTCTCTCTCTCTCTCTCTCTCTCTCTCTCTTATTATTGTATTATACTATGCTAAGCTATGGGAGAGGATATAAGTGAGGTGATATACTTTCTCATATAGGTATTCTCTTCTTCCTCTCCATCTACCTTGATCCCCGTAGCTCTCTCCACCTTTGAAGGTGTTTGAGGCCTTGGGAAGGAGGCCCCACCAGTGATTGTTGTGCATACGGGTATGTGGAGTTTCCATCTCCATAATACCAAGCTTGGGAAGAAGCACAATGTTAGCGATTATCAGAGTCTGGCCTGGTCAGACTGACTAGTCGGACTGCCACGTGGCAGTCCGACCTGTACTGATCAGTCGGCTGCATTAAATGCAGCCGACCTGCTTTTTTGTGCGCATTATTTCTGGCTATTTATAGCCGATATTCTGCACAGTCTTCCACAGTTCTGTTTGCAGATTACAGGCTAGAGATCATGCAGACTGCAGCGGACTTCGAGGTGAACAGCAGGTTGCATTGTCGAGGTGGAGACATGCAGTCCAGCACACTGCGCCCATGTACATATCTGCATATCTTTGTATACAGCACACTTTATACAGCAGATCTTCATCTTCCACTGTCTCTTTTTCTCTCTCTTCTCTCTGCGTTCTCTCTCGCTCAGTCTTGGTCCTACGCTTCTGCATCGCTGCACTCTGACAGGGTATCAGAGCAGTGAACAAGGGCTGACTGAGTGAAGAACCTACTTGAAGAGGAGATTCCATCGCGACACAAGGCTGCGTTTCCAGCGTTCGGGGGCGAGTGGGAGGGCTGCGCATCGGAACAAGGCTGAAGCGAGCGTGGGCGCACAGGAAAGGAGTCCAGTTGGTGAATTTGCTGCTGTTTGTTGCTGTCTGAAGAGGAAGAAGGCTGAGTTTTCAGCTTTCAAGCGCAGGTTTTACTTTTTCATCGCCTCCGGCAGGTGAAGAAGGTTCGAGACACAAAAGAACAAGCCCTAGCAGGCTGCGTTTTCACAGTCAGAGGGGGCTGCTTTTCCGTTTGTGAAGGCATTACAGGTGAAGATGTCTACAGAAATTGACTTGGAGTTCCAGACGATCATGGATCCGAAGGTGCCTGTCTTACCGGCTCTTCCCGCAGATCAAAAGCTCGATGGCGACAATTACCGCATCTGCCGCGTGATGATGTTGGCCATTCTTGAGTCTTACGATTTGGCGGAGCTTGTACAGGAGGAGATTGACCGGCCCTCGGTGAGAGATGAGTTCAAACTCTCTTCCGATGCTCGTGCGGAGTTGGCCAAGGCACAGTCTCACTGGGACAAACTGAATGCCCGCATTCGTTCTTTTCTTTTTCTGTCTTGTACTACAGCCGTGATAGCCCACATTGAGCACTTGACGGTGGCTCGGGAGATATGGCTGGAGCTTGATTAGATGTATAACCAGATGACCCTTATGAAGCGGGTTTCTTTGGAGGTGCAGATGCGGACCTTGTCCGTGAACAAGTCTTCTTCGTTGCGGCAGCACATCAATACGCTTGGACAGCTTCAGAATGCGGGGAAGCCGATTTCCTCCGAAGACATGGCGATCGCACTCTTGTCCCAGTTGTCGCCACGATTCGGTGCTTTTTACTCCGCCCTTATTGCTTCGGGGCGTGAGTCTACTCTTCACTGGGAAGAGTTGGTTCCTATGGTCTTGGACCAAGAGGAACAACTGAAGGGACAGCATGCTTCCAAGTCGGAAGCCCTGACAGGTCAAGCCTCTCAGAAGAAGGGAAAGGACCAAAAGAAGAAGAAGGAGGACAACAAGTCCAAGAAGGACAAGGACAAAGAATCCACATGCCATATTTGTGGTAAGACCGGCCATTGGAAGAAGGATTGCCCCGACAAAGACAAGAAGGACACCAACAAGAAGGACATGAAGGATTCTGGAGCGGTGGTTGGACCCTCATCAGCTACGTTTCTTTATCTAGCAGTCATTGAGGACTCTACATCGAAGGCTTCTGATGCTGCGATGACAGCTCCCCAGGCTCGAGAGTGGATCATTGACAGTGGTGCCTCTCGGCACATGACTCCTTCATCAATTGGTGTTGCCCAGTTGCGACCTTCGCGTGGGCAGATTCTCATCGGAGATAGCTCTTCGGTGTCTATTGCAGGACGGGGTGAGATGCAGCTTATTCCAGATGGACGTGGTGGTATTCATACCTCAGAGGTCTTGCATGTGCGAGGTTTAGGGTATCATCTACTTTCGGTTCATAAGATTTGTTCACTTGGACTTTTGATGGAGTTTGACAGTGATTCGATGCGAGTCCTTGATCGTGGGTCAAGGAAAGTTCTCTCATCAGTATATGAGGAGAACTGCATCTACAAATTGACGTCTTCTACTGCTCTCCCTACTCTTCTTCTTACCTCTCAGACACAGTCAGAGCTATGGCATGCTCGGTTTGGTCACCTCAACTATTATTATCTTTGGAGGGCGTCATGTGGACAACTTGTTCGAGGGTTGCCGGACATAGTGGTGAGCCAGCAGCCATGCGTCTCCTGCATTCGTGGGAAGTAGCATAGGGATGCGATTCCCAACAAAGCTTCGTGGCGGTCTACTTCCCCGATGGAGCTTGTATCTACGGATCTTTGTGGCCCTATGAGGAACGAGTCCTTGAAAGGGAGCTCGTACTTCATGTTGATCGTAGATGACTACAGCAGGATGACTTGGGCCTATTTCTTGGCGTTGAAGTCGGAGGCTTTTTCCCACTTCAAGGATTGGCTTCTCTTTGAGGAGAACCGATCAGGCCGGCGATTGAAGACCTTGCGATCCGACAAGGGTGGTGAATTTGTTTCTAATGAGTTTGCTCGTTTTTGTGCAGATGAAGGCATTCACCAAGAGTTTGCTAATACCAACACTCCTCAAGAAAATGGCATTCTTAAACGGAAGAACCGAAGTGTGATCGAGATGGCACGCACCATGATGGAGCACCGACAGACACCTCAGTTTCTGTGGACCGAGGTTGTGGCTACTGCAGTCCACATCCTTAACCGATCTCCCACTTCGGCCGTTGATGGGATGACACCATTTGAGGCTTACTTTGGGACTAAGCCCAATGTTTCTTATTTTAGGGTTTTTGGGTGTGATGCCTATGTTCACATTCCCAAGACTCATCGTGATAAATTTGAAGCACGTTCCCGAAGACAGGTGTTTGTTGGCTACAACTCTCAGTTCCAAGGCTACCTTTTGTATGATCCCGTCAAGCGGGATGTGTACACCAGTCGAGATGTGCGGTTCGTGGAGGTTCCGGCCATAGCAGCGGGTGAGGAGCATCCCGTTCTTAGAGATATAGGGGAGAGTTGGGCCCTTGAGACAGTTCCTTTGGAGCCAGCGCCTTTTGATTTTGATTCTGTTTCCAATACAGAGTCTACTGTTCCACCGGTCACCCCCGAGGAGTTACCACCGGTGGATATCCCAGAGTCTTCAGCTGATGGAGAGCGACGAGGAGAGGTCCGGCCTCCTCCTCGTTGGGCCCGTGACACACTCCGAGATTCAGGGATCGAGGGGGTCCCTGAGGAGTGGGCATCGCAGGATGGTCCGCGGCGGTCACAGCGGCACCAGGCATATTCTACGGAGCTTGTTTGCTCTAACTATTGTTTGATGACCCGTATTATGCAGGATCGAGAGCCTACCTTTGTGAAGGAGGCTTTACAGTCCGCACCATGGAAGAAAGCTATGGAAGCTGAGTTGGAGGCTATTGAGAGGAATGGCACTTGGTCTCTCATGCCTCGCCCCTCGAATAAGAAGGTGATTGGCGTCAAATGGGTCTTCAAGACCAAGTACCTTAGCGATGGTTCTTTGGACAAGCACAAGGCTCGCCTTGTTGCTAAAGGTTTTGCACAGCGCCCAGGGATTGATTGTCATGATACTTTTGCCCCCACTGATCATATGGCGACTATTCGAGCTGTTCTTGCCTTGGCTGGCCATAGGAGATGACCTGTCTACCAGTTGGATGTGAAGTCGGCCTTCCTCAATGGTGATTTGAAGGAGGAGATTTATTTAGAGCAGCCTCCTGGCTTTGGATCTTCAGATGGGCAAGTCTATAGGTTGAAGAAGGCCTTGTATGGCCTCAAGCAGGCTCCGCGTGCATGGAACGAGAAGATTGACTCGTTCCTTCAGTCACAGTTGGGATATCGGCGCTCCCAAGGCCGATCCGCAGCTTTATGTACACACTTCTGAGGCTGGGTGTGTGCTTTTTGTGTTGGATGTTGACGATTTGATTGTCACAGGTGATCATGCACAGAAGGTCAAAGAGACGAAGGCAACTTTACATCATGCATTCGAGATGACGGACTTGGGTCTACTCCACTTCTTTTTGGGCCATGAGATTTATCAGTCTCAGAGGGGGATTTTCATCTCTCAGCAGAGATATGTACAGGAGCTCTTGGTTTCTTTTGCATTGGGGAGGATTGTCGGACCATTTCTACTCCTATGGATCCGAACTGGAAGGCCACTTCACATTCAGATTCTCCCTTGGCAAACGCTTCTCGCTACCGTCAGTTGATTGGATCATTGATTTGGCTCCTCAACACTCATGTTGATCTTTGTTTTGCTGTTGGTCTCTTGGTGGGTTCATGAGTGAATCTCAGACGGTGCATTGGCAGGCTGCCCAGAGGATACTTCGGTATTTGAGGAGGACATCGGACCTAGGGATTCATTATCCAGCAGGCACAGGTGGTTTAGATCTTGTACTTGCAGGTTGGAGCGACTTGGATTGGGCTGGCAATGTGGACCACAGGTGGTCTGCTACAGGCTACTGTTTTACCTTGGGTGCAGGTGTGATCTCATGGAGTACCAAGAAGTAGCCCACGGTAGCCCTTTCGTCTACTGAGGCGGAGTATCGGGCCGCGTCTTCCACCACATGTGAGGCTGTGTGGCTTCGGAGATTGTTAGAGGAGCTTGGCTGCCCCCAGACTCGTCCTACTTTGCTGCAATGCAATAATGAGAGTTGCATTGCCTTGGCGCGGAATCCTGTTTTCCATGCCCGGACGAAGCACATAGAGATCCAGTACCACTTCATCAGAGAGAAGCTTCTGGATGAGACCATAGCTGTGGAGTACTGCAAGACGGACGATAATCTTGCAGATTTGTTTTCGAAGGCGCGTTCCCAGGCTCTACTTCAGAGACATGCCAGATCGCTCAGGCTTCTGCCCCGCCCAGGCTCTGTGAGGGGGTGTTAACGATTATCAGAGTTTGGCCTTGTCGGACCGACCAGTCGGACTACCACATGGCAGTCCGACCTGTATTGATCAGTCGGCTGCATTTAATGCAGCCGACCTGCGTTTTTGGGCGCATTATTTCTGGCTATTTATAGCCAATATTCTGCACAGTCTTCCACAGTTCTGTTAGCAGATTACAGGCTGGAGATCGTGCAGACTGCAGCGAACTTCGAGGTGAACAACAGGTTGCATCGTCGAGGTGGAGACACGCAGTCCCGCGCACTGCGCCCGTGTATATATCTGCATATCTTTGTATACAACACACTTTATACAGCAGACCTTCATCTTCCATTGTCTCTTTTTCTCTCTCTCTTCTCTCTGCGTTCTCTCTCGCTTAGTCTTGGTCCCACGGTTCCGCATCGCTGCACTTTGACACACAATTGTATTGTACAAAAGTCTCTCTTTACGAGAGAAGATATAATGCAAATGTCTCTTGGAGGGGGGGCCGGCTCCATGTAAATCCGGTCCTCAACTGCTATCACACACACACACACACACTCTCTCTCTGTTGATTTGTTTTTGCAACTGTTAAGCTACGAATGTGTGTAGTTCTTGAATATGCTCCACCATGCAATACTCCCCTTCTTCTCTAAATGAATATGCTTAAAGGATAATCTCTCAAGGGCACCATTAATAATAAGTGGTTGCATTTTAGTTATATTGGTATCATAGCATAGGTTTCTCTTTTTTTGCTTAAGAAGAGAGATCCTTAAGTAGCCTACAAGATTAGGGCTTGATAATTACTCTAGGGTAAGTGGGACTAGGATCTATTATCCGATTTGTCATGCCCATTATGTGGGGTATGGTTGCACACCATTAGGAGCTGCAGTGTTAATAATGGAGTCAATTTGGACTTGCCTTTGGCTTAACCATTATGGAGCTAGCAAGTAAGCCTGGCAGGCGCTATCGCTTGGTAGGTTGGCAATGTTAGACCTACCCCATTAGTCATTGTAATTCTTGGCACTTAATCAAGAGTGTGGGTGCTTGAGAGCTTACTCTTTGGAGTAAGAAGGGTAGTAACTAATGTGCTACTAGAACCAATAGAGATAAGGGAGTTAAAAAAGGGATTGGAAAATTTTTCAAGAGCTTTCACAACGTTCGCTTAACAATGGCTGAAAAAAATCAAGAGAGTAGAGGTAGTGATGAACCACATGTTTATGCACAAGCGGCTACTAATGATGGTCAAGAGCTTGTGTCCTTGGTTATGAAGCTCCAGGAAGCCATGGAGAATCCCAATTTGCAAAGGAAACTCATGCAGCAAATCCATGCTTGTGGTATCTTCTCTGTTTCCGAAGAAGAGAGAGTTTCTTTAAGGCCTCAAGGCGAGATCTCAAAAAGAGGAACCTCTATGGGAGAGAGAGAAAATAAACATGAGAAGCTTCCACCTGCGGATACACTTCCCAACAAGAAGGGGAAGCTCCATCACAATGAGGAGACTCCACTTAAGGGGCATGACAAGAGTGAATCACCTTGTGATTCTAGCAAAGACGTGGATCCAAGGAGATGGCGGCAACAACGGTCTACAAGTCCTCCCCAGAGGAAAAGATCTCCGCCAAGATCTCCTAACCATGAAGCCAAGGGTCAAAGCCAAGAAGGGAGAGAAAAAGATCATCTTCTTCTTCTCCACCCTATTGCTCATCATCCTCTTCTGATGACGAAAGTGATTCTCATCATGAGAAGCCAAAGAGGAGAGGGCATAGACAAACCCATGGTGCTTGGAAGAGGTCCCACAAGCTCAAGAAGTTCAAGGAAGGAACTAAAAGTATCACCTTCCTTACATAGGATGGTACTTTTGGTGCAACGGACAAGGTGCTTGCCTTCATACAACAATTTGATGCCGCTTTTGGAGATAAAGGCTTTACTAAGTCATCAAAGCTTTGCAATGTTGCCATGCACTTCCAAAAATCGGCTAGACAATGGTGGGCAAGTATGCAAGCAAATGGGACGGCTCCAAAAACTTGGAAGGCACTACGGAGTGCTATTCTCAAGCAATTCCTTTTAAGTGAAGCTTAAGACAAAGTGCTGATGGAGTTGAGAGGCCTCAAGAAGATGCCCTATGAGTCTATCAACAAGTATATAGAGAAGTTTTGGGATTTACATCTCAAAGCTATCGTCTATAAAAAGATAGACTTTGCGGAGCAAAGGCAACAATATTGTGCAAGTTTACTTGACAAGATGAGTGAGTACATCAATTCACAACGCCGAACGGCCTCGCTCAATCTTAGTAGTGATACATCATTCCATTGTTGCCCCTAAGATTAACTTCCAAAACCAAGGGACTAAAAGTCTGATAAGTTCTTGGAAGTTCAAGAGGTTAACAACAAAGGGAAGAATAGCTCTAAGGAAACTCCAACAAGAAATCTAAAGAGAAAGGGTTTTTCAAAGGAAGGAATCGCATGTCTACTCAAGAGCTTGAACGCTACAAGGACACCAATTGCTTCAAGTTTGGGGAACAAGGTCATGTCTATAAGGCATGTCCCCAAAAGCATGCACACAATGTACCACCTAGGGCTTTCTTAGTGGAGCTTCCAAAAGAGGATGGTCATTGTGAAGGGTCTCCATTCTCCTATGCTTGGGGCACTCATACTCTTTGATCCAGGCTCTACTCACAATTTGATCTCTCATGAGATGGTTGCTAAGCTAGGAGTTCAATCTTTTGAAATGGGAGACGTCCTCAAAGCCGATGGAGCCTTCAAAGGGCAAGATGTTCCAGTCACTCCATTGATTGGAAAGCTAAGGCTCTACATCCAAAGCTATGTGGACAAATATGATTTCTTCATCTCACCTTTGAAGCATGAGGAAGTGATCTTAGGGGCTCCATGGTTCTCATACATGGCAGCCATCATGAAGTTTCCTCAGAAGGGAGATCACTTTCATGCATAGAGGAAAGCAAATGATGATTGATGCTAGTGCTATGGGATACTCTATTCCACTTGTATATACTTTGGCTTTCGACAAATCAATCAAAAGTTCTGTTTCTGCTTACATGATTTTTGTTAAGGATGTTAAGCATATTCTAAGGATTTGTTTAACATGAGTAAGCCTAGGCAGGAAAGAGAGCTACATGAATATAAACATGTATTCATAGATGACATCCCTATGGAGATACCTCCCAAAAGAGGTGATGATGATCATCTAACTGAACTTGTACCAGGAAGTTCACCGCCTAAACAAGCCTCCTTATAGAGTTTCTCAAACTCAACAAGAGGAGATCATGAGGTAAGTGAATGAATTGGTAGAGAAAGGCATGGTGAGGCCTAGCTCATCTCCATTTTGTTCTCCAGTCCTATTAGTGCAAAAGAAGGACAACACATATTGTATGTGTGTCGACTACAGGGCACTTAATAGACTAATGATCAAGAATAGATTTCCTGTAACCATGATAGAAGATCTATTCGACAAGTTACAAGGATCTATCTACTTTAGTAGAATAGATCTCAAGAGTGGCTATCATCAAATAAGGATAGTGGAGCAAGATATTCACAAGACTGCTTTCTAGACCACCTTTGGTCTATGAATATCTTGTTATGCCTTTTGGACTTACCAATGCTCCAACCACTTTCAATCGCATGATGGAGAAAATATTCTGGCCTCATCGTCACTTTACGGGAGTCTTCTTTGATGATATCATCATCTACCCCAAGTCTCTACCAGAACACAAGGAGCACTTAAAGGTAATATTTCAAGCATTGAGAGATAATTAGCTTTATATTAATCAAAAGAAGAGTGAATTTTTCTTACAAGGAATTCAATATCTAGACCATAGTATCTCTAAATATGGTATCCATATGGATCCAACCAAGTTAGAGGTAATAAAAAGGGTGGTTTGAGCCAAAGAACTTACATGAATTACGAAGCTTTATTGGTATGTGTGCATACTATAGACGCTTCATTGAAAAGTTCTATTGCCGGACCACTTCATGATCAAACTAAAAAGCAAGTCAAATATGTGTGGAATCCCAAAGAGCAACAAGCTTTTGATACTTTAAAGCTCAAGCTTATCTCTCAACCAGTGCTCATATTGTTGGATCTCTCCAAGCCATTTGAAGTCCAATGTGATGCTTGTGGCAGTTTTATTCCAAGAAGGGCATGCCATAGCATATAAAAGCAGGAGGTTGAGTACCGATGAGAGGACACTAGGCACCTGTCAGATAGAGCTTCTAGTTGTTCTACATGCTCTAGCAGTATGGAAGCATTATCTCCTTGGGACTCCTTTCATCCTACTAACGGATCATCAGAGTCTCAAATACTTCATGGCCCAGACCAACAAGCTCTCCAAAAAGCAAATGAGGTGGTCAAAATTTCTTTCGCAATTTAATTTTTGTGTTGCTCACATTTCTGGCAAGCGCAATCAAGTGGCTGATGCACTTTCACGAAGGCCTAAAGTAAATTCAGTCTCAATAGCTACTCACAATGATCTATCTCTTATGATAGATGAGTATGCTACTGACCCTGATTTCAAGGGTACTATGTCTGCCATTGTACTAGAGAAGAAACAAGAGCCATTCTCTTTACAAGATGGCTATCTTCTAAATGGCAATCGGCTATGTGTAACCAACTCACTACGTGTCACAACTCTATAGAAACAGAATTTGTATCCTTTTTCATTAATTTGTCTATATAATGATTTATTAAATTTGTTTCCTTTGCACTAATTAGATATAAAGAAAAGTGCATTGGAGCTGGCCACTGATGAGTGGTCACAGGTGGTGGATCCATGCGGTGGGTTAGAGAAAAGATAGTTCACACTTCCACCTATATAGCCCGATTAGGCGCTTGTGACCAGAACTCACGCATATCAAGGTTAGACTCGCACACAGAAAGGATTGATACCTTGAAGTGTGGGCTAGATCCGCCAGAACAGACAGTTACAATCAACAAGATGGCATGATCATGAAATGCTTGTACAATGTGCATGTGTGGGCTGAAAGCTTGAAATGCACA
Source organism: Lygodium microphyllum (assembly GCF_053477565.2). Taxonomy (NCBI): domain Eukaryota; kingdom Viridiplantae; phylum Streptophyta; class Polypodiopsida; order Schizaeales; family Lygodiaceae; genus Lygodium; species Lygodium microphyllum. Next base: position 765,961 of record NC_141156.1, read on the forward strand.
TTTCTTTGTATAGGTGTTAACCTCGAGTCAAGATGGCGAAGCCAAGATGACGAAAAATGGAGAAAAAGCAAAGGAGCATGAAGAAAAAGAGCGAAGACATGCAAGCGGCCCCTAATGATGAACCGGGGCAAAAAGAGCAACCATAAAAGAAAAGGCACCTCAAAAACTCGAAAAATCTTTGTAAAAGAGTGTCAGGCTCCCTCCTGTGCCCATTGTAAAATATTAGACGGGTGTAGGCTAGAGGCACGGGGCTAAAAGAGGAAAATGGAAAAAGGACCTTGCCACAATGGCCAGTTATGTAAAAAAGGGGTGGGTGCCCATGGGATTTTAGGGTTTGTATATATAAAGTTCAAAAAGTGAATAAGAGATCATTCTTTGGTGTGTGGCAAAAGGAGTCTTCTTCCTCTTCTCTCCTTCTCACCTTCTTGCTTGAATGTGCTCTTGAGAGAGAGAGTGTGAGTGTGAGAGAGTGAATATGTGTGAGAGTGAGGGATCAAGAGGGTGAAGCTTTTCACCATCTCCTCTTCTTCTTCTTCTCTTCCCTTCTCTCTTCTTGTGCGCGGGGCTATGGAGGATGGAGCTTGGAGGTGGAGGAGGCTTGAGGATGCTTGAGCTAGCATCTAGGATCGTGGAGCTACCAGTGTGTAGAAGAGAGGAGGCAACTCATATTAGCACTAAGGTAAGCTCAATACACTCATAGGATCGATGGCGCGTCGGCTAGGTGAGAGAGAGCCATTAGAGCTCGCTTGGAACGCTTGAAACAATAAGCGGTCCGTGGGTTTTGGCGGTTGAGCGTGAGCTTTCACATTTTGGTTCCGTTGCTAGGATCAACGGATTCAAGCTTGAGCACTTGCGCGCCTCATATCGAGCATCGAAGTAAGGGATTCATCCGCAACAGGAGCTTGAGATAGGTAGGAAGTTTGGGTGCTTTCGATCTTCAAAACAAGTAAGTATTTTGGGTTATTTCGTTGTTTGATGATTAGGAAACATGGAGAAATCAGTTCAGTATTTTGCCTTCGATTCGTGTTTCATTTAGAGTAGGATAGGATTAGGAAATTGCATCGGAGAAGGGTAGGGTTCACTGTTGCAAAACAGGACAAACAAGGCAAAAATCGTGCAAAAAGGGCAAAAATCTCGCTTGCGATGCTTAAGAATGGTGAGTGAGTGATTGGGGGCGTCAACACCATACCCAGGAAGGTTTATAAGAGCCAAAAGGCCGAGAAAACATTCATTTGCAATAGTTCAGTGTGAAAGAGAGAGAGAGAGAGAGAGAGAGAGAGAGAGAGAGAGAGAGAGCTACCGGCCGATTCGATTCAATCGCACCTACGACAAGCCCGTCACTCCATCCAGGTATATGAATCCCTTCTCTTGTTCCCCTAGGTCGGATCTGGAAGATTATGCCTGGTATGATTGAGTGCAGCACGAGAGACGATTGAAATCGATTTTCCGCTGTTTACGTGCGCCGTGCTCGGCCCGTCCTAGTGACCACTCCTAGGCCGAGTCCCAGAATCGGCTCTCGGCCACGTGTCGAATTCGGCCCATCCGACCAAAACCCTAATCGGCCCGTCCGAGTCTATAATTCGGACCGTGAACAAACTCGGCCCTCGGCCCACTTGCCTTGGCCCGTCCAAATAACATTGTCCGGGTCAACCGCTCGGCCCGTCCGAGTGACTCCGTCCGAGTCCACCCTGTCCCAGTCCTTGGGTTCGGCCCTCGGCCCATGCGCCTCGGTCTGTCCGAGTATCCCATTCGGATCCTGCAATTCAGACCAGTTGGGCCGAGTGTAGATTTTTGCCAGATCTTCAGAAAATTGGTCTGACCTGGCTAGGACTCGGCAGCTCAGGCTGTCGGAAGCCCGTAGGGCGCTCAGAACTTGATTCAGGCACGTGGAATAGGCAAAGTAGGAGGGCGCTGTTGCTTAGCAGCTAGGAGTGGGCAGTTGCGAGACCTAGAGGCCCAGATGCGGCCCGTCGAGCTATAAGGCCTGATCTGACCAGAACCAAACAAGGCAACATTTTAGGGAAACCCTAAACCCTAACAAGACGGCCAGGAAGTGACCAACAAGCCTATTCGGCCCAAAACAACGTGAGAGTGTGTAAGACGACTAGGAAGTAGTTGCTACACTCACCTTGAATTTTCGCACTTGAAGTACACATAAGGAAACTGAAAGTCTGATTGAGCACGATCGCACGAGGAAAGACACATTGAGTGGCCATAAATTGAGGATTGTATTAAAAAATTGAAGGAACTCACCCAAATACACCACTCAAGGAACCCACCAATAGGAGAAAACCCAATACAGAGACAAACCGTCAACGATCAGAGGTAGGACCAAGCAAGGGACGCCGACAAAGTGGATCTGCCGAGCCTATTGAACCTAATCGATAGCTTGGTGGAGCACGACAACTCGACAATGGCAGAGGAAAGCTTAGACCGAAGATACAACGAGAAATCCAACTTAGGAGCCTTTCCAGATGCAGTTCAGCACCTGGTCAGTAGTTACGACGCTCATGCGTGGTACAAGCATTGCGGTAGAACGGCAGAAGCTATCATTGCAGATCTAGAAGATGAGAGAAAGCTGGCCCGCAAGGCATTATAAAGCATGGCTGAGTACAACAGGGATCAGCAGGTTAGGAACCACAGGCAAAGCATGGAGTTGCGAGAGGTGCAACGGGTATTGAACTTGGCTGGCACGAATCGAACGAACCACGAGAGGGCACTAGAGGGAGACTTAACGTTGAGTGACCTTCTGATGAAGCGATTGCTCGATAACACTGCTGCAAAGCAAAGTGCCACGGCTCTAGCGACATCGCTGCTCGCAGGGTTAGGAGCAAACCAAGGCTCAAAGAGCCAGGCTAAAATCCCTATTGTTGCCAAGCAACTCGATAAGTATCAGCCCCATGACGATCCCTACAACTTTGTTGAACAGTTCGAGCAAGTCTGTGAAGCCAATGGCCTCAACAACCTAACTCAACGCTCGCAAGCGTTCGGGCTTTACTTGGGCGACAAGGGTAGGACGTGGTATACGAGCTTAGATAACGTGGAGCAGGCCAACTTCGATGGCCTCAAGGATCTCTTTGTCAAGAGATTTGCCGAGCCCGGATACTTTGATAACCTACTCGTACGCTTGATGAACGTCAAAAGCAAAAAGAGAAGGAGGACATTTGTGACTATGTGACCCACGTACGGAGTCTCTTTAAGAGAATCCCTACTGGAGAGCGACCGACTGAAAGAGCAGTATCGACTGTATTCATCAGTGGGATTCAAGACGAGGAGCTATATAAGGCTTTGGCAAGCAACTCGAGCTTGCAGCGGGATTTACTAGCCAAGGTATTTGAGGAGGCCATCCGAGTGGACGATCAGCTGAAGGAGCGGAGCTCTAGGAGCATGAATGTAGAAGAGACCGCTTCGCGAAGCTCAGAGAGGCTGTCAGCCTCGAGTGAACGATCGGCACCACCAGCCCAGGATAAGAGAAAAGCCACCGAAACGAATCAAGACTTGGCTGATGTTAGAATGGAACTAGCCAAGTTGCAAGAAATGTTGAGACGACCAACGCGTCCACACATCCAATGCGTGTACTGTGGCGGAAACCACTTACTAGCCGAGTGTCAAGACCCTAGGTCACGACCTTGCGCTAACTACGGTAGGTTCGGACATGATGTCGCGCATTGTAGACTGCCAAGGAGACTTCCGTACCCACAACCATACGGCCAACCTTACCTCGTGAGCAGGCTGCAGCCATTCTTCAGAAGGGGAGCCCCATTGGCCCTTCCTGCGTCCAACGACGTTTAGCCGGCCGTTCCCAGGATGGAAATAAAGCCTACAGGCATTCCTAGGCCGCCTAGTCAGTACGTAACCCACCCACCGAGTGACGCTCCTGTCCACTATGTGGAAGAACCAAACGAGGAGGAAGCCTACATATGCCCTTATGTTTTGCAGGACGACGAGGGCAACGCTGTCCTCATGGACTATCGACCAGTCCCGGTGATGGCGCTGGGAAGAGGGCGAGGTAAGGGCCTAGGAGGGCAGGCACAGGACCCAATTACTTGTTGGACTTGTGGCCACCCAGGTCATGTCTCGTCGCGCTGCCCTGAGAGAAAGCAACAAAACGCAGATAAGGCCGACCAAAGGTGAGCTGAGTGCGGAATCACTCATCTTTTCGTCAATTTTCCAAGGAGGAAGCCGTCACCTGGTTCAGCTAATGAGCCGTCTGCCCCATTGGGGCTGTTTGGTGTCAAGAACTACGACGGGGAGGCCACGCCTGTCCCACTGCGGGTCATGACCCGTGCCCAAACGAAGCAGGTTGACATCTCTGTGCCAGGACCTAGCAATCTGGATGCAGCCTCGATAGGGAAGAAGAGCCGTAGACGGCGGAAGAGGAAGTCGGAAGCTAAAATCTCACTAAAGACTGAGAGTGTTACAACTCTACCCACTGGAAAGAAGGTCTCCGACGCAGAAGCAGAGACGTCAGCCCCTAAGACGGCCGACAAGGGGAGTGCTAAGGTAGGGGAGTACCCGCAACCGAAGCGACAATTAGAGGCCATAGAGAAGGTGAGGGAATGGGTGAAGGAAGCCCAAGAACACCTAAAGGACGTTGAGCCCATCATGGAGGATGGAATCGATGACCTCTCCAGCATAAGTACGCCGACCTCACTCCCACAGCCCAAGTCAATGGAAGCAGCTGCACCACAAGGGGTGCCGTTAAGGCCAAGCCTTGACGCTGCTACAAGGCCGCGGTTCAGTCACGGCTACTGGTCAAGACAATCCAGGTTAAGAGAGAGACGAACACCCAATGATCTCCTAACCACACTAGTGACTACCCCGGTAATACTCAGTCTGGGAGATTTGCTTAGGCAGCACCCCACCCTATGGCAGGACCTTAAGCAGTGGGTCGAAGGGACACAAGAGCAGGTCACAACAGACCCTCAGGACCATGAGGCAGAAACGAAAATACCAAGTTTGACACTGCACACTACGCCTAAGTCCTTGCATATCAACGCCTTTTGGGAAGGCTCCGAGATGCATGGAGTCTTGCCAGTTTTAGCCCTAGGCGATACAACGAGGAAGGGAATCGTAGACACGGGGCCCGGGGTTAGCATGCTTAGCTACGCAGTGCTTCAGACTTGGGGAAGACTGCTAGGTTTAATGTCATACTAGCAAACGGTATGAGAGTTAAGCCATTCGGGGTGCTTAAGAATTTGCCAGTGAAGATCGCAGGTGTCCAGTTCTCCGTTGACTTTATAGTCATGAAGAGAGTGGACTACGACATCCTATTAGGCCGCCCCTTGATGCGCAACGCTAGGGCCATCGAAGATTGGGGGAACGGCTTAATCTTCCTTGGCAATAGGACGAACGCCGCGAGAGTAGAGATGGATACCTGGAAGACCTTATCTATCAACTTAGATGCCATCTCTACTATGCTCAAGGGCAATACTAAGGCCAAGAAGCCCTACGGGCCCTTGACCAGGTATGTCCCATGCCCAGAGGACGAGCGGGATTGGATGCATGTCCTTGCTACAATCGACATGCCGTTCTCTGATCACGAAGCATATGAGCAGGCCATCAAAACAATTGGTAAGGCTAACGACACACCTTCCGTGCCAGTCTGCATGATGTCAGGAAGCCTTCAAGGAGAGCCGAAGCCCGTCAACTCCCACGTTCCAACCAACAAAAGGGAACTCTAGGAGATACTGAGGTATCTATCGGACAAGCTAGCTGACAATCCAGCTGCAAATCTCAAACCACTCCAGGATCTCCTAGATGAACCCAAGTGGCAATGGACCAGAGTGCATGACTTAAACCTCATGTATAACTAGGCCCTGGTGCCTAACCAACGACCAAGGAAAGACCGAGTCCTAGGAGATGACGAGCAGTCTGATGAAGGAAATTCGAGCGATAAATACGAAGGCTGCCAGTCCTTCAGCGATGAGAGTGAGGGAGAGGTAGATACCGTGGAATACGACACGGAAGGACAAGAAATAGAGCAAATACGGGCAGACTCGAAGCCGCATAGGAGTATATTCCGGAGGGAATGAGGAGTCATGAGTGTGGAATGTGACCGCGCCTGGTTGGAACACATAGGAGCCATAGACCTCGAACAAGCGGGACTAGCCCAGCCAGGAATGACGTTGGTATTGAGAACTGAATCACCATCTGAACTGTGCCCACCGGGAGAAACCACCTCTTCTAGCGAAGAGGGGGGATTCGACTCTGAATTAGAGGTTAGCTCGGAGAGTGATCCAGAGATCCCTAGGCTGCCCACAACCAAACGTACTAAGGGGGACCTACCGGTCCACCTGAGGCACAGGCGATTGAGAAAGGAGAAGGCAAAACAACCCAGGGAGGATCGAACGGAAGAATAGAGGAAGCCGAAGGACCTCCCTAAACGATTCACGAAATTCAAAAAGGGGGATAGGGTAGTAGTACTGTTAGGTGCCAAAGGTTAAGCACAAACAAGTGAACCAATCGAGGGACTAGCTAGGGTCAAGGCGGTGGACCTAGCCCAAAAGGGGGAACCACCCAGACCAGTCTTCATTGCTGATGATTTGACTAGTGAAGAAGAAACAAGTCTTGTCGCTCTCTTGCGAGAGTACATAGACGTCTTCGCCTGGTCCTTAGGAGAGCTTAAGGGGGTGGACCCCAGTGTCGTGACCCACAACATACCCATAACGCCGGATGCAACACCGGTCAAGTAGCGACCGTACCCTATGAATCCTAAACATGCGCATGCCGTCAAGGAGGAGATTGATAAGCTAATGAGAGCAGGATTCATTTATGAAATTGAGCACACGGACTAGGTATCACCCATAATCATCGTGATGAAGAAAAATGGAAAAATTCGAGTGTGCGTCAATTACAAGAAGGTGAATGCTGCCACCAAGAGGGACAATTATCTGTTGCCGTACACCGAGCATATACTGGAGAGAGTGGCAGGCAAGAAAGCCTACAGTTTCCTGGACGGCTTCTTAGGATACAACCAGGTGCAAGTGCATCCTGCTGACAAGCATAAGACTGCCTTCATCACTGAGTGGGGTGTCTTTGCGTACATAGTCATGCCCTTCGGGTTGACTAATGCCCCTGCCACTTTCCAACGCCTCATGTGCACCATCTTTAAGGACATGCTACGCAAGGAGTTAGAAGTCTTTGTTGACGACCTCTGTGTCCACTCGACATGGGTCGAACACTTGGACAAACTCCGAGCAGTCTTTAAGCGGTGTCGTTTATACCGCCTCTCCTTGAACCCCTTAAAGTGCCAGTTTTGGGTGAAGCATGGATGTATTCTAGGGCACGTGGTGTCAAAGAACGGCATTGCCACTGACTTCTTGAAGGTCAGAGGCATTGCTGACCTTCCCCCCCCAAGCAACTACAAAGGAGTTCAATGCTTCCTAGGCCATACCGGGTACTATCGGCGGTTTGTTCTCAATTATGCGTTGATCGCCAGACCATTGTACAAGCTGCTTATAGTCTTCGAATGGAGTGAAGCATGCCAAAGGGCATACGAAGAGTTGAAGAAGGCTCTAACCATAGCACCAATCCTACTAGCCCCAGATTGGACCATCACCTTCCACGTGCATATCGATGCCTCTAAGTTTGCCGTGGGGGCAGTGTTGTGCCAGCCTGGCGAACACAATTTAGACTATCCAGTGAGCTTTGCTAGCAGACAACTCACTGAGACGGAAATGAATTACTCAACGACGAAAAGAGAAGGACTAGCCATGGTATTCGCAGTGAAGAAGTTCCGGCATTATCTCTTGGCCACGCCCTTCACATTTTTTGTGGACCATCAGGCCTTGCTATATCTAGTAAACAAGCCTTGTGCTACGAGACGCATAGCTCGATGGCTCCTTTTGCTTTTGGAGTTCGACTTCTCCGTAGTGGTACGGAAGGGAAAGCAGCATTACATGGCTGATCACATGTCGCGCATTCCCATCGGGGAAGCCGCTGGGCAAGGTGTTATTGATGGACTCCTTGACGCCCATCTATTTAACCTCTCCAGTGAGAAAGACCTGTTTAAGGCTGATCTGACACCATATTGGGGGCAGGCCGAATCAACAAATAAGGTTTTGATCAATGTCCTAACCAAGGTCGTTTTTGCTTCACGCAGCAACTAGGACAACAAGTTGATGGCAGCTCTGTGGGCCTACCGAACCGCCTATAAAACGGCTGTCGATCAAACCCCCTTTAGGCTGACATATGGGACAGAAGCGATTCTACCGGTGGAGTTCTTCGTCCCTAGCCTGAGAATAGCGCTTTAGGAGCGATGGGAAGGAAAGGAGGCATGGACGCAGCGACTAGTTGAGCCCGAGTGTCTCTCAGAGACTCCTCTTCTTGCCACCCATGCACTGATTTGTGAAAAAGCCCGACGCAAGAGCTAGTTTTTGACAAGGACGTCAAGCAGCGCGAGTTTGAATAGGGTGACTTAGTGCTTCTCTTCTCAGTTAAAGGGCATAAACAGAAGATGAAATTTAGAGGCCTTGGACCATTCAAGGTTCGTGCAATCAGTCGAACAGGCAATGTCGAACTCGAAACCTTGAACGGTGAAGGAATAGGCTTCTTCAATGGCAGCCGTTTCAAGAAGTACTACCCTCCCATGCATCCTTTGCATGAACCACCAATGTTAGAACCGCCTGTCAAGGTCCGAGTGGTCACAATCACTGAAATTGATGACGAGGACGAGGAAGCCGTGGAATCCGCATACCTTCGCATCACGGTCACGGCCAAACACACGTGCTTTCACCGCCTTAATCGACGAGGGAGCAGACTTTAACGTCTTGACCTACGATCATTGGACTCAACTTGGGCAGCCACAACTTCAACCCACCACTGCAAAATTAAATCCATATGGGGCTCATTCCTACGCACTACTCAACAAGTGCAAGGCAGCTGTTTCTATCGAGTCTGAGACTGTTCCAATGCTTTTCTACGTGCTGCCAAATGCTAAAAACGCAGGCACAGAGTCATTGCTGGGACGCACCTTCAAAAAGCAGACCCATTGCAATGTCGACTACTCATTGCAGCGCATCCACCTAGCAATAGGCAACATTCGCATTGTCACAGCTTTCAGCAAGGGCTGCGCGACCGCATCCCGGGCCACCCAGCCACCGATAGAAAGACCTCTAGGTAATTCGAAGGAGGGGGGTGGAATGTGTCCGCCACTCCCCGAGTCTCATTGCCCGCAAACCATACCAGTCCAAGCTAAGGCCCTACAATCCCGCCTCCAATGGGTGCCTAAACAACCGCAACAGCCGCCTAGGAGTCAAGGCTCCTACCCTCAGAAGACCAAAAACACTAAACCTAGGAGGCCAAAACGCAGCCGTAGGAATAGACGCGTAATCAGTCAAAGATGGGTCCCCAAGGCTCTCTTGCGCGCACAAGGCTACTATGAGGGCAATGCTTGGCTATGGATACCTAAGGCCCCCATGGCCAGAGGCACCATTCGCACGTCAACCTCAAGATCGATCATTCCAAAAATCGTAAGACTTGGAACCCAAGAGCCGCAGAGCTTTTCCGATTCGCAACCATCGAGTCCATCCATGCGCAAACCCACGCGAATCACCCAAGCGTGTCAACAACCGCCAGCTCGAGCATCATTACAAGCAGGGAACGATCCGGGTTTCCAACTCCATCCTGAAAGCAATAAGCCATCAAGGGAGGCCGCTGCTAACCTAGCTTCTGTCCCAACGACCCAATCGAAAGCTCCTGAAGTCCTACCATAGCAACTCTCCGTAGTCAAAGGCTCAAGTCCTACCAAACCCCAACCGCCCGCAAGCCTTAGTCCCTCTTACGAGCGGAAATCCTTTCTCTCACTAGTAGCTGATTTAGCTGAGGAAACAGGGGATGATGTGGTGGACTGCATTAAACGATTGGACGCTACTTTTGTGTCGCTAGCTCTGAGCTACGATCGCCTCGACTTAGGCCTATTGGATAAATCCTTCGCAGCCGAAGTTCAAGCGATGCCTTGTTCTTGGGAAACGTTTGAATTTGCATTTGCAAAAGCCCCTGCCTCCGCCGCTAAGTTGCTCAACGGTGAGATCTCACAAGGGCATGCAATCAAACAGCGCCTCATCACGTCGTATGATCAGCGAACCACCTCCGCCATCACTGACCAAGAAGTGGCAAAGTTGTCAAAACTAGATGGGACGAGCTCCGAGTTTCTAAGGCATTGGTACGATCTTAGATTGCAATGGGAAGTCGAAGGATGACGAGTAATGATCAACGCCGAGCAGCGACGTGCTATCGAAACGGCAGAGTACGACCCCACCTATGTCGCGCCGACATCTTATCGAGTGCTAACCATGTTGCGAGGCCGTCCTATAGAAGACCACATCAAGGGACACCCCTACCTCGACCACCTGTTGATTGAAGAGGAGTTACGCATCGCTAGCTGAGTCAACTCGGGTGACTTCCTAACTGATGTTCTCACATACATCACTCAAGTGGGAATTAAACCCTCCGACCTGGACCGCGAAGCCCATCTTGAATACAACCCCAATTCCTATTCCTGGCTACTCCACAAGTAGCCGACCATGCCAAAATGCCTACACCTTCTAACCCTCATCCTAGGAAGGATTCTTCTCAGACTAAAAGGGGAAGGGGTAAGGTGAATCAGATCAGAAGTAATGAAGCAAATCAAAGCCATGAAGTATGTAGACATGCATTGGGAAAAACGGATGGGGTAGGAAAGAGGACACAAAAACTTTGAATTAAAAGGCAAAAAGTCAAAATCTGAAAAGCGAACCTGCACTAGACTTTAATGAGTTCAGTCAGAAGCATAAAGTTTTTTCTGTTTTAGCGATTACTATGTCGTAAGCACTAACGAAAATTACGGTTATGACAGGAACAAAAGATGTCACAGTAGGACCGAGCCCACCGACTTTCCTTCACAGAGGAAGAAAGAACGCGGTACAACATCAACCTGGAGAACCGCGCCTATAATCAGCTAAAATTCCAGACTATCCACAATTTGGAAGAATTAATGGCCAAAGAAGAGGCAGCCAGGAGCATCGTGGAAAGCTGCAACCTTAAAAAGTACCTAGAAAGTTTCTCACGAGAACCTGAGCACACGAGCTGTGTGGAATTCCTAAGGACCTACAATCCCGATGGAGAGTGCGGCACTGTCACAGTGGGGAGGGGACAAAATGCTAAGCAGGTGCTTGTCCATCTAACCCCGGCCTTGGTGGAGAAGGCACTGGGGCTGGAACCGAAGGTGGAGAAGAAGCAAAAGAGGGACGTGTATGCCATGCTGGGGATGAGGAAGGAGGAGGTGTTGACGAACGATGGCATTAGTATCCAGGACATTCCCAGTGCAGAGACCAGACTACAAGCAAAGCTCACACATGTGCTCTTCTCCAGCCAGTGCTATAATGCGCTGATGCCCAGGATTAGCGTACCAATCCTAGAAAACGTAGCAGCCCAGACCTTGCACGAAGTCAACTGGAATGGCTACGTGCGCAAGACTATCGATCAGGCAGCCCGAGCTCTAGCATTAAGAAGCCTACTAGCAGGAGGAGAATCACCAATGTTGAAGGCTGCAGAAAGAAAAAGGGCTTTCTCCAAAGCCTCATTCATTGCATATGGGGGCATTTTAACGGCGCTTATCCACGAGGCTGTAAAGGAAGCAGAAGACGGGGAGGAAGAAACACCCGACCGATCACCGCCCCATCAACACCAGGACAAGTCTAGCGATAGGACGGAGACAGAGAAAGAAGGGGAAGAACAAATAAACAAAAAGCAGGTTAGGGAGACTAAGAAGAGATCAGCGCAAAAGAAAAAGAAACAAGATGAAGGCCGTAGAAAGGAGAGGGAGGACTTGGAGAAAGAGAAAGAACAATCCCTCAAGGAGGCTGAGGAGAGAGAAAGGAAGAAGAAACAGGAAGAAGAAGAGACAACGGAACAAGTAAGGCAGGCTAAAAAGACGTCTAAGCGGGAAGTCGAAAGGAAAAGAAAAGAAGAGCAGGAGGAAAAAGACAAACTAGAGGAAGAATGCAAAAAGGCCGAGGAGAAAAGAAAAGGAAGAGTCGCGGAGGAGGACGAGGAGTTACGAAGAAAGGAGGAGGAGAACCTGACAGAAGCTACCTGCCGGTCAATCGAGCAGCAGTGCAGGGCAGATGACCCCGAAGCCTGGAATCAACCCAGGGAAGAGAGGCCTAGCTCCAGCATGCAGGCCCCAGAACCCGTGCCCCCCACAGCTCCAGAAGGCAAAGGCAAAGCGCCCCTGCATCCCATCCCCACCCTCATGGCGCCTCTCGCTGAAACCGCTACGCCCACCCCTAGCATTCCCACTAGCTTGGAAGTGTCCAACCTGGTGGCCTGGATGCAATACTTCATCAGCAAGGAAATAGCCCAGGGAAAAAGTATGGAGACAATGACCACGTGACCAAAAAGGCCAGCTGTAGATGCTGAATCAAGGCAGGATCAAAAGCGCCCGCGCATGGAGGCCTCAACCACCCCCACCCGCACAACAATGACGCCGCCAGCCGGTTACGACGAATACGTCGTTGAGCTGCTCTTCCAACTGGAGAGGGCCAAGGAGGAGAAAAGGACGGTTGTGGCTGAGTTGATGGCAGAGAAAGAGTAAGTGGCGGCTTTCCAATTGGAGAAAACCCGCATCATCGCCATGCAGCAACGCCAAATCTTTGAACTCAAGCAAGAGCTGAAGGCCAAAGAAAATAAAGAAGAGAGTTATAATCAGCAGCTGGAGGACGAGAACCAGGAACTTGTACAGATGCAGCGGGAGTACAATCTCCTCCTGATGCAATATCAGGAACTGGAGTCGAAGAATAAGGAACTGGAGTCAAAGACCGCTACCATTGAGCAGATGATGGGGGAGCTGAACGCCAAGGAAGAGGAGAGGAGCCAAGAGAGGGATCAGCAACAACAGAAGATCAAGTCTATCTCCGATCAGCTACGTCTCGGGAAGACAGTACAAGACAACATGAGCAGAGAGCTCAAGGCCCAGAAGTAGAAGCTCGTGGCCCTAGCTCAAAAGCAGGGGGAGAGCATGGAAGGCATGAGCAAAAGGGCCGAGGAATGGGCTATGCAGAACGAGGCGCGGGTGAAGGCTCTGGCGCGGCGTCTCGCCTTGGTAGAGAAGGAAAAAATCTTGGAAGAAAGCAAAGCGGGCACCATTCAGATAGCCTTCACCGCCCAACAACAAGCCTTTCTCGATACGTTGCTGGATACAACTCAACTAGAGGGAGCGGAGCCGTTGGAGGTGGTAAAGAAAAAATTAAGCATCGCCCGCAGAGCTTTGCACGCGGGGTTGCAGATGCCACCCCAACCTGCGGAGGTAAGGCTGGGCCCAGAGGAGGGAGGAGGTGATAGCGGCTGGCAGCCGACTAGGCCAAAGATAGTCGGAGGACAGAGCAAAAACCCCCACCTTGTGGGGCACGGAAGAGGCCAAGTTCTGGCAAGATAAGATCTACGAGGTACCACATACGGTGTGGGGCTACGACTGCCAACCCCTTTGGAGGATGCGAATATGTAATACCAACATGTTCGCCTGGATAGCTTTTTGTAACACCCTACCCCACGAGCGGAACGACCCCACGTTTATGGCGTATCCCCGTAGGGTAGGTGTGGATTTTGTCGCCACCCTCCGTGGGAGACACGACTTCCCCGTTATCTACAATGCCAACGCCACTTCCTTTGAAAACGCTCTACTCTTTGACCTAGGAAGCCTGCCTGCCTCCATGACACGTTTTCTTGCGGAGTTCTCCTGCCCAGATCCCGCATTCATAACCACTTGTAGTTACCTTAGGCACTGCAAGAAAGCGGCTTGCCTCCTCTCTTTTTTGATCCTAACGCTATCGATAGTTGCACCATGACCCGCTTAATGATGCGGGCTAGCCTTCTATCTTCATTTTGCCTAGCACTCCTAGAGAATATGAGCGACAGCCAATTCACTAGGTGCAACAATCCCTTTCTATCCATCACCTCTCTCCATGTCTGCATGAACCTGAAAGGGTACATGCAGAGCCATCAATTTTTACGCGAATCTATCCGCCCGTCCTCCCCTCCTTATTCTGACGACGAAAGCTAGCCTTGGCTGTCCTGCTCCTTATGTAATACTATCCCGCAATATGGCAAAAAAAAAAAAAACTGCACCTAGGGGTCCTTAAGTTAGGCGTGTCCAGTGACCTCGATCGACTGGCTCCACTCCTAACCCCCTAGCCCTTTTTGATCCCCCCACGTCACGCTTAGGACACCACAATGGCAGGACACACCTAGGGAAGTAACACTCCCCTATGGTTCGACTTGTCACCCTAAGCCACTAGCACCACTCCCCCTTGGCACAAATGGGATCCTCAAGTGTGGGACATTACCCGGGTCCGCCTGCGGTTAGACCCACTTCCCCATTTCACTAGCACGAGCACACCGCACCAAGACGCTGACGACAGCAGCCCCCCTAGGTAAAGCACTGTCCCTTCTTCTTCAAGTAAACCACTTCCGTCCCACCACCAACTTCAGAAGCCCTCGTTCACCCCTGCAATCCACTGTGCTGCTCCGACGACCATCGTTCTTAAGTTGCCACAAACCCCTGAGTCTCCATGCTACCCTTAACCTTACACCCACGCCAAAAGTGCCATGGGACTGGCACCCATCTAGGAGGGGGGTAATGTTAACCCCGAGTGAAGATGGCGAAGCCAAGATGACGAAAAATGGAGAAAAAGCAAAGGGGCATGAAGAAAAAGAGTGAAGACACGCAAGCGGCCTCTAAAGATGAACCGGGGCAAAAGAGCAAACATAAAAGAAAAGGCGCCTCAAAAACTCGAAAAATCTTTGTAAAAGAGCGCCAGGCTCTCTCTTAGGTCCATTGTAAAATATTAGACGGGTGTAGGCTAGAGGCATGGGCTAAAAGAGGAAAATGGAAAAAGGACCTTGCCACAATGGCCAGTCATGTAAAAAAGGGGTGGGTGCCCATGGGATTTTAGGGTTTGTATATATAAAGTTCAAAAAGTGAATAAGAGATCATTCTTTGGTGTGTGGCAAAAGGAGTCTTCTTTCTCTTCTCTCCTTCCCACCTTCTTGCTTGAGTGTGCTCTTGAGACGGGGAGTGTGAGAGTGTGAGGGAGTGAATGTGTGTGAGAGTAAGGGATCAAGAGGGTGAAGCTCTTCACCATCTCCTCTTCTTCTTCTTCTCTTCCCTTCTCTCTTCTTGCTTTCGCGGCTATGGAGGATGGAGCTTGGAGGTGGAGGAGGCTTGAGGATGCTTGAGCTAGCATCTAGGATCGTGGAGCTACCGGTGTGTAGAAGAGAGGAGGCAACTCATATTGGCACTAAGGTAAGCTCACTACACTTGTAGGATCGACGGCGTGTTGGCTAGGTGAGAGATAGCCATTAGAGCTCGCTTGGAACGCTTGAAACAATAAGCGGTCCGTGGGTCTTGGCAGTTGAGCGTGAGCTCCCACAATAGGAAAGTCACATGAAGATTCTGATACCGTTTTGCGATGTACACGGAAAAAGCTTTCATATAAGAGCCATATTGGGGGGGTTCCTAAATTTTAGGAGGTCCCTAAATTTTAGGAGCCTCGAATTAGCCTAAAAATGCTAGTCCTAAAAAATAGGGATGCCGTTCTAAAAATAGTAAATTTTGTACTTTGACTGTGCTTACTAAATTTGGTTGTTTCTATTCTTGACAGTATTCAACCCAAAAAGGAAGGCCATAGAGAAGAGACAAGTGTCAAGACACTTGTCACACAAGTTTTCAAGTGTCCCACCACTTGTCACATCTCATGACATGTGGCTGGATACTTGTCTTGTGCTACTCCACTTTCCCCTTTTGTACTAGCTCTTCCCTCTCCTATAAATAAGAGCTCGTTTTTATTTATTCAGCATCATTTTTCTTTGCTGTAAACTCATGTACAACACCCACAGATAGCCAAAAACTGGCCCCATCCATCCCCATTATCATTCCCCACTTCTCCATTATCAAATTCCTCCATATTCCCTCTTCTATCACAGTTGTTTTATAGGACAGCAAGCCTGTAAATTCATTACAACACCTCCTTCTCGAGCTTTTTCTTTCATTTTAGCAACAAGAAGCAAGCCCTATCCATGTACTGCTGATCAACGATGAAGAAATGCTGATTTTCCCTCTCTCTTCTCTCATACTGTAAAGAAATCAATTCTTGTCATTGCATAATAGATAATGCATGTGTGTTTGTACATCTTTGCATGATCTTGTGAGAGTGAGAATTACTTCTCCTCACTCTCAGGTTGATCGTAACTGAGCTCTTCCCTAAGGGACTTGGGTTGAGCAGAAATACATTTCTTCGGGGGGGGGAGGGTTGCCCATCTTCAACCCTCAATCTTGTCTCCATTACTTTTACATTTTTCATGGCTGTAATTTTGTGAGTAATTTTCATTTTCATCTTTAAGTGTTCATTCTCATTTATATTAAATCTCGAAAACAAGCGAATATCATAATTGTTAAGTATACTATGTTGTTCGGGGCGTTTACAGTGGTATCAGAGCTTTGGCTCGGTCCTCACCCCAACACTGGTAGTACTTACAATTATAAGTTTGTTTGTTTTTAGCCCTTGCATTGAGTGCTTGAGCATATTTTTCTTAGAGTCTCAATGGATCAGTCAAGTGCTATCCTTCAAGCCATTCAAAGTCTTAGAGAGGAGAATCAACAAATTCGTGAGCAACTTCTCAAACTAGAAAAAGTTGAGAATCCCAAAGAATTTAAGAAAAGAAGCCCATCTGCTTCAAGGAGACAAAGCCATACCAATGAAAGGAGCCGATCAAGAAGTCCAACTACTTCTAAGAGGCAGTCCCATTCTACTTCAAGACAAAGAAAGAGATTGCGTCGAAACTCATCCTCTTCTTCAAAGTCATCTGGCGCCTACTCTGATGGACCCTCTTCTAGTGACGAAGAGTCACACCCTTCTCGTGGAAGACCTCATCATCGTCAAAGGCGTCGACATTCTTCACCCTTGTCTCCATCTTTATCCCCATCAAGCACTTCATCATCTTCAACCTCAAGATTCGGGCATGGACGAAGGCATAAGAAGAAGAAGAAGACTAAGTCACTATCTCAACTTGAAAAGAAGATCAACTTCAGTATGTATGAAGGTTCCCGAAATCCTGATCTTCTTCTGAAGTTTATTCGTCAATTTCAAATTTTGTATGGTCGTGACAAGTATAAATAAAAAGAAAAGATTAAGTTTGCAGCTTTACATTTGATCTACTTAGCCCATACTTGGTGGACGGGGTTGGAATATGATCATGCTGCCCCAAAATCATGGCGGTCCTTTGTTCACATGATATAAAGCCAATTTCTTTCTGTTCATTTCAAAAGAGATGTAAAAATGGAATGGGATCGGCTTTGGCAAAGGAAAAATGAGTCACTTGGTGACTATACCAAGAGATTTTGGGAGCTACTTTTGAAGGTCCAACATTTCAAGAAGATCAGCAGTTTGTAAAAGCTTAGGAAGTTTCAAGGAGATTTGCATTTTAAACTTCGTACTGCTCTTAATCATTATCATTGTTCTAGTCTCAGGGAACTCATTGACCATGCTGAGACATGGGAAATGGAGCAAAATGGCAACAAATCATTCCAAAAGAATGATAATAAGAGAGTAGCTGATGATGAGGAGTATTCAGCCCCAAATGAAGGACAAAAACAGCGGCAAAAGCAGCCATTAAATCAAAAGAAGATGAAGCCCTATGCACCTCCTAATGCTCCTCAATTTTGCTCCAATCTATGCCCACAAGCAAAGCAACTTTCCGAAGAAGAAAAGCAGCGCTTCATAAAAGAAGGGAAGTGCTTTAAATGTGGACAAACAGGGCACATAGCGAAGCAATGTCCAAATAAAGGACAAAGCAAGGTTTCTGACAACAAGCCTAAGTCACCAGTGAAAATCAATGGTATCAGTGATGTAGTTGCAAACACAACTCACAATCCAGAGATGTGCAAATTATTAAAAGCGTAGGGACAGTTACAAGGTAAGCAAGTACTATTCTTGATAGATCTTGGGGCGAATGAAAATGTCATTTCCTTGCAATTAGCTAAAGAGCTTGGATTAAAGAATGAAGAGATAGACACTCCGGCAGAAGTTCGCCAAGCTTTAAATGCCGATGAAGGTGACACAATGAAGATTGTGACACCCTACATTGGCAAGCTCAAGTTTCAAATTCAAGGCTACAGTGACGAAGATACCTTCTGTATCGGAGACCTTGATGGTTGCGATGTGATTCTTGGCATGCCCTGGAATCATAGAGTAGATTCAACCATCTTCTCTCAGAAAAAGAAGGTAGAACTCACTAACAAAGGCAAGAAGTACGAGATCCAAGCTGGAGTTTCTGGAGACACCATACCTATGGTAAGCCATATGCAAGTCTCTAGAGCAATTAAGGATTGTGTTATTTTGTTTGCTTTATGTCACTGATGTAAAAGATAATATGAATGTTGAAAACCAAGATCGACTTCAGCTCTTGGAAAAGTATAAAGATTGTTTTTTGGAAGATCTTCCTTATCAGCTTCCCCCAGAAAGGCTAGAAGACCATCATATTGATATTATTCCGGGCAGTTCTCCTCCTAATATAGCACCATACCGTGTGAGCCGTCCTCAACAAGAAGAAATCAAAAAGCAAGTCGAAGACCTACTCAATCGTGGGCTAATTAGGGGAAGTAGCTCACCATTTTGTTCACCAGTTCTTCTTGTTCAAAAGAAAGATGGCACATTCACGATGTGCATTGATTATCGAGCCCTCAACAAAATCATTGTGAAGAATCGGTTTCCTATTCCCAGAATTGACGACATTTTGGATCGTCTAGGAGGCTCAAAGGTTTTCAGCCGCATTGATCTAAAGAGTGGTTATCATCAAATTAGGGTAATATCACAAGATGTACACAAAACTGCTTTCCGCACTTCATACGGTCTTTATGAATTCTTGGTGGTTCCTTTCGGATTAACCAATGCACCAGCCACCTTTAATCGAATGATGGAGCGCATCTTTAGAGAGCATCGACAATATGTTGGTACTTTCTTTCATGATATTCTTGTCTTTAGCAAGAATGAAGAGGAGCATCATCAGCACTTGGAGATTGTTCTACAATTACCTCAACAAAATCAACTCTAGGTAAATGGTAAAAAGAGTGAATTTTTCATGCATAAAATAAATTACCTTGGGCATGTCATCTCTTCTGAAGGGATTCAAATGGATCCTGAAAAGATCAAGATAATCCAAGAATGGCCTCATCTTTATGATGTACATGAGATGCGATCGTTTCTTGGCTTATGCTCTTATTACCGCCGCTTCATCAAGCATTTTGCACATATGGCTTCCCCACTTCATGACCTTACAAAGAAGAAGACCTCTTTCCCATGGAAGGAAAAAGAGAAGGCAGTCTTCACAAGGCTGAAAACAGCTCTTACTTTTTGACCTGTTCTTATAATTCCAGATTTGGTAAAACCATTTGTGATGGAAGCAGATGCTTGCGGTGATTGTATTGGTGCAATGCTAAATCAAGAAGGCCATGCCGTAGCCTTTGAAAGCCGCCGTCTAAATGATGTGGAGAAAAGGTATGACATTTATGAAAAGGAGCTCTTAGCAGTGGTTCATGCTTTGAAGATATGGAAACATTATCTTTTAGGCAATGAATTTCTTATTAAAACTGATCATCAGAGCTTGAAGTATTTCAAGACTCAAAAGCATTTGCAGGAGAAACATGCAAGATGGGAAAATTTCTTGTCTATGTTTCATTTTCAAATTATGTACACTCCAGGGAAACAAAATGTAGTTGCTGATGCACTTTCTAGAGTGCCTCGCATTGCAACTATTACAGTGGCTCATCATGAATATTTTCAAACGATGAAGAATACTTATGATGAATATACTGATTTTGCAGCAATTTAGTCAAATTTACAGCAAGGAGGTTCTCATCCAAATTATTCCACCAAAGACGGTTACCTTCTCATGAACAATCGCCTTTGTGTCACTCTTCCTATTCGACAAAAGGTGCTTAAAGAAAGTCATGAACCCCCTTATGCAGAGCATAGAGGGAGGGCAGCCACTCTAAGTGTAATTGAGTGCTACTTTTATTGGCCAACATTACGAAGAGATACACGTAACTTCATTGAGGCTTGTCTAATATGCCAAAAATCCAAGTATGATAGGCAGAAGACTCCAGGATTGTTGCAACCTCTTCCAGTGCCCAAAGATCCATGGGTATCTATCACAATAAATTTCATCTCAGATATTCCAAGAACACCTCAAGGTCATGATATGATTTGGGTCATAATTGATCGATTCAGCAAGCAATCACATTTTATTCCATGTCATAAAACATTGAAATCCGCACAAGCTGCAAGACTTTTCATTCAACATATCTTCAGATTACATGGTATGCCTTCTGAGATCATTTCAGATAGAGACTCCAAATTCACAAGTAACTTTTGGCGTGCTTTATTTGAGAATTTGGGAACTACTTTAAAGTTCTTCTTAGCTTTTCATCCTCAAATTGACGGCCAAACAGAGGTGATGAATCTCACTCTTTTGGATATGTTGAAAGCTCATGTTAGTGAACATAAGTCACAATGGGAGAAATATCTTCCATTATTGGAGTTTGCTTACAACAATACAGTGCACTCATCCACAGGGAAAGCTCCAAATGAAATAGTACAGTGTAAAGTGATTTCTCCTCCAATTATTCGCACTAAAGATAAGGTTTTTGCTGGTGTGATGAGTTTGCTTCAGATTTAAAAACAACAATGGATCAAGTTCGAGCCACTATCAAAGTTGCCCAAGAGCGACAAAAGAAGCAAGCAGATAAACGAAGAAGACCTTTGGCTTTTGAAAAAGGTCAATATGTCTTGCTAAAGTTTGATAAAAGTAGGCTCAAACATGGTTCCGGTCAAAATTCATCTTTTCCAAAGCTCTCCAGTAGATACTTTGGACCCTTCAAAGTGATTGAGAAAATAAATGAAGTTTCTTATCGACTTGAGCTTTCTGCTCATTGGAAAATACACAATGTTTTTCATGTAAGTTTGCTAAAACCTTACATAGGACCAGAACCAAAGGAACCCATTACTGAAGATCCCCCAGAAGTTGAAGAAACGAAGTAACTCTTGGAACCTGAACAGATTTTGTTTCACAAGAATCGAACCACGCGAAGTAGCCTTGTGACACGAAAATTCTTACTAAAATTCAAGAATCTACCCACAACAGATGCACAGTGGGTAGATGAAAAATTCATGAAGGATTACCCAGACATTCTTCAGCCATATCAAGAAGCTTTTCAGTTGAGGACAGCTGAATAAAAGCCAGAGGGCTGTCACAACTCTATAGAAACAGAATTTGTATCATTTTTCATTAATTTGTCTATATAATGATTTATTAAATTTGTTTCCTTTGCACTAATTAGATATAAAGAAAAGTGCATTGGCGCTGGCCACCACTCATGAGTGGTCATAGGTTATGGTGGACCCACGTGGTGGGTTAGAGAAAAGATAGTTCACACTTCCACCTATATGGCCGATTGGGCGCCTGTGACCATAACTCACGCATATCAGGGTTAGACTCGCACATAGAAAGGATTGATACCTTGAAGTGTGGGCTAGATCCGCCAGAACAGACAGTTACAATCAACAAGATGGCATGATCATGAAATGCTTGTACAATGTGCATGTGTGGGCTAAAAGCTTGAAATGCACATTTCTTTGCATAGGAAAGTCACATGAAGATTCTGATACTGTTTTTGCGATGTACACGGAAAAAGCTTTCATATAACAGCCATATTGGAGGGGTCCCTAAATTTTAGGAGGTCCCTAAATTTTAGGAGCCTCGAATTAGCCTAAAAATGCTAGTCCTAAAAAATAGGGATGTCATTCTAAAAATAGTAAATTCTGTACTCTGACTGTGCTTACTAAATTTGGTTGTTTCTATTCTTGACAGTATTCAGCCCCAAAAGGAAGGCCATAGATAAGAGACAAGTGTCAAGACACTTGTCACACAAGTTTCCAAGTGTCCCACCATGTGACAAGTTTCCAAGTGTCCCACCACTTGTCACATCTCATGACATGTGGCTGGACACTTGTCTTGTGCTACTCCACTTTCCCCTTTTGTACTAGCTCTTCCCTCTCCTATAAATAAGAGCTCTTTTTTCTTCATTCAACATCATTTTTTTTGCTGTAAACTCATGTTCAGCACCCACAGATGGCCAGAAATTGGCCCCATCCATCCCCATCATCATTCTCCACTTCTCCATTATCAAATTCCTCCATATTCCCTCTTCTATCATAGCTGTTTTACAGGACAGCAAGCCTGTAAATTCATTACAGCACCTCCTTCTCAAGCTGTTTCTTCCATTTTAGCAACAAGAAGCAAGCCCTATCCATGTACTGCTGATCAACGATGTAGAAAGGCTGATTTCCCCTCGTTCTTCTCTCATACTGTAAAGAAATCAGTTCTTATCATTGCATAATAGATAATTCATGTGTGTTTGTACATCTTTGCATGATCTTGTAAGAGTGAGAATTACTTCTCCTCACTCTCAGGTTGATCGTAACTGAGCTTTTCCCTAAGGGACTTGGGTTGAGCAGAAATACATTCCTTCGGCTGGGGGGGGGGGGGAGAGGGGTTGTGTTGCCCATCTTTAACCCTCAATCTTGTCTCCATTACTTTTACATTTTCCTGGCTGTAATTTTGTGAATAATTTTCATTTTCAGCTTTAAGTATTCATTCTCTTTTATATTAAATCTCGAAAACAAGCGAATATAATAATTGTTAAGCATACTACGTTGTTCGGGGCATTTACAAGGACAAGCGACGGAGGAGCTCACCCGACGAAGGGCAAACGGCAGTGACCACGATCCGCCATCGCATCATTCTCTCTCTCTCTCTCTCTCTCTCTCTCTCTCTCTCTCTAGGTGTGAATGTCTTCACATGCATGTGTGCAAGAAGGGTCGTATTATATTGTTTTGTAAACCAAAGACTTCCCCAGTGCCTACTAGGCCTACGTGAGATACTTCAGAAGTGTAAAAAAACTAGTATTACAGTGGACTATGCCCCTTGAGGAATACCATCAAGGTGGATGGTAAAAGGCGTACTATCAAGGTGGACAGTAAAAAGGGGGGTAGTATAAACCATCTCAAGGGGGACTACAGCCAAGTTAAACGGTCCGCAACAAGACTGAAAAGGCTGGCCAAGGATGACCAGCATCTTACAGCAAAACAGTGCTCCTCTGAGAACACCTCATTTGTGTCTATCATCATATCTCCCTGTCTCGCCATACCTTGTATCATACATAGTGACTTTGCAATACCGTAGGTCTTTCAGCTGCCCCATGGAAGTACCTAAGTCTTCCAACCGTGTCCTTATTGTATGAACCAAGAACACCTCACTTGTGTCAATCATCATATCTCCCTTTCTCGCCATACCTTGTATCATACATAGTGTGACCAAGGATGACCAGCATGTTAAATGTTATCGGGAAACCACTATCATCAAATACATGCTGGGACGTAACATGATCAACTCTTAGTGTGGCATTTGAAACCGGTCTATGTTCACATAAAGCGGTAAAAACTCAAACAGAACCTGGACTTTGTTCACAACACACACAAGTAGATTATTCACTTCCTCACTCAACACCTGATTGGTCCCGAAGTCCGGCGCCCCTTAGCGGTATCTCTTTATTGATTATTAGAGAAAAAAACTAAGAGACTTGTAGGAATCTCCAATGAGATTCAGCCCTGTTTCCAGTAAAATTTCAGCAGCATAGCTGCAACACATACCATCATGTAGGGTCTCAAAATACTCCTGTCATCATGTACAATCATTTTCACAACAATTTAGCTTGCTGTAATTTTCTGCAGCAGGCTGTAATACTCTGATTTTCACACTTTTGGAGCCTCTAGAGGCCTCCAAACTCACTCACTGCACGTTTTTAACCTTTAGGGTACCTGCGAGTGTAAGAGGAGGGTGCTGCCTTGCGGAATTAAGCTTTAATTACGCTGATTTATGTGTTAAACACTTGTAAAATCAGCAATTAGCTGATTTGGTACCTGTTCAAGAGGCTCTTGCCTCAGCAATGAGCATAAACCCACACTTCTGGACATTCAACTGAGAAGCCCATAAGCAAGCATTATTATATGTGAGAAGAGAGGGGAGTGGTTTTCAGCCATTGACTCTCCCTACATAGAGAATTTACAGAAGAGAAGAGTATTCAATAGCTTGAGCGTGAGCTGCTACTCAAAACACCTGTTACAATCCGCTTGGGAGCTGAAAATGCAATGCTTCAGCCATAAATCGTACGTTTCCCCTCCTTGATGCGGAAATTACCTTAATTTTTGCCAAGTGGCACTCATGTAAGCATTTCTCGCAATTGACTTCCGGTCTAAAAATATCTCAATCCGTTCATTAGGTGACTTCAGTGCAAAAAATATTTCTTGTGTCATTCCGGAGACAACGACGTGAACACGTTTTGGATTTCCAAAAATAGTAACTTTCCAAAATTTAGGAGTCACTTCTTCTGCAATCCCTCTGGTCTTTTGACCAACTTTCAACTATGTGACCACATCTAAAAATGTCATGTGGCACATCTATAATGATTTCCAAACATTAGCCCACTAACTCTGGCTTATTTGGTCCCTGGGCATCCATCCGGACACTACCCGTTCCACATTGGCCATGCAAATCCACTTGCATTCAAGAGTGATGAGGATTCAAAAATCCAAGGTAAAATTAAAGAAAAACAAAAATATGTATTTATGATAATAAATACAAAAAAAGGACAACTAAAAGAAATGCTTTTAGTTGTTAGGGTAAAGGCGCTTGTGCCTTTTACCTAGGTCCGGACGTTCAGTGTCCACAGACCCCCCACATTACACCTTATTCTTTTGTAGATAAAGAATAAGGGGCGCTCACTTAGTCTGAGAGAGGGTTTTCAAGACTAGGAGAGAGAGCTCCACCCCTACCCTATGTGTCTCTTGCATCTCCATCTCCATCTCCACACACCACATGCTCCAACGCACGCTCCGCTCGCACTTTTCAACTGGTATCACAGCTATGGCGAGAGCCTGGCTATGGCGAGCATGAAGA
This sequence comes from Lygodium microphyllum, assembly GCF_053477565.2. NCBI lineage: Eukaryota > Viridiplantae > Streptophyta > Polypodiopsida > Schizaeales > Lygodiaceae > Lygodium > Lygodium microphyllum. Next base: position 791,011 of record NC_141156.1, read on the forward strand.
GCCTCTTGCTTCAACCTTAGAAGCTCTGTGGATTATGGTTTTCTCTAGCTTCCTGGCTGGTGAGTTACAGAGCTCTAACAGAGAAGCAAAAGAGGCGTGAAGAGCTGAAAATTTAGGGAGCACAGAGACCTTAGGAGAACTCGTAGTCACTCTCTCTTTCTCTGTCTCGTTTTTCAGCCAAGTGAGCAGAGAACTTTACAGCTTCACTCTCTCCCTACTCTCGTAAACAGAGCCGAGAAGCTCTCGCTTCCTCTCTCTCTCACTAAATTTCAGCTGCATGAGGTGTTTATGCTTTGTCTGGCACAGAAAAGTGAGATACAGAAGCTCTCGCTTCCCGTCTCTCTCACTAAATTTCAGCCCAAGAGAGGTTTTCTCTCTCTGCAACTTCTCGTATGCAGTTGAGAGCATTAGCCTCCCTTCTCTCCTTCGTATTCAGTGCAGAAGTGAAAGAGGAGAAAGAGCTGAAAATTTTGAGCGAGCCAGGAAGCTCTGGCATTTGTTCTCTTTGCCTCACTCTCTTCCCTTCACACAATTGAGCCAGAAGTTCCTCTCTCTTACCCTCGTTTCCAGTTGAAACCAGCAGCCAAGAAGCTTTTGCTTCTCTCTCTGCCTCACTTGTAAAGAACCGAGAGGGTTCTCTCTCTTTTTTTTTTTCTTCGTAAAAGGTAATTGTATTAATTACAAGAAAAAGGTACAAGATTACATGATTACATGATTACAAGAGACACGAGGGCCCTAGGCCAACGTGTGGGAAATCCCCGTACTAATGCACGAAAAAGGTTACACCAATCATGGCAACGACCCAGAGGCAATTGCCATATGCCAGGGAAGCAAATCCTCCCGAGGGAGCAAGTCGGAGTGCCGGATGAGATCTAGCTGCCAATGCAAGAGCCCTTTAAGCCTGGCAATATGTCTCGGTACAGTAGAGGCCGAATCAAAGAGAAAAGCATTGCGCGTGGTCCAAATGTGCCAGCATCCCCAGTATCTGAAAAAGTGAAATAAGATCTTCATATGTAACTGTGGCGGTGTGGGGTACTTTGGGCGCACAAAAACCCAATCGAAAGAAGTTAGTGAGGACCCCAGCACTGCGCGTTAGATTTGCGACAAGAGTGACTAGATATTCTTGGCAAGCGGGCAAGAAAGAAAACGATGTCGGGCCGATTCCGCAGTAGTGGTACAGAAGAAACAATTGCCATTCGAGATTCTACGCTTGGAAAGGGCCGAGGCAAGAGGAAGACCACCAATCATTACCCGCCAAAGAAAGACCTTGCATTTGAAAGGTGCCTTATTCAGCCAACCCTCCATCACCGTTGCCTGCCACCATGACTGCGATTTCCGCAGTCCCCAAATAGTATTAGCTTTCACACCCAGCTATTGGTGATCTTGAATGAGAGGATGATACACTTGATTAGTAGAGGCCTTTTCCAGACTCAACCGGCTTGCAAGGTCCCAGTCCTGCTAAGGACGATCCACAGCCAGGGCAGGAAAGGGTTGCCTACCCTGAAGCTCCGACAAAAGCTGTTCCCATAAACCACGGTATCCGCGCGGGATCCTGAAAAGTCTCCTAGCAGTCCGAAACGATGCGAGGACATTGCGAGTGGCAAGGGTAGCATCCGCAATCGAAGTCACACCTAAACGGGCCATGCGGTTAAATCTCGGTCAGAACTGATGTTTGTCTTCCCATGAAAGTAATCTCGATACTGCCAACAATTCCAGCTGAAAGGAGTTAGTCTGCAAGCGGTCCCCCACTAGATGCCAACGGGCCTTTTGGAGCACCACTTTCCAAGAGCCGACCAAGTGCAGTAACAGAGAGGAAGAGGGATTGGAAAATCGAGAGTCAGCATTAAGGACATGCCACCAGGAGGCCCGAAGTCGTGTATTACCATGGCGTAGCCCGCCGTCCTCAAGAAAATAAGGTGCTATAATGGTCCACGGGTGATGATCCACACACATGGCACAAAAAAGAGACCAACGAAGAGCCAGCATATGAGTTTGTGCATCCAAAATAGCTCCACCACCCATGCGTTTAGGGGTACATGTATGTGACCATGAAATCCACGAAATACCTGCCTGCAGTGAATCCTTCTTCCATAGCATGAAACGAATGGGATGAGTGAGAGCCTTCAAAGTAGTAGGCGTTCACGGTAGCAATGGCAGGAAATACGTTAGCATTGGTAGCATAATTGTCTGAGCCACTTTGAGGCGGACATGGAATGGCCACGCTTGCGACTTCCAATACATAAACTTCGCCGCCAGTTTTTGTGAAATCCACTCCAGTAGGTCCTTTGGCCGTACATCCACCCCCAATGGGTATACAAGATGCCTGACAATGGAGCCACGGGAAACCACCTAGCCCTGCGAGCCTAATGACTGTAAATCAAGCTCCGTGCAACTGAGTATGGCTGATTTAAAGGCATTGATGCGAAGACCAGAGGCCTGACCAAAGAGCGTCCAAACATCTAATGACTTTCGAATGTTGTCCCTGTCCGCCCGCAAAATCATAAAGGTGTCATCAGCCAAAGATTGGCTAATGAAGTGCTGCCCCAAAGGAAGAGACAATCCTGCAGCTGAGCAGAAGCCGCCATTGAGGATAACATTGAAAGGACCGGGTGAGTCGCCAGGGCAAAGAAGAGAGGACTCAAAGGGGAACCCTGTCTGACTGAGCGTACAAGGACAAATGGCTCTGTAACCCTACCATTGAGCATAACTCTTGAAGAAGCCGCAGCACTAATGGTGTAGATCAATCGGGACATCCGAGTACCAAAACCCATAGCAGACATGAGATCTGCAATGAAAGATCAGTCCACATAGTCAAAAGCCTTTTCCAAGTCCAATTGAATCAATACCACTTCCTGGCTGGAGTGCCGCGCATAGTCAATAGCCATTTGCACATTTAAGATATTATGCAGAATGTTGCGGCCCTTAATGAAACCATATTGGAGAGGATGTACAATAGCTGGAAGGTGCTTGTGAAGCCGATTTGCCAGCACTTTGGAGAAGATTTTATACATCGAGCCCATCAAAGAAATGGGTCTCCAGTATTGCAGCATTGACGGCGAAGGGACCTTTGGAATCAGTCTGATAAGGCCTTCTTTCCATGAGGAAGGCATGACCCCTGTTTCCCAAACCTGAAACATAACCGCCAATGGCTTCACCAGCTGCGTGGCCGAGTTCTCAAAGAATTCATTAGTGAGACCATCCCAACCAGGACTTTTATCCTTAGGTAGGTGTAACAAAACATCCATAACCTCCTCCTCGCAAATATCCGCCTCCAAAGTGGCTTGCATATCAAGTGGAACCTACTGGCGGACCAGATGATAGAAGACCGAGTAGGCATGTGTAACCTGGCTAGAAGGCGAGGGAGAAGAACCAAGAAGTTCCATAAAATAATTTCTGCACATATTGACAATGGTCTGCGGATCAGTGACCATGCGACCTTCCGAATCCTGGAGTCTAGTCATATTTTCGCGAGCAGGAGAAGCATGCAAGGCGCGAAAGAACTTATGAGACTGGCAGGCACTATTTTGCAATGTGTAAGTCAAGTTATGCAGCTTGGCCTGCTGATAAGATTTCAACTGAAACACTTGAATAAGATGGGCCAAACGCATCTCCAGTGATAGCAGAAAATCATCATCTGGGGTATCCACGAGCAACGAATGGACCAAAGCCAGTAAGTCCTCTGCTGCATGTCGACGTCGCCGACAAAGAGAGGCATGATGGATCCCATACTGCCGAGCAACCCGCTGCACATTAGAGAGCAGCCGTGCAAATGAAGCCAAGCCCTCAGAGGCGAAGTCCAATAAGAACCTCTCAATCAATTGCTGCATATAGCCCTGAAAAATTGGATGCTTCAAATAAGAGGAGTTGAAACGTAAAGGGAGCCTATCCAGCAACTGCATAAAAGGTGCAATAGGTTGTGCCCGCATCTCAAGATGGAGGGGGAAATGGTCCGACAATGCATATTGCTGCAAGACCTTCATTTCCAGCATCTCGGGAAGAAAATCATCCCCCTGCATGATATACATTCGGTCCAACCGTGACCAAGTAGTTGCATATTGTGCAGAATGAAAAGTAAACCCTGAAAAAGAAGGGTGAAGCCACGACCAAAGATCTTGCTTAAGTACGCGCAAAGCAAAGGAATTCCACACCCGGCTTTCTGGCGTATCCATTACCGAATGCCCTGAAGTGGACTGAGAAGAGTCAACACACATTGAAATCTCCCATCAAAAACCCCCTTCGGCCAAGTGACATCGAGCCCTGCAAAGTCGACCAAAGATCCCGTCGGGATGCGGGATCATTCGGAGCATAGAGGCCCAACAACCATAAAATCTCTCCTTCAAATAAGACTTCGATTACCAGAAAGCGGCCCTGCACATCATTTTTAACAAGAACAGGCTGGTATTTCTCATGAACAATCATCAGCACGCCCGAATAGTGCGTAGCATGTGTCCCTACATAAAACAGACGGAATCCATGACAATCCACAACTTTTCTTGCTTCACCGTGACTTTTGTGCTCAACTACACACACTACATCCCACTGGTTCTCATGCAAGACAGTCCACATGGCATGTTGCTTATGGCGAGAGCAAATGCCTCGCACATTCCACGTGGCTATCTTCATATATCTTCAAAAAAAGGAAGTCAGGAACGAGGCGCCTATTGCCTCGATTTCACCTTTTCCGCGAGAGCATCCAGGACACCCTCATCCAGAAAATCAGCCAATACTGCAAACGAATTCTGGCGACCTGCTTTAGAGGTAGAAAGAAAATCCACTGCCTTGGGAGTGGGGCGGGGATAACGCCGATCCCAGGGTGTAATCACATTACCTTTTGTATCAAACGCCAGCTTAGCAGGTGGGCCCTTGGGACCGTCTGTATAGACTTTCCTTGTAGACTGATTACGGGGGGCAGACGGGGCCATAGTACGCGCAACATGCTGTGAAGTGAACATTTCTTTCCTGTGCATATACGTGCACACGGAATCCTGTGAAGCATTAGGCCCAGGATCCGCCAAGCCTGCATCCAACTTTTTACCTTTTTTTTAACGTGCCTCAATCCAATCAGTGCTACGGGAATCCAAACCCAGGACCTATTGTTTGCCTTTATCCATGACATTAGGTGGCTGAAGGGCCTCCTGTGCCGGGGCATCAAGCGCCATGTCATCCTTAGGCAGCACAACATGCGCATCCTCGGAGGATGGTTGTCTTTCGGGGCATTTGGCCATAAAATGCCCCAATTTACCACATGAAAAGCAGTGTCCTGCAAAGTTGCCCCATTTCAAGCGAAAATGCAAAGGATGCATGCCAGAACAATTGAGGCGAAGCCACGCAGGCCTTTTCCTGGCCGTGTCCCATAACATGCATAAACGGTTTCGATTCATAGCCCTGAGGCTTTGGGGGAACCAGCACTGTTCCCACAATTGCCATCGCATCCTTCAACAATGGCCAATAGACCGCCGGACAATTTTCCACTTCCACCCACACCGGGCATTCTCGTTGAAGCAGACGCTGGAAGTCTCCCATAGGGCGCCATGGTAGAACATGGACCAAGCGGCGATCAAAGAATAATGGCAACTTGGACAGGAGCTCAGCTCGATGTGTTTCCGATTTCAATAGCACCTCATAAAAGCCGCGAGGTCCAAGGAAGATCTCCTCAACACACTCCCCTTGCAATAAATGGTGCATCCACTGGCGAATATGTGAAAGCATTGGGATCCTGCCAGTGAAGAAAAGTATAACGGCACGGTCATAAAACACCGAAAAAGACTGTAAGACTGATTTCGGGTCCACCGTGGCTTCCAGCACGTCATCAGTTCCCGCGTCAGAAAAAGCTTCATTATTATGCTGGACATAATCGCCAAGCAGAGTATTGGCAAAGTCCAACAAATGCTCCCAGTCAATCTCCTGCGAATCCACAGGATCAGAGGCAACCTGCACATAGGAACGTTCCTGAGGACCCATTGGCTCGTCAGAAGTATGCTTGGAGCGTTTGCCCGCAAGCGGAAGTTCAGAACCCGGAGGCATCTCCTCCGTGCACGGCACCATATTCTCTGGCTCCTCTGTATCAGAATCAGGGCCAAGGGCTGCCACCGTCCGGTCTAGAAAATCCATATCCAGGCCAGCCATACTGCTGTCTTCTCTCTTGACAGCAGGCGCAGCAAGCAGTGCTCTCAGCACTGTGCCGTCTCCTTCCAAGGCTCGCGATAGGAGAGAGTGCAGCTCCTCTCTGCGTTGTATGTCAAAGGCGCCTCACAGGCCCGCAGGTATACAGTGCGCCATGGACAGCATCACGTTTGACGAGAGGCGACTCTGGTCGAAACCCTAAAATGCACAAAGAAGCAAGTAGGAGCAGGCTGTGGCTAAGCCTGTGCTCTGCAACCACAGGCTTCAGACGGCAGGCGTCAGGCGAGCAGACAGGCATAGGCGGAGCAGGCGGCCACAGACGAATACAGGCGGGTGGGTCTTCAGGCGCGCGGGCAGTCGTCAGGCCATCGCGAAGCAAGCACTCATCAGGCGCACTCGTCAGTCGTCGCGCGGGCAGTCGTCAGGCGTCAGGCGGCAGTCAGGCGCACTCGTCAGGCGGCAGTCGTCAGATGGGTCTTCAGGCGGCGCGCAGGTCTAGGCGATGACAGGACCAGCTCTCTCTCTCTCAAGTTGTAAACTCAGGGTTCTCTCTCTCTCTCTCTCTCTCTCTCTCTCTCTCTCTCTCTCTCTCTCTCTCTCTCTCTCTCTCTCTCTCTCTTTCGCGTGCGTGAACAGCCAAAAGTAAGCTTTTCTCTCTGCCTTTCGAACATCAGCCTCCTATTTTTGGCTTGCTATAGAAGAATTGAGCCGAGAGGTTGTGGTTTGCCCTCTCTCACCTGAATTCAGTCGCGAGAGAGAGGTACTTTCTCTCATTAAATCAGCCGAAAGGGCTAATTCTCTCCCCCTTTTCCTGTCTCGTAAACAGAGAAGCATACGCTTCTGTACAATTGAGCCAGAGGGCTCTTAGCCCTTTGCAGCCGAGAACGCAGCCGAGAAGGGCTGATTTGCTCTCTCTCTTTGAATTAAGCTGAGAGCTGAATTGCTCTCTCTTCTTCGGCAGTACATCAACGAGAGCAAGAAGAGAGCATCGTTCTCTCTCTCTCTTCATCGACACACAAGAAGAGCATCGAATATGTTTGCTGGTGATTGAGCTTGAGAAGGTGTCAAGTAGGGCTGGAAAGTGAAGCAGCGCAAGAGACAGTGGTCGCATCGAGCGCAGCGATGCATCAATTTGGGCTGACGCAGTCGGACCGGAAGCAGATGTTCATACATGTGATAGGGGACGAGAGTATGTCAGGGGACAAGATAGCAGGTAAAGAGAGGAAAGAGTGATCGTGTCAGAAAGCAATCGTCTCGGATTTTGGATCTTCTGAGACATTGATGTACATTCCTCATCATGACGAGACGTAGCACTCACATTTCCGGACACAAATAGGTATCCATATACAGGTGGAGTGCAAGCAGAGTCGCGCAATTGCTCTCATTACGCTGGGGACTGCAGATCTTTGGGTCAGGCCGAGAGCATGTTTGGTTTGTGCAGGTTTCTCTGACAGGTGTGTGGTTTGTTAGCTGACAGCGATGTCAGCAGGTGGGATTGAGCAGGAGGTTTCCGTTGTGCAAGATACAGACCTCAGTAGATGCTCTTGTTGTCTGGCTACTGGATCGAGTAGCGGTTGTCAGTATTTTGGTTGTTTCTGACAGGTTTCGTAGAGACAGAACGTATGGCTGAGATGCATGGTATGAGGTGCTCTAGATGAGCGTATACAGGAGCAGTTTTTGCAAGGATTGGATGCACGTTGAGAGTGCGGCTTTGGTGTGCTATGATGCTCATTGAGTGAGCTTGTTTTTGGTAGTGGTTTCCGTAGGCTTGTCCTACCGTTATGCTGCCAAAATTTTGGCAAATTTTTGCCAAGTTTTGGCGCATCATTTTGGGTGATCCAGGGCTTGCGATCACAGGTGTTTGGCACTTGTTTAGCATCGGATTTCCTCTGCAGAGGGAGACATAGAGTGCACTAGATTAGCTCACAAGTTTGCAGTGTTTTGGCAGGTCATAGGTATCTCGCGACGTGTCCTTGTGGTGTGTGCTACAAGTTCATAGCAGGTGCTGGATTGTGCTTCTTCTGGAAGTGAAAGGACAGGTTAATTGGCCTATGTATTCACACTGCAGGAGCATGATATGCTCATAGATCCGGACATGCTTTTCTGGATTTTTGCCATAGGTCTTGCTCTCTCGTTAACTGAAATTTTTGGTTTTTGGAGCCGTATTTTCAGCCCTTATGTTGTCAGCTTTATGCTAGAGTGCGTTGAGGATCCGCACATTGATTTAGGCAGCCATTGCTTTTGGAAAAGCTTGTTTTTGGCAACGATTTGCTCTCACGAGGGAGAGTGCCATACAGGTTGCGAGAGCAAATAGTTTATGCCATTTTGCGAGAGCAAATAGTTGTGGAGCATTGTGATACTTGCCAGAGATTTGCTAAGCAGGTTTATGGAGATACATTTTGGACAGTGTTTGCTCACTACTTGCATTTTATGCTTAAGACTTGGTTGAGTTGTTGATCTCCAATTTATGTTTGCAGATTGTGGATCTTGGCAGTGATCGTAGTGATATAGTGGTCGCATTTTTCCACTTTGCTCCACAGGTTTTGTGTATGCTTTGAATAGCATTTGGTTATTTCTGTTGAGTTTTTTACTTCGGATTACACAGGAGATTCTGTTGAATTTTCTCTTGCTTTTTCCATTGTTTTTTTTTTGGTGATCGTGGTTCACTTATGGCAAAGGATGCGTGTGACAATCTTGTGCGACAATGTCCTCGTTCGTGTAGGAACATGCGATGCTGGTTTTGTGGTCACACAGGGCATATTAGACATCGTTGTTTTAGACATATGAGACAGCGACGGAAGTGTATGCGAGATGCACAGGCAATTACAGAGACTAGAGATGTGGTTGCTTATGCCACTGATGGAGATGTTACATTTTGCTCTAGTGTTTCTCTTGCGTATATGTCTGGTTATGGTGACACTTCTCAATGGTTACTAGATGATTGTGCAGAGTTCCACATCACACCGGGAGTCTGGGTCGTGTTTGCTTCGCTGATGGTTCAGCCTATGACATACAGGGTGCAGGAGATATATGTTTATCTTTGCCTAGTGGTGCACAGTATACACTTCAACATGTGCGTTATGTTCCTGAGGTCATGCAGAGTCTGATCTCAGTGAGATGCTTGAGAGACAGCGGATGCTAGATACTGCTTGGAGAGCAGTCGTTTCAGATGCAGTTGGGTCGCCTAGTGATTGTGCGAGGTGCTAGATCTTACATTGTCCACCCATTGCGGGTCTCTCAGGTGCGAGACAATGTAGTCTTAGTGACGACATTGACATGTGAGGAGCGAGAGACGAGACATGTCTCCTTCGCGTGTGAGCTCCAGTATGCTCTAGTGACAGAGCAGATAGCTGTGCAGCACATGTCAGTGGACTCTACAGCAGTAGAGATAGATTGTGAGTACTCCAGTGAGTCACAGCAACTGTCACAGAGGATCTTGTGTAGAGAGAGGTAGCGCCGGATAGCTCCCTAGAGTCACAGACCATGACAGATGTGAAGTTCTTTGATATGCTCATGCTAGAGGTTGATGCGGTGATACCAGCACACAAGGTTCCACTCTTGGATAGCAGGGATGCAGATAGCACAGTGGCGGATACCCATCCACTAGTGATGAGTGTTCGTGATGATGATGCACTATATGCAGAGATGTCTTTAGCGTTTGGGTGTCTCTTATACAACATGCTCATGTCGAGGCCCGAGTTAGCAGCTGCAGTGGGAGCTTTTGCAGCACGCATTGTCAGCACGATGATAGCACGATGATGGCTGACACTAGCATGATGCATGGTGGAGCTATGCAAGCCATACAGAGATGGCTGCAGGGGTTGCATGCAGGCTCTAGTTTAGATTTGTACGCTCGCCTATCTCTAGAGCCGATACAGCTGCATGCACCTACACGGAGTGAGTCAGCGGGCATAGGTTGAGAGACCGCCTCCTCTCACCTATCACTTGTATATATACTAGTTGTAGGCTAGTAGAGGTCCACTCATCGGCACAGTCACCTTTAAGTGGGAGATTGTTAGGGTAAAGGCGCTTGTGCTTTTTACCTGGGTGCAGACGAACTGTGTCCGGCCGCCCACCTTACACCTTATTCTTTGTAGATAAAAGAATAAGGGGCACTCACTCAGTCTAGCTCTGGACTGAGAGGAGAGAGCTCCACCCTACTCTGTGTGTCTTCTTCTTCTTCCTCTCCCTCTCCACGCACATCGCTTCCACACACGCACTCTTCATAGTCACTCCCATGACATACCCCCCTCTTGAAATCTTGCAGGAAACCTCGATTGTAGGCCACAGTACATACTTCCTGATGAAATCATAGTGAACTTATGAATCATCACACATACCGTTCTTTGTACATGTTATTGAATGAGACGCTAGTCATTCCATGCACCATCTGATACATGTTCCTAAATGAGGCACTTATCATTACATGTATCTGATCTGATAAGTCGTATTCTAGAATACATGTTTCAAGATGTAGTTCCAAACTACACATATATTCAATGGTTCAAAGTCAAAGTGAGCTAGAAGCTACTTACTCATAGTTATCCTCAAGAGACTAGCAACTATCTTTCAATAGTCACTCCCACTAAGACTGATAACCCCTTCAATTACTTCAACAATCATAGTGATGGAAGCATTAAACTTTGCTACTCTGAAACCTCAGCTATACTTCCATAACTAATTGTGAGCCTCAACCACTATGGGCTCTAACTTGAAAGCATCTAAGTAAAGCTGCAAAAGTTGAGGTGAATCTGCAAATTCAACCTCATGCATCCATTTGGCATCCATTGGTGAGTAACTCCTAAACTTCATCAAATATCTTCTAGCAATGTCACTCCTTACTCTACTTTCCTTGTGTGCCAGAATTTGTTCTAGAACCAAGATTTCATCTTGTTCTTCCACTTTAGGCTGATCCTCATTAGGCATATCATCTGGCACATATCCTTAAAGGGTCTAAGAAGACTCACATGGAAGGCATTATGAATCTTTCAAGAATCGGGTAGCTTCAGCCTGTAAGCCATGTCATTGATCTTTTCTGTCACTTGAAAAGGCCCATAGTAACGCATACTCAGCTTAGGAAAAAAACATTGTTTTCCTTTCAATTTCCTTAATCTAGCCTTCTCAAGTCGCAAGAGAACCCAATCGTCATTAGCAAATATCAGTTCTCTGCGGTGACGATCAACTGCTTTCTTTTGCTTAGCTTGAGTCTTTTCCAAAGCAATCTTAATCTTCTTGTATACTTCATCCATATTCTGTACTTACTTGTTTGCTTCAAATATTTTATCTTTTGTATGAAAAATGGGTGGCACTTTCTTGCCTCCTTTCTCTATCTCAAAAGGTGCCTTGTCTGTTGATGTGTGTATGGTATTGTTATATGCATACTCAACCAAAGGCAAATAGCGTTTCCAAGATGCCTTGTGCTCTGACACATAGCACTTCAACAGATCAAGGATAGTAGAATTTGCCTCTTTCGATTGTCCATTTGTTTGTAGCTGAAAAGAAGATGAAAATTTGAGTGTAGTCTCCATATTCTCAAACAACGCTTTCCAAAAAAGACTCGTCATTCTCGGATCTCTATCACTAATGATAGACTCTGGCATCCCATGGTACTTGAAAATATTACTCATAAATATTTTCACCATGTTGTTTGCCTTTATCTTCAGTTGGAATGAAATGGGCTTGCTTGCTAAATCTACAAATAATAATCCATATTCCATCATTCCTTGACTGAGTTCTAGGAAGATCAAAGATAAAGTCCATTGCAATGCTCTGCCATGGTTTATCTCGTATTGGCAGTGGTTGCAACAAACCAAGGGCTTTCTGCCTCTCAAATTTGCCTTTCTAGCATACGATGCATGTTCTGACAAACGTGTCAACATCACGTCTCAATGACACATCACATCTCAATGTTGGCCAATAAAAGAAAGTCTCCGCTGCTTTAACTATGGTGGCATCAATTCCACGATGCCCAACATATGGTGGAGCATGACTTTCATCAAGAACTCATCTTTAAGAAGATAATGGTCATGATGTAGACCATCAATCGATTGTTTAAAAGTTCTGGCAAAGTCTTCATCTTCAGCATAGTGCCCTTTCATATCATCTCACACATGATGACACGCAATAGACATTGTTGAAACCCATGGTTTGCGCGACAATGCATCAATGACCACATTTTTCTTGCCTTCGGCATGAAGTATCTGAAAGTGTAACATAGATAAGAAATTTGCCCATCTCATGTGCTTTTTTGATAACTTTGCCTATGTGAGAAAATATCTCAAAGTCTGATTATGGTCAGTCTGGACAACAAAATCAGCTCCAAGAAAATAGTGTTTCCAGCTAGAAAGAGCATGGATAACAGCCAATAACCCTTTCTCATAAATCTGTAGGCTTCTCTCAGGAGTAGACAAAAATCTACTCTTGTATGTCACTACGCGTCCATTCTGCATTGAAACAACACCAATACTGTTACCCATGCATCACATTGTACCACAAATACTTTCGAAAGATCTGGTAATTTATAACTGGATCAGAAGTCAGTTTCTCTTTCAAGAGATTGAAAGCAACCATCTCTGTATCTGTCCATCTAAAACTGACTCCTTTCTTCTGCAGTGCATGTAATGGTGAAGCAATCTCTGCAAAGTTTCTTACAAACCTTTTGTAGTAACAACATAGGCCAAGAAAATTGCGAACTTCATGCATGGTTTTCAAATCTGGCCATGTCTTGATTGCTTCGACCTTAGCAAGATCCATCCTGACACCATCCCCTTATACAATATGCCCAAGGAAGTGAATTTCTTCCAAAAAGAATTCACTTTTCTTGCCATTAATGAGCAATATGTTAACTTTCAGCTCATTAAAGACTACTGCCAAATGCTCTTTGTGCTTGGCCTCATCCTTTAAAAGACTATCATATCATCAAAGAATGTGCCAACATATTCTCTATGCGAACAGAAAATTCTATCCATCATTCTATTGAGTGTAGCTGGAGTATTGGTAAGTCCAAACGCCATAACCAAAAACACATAGAGTCCAAACGAAGTTCGGAATGCAGTCTTGTGTACATCCTTAGGCCTAGTTCTGATTTGATGGTAACCACTTTTAAGGTCTATCTTGCCAAACATATGGGCTCCTTGTATTCTGTCAAGAACATCATCAATTCTTGGTACAGGGAACTTGTTCTTGATGGTATTCTTGTTCAACACATGGTAGTCAATACACATGCGCCAAGAATCATCCCTCTTCTGCACTAATAGGACTGGAGAACAAAATGGTGATGAACTGGGCTGCATCAGCCCTTTGTGTAACAACTCATTAACCTAGGTCATAATCTCCTTTGGCTGGGCTGCACTGACCCTATACGGAGGTCTGTTTGGTGGACAATAGCTTGGCACTAAATCAATAGTATGATCCTCATGTCTCTCTAGCGATAACTCTCCAGGAAGCGAGTCAGAAAAGCATTCACCATATGACTTTAAAAACTCTCTCCTATCTTTGTCTAATGTAGACACTTCAGTTTCAACTTCTCCCTCTTTAAACTCTTTAGCGAAAACCAAGTGCGCAAAAATGTGATTCTTTATTACCTTGAAAATTGCAGAAGCTGAAATGATTGGAACAGACTCACCACAAAATTTGACATCCAAAACATGAGTCTTGCCCCTGTGTACAATAGTGATTGTTCTGTTGAAGGCATCCAAAACATGAGTCTTACCCCTATGTACAATAGTGATTGTTCTGTTGAAGGCATCCAAAACACCAAGTACCCTGTGCATCCATGGCATACCCAATAGAATATCACCTTCTTCAAGTGGCATTATATAAAACTCCTCATTGTCCTCAATAATTCTGGATATGCATGCGGAGTTTGCCAATCATGGGTGTAGCGGGCTCATTGTGGCTAGGACATGCCATTCCTGCCTCACCCATTGGTCCCATCTCTTCTGCCAAACCTAGCTACCAATTTAGGGGTAATAGAATTTGCACAAGCTCCTAGATCAAAGAAGACTAAGACCACCTGATCTCTGATCTTACCCCAAGCCCTGCATAACTCACTGGACTTTCTACAAGCATTCTTTATAATCATATCAGTTACAAGTCCAATGCTTGGCTTTGGCTACTATCCTGTTTATCTTCTGTATCTCTATTAACTCTTTGGACAGTTTTTGGAAATATGACTCTTCTCCAAAGTATTTGCCCTCATCTCTCAAGGCCTTTATATCAATGGTGGACCTCTTGCCCTTCGGATTCTTAGAGCTTTGTCCAATTTCTGTTGAAAATGTGATTCCTGGCTGATTATTACGGGCCTTGTTAGTTTGCTTTGCATTATTTTGTTTTCTGAATGCTATCTGCCACTCTCATTTCTCGTAGAGGCTTCCTTATGCCTGTCCTTAAAGGCTGCCCCTTTCTACAAGTTATTTGCCATAGTCGCATTCTCAATCAATTGAGAAATGTTTCTACATTTTGTCTTAGTGACATAATCCCTTAAGTCTTTTGGCATACCACAACAATAATTCTCAATCTGCTCTGACAATGACACATGTCTAAAGGAGGTAACCGGCAACAAAGCTTTCAAAAACACCTGGTTGTACTCCTCTAGACTGTTACAATTTCTTGAGTCCAGCTGGCAACCAGTATACACATCAACTTCAAAAGAATTACTCAGCCATTCTGAAGCAAACATATGCTTGAATTGAATCCAAGTGGCAGCAGGTACACAACCTTGCATACACAAAGTATTCCACCAAAGCAATGCATCCCTTTTAGAAAGGTAGTGGCTTTGCTGTTTTTTGACCATTCGGTAAAGTTTCCCCTTGCAAATACTATGTCAAATTGTTGGAGGAACAAAAAAGCCTGTAGAATTCAGTGCATAACAAGGCCCAACAAGTGCCCCAAACACCCCTAAATGGGTTTGAGTACCCAGCTGTGCTCCAATATTTGCATAGAGAGGGTTTAAGGTAGCTTCTTGCATTGTTCCAAAGACATTCCCTAGTCGGTATTCTTGTAGAAACAACGGGAGTCAAGCCATTGATTGGAATATTGAACCTCCTCTAAAATAACCAGGATGCATCTAATACAGCCTGATGCATAATTTGATCATTACTACCTTGACCATTAATAGGTCCTGCTTGTATCTGCTCTCGGGGTAAAGGAGCGGGCCTGATAGAAACTTCTAGCACCCCAACCTTTTGTTTACCCTTGTCTTTAGCAAATACTTGTGATAGACCTATATCTTGTGAATGCTTTCTAACGGGAATAGGCTCAGGCACTGATGATTCCCCTAAAAACTTAGCAAACCTTTGGTTCTCAATCATCTTTTGGAATGCATCAAAATCACACTCAATTACTGTGCTTTGAAAATAACATCCTTTTCCTATTCTGTTTCTAAGACTGTAGCTTCATTAGCATTCACCATCTCCGTAGGAGCAATAGAATCAGAACTAGCTTCACTAGCTATTTGATCGATAACGTCTGTATCCTGATCTATGGCGAAAAGAAGCAGCTTGCTCCAACATATCCTCTCTCTTATCTACCAAACGTCCAATTATCTTACAGGTAAAATCTGATCCAAAGAAAGATACGAGTAATCTTTCTCACCTGCAATAAACCTGTGTGCGTGTCTTCTATTTCACCCAAAGCTTTCATAGTTAGCCTCTTTAAGAAAAGAGTGCATGTCCCGACGACGAAACCATGAAACTGGTCTATGTTCACATAAAGTAGTAAAAACTCAAACAAAACTTGGACTTAGTTCACAACACATGCAAGTGGATAATTCAATTCCTCACTCAACACCCGATTGGCCTCGAAGTCCGGCACCGCTTTGCGGTATTTCTTTATTGATTATCAGAAAAAAAGAGTAAGAGACCTCTAGGAATCTCCAATGAGATTCAGCCCTGTTTCTGGTAAAATTTTAGTAGCACAGCTACAACACATACCATCATGTAGGGTCTCAAAATACTCCTATCATTGTGTACAATCGTTTTCACAATAATTTAGCTTGCTATGATTTTCTACAGCAGGCTTTAATACTCTGATTTTCACACTTTTAGAGCCTCTAGAGGCCTCCAAAATCACTCACTGCATCTGTTTAACCTGAAGGATACCTGTGAATGCAAGAGGTGGGTGTTCCCTCGCGTAATTAAGTTTTCATTTCGCTGATTTATGCGTTGAAAACCTGTAAAATCAGCAATTAGCTGATTTGGTACATGTTCAAGAGGCTCTTGCCTCAGCAATGAGCATAAACCCACACTTCTGCACATTCAATTGAGAAGCCCATAAGCAGGCATTACTATATGTGATAAGAGAGGGGAGTGATTTTCAGCCACTACGGCTCCGTACGTAGAGAATTGATAGAAGAGAACAGTATTCAATAGCTTGAGCGTGAGCTGCTGCCCAAAACACTTGTTACAATCCGCCTAGGCTGAAAATGCAACACTTCAGCCATAAATCGTACGTTTTCCCTCTCTGATGTGGAAATTGTCTTAATTTTTGCCAAGTGGCACTCATGTAAGCATTTCTCGCAATTGACCTTCCAGTCTAAAAATATCTCAATCCATTTATGAGATGACTTCGGCGCAGAGTAATAAAATGTTCTTCATGTCATTCCGGTGACAATGACGCAAACACATTTCGGATTTCTGAAAATAGTAACTCCCTAAATTTTAGGAGTCACTTCCTCTGCATTCCCTCTAGTCTTCTGATAGACTTTCAACTCTGTGACCACACCTAAAAATGTCATGTGGCACATCCATAATGATTTCTAGACATTAGCCCACTAGCTCTAGCTTATCCATTCTCCAGGCGTCCATCTGGGTTCATTTGGACACTGCCCGTTTCACACTGGTCATGCAAATCCACTTGCATTCAAGAGTATTGAGGGTTCAAAAATCCAAGGTAAAAATAAAGAAAAACAAAAATGTGTATTTATGATAATAAATATGAAAAAAGTATAACTAAAAGAAACACTTTTAGTCACTCTCGTGAAAACATTCCTTAAAGGTAGAATGTTCTCTTTGAAAAGCTACACCTCTGTCAATGTCATGTGTATCAGCAAGAAAAACTGTTATGCTATGACCTGATATACAATAGGAAAAATGTGATAGGTCGCCATTGTCTCAAAAGAATAGTGTCCACATCTTTTCACATAAGAAATATGAGGCTTGAGACTAGGGGAGCCGTCAGCATTTGTGGTGCTGGCCTCTACTGATGCTACCTATAGAAGTATCAGTAGTATTGTGAGGCTATTGAGTAGTCTTGTGAGGCTATTAAGAATAGACTCTGGCCATGTGTCCCATCTTGTGGCATCCATAGACACAAGCTATATATTCAGGTGACTACCATCTTTTGGGTTAGCCGAAAGTCTTCAAAGACAATTTGAGTCGAGCTTGCCAAACAGGGTAAAGATTCAACATTTAGGATTCCCATTATTGAGGCTCACACATTCCAAACCAATTGTGCCAAACCTATCAATCAAGGACTCAAGGATCTCATTATCCAAAAACTGCAATGCATGCCTGGGTGAGAGGGAACTTCGTTGTAAACTGTCTCACAGCAAACTCGTCCTTCTTGAGTCCATTGTTTCATTAAGGGGATGGATGGGTCCTTAAAAAGAGGGGTTTCTGTTTTCAGGTGACTACCATCTTTTGGGTTAGCCGAAAGTCTTCAAAGACAATTTGAGTCGATCTTGCCAAACAGGGTAAAGATTCAACGTTTAGGATTCCCATCATTGAGGCTCACACATTCCAAACCAATTGTGCCAAACCTATCAATCAAGGACTCAAGGATCTCATTATCCAAAACTGCAATGCATGCCTGGGTGAGAGGGAACTTCGTTGTAAACTGTCTCACAGCAAACTCGTCCTTCTTGAGTCCATTGTTTCATTAAGGGGATGGATGGGTCCTTAAAAAGAGGGGTTTCTGTTTATTGTCTCCTCTACCTTAGTATGCAGGAGATCTAGGTACCGTGAGTTTGACAACGTTCAAAGGCTAGGCAATCCTGTGTAAGATAGTTCCTTAGTCACAAGCTAACGCTGCTCTCATGCCAGTATGAAGGGGCTGTGATTTGCTCATACATTGGAGCAATGATATGGAGTACATTTTGTGACTTGCCTCCCCTCCCCCACTTCTCTCTCTCTTTTTTTTTTCGTAAAAGGTAATTGTATTAATTACAAAAAGTTTACATGATTACAAGATACACGATGGCTCTACCCCATCGTGTGTACACACTAACTCTTTACAAAAACTAGACGGCCAAAGAGTTACAAAATCATGGCAAAGACGCGGAGGAAATTGCGATATGCCAGGGACGTAAGTCCTCCCGAGAGAGCATGTCAGAGTGCCGGAGAAGATCTATCTGCCAATACAAGAGACCTTTAAGCCTGGCAATATGCCGCTAAACATTATAGGCAGAATCAAAAAGGAAAGCATTCCGAATGGTCCAGTTGTGCCAACAGCCCCAATATCGAAGAAAGTGAAACAAGATCTTCATATGTGGCTGTGGCGGTGTGGGATATTTGGGCTGTGCAAAAACCCAATCAAACGGGCGTAGCGAGAAACCAACCACCGCTCGCCAGACGGCTGACAAGAATGACCAGATTTTCTGAGCAAGGGGGCAAGAAATAAAACGATGACGGGCGGATTCCACAGTGGTGGTGCAAAAGAAACAGTTGCCGTTGGAGATTCGGCGCTTGGAAAGAGCTGAAGCAAGCGGAAGACCACCAATCATCACCCTCTAAAGAAAGACCTTATATTTGAAGGGTGTCTTATTTAACTAGCCCTCCATCATAGTTACCCTCCACCATGACTGGGATTTATGCAATCCCCATAGAGTATTAGCTTTAGTAACCAGCCATTGATGATCTTTAATCAGAAGATGATACACCTGGTTAGCTGAAGCCTTTTCTACATTTAGCCTGCCTGCAAAGTCCCAGTCCTGCCAGGGACGATCCGTAGCAAGGGCAGGAAAGGGTTGTCTGCTCTGAAGCACCATCAAAAGTTGTTCCCATAAATACATGTATCCACGAGGGATCCTGAAAAGCCTCTTGGCTATACGAAACGATATCAACACATTGCGACTGGCAAGGGTAGCATCTGCGACCGAAGTTAAGCCCAAACGTGCCATGCGGTTGAATTTTGGTCGAAGCTCATGTTTACCTTCCCACGAAATTAACCGCGAGACTGCCAACAGTTCCAATTGAAAAGAATTAGTAGCTAAGCGATCCTCCGCTGGATGCCACTGAGACTTGCGGAGGACCAGTCTCGAGGAACACACCAAATGGGCAAGCAGAGATGAGGAAGGACTGGAGAACCGAGAATCGGTATTAAGAACATGCCACCAAGAACTACGGATTTGGGTATTACCATACAGAAGCCCGTGATCCTTAAGAAAATAACTGGCTATGACGACCCAAGGATGATAATCCGAGCAGATGGCGCGAAAAAGAGACCAGCGGAGTGCCAGCATATGAGTTTGGGCATCTAAAATAGCCCCTCCACCCATGCGTTTTGGGGTGCACGCATGCGACCAAGAAATCCACGAAATGCCTGCATGCAAGGAATCCTTCTTCCATAACATGAAACGAATAGACTTAGTAAGAGCATTCAGTGTAGTAGAGTAGTCCAGGGCAGCAATGGCAAGAAATATGTAAGCATTGGCAACATAATTGCCTGGGCTACTTTGAGGCGAACATGAAAGGGCCAGGCCTGAGACTTCCAATATAGAAACTTAGCCGCCAGTTTCTGTGAAATCCACTGTAGTAGCTGCTTTGGGGGAACATCAACACCCAAAGGATATCCAAGATGCCTGACAATGGAGCCACGGGGGACAACCATTCCCTGCTAGTCCAATGACTGCAAATCCGACTCCGTGCAGCTAAGAATGGTTGATTTCAAAGCATTGATGTGAAGACCAGAAGCCTGACCAAAGAGAGCCCAAACATCTAATGCTTTGCGAAGGTTATCCTTGTCCGCACGCAAAATCATAAAACTGTCATCAGCCAAGGATTGACTAATGAAGTGCTGTCCAGAGGGAAGCGACAATCCAGCCAACTGAGTAGAAGCTACCATATGAGATAACATCGAAAGAACCGGATGAGTCACAAGGGCAAAGAAGAGAGGACTCAAAGGGCACCCTTGTCTGACAGAGCGGGCAAGGACAATTGGCTTGGTAACGCCTCCATTCAACATGACTCGCGAAGACGCTGCACTGATAGTGTAGATCAGACGAGACATCCGAGCACCAAAGCCCATAGCAGACATAAGTTCTGCAATGAAAGACCAGTCCAGATAATCAAAAGCCTTTTCCATATCCAATTGAACCAGTACGACCTCCTGATTTGAATGCCTTGCATAATCAATGGCCAATTGTGCATTTAATACATTGTGCAAAATGTTTCTGCCCTTAATGAAACCATATTGGAGAGGATGCACAATGGCAGGAAGATGCTTATGGAGGCGATTCGCCATTACTTTGGAAAAGATTTTATACATAGAACCCATCAAAGAAATTGGGCGCCACTGTTTCAACATGGATGGCGAAGGAACTTTTGGAAGCAGTTTAATAAGACCTCCTTTCCATGAGGAAGGCATGATCCCCGTTTCCTATACCTGCTGAAACAGAGCCATCAATGGTTTCGCGAGCTGGGTGGCAAAGAACTCAAAGAACTCATTGGTGAGACCATCCCAGCCAGGACTTTTATCCTTGGGCAAGTGTAACAGAACATTCATAACCTCCGTCTCACAAATATCTGCCTCCAGAGTAGATTGCATGTCCTGAGGGACCAGATCATAAAAAACTGAACGAGCATGAGCAATTTGGCCTAAAGGAGGAGAAGTAGAACCAAGAAGGTCGAGGAAATAATTCCTACACATATTCACAATAGTCTGCGGATCAAGGACCATTTGATCTTCTGCATCCTAGAGTCTAGTCATATTTTCTTGAGCAGGAGAGGCATGGAGAGCTCGAAAGAACTTATGGGTCTGACAAGCACTATCTTGCAAAGTCTCCGTCAGATGTTGCAATAAGATCTCAACTGAAACTCTTTAATAAGATCAGCCAGACGCATTGCCAGTGACAACAGAAATACATCATCTGGAGTGTCCACCAGCAAAGAACGAACCAAAGCCAGCAGGTCCTCCGCTGCCTATCGACACCGCCGACAAAGAGAGGCATGATGGATCCCATACTGCCGAGCAACCCGCTACACATTAGAGAGCAATCGTTCAAACGAAGCAATGCCCTGAGATGAGAAATCCAATAAGAATCGATCAATCGATTGCTGTATATAGCCCTGAAAGATTGCATACTTCAAATAGACGAGTTGAAACGCAAAGGGAGTCTATCCAGAAATTGCTTGAAAGGTGCAATGGGTTGTGCAAGGAGCTCAAGCTGTAGAGGGAAATGATCCGACAAGGCATATTGTTGCAACACTTTCATTTCGAGCATCTCAAGAAGGAAATCATCATCCTGCATGATGGATATGAGGTCTAACCGCGACCATGTTGTTGCATACTAGGCAGAATGGAAGGTAAACCCTGTAGAAGAAGGATGCAGCCAAGACCAGAGATCTTGCTTAAGAACGGCAAGAGCCAACTCCTGCCACATACAACTTTCCGGCGTATCCATTACCGAATGCTCTGATGTGGACTGTGAAGAATCGACACACATATTAAAATCCCCCATCAAAAAACCCCATCTGCCAAGGGACAAGGAAGTCTGCAAGGTATGCCAAAGCTCCCGGCGAGATAAAGGATCATTCAGAGCATAGAGGCCAAGTAACCATAAGATCTCTCCTTCGAATAAAATTTCAATCACCACAAAGCGGCCATGTACATCATTCTTGATAAGAACCGGCTGATATTTTTCATGTACAATCATAAGTACACCAGAATACTGCCTGGCATGTGTCCCTACATAAAACAAACGAAAGCCATGGCAATCCACAACTTTACCTGCTTCACCAGAACTCTTGTGCTCAACAGCATACAAGACATCCCACTGATTCTCATGCAATATTGTCCAAATGGCATGTTGCTTGTGGCGAGAACAAATTCCTCGCACATTCCACGTGGCTATCTTCATGTGGATTCAAAAGAAAATCAGGTACGAGGCACAGCTTGCCTCGAGAGTCGATGTGACCTTTTCTACGAGAATGTCTAGGACTCCCTCATCTAAGAAATCAGCTAACACGGCAAAAGAGTTCGGACGACCAGATTTGGAGGTAGATGGCATATCCGCTGTCTTGGATATGGAACAGGGATAACGACAATCCCATGGGGTAATGACGTTACCTCTAGTAACAAAAGCCAGCTTAGCAGGTGGACCCTTTGGACCTTCCGAATACACTCTCCTAGCTGGCTGTTGATGGGGAGCAGAGGAAACCATAGCAGGAGCAGAGTGCTCTGAAGACAACATTTCTTTCCTGCGCATATACGTACGCATGGAATCTGGTGAGGCAGTAGGCACAGTATCCACCATGCCAGCAACAAGCCTGTCGCCTTTTTTCGCGCGGACATCTACCCAGTCGTTGCCACTAGAATCCAAACCCGAGACTTGTTGTTTACATTTATCCAAAACTTTAGGTGGCTGGGTGGCAATCTGCAACGGCACATCACACACCATATCTTCCATGGGCTGCGCAACATGCTCAGCATTTGAAGTGTGGTGCTTCTTTGGGCATTCAGCCATAAAATGCCCCAATTTTCCACACGAAAAGCATTGTCCTGCAAAGTTGCCCCATTTCAAACGAAAATGTAAAGGATGCATGCCAGAGCAGTTAATACGTAACCAAGCAGGCCTTTTCCGAGCAGTATCCCATAACATACATAGACGGTTGCGATTCATGGCCCTTAGGCTTGGGGGGACCAGAACAGTGCCCACAGCGGCGGCCATGGCGTCCTTCAACAGTGGCCAATAAACAGCCGGACAGTTTTCCACTTCAATCCACACAGGGCATTCACGTTGCAGCAGACGTTGAAAATCTGCCATTGGGATCCATGGCACCACATGGACCAGACAGCGATCAACGAACAATGGCAGTTTAGACAGGAGAGCAGCACGGTGTGTCTCTGATTTCAATAGCACCTCAAAAAAACCCTGGGGCCCAACAAAAATCTCTTCAACACATTCCCCTTGTAGCAGACTGTGCAACCATTGGCGAATACGGGAAAGCAGTGGGATCCTACCAGTGAAGAAAAGTATCACAGCACGTTCATAAAACACTGAAAAGGAGCGCAAGACATGTTTCGAATCCACAGTGGCTTCTAGAACATCTTCCGTTGCAAAGCCCGAAAAGACCTCTTGATTATGTTGAATATAATCGCCTAGTCAACATCCTGGGAGTCCACAGAATCAGAAGCAACCTGAGCATAGGAACGATCCTGGTGATCCATTTTCCCTGCCGAAGTATGCTTCGTGCGTTTGCCCGCTGGCTGGAGGTCAGCAGGGAGCATCTCCTCTGTGCACGGAACCATATCCTCTGGTTCCTCGGTGTCAGAATCTGGACCAAGAGCTGCCACCGTTTGGTCTATGAAAGCTAGATCCAAGCCCCCCATATTGTATCAGTACGTATGTCGGTCAGATGCCGAGTGAAGAACTCGCGGGAGGCAGATACACGCAGGCCTCTCTCTCGCTCTCTCCCTCTCTCTCTCTCTCTCCCTCTTTTCTGTACAGAGGCGCTGTCCAGGGGCGTATTGTGCAAGCACAGGCGATGAAACCGAAGCTTTACCTGTCAGCCTCAGTCGTGGCCTGTCCCAAGAACACTTGTGGCAAGGGACAACCCTAACAATGCAGGGGCAGGAGGGCGAAACAAAGCCCTGGCAGTCGACGGCAGAACGGGATAGTCTGGGGCGCAGGGCAGGGGTCCGGTGTCAGCCGAAACCCTAACGGACAGGGCGAAGGGGCGACAAGCAGGCGCAAAGGTCGCGGTTCAGGCGGGTGAGGGACGCAGCCGATGGGCTGTCCGACAGCAGGGCAGGGGACTCAGCGGCAGTCGACGGAGCATCAAGGGCAAGCGATGGGCCTGCAGGCAACGACCAGAAGGCGGCTACAGGCGACGAGGGTCAGGTGATGACGACGGGACACCAGGCGACGACGATGAGGGTTAGGCGATGACAACAAGGGTCAGGCGACGACGACGGGACCTCCATCTCTCTCTCTCTCTCTCTCTCTCTCTCTCTCTCTCTCTCTCTCTCTCTCTCTCTCTCTCTCTCTCTCTCTCTCTCTCTCTCTCTCTCTCTCTCTCTCTCTCTCTCTCTCTCTCTCTCTCCACACACACACTTGCAAAACACACAACCAACAAGTATGTTCCTTCCACTAAAAATGGATAAGGAGGGCACTTACATGCCCCAGGAATGACATGTGACCAAGCACGCCTAATGGTAATGGAGAAACATAAAACAGACCTGCTTATGCATTGCCATGTCCACTATATGTGCAAGAAATGGTTCTCATGCAAATATCTGTGCCCATTTGGGTCAATCTTGCGCACATGGTGTACCACAATCCAAACTATCACCTTGGCTCACATAGAGAGACAAAATTAGGGTCACCTCCAAGCGATGAGCCAATATGGGCTCGTTTGGGAACCTTGGAGCCGGCAGCCAACAGGCAAGTCTCTATTTCAAGGGTTGGTGTCCTGTAGCCAAATGTCTAGGGACATAACACTAGAAGAGTACAACCTAAGTAGAACACCATGTTTATACTTGGCCTGGGCACCAATCTTGATGTATGAGGACATAGCAGTGGGAGGTTAACCATCTGGATCTTGACTAGAATCAAGGTGGTTTCTGACAAGAATAGAGTATGAACCGCCAAGGCACTCTTAGCCACTAGATCTAGCAAGCAAGAAGTGAAAAGAAAAAGAACATAACCATGTTCTAAAGAAAAATGCCCTGGTCTAGATCCCAATGTGAGTCCCAGTGACTTGGTAGGTTGTGATGCAGTGCTCACAAAATCCGGCCTTTGCTTTATGGTAAACTGATGAAATTGCAAAATACCAGCTGATTTCAAGCATGCTCTTAAACAACGGCACAAATTTGACATGTCTTAGTGTAAAGACTGGCAAACGCTTCATTTTTAGACCAAACTACCAGCTGAGTTTCAAGTTTGTTCTTGTTTATATTGGTTGGAAAAAAGGTTTTTGCAGGCACTGATGTGATGAATCACTAAGATTCCATGCAAGAGTCTCCTCCATAGCAAATGGTGCCAAAATCAGAATGTGAAAAGCCTGTTGCTTCCGACACAGACCAGAGAATAATGCTGACTTTAGTAAGAAAGCATGCCTACACACACTCCAAAGCATAAAATAAGAATATAATGGCAACCACACAGGAGAAGCTTCGCTCTAGAAATGACTGTGAGAACTAGAGACCTTTACTATCAACATCATCCATAGTCAAGCACTCCAAATCACACCCACTCATAGACCCAGAAGATCTTTGCTAAACATAAGTTGAAGTTAGCCAACTGTTTACAGAGCTTTGCCATGACTTTAAAGAGATCATCTCCTTACCACAACCAACATAGATTTAAGTTATTCCTCAAACAACCATAAAGGGAGTATCAAAGTAGCATTCAAGCATAGTGTTGAAGAGGCCAAGAGTTCGTGAGATCAGAGATTGAACTCGTAGATTTTGTGTGGAAAGCACACAGGACAAAGAGCAGCAGCATGCTCAACTAGATGGTTTTTTTAGACACAATAGCTCAGCTCATGTAGTGGCACAAGCATAGAAAATTGTCAATACGCATGTCATGTAGAGGCTTTTATTAAGAGCATCAAGCAGGGGTATTAAAGCATGTGTGTGAGGTCAAATTAAACAGCGTTGTAGGAATTTCACATAAATAATCTCAAGCAATGCAACACTCCGTACAACATCCATAGTGCAACAGGTAAATCGAATAAGGTTTCTTGAGACAGAATATGAAATCAGATGATTAGAAGACAATGCTTGAGTCAATTTCAATTGAGCGCAGCACCAAAAAAGTGAGCTTGGGTTGCAGATTATGAGTAACAAGATAATCATTGCATGAGACTGCAGGCAAGTACTAGCAGCATTGAATTCAGGTCATGACAGAAGTTAGCCATACCTATTACCAACACATTGTGCAATAGATAGCTCCACAGGTAGCACTAAAATTGAATAGCCCACAGACCAGCATACAGGGCAGCCCATCTCATACAAGTGAATAATACAGCCTTAGGTCGGATTGGGTTACGAATAGCGCACAACATCTTGAACAATTAGATGTGCAGCATGTGTTCGGCTGAAGTCAATGCGCAATCATTAAGCAGTCACCAAACATCACATGTATTGCACACAAAGCAATCGATAACACAGTAAGCGTGCAACACTAATTTGAGCAGCACAACACAGCTTGGACAAGGGCATAGCAGTATTCGTAGCACCAAATTAAACAAATTATGTAGAACAAACAAGAAGATTAAAATGAGCAGCTATGCAGCAGCCAAGTCAACATAGTAGAAAGCACAGCTTGATTATTGTTTTTGGCTTGCAAGTCAAGGGCTTCCGACATGGTAGGTTAATACCCAGAACTCCATTGCTGCCTATAAAAGTGAGAAACAGATGCTTGGGCTTTGAATATGAGAGCAGTCGACATTAAAAAACCCAACATGACAATGGTATAATCAAAAGCAACGCTCATGACCACTCGATAATTAAAGCAATAGGTTGACTTGTGACCAAAAATTGCAGCAATTTTGAGCTTCTCAACAGTATCATGAGCTGACAAAAACTACACCACATTAATCATTGAGTGGCAGTCACATCATTCAATTCATAGTTAGCTAGACACCCAATCAAACATCACAAATAGCAAATTTCAGCCATTCAAGTTGTTTAAATCATTTCTGTGAGCACACGCAAAGTGCTTAAATTAAATTGGACCAAGAGCCAACATGCAAAGTTGAATTAGAGCACTTGCCGGGCAGTGGGCAGATTTGATGAATATCTGAGTTCCAGTTGGCTCGTGATCGAGATAACCATTGCATACAACTTGTGGGCAACCCATAGCCCAATTGTATCAATTGTATCATGAATGCGACGAAGCATATTTGGTGGGAGATTCTTTATGCGTAAACTGATGTGCTTCAAGCTCTTTTGAAAGCTGATTGAGCTCTTTTGAGAGCAGATATCCCCACAAGGATCTATATTCACTTTGCTTTTGCTTTGGCACTTGTTTATGCACGTTGTTAGACTCTTGTACAGTGCATTGTGGACATTGCCTATGCACGTATTTGTGGAACCAATTTTGGCTATGTTTTGGTAATTACTCGGCGAGACTCAATCCGGAAGAGTCCTTTTTGAGTGCGTGGCCAGTTTTTTGAAAGTTTGTTGAACCCTTGGAGGACTTTGCATGAGGTCTTCTTTGAGTTGGCGTGTTCTCGGATGTATGAGACACCTTTGGTGATTCAGGTAGTTGGAGATCCCCATTCTTGTTGCCTCATCATAGGTTATTATAGAGAGGTGATAGGTGTTGTGAGATGCCTAGTTGGCCATCTCATGATAGATGATACACAATGTATGCTCTGACATAATTTATACTCTCTTATGCAATTTTTGGCTCTCTTATGAGTTTATGCATATATATCTTGCACTTTTGAGTTGAGATTTAGGTCCTCATGTAAAGGAGACTCTCGAATTTTTCCTACGAGTCACTTGGTCTCTAATTGACACTTATATTTCTAGTTTCAGCTGATTTGTTATTAAGATTTTTGTACAAAAGAGATTCTACTCAACTTCTTGCAAAAACATTGCCATAAATCTTAATCTCATTCTCTTGCTTTTACCTCTTGTAAAACTTGGCTAGATCTTTTGAAAAGAAAGACTATTATGTCAGAAATTTGTCGCAAATTAGGGTTTCCGCAACCCTAATTTTTTGCAAGAACCCTAATCTCAAGATGGAAGGGCTCAAGGAGAGCAAGAATTGCATATTCTCTCTCTAGAACAACAACACAAGGATTTTTTTCTCTAGGCATTAGCATTCTCTCTCTAGAAATTGGATCGCTAGACTTTCTCTCTCTCTAGGTACTAGACTTTCTCACTAGAAAAGCAACAAGAGTCGTTCTCTCTCTAGGTGTTTCACTCTCGTTAGAAAAGCAACAGACGATTCAATTTAAGTAATATTTTAGCTTTTCACCTAAACGTTTTAATTTTTCTGTTTTTATGAGTTTCGAGTCAGCTTTCAAAAGCAAGTTTCAAGATCTTTATAAGCAAATGCAAGTGATGGCAGCAGATGTTCTTTTCGGATATACAGAACAGAAGCAAGGAGAGAGAGAGAGAGAGAGAGAGAGCTAGTGCTAGGACCCCTTTGTCAGCACTTAGTCTTTCAGCAACGACGGCAACAACTTTGCAGTGTGCTCTTAACACTTGCGGATAGAGCTTTTCAATGTTCTCTAACACTTGCGGAAAGAGCTTTGCAATGTGCTTCAACACTTGTGGAAAGAGCTTTGCATGTGCTTCAAAACTTGCAGAACAGATTGGAGTTGATGTGGGAATTGTGCCCCACTAAGCGTTGTGTGCTTGTTGTATGAATTCCCCTTAATTGATCTCTTTAAGGGGGAGGACTCGCCCATCTTCCAATCTCTAGTGATGTGTCACGTGATCGTCTCTCTCTTCTCTACTCTAAGCTGTGATTAAGTGATTAATTGGTCAGTTAATTGTGTGAACACTTCTTCGTATTTATTAAGGAGAAGACTTTCCTGCAAGATAGTAGATATTGAAAACAGGCAACTCGCTTTCCTCTGAGGAGATGCAGGCAAAGTTTGCAGAACTTCAAAGTCTTCTTGATCAACCAAAAGTTCCAGAAGTCATACTTAAAGTAAAGCAGAAAAGAAACGAAGCGCCGATGGAAGGATCACTCTTGCTTTTGACTTTAGCAGCAACAGATTATTGATCATGCTAATAATCAATAGTATTCAGCATCGGATCCCTCTTAGGATAATAAGTCAAAGGGTGCTCAACGAAAGCAACAACAATATTTATCTTTTGCGGAGATACAAAAATACCAAGAAGAAGAAAGATGTTTTTCTTGTGATTCGTGAAGAGCATCAACAACCGCAAGAAGAAGAAAGATGCTTTTCTTGTGGAGAGCATCAACAACCGCAAGGACTTCAAGATTTTGAAGATGTGCAGAACGCTTAGTTTCTCCACTTGTGTGAAGGGACGCAACGCACAAACTCTTGATGAGGAAACTTTGTGATAGAAGATCACAATGAGATTACATATTTTGATTTTTGAACAAATGAGCCTACTAATGATTTCTGATTTGATTCTTCTTGTTTTTTAAGTAATCAAGGAAAAAGGGCTTATGAACAAGTCGTGATAAACTTCCTGAAGTATGAATATCCTGAGTGTGTCTCAGTGAATGATTCGCCAAGCTTTGGTTTGTGCTAGTTTGCCAAGGACAAGTTATGACCTTGTGCATGATATGATGGCCTCTCGGTAATGACTTCAGTTGGAAGTCAGAGAGTGCGGGAAACAAGAGTTTTCTTTTCTTAATGTGGCAGGTGTATCGGCAAGTAGATGACAACTTCAAGGTATGTAAGTTTGATTATTTGATTTTATCGAAATATGCGAAACTTTTGTTTTGCAAGTATAAATGATAAAAGAACCACCTATCTAGTTGTGATAGTGTCAGTTATCACCTCTTCGCACTGACTGTGGACATAGCCTACCATGACTTGTAGTGCTAGGATTCAGAATGCATGTGAAAGCATGTGAACTACACATGAGCAATCATGTGAAGTTGGAAAAGAATTGCCTACTGGTTGATGTTAGTGTGTAACAAAATTGCCTACCGGGTAATGGTAGTGTGGAACAACCTGTTGGAAACGACAATGCAGAACTATTATTGGCCATAGATCCATTCGAAAACAAATATTCTTGGTGCCTCACTAAGGATGGAGTGAACCGTACTGTTTAGGGAATTATTTGTCAAACAATGTAAGAAAAGGAAACTTTTTGCCTATCGCAATGATAGGATATGATTTACCTGTCTCAAATATGATGCAAGCACACAATTGAAGATGGACTCCAAGAATGGGACTTTGTTCTCCACGACTGGGACTTCGTTCCCCATGAACATGATTCATATTGCTTGTTTATGTTTTGCATTCCAAGGATGCCTTGAAAGTGTTCTGCCCAAAGCATGTAATCTCTTTTTGTCTTCTTGCAGGAACCAACAGTTGAGGTCAATTGTTTGCAAGTCAGAGGGATGTCACAAATTAGGGTTTTTGCAACCCTAATTTTTGCAAGAACCCTAATCTCAATATGGAAGGATTGAAGGAGAGCAAAAATTGCATATTCTCTCTCTAGAACAACACAAAGACTTTCTCTCTCTAGACATGAGCATTCTCTCTCTAGAAATTGGATCGCTAGACGTTCTCTCTCTAGCACTAGACATTCTCTCTCTAGTGCTAGACTTTTTCTCACTAGAAAAGTAGCAAGAGTCGTTCTCTCTCTAGGCGTTTTTCACTCTCTCACTAGAAAAGCAACAGACGATTCAATTTAAGTAGCATTTTAGCTTTTTAGCTAAACATTTCAATTTTTTGTTTTTATGAGTTTCGAGTCAACTTTTCAAAAGCAGGTTTCAAGATCTTTATAAGTAGATGCAAGCAATGGCAACAGATGTTCTTTTCAGGTCTGTAGAATAGAAGCAGAGAGAGCTAGCGCTAGGACCCCTTTGTTAGTGCTTAGTCTTTCGGCGACGATGGCAACAGCTTTGTAGTGTGCTCTAACACTTGCGGATAGAGCTTTGCAGTGTTCTTCAACACTTGCGGAAAGAGCTTTGTAGTGTGCTCTAACACTTGCGGATAGAGCTTTGCAGTGTTCTTCAACACTTGCGGAAAGAGCTTTGCAGTGTGCTTCAACACTTACAGAATAGATTGAAGTTGATGTGGAAATTGTGCCCCACTCAGCGTTGTGTGCTTGTTGTACGAATTCCCCTTAATTTATCTCTTTAAGAATGAGGATTGGCCGATCTTCCAGTCCCTAGTGTTGTGTCGACATGATCGTCTCTCTCCTCTCTACTCTAAGCTATGATTAAGTGATTAATTGGTCAGTTAATTGTGTGAACGCTTCTGATTTTGTGATAGTTGGATCTTCTAAAAAGAAAGACTATTACGTCAAAAATTTTGATGGCACAAAAAATCATCATATGGAAGCAACACATGTTTAATATTTTACTCAATAAAGGTCTATTAGCACCATTGAAAGAGTGCAAAAGAATGCCTATATTGAGGAGCAATGGAAGGACTTTAATGCACGTGCAATTGCTACAATCCACTTGCATCTTGGTGAGTCCATTTCTTTAGAGTCATGGACAAGGCTACTGCAAAAGATTTATAGGAATCTTTATGCTTAACATGGAATGGCAACAATGCTTCCAACAAGGTTTTCTTGATGAAAAAGCTCATGAAGTTGAATATGCATTAGAAAAGCGGCGATAGTGTTCATTCAAATGAGTTCAACGGTGTTTTCTCATAGCTCACATCTAAAGGGATAATTTTTTATGACAAAATGAAAGCCATGTTCATGGGCTACCTTTTGTAGAACCTATTAGTAATTCAATTAGTAACTCAATGCCTAGTGAAACATTGTCTTTCGGTGATGCTACTAATGCACTTCTCACCACAAAAAAGATTCATCATCAATCTCTTCATTCTAGTAGTCGTAGTGATGCCTGTATTACTAGCAGCCATGGTCTGAGGCAAAGAGGTCATAGCTATAGTTGTAGTAGATCACAAAACCATAAGAGTACTTGTAGCAAGAGGCATGAGCATGATATGAGAAACATTAAATGCAATCATTGCCATAAAAAGGGTCATAGAAAGAGAGATTGCTGCATATGGAAAAGAGATAGGGGTAAAATTGCTATAAAGTTTGAAAATTTTAAAAGCAATGTAAAGATTAGAGAGCTCAATGTAGTTGGGTCTCCACATAGAGAAATTATTTCTAATATACCGCAGACGTCAAACATTTTGCTCTTTACTTCATATTTAAATTCTGACGCATTCTTAGCTCTTAATCAGTATTATGCATAAAATTGGTCATAAACTCAAGTGCAAGCTTCCATGTCACTCTTCAAAGGAATGGTTCTCCAATTATGTGCCTATGTATGATTCGATGAAGATTGACAATGCATATCAGCTTGACATTTGTGAAATTGGAGATATGAAGCTTTGCATGACTAATGGCACTAAGTTTATGCTAAAGAATCTTAGACATGTGCCAAAACTAGCCAAGAGTTTGATGTCTACAAGGCAGCTTGATGATCTTGGCTTTACCACAATTTTTGGTAGTATGGTTCATGGTTGATTCAAAAGCCTGGCTCATTGTACACTTTGTTTGTCCCTCATGTTGAAGAGAATCTCATCATGTAGCAAAGCTAACTTCTATTGAATTGTAGCATAGCTGACTTAGTCATATGAATTTTTAAAAAATCAAATAGTTTAAATGTTTGGACTACTTACCTCTATTATCTTAAAGAGATTTTTATCTATGTGAGCACTGCATTTATGGCAAGTAAACTAGGGTGACAACTTTGCTATTAAAAAAAATAGTTAGAAAATCCTCTGGATTTAATGCATAGTGATCTATGTGAACCTATGCCACATAAGTCTCTAGGGAGACACTATCTTTTGACATTTATAAATGACTCTACTAGAAAGATTTAGGTCTACCTCTTCAAAAGGAAAAACGAAAATTTTGCTACATTTCAAAAATTTCTGGCTATGGTAGAGAGACAATCAGGCAAAAAGCTAAAAGCTTTGCGTACTAACAATAATAGAGAGTATACTTTTTCATGGGTCAAGATTTTTTGTTGCAAACAAGGTATTATATGCAAGTTTACTACTCCTTATATACCTACTCAAAATGGTGTCACGGAGAGCACATGAACCACTGTCATACTATGGCACGTACATAGTGGGAATGGACACTAACAGATTTATTTTGTGACAATATTAAGCATAAGTATACTTCACATAATATATATATATATATATATATATGCATAAGAAAAACCTTCTACCTCATCTTAAAATTTACCTCAAAGGTAATTTAAATTTGCATTATCACAAGAAAGTACTACGAGAAAATTATCAATGGTTGTGCCTCCCACAGGTGGAAAAAAAAAGCTTTGGTATTTTTTTACTACTATCTCATTATTATCTTGAAG
Source organism: Lygodium microphyllum (assembly GCF_053477565.2). Lineage (NCBI taxonomy): Eukaryota > Viridiplantae > Streptophyta > Polypodiopsida > Schizaeales > Lygodiaceae > Lygodium > Lygodium microphyllum. Next base: position 824,324 of record NC_141156.1, read on the forward strand.
CCTAGATAGACTCTATAACTAGTAATGTGCCCAATAAAAATGAGTAAGTCCAACTCAAGTTCACTCTACCTCAAGTGAAAGCATCTTGCATTATAGGTCTCCCATGTCCTACCTAGGTGGCCCAATGGCACTTGAATATTTTCACACACATCTTCTCATTTTAAAAAACAAAGACCAAGTTGGTATATTTATGCTTTTCACCTTTGTTTAATGATGAATACTCCTCAATAATGCACACCTTCCTTACATACATACAAGAAAGAGTGCCTACTTGAAAACTTTCTTCCATCCAAACTGCAAACCTCTAAGGTATGAGCATTGAAAAAGTGTCATCACCAGGTCAAGCTCTTGGATTATTCAATTTTGCCTTTTAAAGCATGTCAATCTTAAGTTACAGGTCAAAAGTTGCAACCAAAACAGTGAATACCCTCTCACAGCAACATTCCAACAAGGGTTAGTAAACATGTGAATCAAGGTAAAAGGAAAATATTTTTAGTAGTTTTAAAATTAAGACAACATTTTTGGGGATAAAAGACACAAACATGTGAATATGACACCTCAAAGATGCGTTGAAAACCAAGACAGACAAGTTGGGACACCTTTCTAAAGTCACATGCATGATGCTTAGGTGAGACCCACATACATGATGCACCCACATGAAGCATTTGCAACAAAAAATGGTAAATTTTATGACATTTTAAATTCTAATATTACCAATTTGAAGGAATATTCAAAGGAAAATTCATTTTGGCTAATTCTTTAGCCTAATCAAATGATTATCTTAAGCAAAGTTTTCTCACCTATAAAAAAAGAAACCCAATCTTCATTGAAGACAATGTATGAGTGAAGATTTAGAGTTAATAAGTGACATAATGCTAAACTTGCCTCAACACTATACTTACTATTAAAGAAGAGCTTGAAGTCTTGCTTCTTCTTCTCTCTCCATCAAGGCGACGATTACTCTTAATGGGTTCATTAAGTAAGGTGTATTTTGTTTTTGTGTTTATTTTGCTAGCTTTGTTTTTTATTTTGATATCCATCCCAACTTTTGTTTCTATTTCTTTCTTCACCTCTCATTATTATTAACATCTAATCCTTTATTCACCTTTGATTCTAAGGCTAATTATGTCTCTACTACCGCTATCTCCATATCTCTTGAGCTCTCATTGTTCCACTTGAAGGCGGTCAAAGAACAATCTTGCTAAACATCGTGTAACCTTCTTGTGAAGAGCAACTAAGTGCACAAGATGAGCATCCTAATCTTCAGCTTTCTCATGTTTCTCTCGCTCTTAAGCATCTCTTCCTAAATTCTCTTCTACATCTCTAAAATCTCCTTGCTACAGGTATATCTTTCTCCGCAATATCATTATTGCCTACAAACAACAATATTGCTTGGGAGGAAAGCTCTTTTCTTCTCCTTTCACCTCGCTCACATCTCTATATCTTCCCATATACTCAATATATCTTAGATGAATAACCATAATCCACCTCAAAAAAATTTCTTTCGCTTTCATTCCGTGCAACATATTACAATTAACATTTGAATTTACCGTAAGACTCACTTCCAACAATGCATAATGTCTCTATTTGGTTTTGAAAGACTTGAAGAGATTATCCTTTTACTAGAACCCATCATACTATCTCTCTTTGACTATAATGTGTCTTTTAATGTGAGTGTAGTCATTTTGTTATAGTTAATTTGCTATAAACCAAGAGAATTTGTACACACGACTAATTCCAGTTCTTAGACAAAACATTTATATCATATTAACTACTAAGTTTCAATTTCAAAGAGCAATCCATAGCTTATTTGGCTAACATAGATTAAATGTCATTAACTCATCTATTAATCCTTTAACCTACCTATGATAAGATATCAACATAATCTTGATGTTTTCATTTTTTCTTTGTTTTGACTTTTTTCTTTCTAAAGTTCTTTTCGCGTGTGTGTGTGTGTGTGTGTGTGTGTGTGTAAGAGAGTGAGTGAAGCTTCTTGCCTACATAACCTATCAAGTTCTAGAGATCATGAGATCTATAGCATAGCTCCTTCTCATAACCTTTGAAGCTTTCTCACAAATTCTCACAGCAAGAAGCCCGGCGTCTCCCTTACAAGATAGCCAACTTCTCGACAACCCCTCACCCAGACATGCATATGCTGGCTGCTTCGTACCTAGACGCTTTGGACTCTACACACACTCGATTTGCTGCTCTCGAACCAGATACGCACATACCACACAATAGTGACTTCCCTTTTTCTCAACTTACTACACACATAAATCAAGCGATGGTGACTTCCCTTTTTACTTAGAAATTCCACTTTCTCTTGCTTTCCAAACAAACGTGCCATGAGCCGCTCAACACTCTCTTTGTAACTTGCATTGCTTGCCGCCTTTTCTCTTGCCTTATGTGTGAGTATAGACCACACACACATACAATTCCACTGTTTCATTCACCGAAATTAAGCAAGATCTGTTATATTTCGTGTTGATGATCATCTCGAGTCAATCCTTTCATTACCAACAACTATCCAAATCATTCAGAAATCGACTCTTTCTCCTTGTAACAGAATCCAGCATATGATTTATACATGAAAAAAACTCATATCATCCTAATGTTCGTGTTTATCCATGCAAATCTTATAGGATCATCAACTTCATCTGCACTCACTTATATACACTACTTTATTGTCGAGCTAAAACTATCACTTCGCTAAATTCACTTGAGGTTCTGGCTATGTACATGCTCTAGTACGACAACGTGTGCATCATAGTGTGTCCAGGCGTTTCGGAAACGGCGGGGAAACGGAGTTTCAATCTCGAGAAGAAACAGCAAAACGCGAAACGACGATAGAGAGTGAGTGGATGTGTGTGTGAGAGGCTGGGGGGAAGGCATGCTTATGCTCTGTGGTCAGACCGTGGAGTTTTGTGCAGGTTTCAGAGAACAAAGAATAGGCGAAATGCTTCGAAATAGGCTCCCTCACGCCTTTGGACTGAAAAGGGGGTTTTTTTAACACTTAAATCTTTTGAAGTGTCCGAAACGCCATTTCTAAACAGTCAGAAACAGCCGAAACGTGACTATCCAGAAATGCCGTTTCTGGACACTATGGTGCGCATCAAACTGTTGTCCTTTGTGCTAGTCAACCGTACCATGCATGTGCCACATTACATGCTCACATGCTTGTCTAACAAGCGTTGCAAGTGGTTCTTGCGCAAAGGGGTCGTTCTTTCCTGTTCCTGGCTTGGATACCTTTTGCTTAAGGAGAATCAAAGCGCCATGCAAGTTCTCCCCCACACTCCACCGACCACAAATCCCAAAACAATGTATACACACAATGTAATTGTTTGGTCTAGGCGATTGGCCTTGGACATAAATATTTTAATTCTAACATGGAATATGGAGAATTATTTGCCGATTTAGTAAACAAGCTCATTTAATTCCAATTAGCAAGAGAATAAAGCCAAAGCACATGGTGAAAATATTTATGTTAAGTACCATGGTATGCAGAGTCCATAATCAATGACAAAGATCAAAGAAAGAGGAGTCTTTTTGAGAAAGCATCGTTTGAGAATATGGTGACTACGTTAAAATTTCTATTGTCTTTTCATTCACAAACAGATGGACAAGCTAAAGAAGCAAATTTTATTGTCCTTGATCTATTTAAGTGTTATTTGTCAAAGCATAAGGCAACTTGGAAACACTATTCACCCTTGGACGAGTATGCGTATAACAATACGATACATAAATCAACAAGCAAGGCTCCTTTTGAGATAATTGAAGGAAGCAAAAAAGTGCTACTTATTTTGCATACAAATTATAAGATATTTGATGCAGATAAATATGTACAGATCATGCATGAAGCCTACAAGGAGATCAAGGTTGCTTTGGACTGCCACTAAAATTTCTGGACGTTCAACAGAAAACTCACTTTTAGCAAGACAAACATGTGACAAGGCTTCAAAAATGCCTAATGCACAAGCACCACTATTACGACCACTTGTTTATGACCATTTAAGACCTCCAAAGAAGCCTTAGGACTTCAAAGGAGGCAGATCATTGCAATTTGAGACCTTCCATGGCATGAAATTAAGATTCCAAGCCCTATCATTTTCCACAAGTTTGACACAACCTTTGTAAAAGAATTTCAATGAGTGGTCAAAGATTTGCAAAGCCACTACATTTCTCAAGGGTAATGCATTACCATTGTGGAACACTTTGTGAACAAGCTGCCTTTTTTGTTCAATTCAAGCAAAGTTTGCCACAAAACGGTTGATAAATACTTTTGAAGTTGTTGTATACACTACTTGGAATAAATTGGACTCAAAGAAATGAACCACTCTACAAAAGTACAATCAAATGTATTTGAAAGCTTTATTGCCAATTACCTCCTTTAGACAGATGTTATTGCCAGTGCCAATAGAGAAGTATTGTTGTGGTTTGCCTAAAGATCTCAGAGATTATGTTACTAAGACGAAATCGAGAAACATTTCTCAATTAATAGAGATGCTATTGTAGCGAATAACTTGTAGAAAGAGACAGCATTCAAGAAAAGAAAAAGAAAAGCTTCTACAAGGACTAAAGAGAAAAACGAAAGTGGTAGACAAGTGCTTGAAAGGGCAAGACACAAAACAAAGACACAAGGAAATGCGAGAAGACCTTTCACTTCTAGGAGACTCTGGTGGCATACAAATAAAGCAGAAAAGAATGTAAGATAGTCAAATAGGGAGACTATGAAGTAGTCTTGAAGGACCAACAATGATCAGCCGAACAAGACCATTGCAAAAGTAGGCCAAAGTTCCAAAATCCAAAGTGAAAGAAGCCTACCGTTGAGCTAAAGGTCTTAAAGGATGAAGCAAAATGCTTTACTTGTCACGAGAAGGGTCATATTGCAAAGAACTATCCACCAAAAAGAAACAAGGATGTGGAGAATGATCAAGATAGAAAGGGCAAAAAGCCAAAGCCTAGCATTGGACTTGTGGCCGGACATGATTGCGGAAAATGCAAGTAGGGAGTCTAGCGAATTGCCTAGAGCTTAGGTCAAGGTTAGAGATCAAACATCTTTTGTGTTCTTTGACCTTGAAGCTCGTGCAAATTTTATTGTCCCAAAATTGGAGCTAGGCTTAATATTAAGGCAGAGAAGATGGGGTAAGAAAAGAATGGCATGTTCTAGCCACAATGAGCATGTGACTTTCACTATTGGCAAAATCCCATTCATAGTGAGAGTTATGTGAACTGTGAAGAGTTCTAGAGAATGCCGGAAGCGGGTGATATTTTGTTGGGTTTCCAAATGCACAAAGTACATGGTATTTGGATGCTTTTAACCGAAAGATCACTCTTATACCTAGAGGTAAGACTTCCACATTGGTCGTCGAATTTCGTGGTGAGCCTATTCCACTAGTTTTAGCTTCTACTATTTCAAAGTTCTTTAAATACCATACTTCTATGTACTTCATTTTGGCCAAAGAGCTTAAGGATGGTCAAGCAAAAATTAATTTAGGTGCACTATATAGAGATAGCATAGCGTTTCTTAAGTCTTTTGGTAAATGCTTTCTTGAGCCACTTCCTAGAGAGTTGCCTCCAAAGAGACCTCAAGGTCATAGCATTGATTTAATGCCAAGCAGTTGTCCACCAAATAAACCTCCGCATAGGGTCAATGATGACTCATGCCAATAAATTGTTAAAGAAGGGGCTGATTTAGCCAAGTTTGTCACCATTTGATTCTCCACTTCTATTAGTGCACTTATTGGTGTAGAACAAAGATACCTCTTATTCGTCACCAATTTATTCTTCTCACTCCTATTAGCGTTTCTATTGGTATAGAACAAAGATAACTCTTAACACATGCATTGATTATTGTGCACTAAACAAGAATACCATCAAGAACATGTTCCCTATACCTTGCATTAACAACATTTTTGGACAGATTAGAAGGAGCCCATATCTCTAGCATGATAGATTTTAAAAATTTGGATACCATCTAATAAGGATTAAGCCTGAGGATGTTCATAAGAATGTGTTTCGAACTACATTTGGACTTCATGAGTTCTGGGCATAGTGATAGGGGGCAGGAGGAGGACAGGGCTATTTTGGCTGGGGACAAGGGGACGCGCTTTGGGCGGGAGAGGGGATCAAGGGACGGCACAAGGATGGGGTCATTGTTCCGAGACGCACGTCCCTTGTTTGGAGACGGATCCCAAGGACGCATCCCTCAAGCTCTCAAGGGCAAGGTTCTCCTCTCCCTCAAGGGTCAAGCTCTCTTCATCATCCATGGCATCCTCCTCTCAATCTTCCTCTTCCTCTCAACCTTCTCTTGGTGATGCCTCGACCTCATTAACACTCATGCCACAACAAAGGAAAAAGCCCGCGATGCACGCATGGAGCTTACAAGCCTCATCACTCTCATGTTTACTCCCATAGGCCAAGTTCGACCTTCTACAAACATTAAAAATCTTTCTCTCTCTCTCTCTCTCTTACTCACCTGTCATTAATAATTCTCTCTTTCCTTACGCTGAAGTCAGAAACATCTTGTGTAGTTCAGAAAAAACAATGATGACAAATAAGGTGCCCATTAAAAAGTAGCATCCCTAAAGCCTCCATGGTCCCTTTTTAGCTTGAAAAAGAAGAAGAAAATTTCTAATTTCTACCATGTATGATCATGTAATGAATGTGTTTACCAAAAAATTTAATCCACAGAATGCAACTTTACTGCTCAGAAACAATCTAACAATAAAATGGAGAGCGACAGAGATTCACTCATACAGAGAATTCAATTGCCACATTATCAAGCCTTCATTTTTGAGATCCATCACACAATATTCTTGGTGAGCAGCAAAGCCTTCCTATAAATTTATATAAGCAAATGCAACGACTGGCAAAGATACATTTGAATCAAACATTTATATGACAACCATTACCTTGCATCGGTCGTGAAGTAGCCAACTAGGCTCAACCCCCAGCTGTTGTTCCATAACTTTTAATAGCTCCTTCACCTGATGAATGGAGAATGGTACAAATTGAAATAACGTGGGGAGGAAAAAAAGAAAAAAAAAAAGACTTTCAGCCTACAACCATATCACTAAAAGAACTAAATTGTCTCCCTCCCTCCCTTCCTCTCCCCCCCCCCCCCCACCCATGCTCTCTCTCCTTTTTTTTCAATACAAAGAGTGGGCATACTCCCACTAATCATCAAGGTACGAAAAAAGTACCAACATTACAACAAAGGCAACGAAGGCCTATAAACTCGAGTTTCTTGGTGGTCTATAACAATGAACATCATATAATCATACATATCACGAGTTTATATACATGAATGAACAATCATGTAACAAAAGATATACCATAGTTGATAAGTCAAAGGCTATAGCCTCAAGTTGAAATTGCTAGTGTGTTACAAATTGGATATTCTCTCTCTAGCGCTGGACGAAAAGCAGCTTACACAAGATTCTCTCTCTCTCTCTCTAGTGACTTTGCAAAAGGCTTTTTACGATGGAGCTGTTTATTTTTAGAATAAACTATGATATTATCATATTATGATAATATGCTTTTCAAAAGCAGGTTTCAAGAACTTTACAAGCAGATCCAAGCGATGTTTGCAAATCATATTCTCTAAGACACAAAACCACAAAAGCAGGGAGAGAGAGATAGCACTTAGGCCTCTTTGTGAGAGCCAAGTATTTTTACGACGGCAACGACTTGTAGCAGATACAATATCATCTCATGAAGTTGCAGAACAACAGGAATAGAGGGAGACAGCTAGCGCTAAGTCCTCCTATCAACGCTCAGCTTTCCGACTACAACTTCAACGACTATAGTGGATTTGCCATGTGCGTTGCACGTGTGCAATAGCTTTGCAATGTGCTCTAACACTTGCAAAACAGATTAGAGTTGATGGGGGAATAGTGCCCAACTCAGTGTTATGTGCTTGTTGTACAAATTCCCCTTAATTGATCTCTTTGAGGGGAGGGACCGGCCCATTTTTCAGTCCCTAGTGATGCGTCGGTGTGATCGTCTCTCTCGTCTCTACTCTAAGCTGTGATTAAGTGATTAATTGATCAATTAACTGTATGAACGCTTCCGATTCTGTGACAGTGTTATCAGAGCAAGGCCTCCTTGCCTTTCTTAAGGAGAGGACTTTCCTGCAAGACAATAGATATAGAAACAGGCAGCTCGCTTACCTATGTCAGTTCTGGATAGTTGAGCCAACTTGAGTGGATGATGTTGATTATTTCAAAGACACTCCAAGTTCTTATGTTGATCATCGAGCAAAAAGTGGGATTAATGCGCAAAACCCTCGATGCCAGGTTGTACTCCAAGATTGATCCTTGATTTTTGGAGGACCACGTGAGTCTCCATGAAGGTTTGTTGAGGAGAGGTGCCACCCCTGACATTTATTCAAAAGATAATTCTTTGTATCCTCTTGGCTCTTCTAACGTGCATTGGGATAGCATTTGCTTCAATAGCAATGATAAATGTATTCGCAATAATGGATATGACATGGTTTGCTAGATAATACTATCAATCATCTACTGTTAAGATTTGCACTGTTGTACTGCTACTTTCACTACCGATGGCTCCCATGTCTTATATATGCTTTTATAAGATGATCTTGCTTTGCTTCATGCTTCCTTTGTATTTCCTCTACTAAGCTTGGTGATGCTTCTCCTTCCAACTCCATTTCTTGGACCGTATTGTCCACATCTTCTGGTATTTCCGATGTCTCGAAAATATATGCCAGAGGCATGTCTGTCGTTTCAAGTATATTTGTTCTTGAATCTTAGGCAGTAATGGTAGCTAGTGGTGGTAGCCATCATCTCTTTATGTTCTTTCAACTTAGCTATTTCCTTTTTGAGTTGATCAATTTATTGTTGTGCTCTTAACTGTTCATCCAATTCTTCTTGAGGCTTTACTGCCTCGACTCTCATTAAGAGAGGTTGCATGAATAATTCATCAAGCTGGTTCATCCACTTCTATTTCTCCATGTTTACCTGGTGCAATTTCTTGATCATTGGACTTTGGTTCTCCACTTGTACTTTTATGTCTTCTACCAATCATCGAGCTTCCTCCAACTCTTTTAATTGTGCCTACAACGACACCAATATGTTTTAAGTCGGTTTTACAACTTGCACTAAGTGTCACAAAAACACTCTATGTAACGTAGTGTTCTATCATCACCAATACAATTACTAATATTGATAACGACAAGTAAATAACCAAAGGATAAGCAGTTGAAAACCCTGATAAATTATCAAGCCACAGAGTCCTTAGTCTACAACATGAGAATATTATTACGTAGGTCTCTGAAACACATCATTACACACATGCTATGTTACAAATTAGGGTTTCTACAATCCTAATCTTGTGCAAGAACCCTAATCTCAAGATGTAAGGACTAAGGGAGAGTAAAAATTGTATATTCTCTCTCTAGAACAGCAACACAAGAACTTTTTCTCTCTAGGCGTCAACATTCTCTCTAAAAACAAGAGCATTGGATTTTCTCTCTCTAGTGCTGAATATTCTCTCTAGCGTTGGGACATTCTCTCTCTAGTGCTGAACTTTCTCTCACTAAAAAAGCAACAAATGACTCAATTTTATGATAATATGATAATGTGCTTTTCAACCAACAGTTTTCTGATAACGCAATAATATAATAATATCATATTATAATAATATTCTTTTCAAAAGCAGGTTTCAAGAACTTTATAAGTAGATGCAAGCAATGGCTGCAGAGAATGATCTCTTAGACACAGAACCACAGAAGCAGGGAGAGAGAGATAGCGCTAGGCCCCTTTGTGAGAGCCAAGTGTTTTTACGACGGCAACAACTTGTAGCAGATACGATATCATCTCATGAAGTTACAAAACAACAGACATAGAGAGAGCGAGCTAGCGCTAGGTCCTCGTGTTAGCGCTCAGCTTTCCGACTCTAACTTCAACGACTATAGTGGATTTGCCGTGTGCGTTGCACATGTGCGGAACAACATTGCAGTGTGCTCTAACACTTGCAGAACATATTGGAGTTGACATGGGAATAGTGTCCCACTCAACGTTGTGTGCTTGTTGTACGAATTCCCCTTAATTGATCTCTTTAAGGGAGGCGACTGGCCCATCTTCCAGTTATAGTGTTGTGTCGGTGTGATCTCTCTCACTTCTATACTCTAAGTTGTGATTAAGTGATTAATTGGTCAGTTAATTGTATGAACGCTTCCGATTCTATGACAGTGGTATCAGAGCAAGGCCTCCTCGCCTTTCTTAAGGAGAGGACTTTCCTGCAAGACAACAGATATGTAAACCCACAACTCGCTTTCCTTTGAGGAGATGCAAGCAAAGTTTGCAGAATTTTAGAGTTTTCTTGATCAACCAGAAGTTTAGGAAGCTATGCTTTAAGTAAAGCAGGGGAGAAACCAAGTGCCGACGGAAGGATCACTTCCGCTTTTGACTTTAGCAGCAACAGATCCTTGATCAGAGTCCAGACTCATGATCAGGAGCACTCAACATCCGATCCCTCTCAGGATAATACGTCAGAGGGTGCTCGACGAAAGCAGCGGCGGTATTTGTCTTCTGCCACAATTAAGAAATATCAAGAAGAACGAGAATGCTTTTCTTGTGGAGAGCATGGACATATGAAGTCAAGTTGCCTGCAACGGCAAGGACTCTAAGATTTAGAAGATGTTTAGGATGCTTAGTTCCTCCTCTTGTGTGAAGGGACGCAGTGCAAGAGCTCTTGATGAGGAGACTTTGTGATTAAAGATCACAAGGAGATTATAGATTTTGAATTTTGAACAAATGAGTTTTCTAATGATTTTTGACTTGATCCCAGGAAGCAAGGACCCATGTACAGGTTGTGAATAACTTTTTGAAGTATGAATAACTCTTGAGTATGTCTCAGTGTAAGATCTACCAGGCTTTGATCTGTGCTAGGTTGCCAAGGACAACTTATGACCTTGTGTAGGATGTGATGGCCTCTCGATAATGACTTCAGTTTGGAAGCCCGAGAGTGCGGAACTAAAATTTTGTCTGTAGTGTAGGTGTACCGAAAAGTGTATAACAACTTTAAGGTACGCAAGATTGATTATTTGATTTTTAAGAAATATGCAAAACTTCATGTTTTTCAGGAATTGATGATGAAAAGGAATTGCCTACCAGTTGTGATGGTAGTGCAGAACAGAATTGCCTACTTAGTACTGGGTGATGGTAGTGCAGAACAGCCTATTGGAAACATCAGTGCAGATCTTAGACTTGCCTACCAAGTAATGGTAGTGCGGAATGGCCTGTTGGAAACAACAGTGCGGAATTATTTCTCAGACAGTGTAAGAAAAGGAAACTTTTCACCTATCGTAGTGATAGGATATGATTTACTTGTCTCAAATATGACGCAAGCACACAATTGAAGATGGACTCCAAGTATGGGACTTTGTTCCCTATAATTAGGGACTTCATTCCCTCAGTGCATGAATCATTATGATTGTTTTATGTTTTGCATTCCGGGGATGCCTAGAAAGTGCCTACATGAAGCACGTAATCTCTTTTTGTCTTTTTGCAGGAACTAACAGTTGAGGTCAACAGTTTTATACGTCAGAGGGATGTTACAAATTAGGGTTTCTATAACCCTAATCTTGTGCAAGAACCCTAATCTCGAGATGGAAGGACTAAGGGAGAGTTGGGAGAATAAGAATGGTATATTCTCTCTCTACAACAGCAACGCAAGGACTTTCTCAAGTATAGAGGAAAATTTATGTCTATAGATACAAGTGAAGTGGGTAGCTTAATACCCTTATAAATACCTTGGCCTTTTGGTAGTAGATGGGGCTCTTGGCATCTTTGGCACCCTACCTCTCTCTGATGGTTGCATCTTCATTATTTGTAGAGAGCTCTCTATCCAAAAGAGACTCCTCTCACTCTTGTACTCTTGTCATTTATCCATAAAATCAGGTTCATGGGGGTATTCTCTCATGAGCTCACATAATAGGGAGTAGCCCTTCACTCCCATCATCTCTCTCTCTCTCTCTCTCTCTCTCTTCTTCTTCTTCTTCTCATGCATGTGCATGCATGGCACTCTCGATGTGAGAGGCATGCACCTCTACAATCATGCTCTCATCTACACACTCTTGCTTTGCAAACAATAGTGGTATTAGAGCTAAGGCTACGCTCATCGATATAGTCAATGACATAAGAAAAGCTAAGTTTACTTCTTGTTTATGCTAAACTCAAACATAAATATTGACATCTTGACTAATGAATTCTTTAATTGCATCATGTGTTATAGTAGAGGATAATAATAATAATAATTCATCTCCAGTGGGATTTGGATCCACACCTTCTCCAACTCAAAAGCCAAGGTGCATTATCGATTGTGCTACAAAAATTTCAAAATTGTCACCACCAACAAGCAATGACAACGAGGCTAAAACAACATAGACAAGCTAAGTTGCATAATGACATTGGTATTTTTCCATGATTTCATTGGACTCCTTAGACGTGTTGATATGCATGTAGGATTCTTAAGAAAGAATAAACTGTTTTGTGATCATAGAAAGAGAAGGCTTGCTATGCATGGTAGAAGCATGCATACATGCATGACAGGCATGAAGAGTGAAACAAGGTAGAGGCTGAGAGACATGAAGTGTGTACATATGCATGAGAGAGATAATTGGCTCTATTACTTTTTATAGCACGTGTGACAATCCATCTTGAGTTATGCGAAGATGTTCAGAGAAATCCTTCCTAGTGGCTAATCTCACCGAGAAGCCATAAAGCCAACAATACCTATGGCAACAAATCTAGTAGTTGGTTTCTGCAAATAGTTGAATTTAGTAGGGGGAAGGTCTTCCTCATGTGTTGCATGTGCATTTCCTGTACTAAAACTTAACACTTTCATCATTGAATAATTACAAAACTCGATGGAAGTAGAAAGGGCTTTGCGTTTATAGGTTTTTGAGCTTATAGGTCTTTGAGCTTTCTTCAAGTACTTGCACATCACAAAATGATAGGCCCATGACTCAAGTGGAACGGTTCCCATAAAAACTCCAAACACAACTAGACCATGTTCAAAATTTAAGGATTGCAAAACCAAGACACGTATATTCTTTTGTGAGACTCAAACACAAAAGAGTGTAATTTGTTTGGGCTGTTGTGAACCAAAGCACATGATGTTTGCTAGACTTAGGCACGAGTAGTGTACTTTATTTGGACCGTCTTTAACGCTTCACTTTGTGATCCTTGTTTGTTCTTGACATGCCAATACATCCTTGAAGCTCTCACAAGTGCCCATTGGAACGTCTTTGTGAATATTTTTATCCCTGCAATGCCAAGTAAGCGTAAAATGAAGAAGCCAAGAGCGAAATTAACATGAGCCATGGCGGCATTTAATTGCAAGAATTAAAATTAACATGTGCCAATTTAGCCAGTTTATTGACTGGTGTACTGGCAATAGTATCAATGGGTGATCCGCGTACTCCTAGCAAGAGTTCACACATGCATGTGTATGTCTAATAGCACTCTAGCATATACCCAATAGCACTCCAGTGCATGTTTATTTTTGGCCCACATGTAGCAAAATCAAAAGCAGATCTACCAAAAAATAACAGCAACAGTCATTGTTCCAACTAATTGATTGTGATGCATGGTGATGACTAGCGCGGCAGCTTTGTCAACAATTTTTGGAGCTCTTTTGGCTACTCATGTTGAGCCATGCAAAAATGCAATCCTAGTTTTAGTCATGCCCTAATTTTGGCACAGTCATGCTCCTCATCAAGACTCTCATTTGATCTTTTGTCATTCAAATAGATGGCCAAAACGAGTATCCGAAGGATGATGGTCCAATGATTTTGAGGAAACATCAGTCAAGTCTCTAGAATTAGTCCTAGAGATAGCTTGACTAACCTACTTATGCATTATCTGATCTTCCATGCACCCTCACCTCTCCACCCCTTCTCTCACATGCACCCTCTTTTGCCCCCCTCTCGCCTTTGGCAAAAATTGGACACACGTAGGCAAGTTTGAGAGCACAAGAGTGTGAATTTTTTAAAGGGCACACACACCCTCTCTCACATGCAAGCCAACGGTGTTTTTTGTTAGGAACTCTAAACTTTTTAATCATTCTTTAATGTTTATGAATAAATAAATCCAACTGTGCAAAACCTAGAAATCTAACTTGTGAATTTCAATATCTCAAGTTCTTTCTATATTTCTTGTTGTTGTACACTCTTCTAGGCAAGCAATGACTAAGTAAGCATGTATACATAAAATGCATTATCTCTTGCATATCACAGTTATGGTATCACTCCAATCTATTGTGGCAGTGTACAAGATATTATTTGTTGTGTAGACTTGTTAATTGAGGCAACACCAATGAATTGATGCATGTGAATTGATCACCAATTTGTGCTTGGTTTTATGGCATAAAATGTGAAATGTAGTTATGATTTATTGGAATTGGATGATAGACTCGTTGATTGAGGCAGCCACTAGTGTGGTTTCCCTCCCCACATGCTTTTCTTTTATCATATGAGTTGCAGACTCATTGATTTAAGTAGCAATATGGTTTATTAAAGTGAAAGTGGTTTACTACTTTGATACTACCTTGTGACCAATGTTGTCTTTCTACGCATGACTTATATAAGTATATTCTTGAGGTATAGGACACAAGAATATATCATATTGTTGATTGTGAGCATAATTACTGATGTCTTTGCATATATTTCTAAATGCATTTTTTAAATTGATTATTAGTATTGCTAATCTTCTCTCTAGTATTTTGTAGCTTTGTATACTTCTACACCACATGACTGTGATGATGGATTATGCTTTAATGGTTCTAGTACTTAGCGTTTCAAGACAATTGCTCAATCAACCAAGGAGTGATGGGTTAGGGTGAATTAGTTAATGATGCACTCACAATGATCTAACTTAAGCACACTAAACACTAATGCTAATTACAATAGGCAAGAGACAAGAGTAGCATAATCTAGATGCATTAATTGAAGCTGCAAAATACATGGATTTATGCATGGTTATATAGGCATTTGGAGGCTCTTCTGGTGACATCATGGGTGTTGTAGATAACCATCTGATAGTTTATCATCTCATTTTGATATCTTATGCGAGATCTACATCTAAGTTCAAGTTAGTCTAGGGTACATCATATCATTCATTCTTGTTTACAAATATTCATTAGGCTTGATAGTCCTCGTAGGTTTTGTTTGTTACGTTGATGTGATTGTTCATCTTCTTGGCCTCCTTCATCTCGATCTTTAACTTTGTCTTTGTGGTCATCTTGGTCTTCTTGGTCATGATTTTCATGTTTGTCCTTGATCTTCATGTTGATTTTCATTGCTTCATCGTATCCTTCAGTTGACGCTTTATTTGCTTCTTCTTGATGATCTTCATCTTGTTGCACTTTACCTTGATTGATGTCACCTTTTTCTCATTGATTTCATTTATGCCTACGTTCATTGTGTTTGCTAATGTTGGCTTGGCATACATATCATGATGTCTTACATAGGAAATAGGGAAGGTCTTACCACTTGATTCAGTGATGGTGTCTAATCCCCTTACAAAAAGGATTTGTGAATCCATACCATGGATTTTTCAATTCTTTGATTTTAAAAATATGAATTTTGGAGTACAATTTATTGGCAATGTGATAGCCAATTCTATTTCTCTATATAATTTACAACTTCACTCTTTGGCAAGATTTTATTGATCCAAACAAAGATGTAATGAAAATGGATTGCTCATACTCTCATAATCCTCCCCCTTGAGCAAACAATTTTTCATACAAGAATCTTGATTCCTCCCTTGAAAAGTGAACCCATGCCGTGAGTACAACTTTCTTGATTAATTTCCAACTTCAATAATTAATGTCAAACTATAAAAAGCCTTAAGGGCATGTAGTTCATCTAACACGAAAGATTCTTGGGCTAGTTAAAAGGTTGAGGAGACAGGTTTCAGCATTGCTCATGCATATGTACTATAATCTGTGCTTGGATTTGACTGTACCATAATTTGTCCCTCCAAATGAAAAAATGCAATTAAAATCTACTAACTAGAGAGAAAAATCATGCAATAAAAAATCATGCTAATTAAATGATTAGTCAAAATGGTTTATCATGAGCTTTTAGGAGGTTAGTGGCCAGATGTGCATGCTCTCACTAATAAACTATGATTAGACAATGCTAATGCAAGTGATAAGCAATAATTAGACTAGGATCTAGGTGATTAGAAAATACTAATCATGATTAGGGCTCTGATACCAACTAATGGATTAATGTCTATTAGTTATTAATAATGCATTCATAATGACATAATTAACTTAAGGACACTAACCACTAATGCTAATTATAATAGGCCGGAGGCAAGAGTGGCATAATCTATATGCATTAATTGAAGTTGCAAAATACATTGATTTGTGCATGTTTATATAGGCATTTGGAGACTCTTTTAGGGACATCATGGGTGATGCAAATAAGCCTCATTGCTAGCTTATCATCTCACATTGATAGCTTATCATTAAGGTGTTGATAGCTTATCTAGCTTCCCTGATAGGCTATCATTGATAAGAGATCATGGGCCAAGGGCTCTTATCTTATCACTAGCTAAGAGCTATTTCCCACCTTCAACCTCTCCTCCAAGACTCAATTGAAGGTGGTGTATCCATGATGGAGGATACCTAACAACAAGGAGTATGTTATGAAGATAGTAATAGATGGAGCTCTTGGTAATTTGGGCACCCTATATCTCTCTTATGGTTGCACCTTCATTATTTGTAGAGAGCTCTCTATCCAAGATAGACTCTTCTCACTCTTGTACTCCTATCCTTTATCTATAAAAGTAGTCTAATGAGGGCTCATGGGGTATTATCTCATGAGCTCATGGGAGGGGGAGTAACCCTTCACCCCCATCATGCATCTTCTCTCTTTCTCTCATGCATGTCCATACATGGCACTCTCAATATGAGAGGATTACATCTCTACAGTCGTGCTCTTGTCTACATGCTCTTGCTTTGCAACACTTTTGACAAATCAATGAAAACTTATGTTTTCACTACATGATTTTTGTCAAAGATGTGATGCATGACTCTAGGGAACAAAAAGGTCTTGAAGATAGAATGAAAGAGGACTTGGATTTATCTCAATTCTTGTATCAATTCCAAGACATTTTTATTGATAACATCCTTGCAGAGTTACCTCTCAAACAATGATCATGATCATACCATTGAACTTATACTAGGGATTTCGCCTCCTAATAAGCCTCCTTATAGAGTCTCTCAAGCTCAATAAGAGGAGATTATGAGGCAGGTGAATAAGCTAGTAGACAAAGGAAGGGTGAGACCTACTTCATTTTGTTTTTCTTCTCTAGTTCTATTAGTGCAAAAGAAAGATGGTGCATATTATATATTTATTGACCATAGAGTGCTAAAAAGAATTACAATCAAGAATTGTACTAAGAGTATAAGGCATATTTGATAAATTACAAGGATCTATCTACTTTAGTAGAATAGTCCTTAAGTTGGTTAGCATCAAATAAGAACAACCACTCAAGATATTTCATATATTGCTTTTCAAACTCCATTTGGTCTTTATGAATACCTTGTAATGCCATTCAGCTTGACCAATGCCCTAAACACTCTCAATTGAAATATGGAGAAGATATTTTGACCTCATTGCAAGTTTATAGAAGTATTCTTTGATGATATCATCGTGTACTCCAAATCTCTTGAAGAGCGCAAAGAACATCTCTAGGTAATATTTCAAACTTTAAGAGATAATAAGCTTTATAAAAATCAAAAGAGAATGATTTTTTAAGAAATTCAATACACCTGCCATATTGTCTCTCAATCTAGTATACATATGGATTCTACAAAGCTAGAGGTAAGAAAAAAATGACCTGAGTCAAGGAATCTACATGAAATACAAAGCTTTATTAGTATGTGTGCTTACTATAGATGCTTCATAGAAAAGTTCTCTATAGTAGATCCATTCCATGACCTAACTAAAAAAAGGGTTAAATATGTATGGACTAACAAGGAGCAACAAGCCTTTGATATGTTTATGTAAAAGCTTACCTCTCAACATGTGCTTAAGTTATCGGATCTCTTCAAGCCTTTTGAGGTCCAATGTGATGCTTGTGGTGGTGATTGCCTTGAAGCAGTATTGCTTCAAGAAGGGCATGCCATAGCATATGAAAGTAGGAGACTAAATGCCAACCAAATAGCACTCAAGATTTATGAGAAGAACTTCTAACAGCCCTACATGTTCTTGAGGTATGGAAGCATTATCTCCTGCATACTCCCTTCATTCTACAAACAAATCATCAAAGTCTAAAGTATTTCATGACTCAAACCAAGCTCCCCGACAACAAACAAATAAAGCGGGCAAATTTTATTTCTCAATTTGAGTTTCATATTGCCCACATCATCCCAGACAAGCACAATCAAGTGGCCGATACACTCTCACATAGGCCAAAAATCAATGTTGCATCAATAATAACTCACAACAATCTATCTTCTAGCACCATGGGAGAGTATTTCCATGGATTTATCTTTGAATTACCCAAGTATCTCCAAGGAAATACGAGAATATGGTCTAAAGTTGACAAATTTAGTAAAAAAACTCATTTCATACCCATCAAAAAGGTTGTAAAGGCCCACAACCCTGTTCATGTCACAAATTTTTAAATACAATGGCCAGCCACATAATTTTAGTGGATGCTAGAAAGTCCACATTTGGCAATGTTTTCCTATTTGTTGAGGCAGCTTTATCAAGTATATCATGCCTCTATGATTGTATCTCATCTTCTACCATTGAGACAAAGCTTGAGACAAAGCATGTTATTATATATGGTGCTAGCAAGAAAACCATACAATCGTCTTGTCTAGAGAAAGTTCAATCATCAAATTGTAGTGGTGCATTGTGATAGCCAAAGTGCCACTCCATTGGCACAAACTCCTGTGTTTCACTCCATGTCAAAACATCAAGAGGTCAAGTATCACATCATAAGAGATGTGTTTTGGTAAACGCATTGAACTTATCAAGATGCATACTAACAACACCCCTAAAAATTCTCTTACAAAGAGCCTAGATTCAAGGTAATATCCATGCTACATAGGGTTGATGGAAGTGGGTTGAAGCCATTAAAATGCTTCACAATTGTACAAGTTTTGTATGCATTCTTTTTTAGCCATTTCTTGCCACAATGGTCTTTAAGTGGAAGTTCATTAGTGGCCATTGTGGTGATTCACTCCAAGTACATGCATGCAGCTAGATCCCCTCTAATGATAACCATACCTATATGTCAATCCTAGAGCTTTCTTGCATTTCTTAAAAGTATAACAAAAGGACTTGCAAAGTTGCATAATGCTCTATCCAAACGAGAGTCATTGTTCACCTGACAGTTCCCACAGCAAATGCACCTACAACAAGTACAATCTTAGATCTCAACAAAAGCATGTCACACACGACTCATAAAAGCTAATGCCATTCTTACAAACTTGGCCAGCCTAACCATGTCAGCCATGTCCTCCTCAAGAAAATCATCCTAGTAGCATGCTATACATATTTATGTCAACCTCGACACCTTTTGAGGTACAAGATACGTTCCCTCCATTCATATCAATGTCATACATATCATGAACATTAGCCTTTGGCTTGATCATCTTGATAAATGACAATATCATTGAAATTTTAGTCTCCAAAATAGCCATCTTTATGAGCATGCATGATGACTTGCCATTCTATGAGTCACTAGACCTATTTATTCCACACTTGTGTCCATAGGCATATTCTTCACACGTGTCTCTTTATGCTCAAAGATTGTCCAAGTATTGCCTCTTTATGCTCAACTATTGTCCAAGTATCTTGTAGTTCATGACCAAAAGAAACTTGCTTTGTTGTCTCTCTCTTTGCATGGTTGCAACACTATAGAGATCCAAACCTCTTGTACGTGAGAGACATGCATAGGGTAAACTACACAACTGATCCCCAATGC
The DNA here is from genome assembly GCF_053477565.2 of Lygodium microphyllum. Taxonomy (NCBI): domain Eukaryota; kingdom Viridiplantae; phylum Streptophyta; class Polypodiopsida; order Schizaeales; family Lygodiaceae; genus Lygodium; species Lygodium microphyllum. The sequence goes on from NC_141156.1 coordinate 844,303, forward strand.
ATACTAAATGATTTCTCTCCAAGAATCATTCTATATCTCTCATCACAAATGTGTCACTAAGATCAAGCTCTACCTCAATCTCAGCGCATATTGTGCATGGCATAACATAAGATATGCTCCACTATGCAATGATAAGCACGGCTCCTATACCCTCTATGTCACATGCCAAAAACAAGATACACACAACCAAGTTTCCCACTAGAAAAGGGGCTAAACCACTCTTGAAAACAAGTCAAGTAAAGCATAGCATCCACATCTACCAACCAGTGTGGAGGAGGAGTGCTATGTCTACCAAATATATAAGCAAGAGGAACACTAGAGGTAAAAGTAACAACCATAACTAGTGTACTCAATCACCTCTCGAGCATGTGTCAAAGTCATGTATGCATCTTGCATACACCTCTGATATCACCTTGTATGTTTGAAGCAAGTATTGGCAACAAGAACATGAACTTTGTCTTTGTTAAACTGTCACCAATGACTCAAAACCATCACATATAGTATCAAACAAGGAACTCAAACCAATATAGCTCTACCAAAACATTATGTTGTGACAAGTGTTTAAAAGTCAATGTATGAGAATGGAGTAACCTATGTTAAACCAAGCAAAGCAAAAGATAATGCAAGCATCATACGTATCAAAAAGACTGAGGATGAAAACATTCTGTCGAGCCCAAAACACATGAATGCATGCATAAGTAGAATGCTTACTGCGCATCCACCATAAGTTGCCGACAAAAGTTGAGAACTACAAAATCTAACCACACAATCCACTAGAGCATATAATGCATCATCCAAAAATCAACATCAAGGAATCCATGAGAATAGAAACTTTCAAAAAGTGCCAAATCTAGCTCACATAACACATAGATTGCAACAAATTTGCGGCTTCTATCGCAAAATCGATAAGTATCTTGCAAACTTTTTTTTGGAAAGTTAGAGACTATGGCCTTTTGCATCAAAATCACAGGCATTAAGATGAAGATGCTCTTCTACTAAGGGATATTTCAACTGGTAGAAGGAGTTGAAAATGTGGCAATTCTAGAATGCACACACTTCTACAATGCAAGCTTTGATGATTGTGTCACAAACTCAAGCTCGCTGTATGTGTGCTTACCATTGCAAAGCTCACAGCAAGGAATGAAGGGGCTATTAGCAGTGATTATCAGAATCCCCAGTGAGGGTGATACTTCTTTAGGTGATATCCATTAAATAAGAAGGGATCATCAAAAGCATTGACCGCCTGTATTTGAACATAGCCATTACGGTTGATAGCAAGTACTTTGTAGGAACCCATCCAGTGTTGTTGGAGCTTTTCTAGAAACCTGCCAAAACGTGAATCATAAGCAAGGACTAAATCACCTTTCTTAAACTTCTTCTACTTGATGAAGCTATCATGACAAGCCTTTCGTGGAGCTTGCATGGTTTCCATGCACTATAAGGCATCCTGTGAGTCTCATCTAGACATTCCAAGTACATGAAATGGTGTTTTAGGGACCCTACTCAAGCTTCAAAGTCAATCTCTATAATTTCATTTGCACCACGCCCAAGCTAATAAGTTATGCTCTAATGGAGAGCTTCACAACTCTCTTGCAAAGAAGATAAAACCATCTTCTTGCATTGAAACTCTAATAGGGGACTGATGAACTTTGGAAGGACCTCTTATCTTGGCAGTCAACTTGATTAGCTCAAGTGCTATTGCTTTGACTACAAGGCTTGAAATGTAAGGAAAATAGGCCAAAATGAGCTTTCCAATTTTCTTATTTCTAATTTCTCTAAAGAAAATAAGAAATAACTATTAGGAGGTAAATCTGAGTTGGAAAAGTCTTTGCTCTAAATTTTTTTGTTTTAAAAGGCTAAATCATCTCTTTTGCCCTCACTAGCCTCTCTTTTCATTTCTCCTCAACCAAAAAATAAGTGTGATACTTATTGGCTCTTAAAAGGTATATAGGACAGTTATTGGCTCTAACTAGGGCTTCTAAAAGGTTTAGAATAACTCTCTAAAAAAATAGTCTCTCTTTAAAATGTCTAGCACTCTCTCTCCATCTTTTCTCCTCCTTTGTAGGTCCTACACTAGCTCCCCACTTTCATTGCCCTGTTATTGACGTCTACAACCATAATTACCTCTAGATTGCATTCCCTTCATCATGAGCTACAAGAATAATCAAAACTATCCACCTTTTCTACTCTCTCTCTCTCTCTCTCTCTCTCTCTCTCTCTCTCTCTCTCTCTCTCTCATAATACCACAATTCATTCTCCAAGCTTCTATCTTGAGTCATATGTACTCTACATTAAACTCTCTCTCTTTGCGCATCTCTCACTCTCTCCCCACAATGCATGTGCATATCAAATGGAAGTATCCCTCTCTCACTCACTCTCTCTATCTCTCTCCGCCCTCTCTCTCTCTCTCTTCCCGTAGTGCATTTGTAGAACAAGAGTAACATGGAGCACTCCCTCTCCTTTCCATGCTACGACATTGAGCTTTTCCTCCCCTTGCCTCTATCTCTCCCTCTTTCCATAGTGCATATGCACACCAACATTGAGTTATTCCTCTCCCTTCCCCCCTCTCTCATAATACATGCAAATCAAACTCTCTCTATTTCCTTCCCTCAAGCAATGAAAAATAGCCCATGGCTCAATGAGACATAACTACTCTCTCAAGAAAGTGGCAACTGGATGTTGACCTTTAGCGAGAATACAAAATACTCTGACGTGCACAACTTCCTTTGCATATGGATGTCCTTGAAACTCTTTTAGTCCAAGGCTACAGGGCAATGGACTTGTGGACATATTTCTCTCTATTTGTTAAGGACCCCTTGTGAGAAATGGCTTCAATGGTCTCCTAGGGCACTAGATCCACATACTATATAGGTGGACACATTGAGAGGTTGACAAGGTCAAGATTGCTTTGGTATTCAATCAAAGAATACTCCAAGGGCACTAGATCCACATACTATACAGGTGGACACATTGAGAGGTTGACAAGGTCAAGGTTGCTTTGGTATTCAATCAAAGAAGCATATATTGGATTTAGTGGCTTTCTCTCTCTCAAAAGAAACTCACTAGACCTTAGAGTTTTATCATTGTGAAAGCAAGCATCCCATCCACAATCTCCCAATAATCAGAGGGCAAAAAACACATGTGGTGAGCATTGAAAGCTTTGGGGTTAAGTGGCACCTAGTTGGAGACTTGGAGACACTAAAACACATGTGTTTGGGTACAAATTGGGTGCCATGTGTAGAGACTTCTCCAAGAAAAAAGAGTGGTAGAGGTTGAAAAATACTAGGCCAAACCAAAGGCAATTTACAAGGTCAACATCAACCTATCTCTAGGTCAAGGGCTTAGTGGTCCCAAGGAATTTTAGGCTACATCTGTGCAACTTTCTCCAATATGGGTGTTGAAGATAGTGCATGGGCCACAATTCTAACTATTCCTTTAATAAGGATGCACATATACTCCTTACATGCTCAAATCCACAAGTTAGTTAAGAAATATATCAATAATGTATGGAACATGGAGCCAATTGAGATGCACAAGAGTTGCTTAAGGGACTTAGAGACAAAGCTCAGTGGAATAGGTCTACATCGCAGCATCATGATACTTCACAAAGAACAATATAGCTCTTGGAAAACTCACAACAATCCAAGAAAACTCTAGTTGTGTGGCCCAAATGCAAGACACCTACTCTCCGCCAATCCAATTTGTCAAGCCACAGGAAAATATACAAAATGTAACAACAACAACAACGAATGTATGGTTTTAAAGAAAACCAAGCTTTGGGAGGTAATGGATATCATGGTTCAATTACTAGCATAGAAGGCTAACCCATGTGAGCAAGAAAGAGAAGACGTTATTGAGAAGTTTACTCAATGTGTCATTGATGCTTTGGACAAGACACACATCACTTGCTACATGGTATAGTTAGCAAACTGCATTCCATTGAATAAGAAACATTATTCTTTGACATAATTTATGCTAGTTTTTGGGTTTGTATCATATTTTATATACTCATGCAAGTTTTTTTGGACAAATATGGAACACTGGTGGTTTGAAGCACACAAGGCATGGAGAGATTACATTATCAAAACCAAGGGATCTTATTTCAAGAACATGTGCCACGGTGGGGTAGTGACAAAAAGCAATGCACCCCATGAAATGTTGAATTGGGTTTATCAAAGTCTAAGTGAATGTAAAAGCTCAATTTTTAAAATAAACAATTGTGAATCAGGAGAAAGATATTTGTGATTGTGCCCTCCAATTGTAACATAGAGTCTCATGCACATGCAACAATGAGGCCATGGGTGACAACATGATATCAATGTGGCTCACAATGATCCCAATTCCAAATAACCTTTCCTTGTGAGTACTTTTATGGCTAGGAATAAGCAAAACAACAAGAAGAATACAAAACACTCTTGCAAGTAATACCACGTCCATTCATGATGTTATCACTCCTACAAGCCATGGAGAGCACAAACGTAAGTGTGATGAGCCCAGATATGGAGGGTCTCATCGTAAAAGAGACATACCATTCCCATTTATGCTTACACATTGAGAGGAGGTGTGTGCATCAATGCCCTCATTTAAGAGGGATGATGTGTTCCTTGACACTCGCAAGGGTTTAATGAATGCCCCAACTGGTGGCTAGGAAGGAAATCATATCTATGTTGCAAAAATATGGGCGATGGATATTGTCAATCACAAAATATACAAAAGTCTAGAGCCCATCAATCTACATCGACTATGACAACAAAGCCTATTTGAGAATGTTGAAGTGTCCCTTCTCAAAGAACTAATAGAAGTACAACTAAGGTGGAAGAGATAGCAAGAGACTTAGAGAACAATTTTTAACAAAGAGTAGAACAAGTGAGGGAGATGCAACAACAAGTGAGACAAGAGCAAGATCATGTAATAATAACACAAGAAGAGAAAGCCTTATAGCCAGTCAACCAAGAGATGGTGGATAGAGAAGTGGCAAGGAATCTGCAAGAGGGTTTGGAGTACCAAAGTGTGCAATCGAAGAGGAAGTGAATGGATTCAAATAGCACAAGTAACAACCCAAGAGTGATTTCTAAAGTATTGCAATGATCGTGAACCTTGGGAGAATAGGCCAAGACCACCTCTATACAAAAACAAAGTACAACTTTAAGCCCGGTGACTATTATAAGGGTGAAGGGCTTGACATTCTAGGCTTTGAGTGATGCGACACAAGATATTGAAAACACTTCTATTCCAAGATGTTGTGTTGTGTCATATCCATGAAAATATTGTAGCTTTAAAGCTTGTAGATTTGGCCTAGGCAATGACAATCCGTCAAGAGCCCTCTCTTCATTCCTAAATGTAAACAGTATTCCATAACCTTTTTCAAGCTATGAAATATCTCATTTTTATCGATGGGTGTCCTTGTCTTTTTGCGGATGTTGGTATCTTGTATTTTATTTTTGTGTTATATTTATTTTCTTTGAGCAATGTGTCTTCTAGGCTGCTCCTGGGCCAACCCTAAACTAGCACAACCAAAGGAATGGTTTGGCCTTTTTTATGTCCAAGGTTGGCCTAAGAGCAACCTAGAAGCATTTTGTGGCTTTTATGGCAAATTGACAACTTCAAGGATGGGATGTTCTAACCACACTCTATGGGCACCACTTATTGGCATGAAACTTATTTAAAATTACATAGGACACAAAAAATATTCAAGTACTAACAGTGTAACAAAGATAGTAGTACCTTCATTCATTTAAAAATCTTTACATATTCTAGAGAAGGGCATGTATGGCCTCTCTTTGCACTCCACCAATGGCAAGTGGTTGGCCAATAATCGACACTATCAAGCTTTGTTTTGCTCTATGTCTGTTGATAAACTAAATGCACACTTGGTCAACACATGACCCTCAAATTTGTTAGCACATAAACTATATGCACACTTGCTCAACACATAAAGGAGATGCAACACACGACCCTTAAATTTGTTAACAAATGTGTAGATGGAAACCTCTTGGCTCACCAAAATATACTTGTTTGCATTTTGAGTGAGGGGTCATTGCACAAGCTTACACTAAATGCCTTGCATGCGATGATTGAAGCAACACCTTCCTCAGTGTACTCTAGCTAAATTACACAATGAGACACTTCATCATTGAAACATCAAGATAGTGCCACAAGGATGTGTCTTGAACATTGGATTTCCCTCACACACCACCTTTACAACTTGCAAAGGAGTCAATTTGAATGGCAATTCGAATGGCAACCTAAAATCTAAAATATGTATTAGATAATCCTCATAAACCCTTTTAAAAAATATGTTACTTACCACTACTTGCTCATTTGCTTCTTCTATAAAATAGGGTTGTTGATGTTCATGATTCCCCTGTCTTCTCAAATGCTCTTAACATAAGACTCCCATGGTTGAAATCTGGATTTTGTCACACAATGTACTCGATCTTTGAAATCTTTATGGCTACATTATCCCCTATGGTCATTATCCCATTGAATATTATGGATCGCCTAGTTGATTCTCAAGTGAACATAGCTTTACATGAAAGGCCAAGGAGACTGGGCCTTTGGGGCTTTCTCCCACAATAACCACTTGAGTAAGCATGGCAAGTGCCCCGTCCTACCTTAGACCCAAGATCGTAAAAATAGAGAATATAATATAATTATGGGTGGCTTGTTTCAAATAAGGGCACGATCTCAAGCACTTCCTCACCCTCTAGGACTCCTTCATCTTCCTTTCAAGGGGTCATGCATGTAAGCAATACAAGCACCATGGATGCTTTCTTTGCCATTGATAACATCCCCACCTTCTCTTTGATAGGCTCTCTGACCATTCATGCCTTGCTCAATTTCCCCTTTCCCTTGTTGCTTGGCCATAATCTTCTTCCCCTTAATTAAGGAAGAAGCACATAATCATGTCCCAATTGACAAATCGGTTTTTGAGATTGCCATATGCTAGAACCATGCCTTTATCTCATTATCTACCTCATGATAGTGTGCCTTCATGAGGCCATTAGTGAATCAAGCAAGACATTTTTCAAAGGCATGGTTGAAAATGAAGATATACTTAAGTTTTCAAGGAAGCCCTAGGTGGGCAAGAAACACATGGAGGGCAACAAAAGGGCACATAAGAAGTGGTAGCCTTATGAGAACTAAGGGAAGCGAGAGGGCACCTATCGAGTGGTACCCTTATGAGAACTAAGGGGGAGGGACGATCAAGAGAGAGGCAACATTAAAGAAGAGAGGGGAGAGGTGTGAGATGCAGTGCTCGCAAGTCTTTTGGAGCTACAAATGATTCTCACCATGGCCAAATCCATTACAATAAGTAGCAAAAGGAAAAGAGGAGATGAGAGAGATGGAAGAGTGGGCAATAGAGAGAAAAGGATCCTAAAATCTAGAGAGAGACTGAAATTTGAGCTACACTTCAATCAAAGAGAGCAAGATCATTGATGGAAAGGAAGCTATCATTAGGAAAAATTTGGACCCAAAAAGGGCCGGGTAACAAATTATTAACAAAAGAAAGGGCTAACCAATCAAATGCTCAAGATACCTGATTCATGTAACATGAATCTTTTTACTCCTTTCTCTCTCCAGATTTGTACAGATCTTACAAAAGTTAAGCCTCAGTTGGAAAAGGGGGAGGGTGAGTTAATGCATGTGACATTAATGTGACATTAAAAGGGATATTTAATGTCACATTAAGGTCATAAGTGTGAAATGTGACATTAAAAGGGATATTTAATGTTACATTAAGGTAAATTTAGGGGAACATGCACGAGAGTGACCGTCCGGGCTCTTGGGCGCCCGAACGGGGTCAAGGGGAGCCTAGAGAGTAAGGGAGTCCAGGAATAGTAGGACTCCAGCAAGTTGACGACTGGCAAAGAGATAAGACTGAGGGCCAGCACTTATCTAGGCGTGGCTGGGAGGTGAAGAACACTCGTGCTTCCATCAGCTTTGAAAAATCTGTGCCCGTAATCTAACATTGGTATCAGAGCCTATGTTTCTGATAAAACAAGAATCTGGGAGGTCGTCAGTCAAGAAACGGGCCATCAGTTAGAAGTGTTCTGCTCCATCGCGTGAGAAAGCGTGTCGTCTACCCTGTCCCGTCGCGTACAGTACTTCCGCCCAAGAAAATCGTCACGCGATCTGACGGATTATTTCTGTCCTGCACCGTCACATAAGAAAACGCGCCATTACTTCTTCCGTCCGTCGCGTGAGAATCGACGGATCGTGAGGAAAACGGAGGAGACTTATCACATTAGTAATGTAGCGCCACGTCACTTAAGTGACCTTTAATACTAGTCTAACGTTACGGGGACCTGCGACAGGGCAGAAACGGGCAGAGGAAAAAATATATATATAAAAAACGTGGGTCACGAGGACCAGGCGAGCAGCCACCAGCATTCGTGAGGACCAGGCGAGCAGTCACCAGCATCCGCGAGGCGAGCAGTCACCAGCATCCGCGAGGACCAGGAGTGGAGTCGCCAGTATTCGCGAGGACGAACCAGCTCAAATGTGAAGCTGTCAACAGCCGCGAGAAACAGATGTATTAGACTGCTGTTGATGGATAGGACTGCTCCTGAGGCGGATAAGACTGCGATTGCTGGAAGACAGGCTGAAAACTTTATAAACAACTGAAGCCACAGCCTGCCATTAAAAATCAGGGAAGTATTTTATCTTGTATGCAAATTTCTTATTTTTGCTTTCCAATTCCAGTGTATTAATGGCAGAAAAAGGGAAAGAAAGGGTAATGGAAAGCTTTAGTTCTGGGGATCAACCTATGGTAGATCCCCATGAACCAGACATACAAGAAGAACAATGGGAAGAATTTTTTGCCACGAGAGAGCAATTTGATGATCTTTCTGCTCGTGTGCAAACTCAAGGGGTTCAAATGGAGTTTTTAACTCAAACACTAACTGAAATAAAATCTCAGTTAACTTTATTGTTGGAAAAAGACAAAAATAAGATAGAAATCTCGGATGTCCCATCTTCATCGAAAGATTTAGATGTGATTATGCGAGATCCTAAGGAACCCCAAACCTACCATAAATTGAGGGATAATCCGGTTTTAAAGGATATGAAACCACCTCAATTTTACGGGGAGGAAAAAGATAGGAATAAAGATACAATCTTTAATTTCCTCCAGAAATGGGAAGATTTACATAAATTAAAAAACACCCCACCACATCTCCAAGCATTGGAGGCCAGTTTAACTTTGGGGCCCAAAGCATATAAGTGGTGGCGAACCTTAAAGGAGGCGAATAAAATACCTGAAACTTGGGCTCAATTTGAATCCGTATTTTTAAAAGAATTTCTTCCTGAAAATGAAATGGAAAGAAATTGGGAAGATTGGGATTATGTCAGACAAAAGGGACGACCCCTACTGACATATTTGGAGGAATATCGTGAGATAATCCTCAAACTGGAAGGAATTGATGAATTCCAAAAAACTAGAGGATTCATTAGGGGACTGGATAAAGCCTGTAAAAAGGAAGTAAAACGGAGTTTACCTAAGACGCTTGAAGAGGCAATTAAATTTGCATTAATTTATGAAGATAGTACACGTCCAGGTACACTCACCAGTTTCACTGATATGGAGCCCAAGTCTAAGGAATTAGAAACCTCAAAATTTGTGGGAAAATTTAAAAGAAAAATGCCATTTTTCAAAGGTAAAAAACAACCTTTTGAAAAGAAACCATATATGAGGCCAAAGCTAAGTCCTGATGACTTTGATAAGGCCAAAAAACAAAAATTGTGTTTTAATTGCCTATCCCCTAACCATGCTGCTTGGAATTGCCCTCAAAAGAAAAAGGGGGAAGACAAAGAAAAGGACAAGGGCAAAGGAAAAGAAAAACAAATCCATGTAGTGCAGACCTTAGAATTAAAGGGCCATGAAAAGTATAAATCTTTAGAGGTCTTGCACATGAATGTACAACATAAGTGTTGTATGTCAACTTCTTTGTGGCAGCCTACCTTTGGGCCACATGATTTACTTAGAGTACATGGATTGATAGCTGGAAAACGGGTTAGAGTCATGATTGATGACTCTGCCACACATAATTTTATAAATTATGCACTTGTCAAAAAATTAAAACTTCCCCAACAAAACAGTGAGCATCAATACGTTGTGCGTATGATGCAAGGCCAAGACAATAAAATATGGGATACAATGGTATCCAATTTGGAAATCGAGATTCAAGGATATAAAGATAAGCTTGATTTCCAAATAATGAACATGGAAAGAGCTGACATTGCTCTAGGGAGGGAGTGGCTATGGGGATTGGAACCATCCTTAAAACGTAGCTATCACCATAATACACTGGAATTTGAAAGGGATGGTAAGACTTTTGTCATTCAAGGTGAACATGAAGTATCTGATAATCCTTTGCTGTGTTCTACTGAAGATCAGAAGCTGATAAAGAAGGAAGTTTGTGAGGTATATATGCTATGGTCTCTTCCTGTACAGAGTACTTTTACTTTCTGTAATATAAAGCAACAATTTTCTTATGTTTGCGAATTGAATGTAAATAATGAATTGAACAGTTTGTTAGATGATTTTAAAGATGTGTTTCCTTCTGATTTACCTAGTGGCCTTCCACCAGATAGGGGTGAAATAAATCATCCAATTGATATAAATAAGGACACACACCCAATTTCAAAACCACCATATAGGTTAAGTGAAACACAGCATCAAGAAGTTGAAAGACAAATTAAGGATTACCTGGATAAAGGGTTTATTCAACCCAGTAATTCACCTTGGGCTTCACCAATTTTATTGGTAAAGAAAAAAGATGGTTCTATGCGACTTTGTGTTGACTATAGAGCACTTAATAAAATAACGGTGAAGAATAAATTTCCTATGCCCAGAATGGAAGATCTTTTTGATCAATTGCAAGGGGCAAAATTCTTCACAAAGATAGACTTAAGATCAGGTTATCACCAAATAAGAATTAAGGCACAAGATATTTCCAAAACGGCATTTCGTACTAGATACGGGCATTATAATTTTTTAGTGATGCCTTTTGGTCTCACTAATGCACCAGCTACTTTTATGAAGCTGATGAATAGTGTTTTACGGCCCTATCTAGGACATTTTGTAGTAGTCTTTTTGGATGATATCTTGATCTTTAGTAAATCAAGAGAAGAACATTTGGAACACTTATTATTAGTATTCCAACTGTTAAGAACACATTCCCTTTATGCGAAGAAAACTAAATGTGAATTCTTTGCACAAGAGGTCAAATATTTAGGGCATATAATCTCGAAAGAGGGAATCAACATGGATCCAGAAAAAGTAAGGGCAATTATTGAATGGCCACCTCCACGGAACCTAGAAGAGCTGCAGATCTTCCTAGGTTTATCTGGATTTTATCGTAGATTCATTCGAGATTATGCCAAAATAGTTGTTCCAATGACAGACCAACTTAAAGGGAAAGGGAAAAGTTTTAATTGGGGAACAGACCAAAATGAAAGTTTTCAAAAACTTAAGGTAGCTATTGCTACAGCTCCAGTATTATTAATAGTGGATCCCAATAAACCATTTGTGGTTGAAGCTGATGCCAGTGACAAGGCAATAGGCGCGGTCTTATTACAAGAAGGTCGACCAGTTGCTTTTGAAAGCAAGAAATTAGATCGTGCAAAACAGAATTATTCTGTTTATGAGAGGGAGCTGTATGCAATAGTACATGCAATGAAGAAATGGAGGCATTATTTGTATGGTGCCAAACTTTTGATCTTATCGGATCATGAAAGCATTAAGTGGCTTAATGATCAACCAGATTTACATGGGCGTAAAGCCAGATGGGCCGAACTCCTCCAAGAGTTCGACTATGAAATAAGATATAGAAAAGGAAAGTATAATATAGTAGCTGATGCACTCAGCAGAATGCCCATCATTAATGAATTGAGTTTTACTCAGTTCACTTCCAACTTGCTTGAATCTTTAAAAGAGAAATGTCAGGTTGATCCGGCATATTCCAACATATGGGAAGCAATAAAAAATGGGGATCCAAATAAAAGTGCTTCTACTGAGGAAGGAATATCTGAGGATATTCAACTAGGAAATGGAGCATCAGGGGTTGCTCAAACTGGATTCAAGTGGAAGAATTTTACCATTGATAATGGTTATTTACTCTACAAGGGTAGGGTATGTGTCCCGAAAGATATAGAAATAAGGCGCCAGATACTCTTTGAGTGTCATGATACCCCTAGTGCGGGACATCCAGGAGTTAATAAGACCTATAGTCTTATTAAAAGGCAGTTCTATTGGCCTGGAATGAATAAGGACGTCCTTGACTATGTGGTCAAATGTAATAAATGCCAGGTTAATAAAGCTGAAAAATTAAAAATGGGAGGACTTCTCCATCCATTAGAAATTCCTTCGGGAAAATGGGAGAGTATCTCCATGGATTTTATTGTTGCTTTACCTAGAACACAGAGGGGGCACGACTCTGTGTGGGTAATTGTGGATAGGTTAACCAAAATGGCTAGGTTTATTCCAACTTCAACTGATGTTAAAACACCAGAATTGGCTAGATTGTTCGTAGAGAACATATACCGATTGTATGGCCTTCCGGCAAATATAGTTTCTGATCGGGATAGAAAATTTGATAGCCATTTTTGGCGTGCGGTATTTAAGAAATTGGATACTAAACTTAGCATGAGTACGGCGGATCATCCACAAACAGATGGGCAAACTGAAAGGGTTAACCAAATTCTTGAAGATATGCTTAGGGCATATGTAAGCAAAAGGCAAACTAATTGGGAAGAGTATTTATCGATAGCAGAGTTTGCATATAACAGTGCCAAACACTCTTCCACTGGATATAGTCCGTTCATGTTGATGTACGGGTTTCAGCCCAGAGCTCCTTTTGCAGTAGGACTGCATAAGGAAAAGGTTCAGGCAGCTAAAGAATTTTTGGAGGATATGAATAATATGTTAAAACTTGCTCAAGAAAATATTAAAAAGGCTCAAAGTCGAGCTAGAGCATATGCAGATCCTCACCGAAGAGACATCTCCTTTGAAGAAGGAGAATTGGTCTATCTTAAGGTGCCTGAACAAACTAAAACTATGAAAAAGGGACATTGTCCAAAGCTTTCACCAAGGTATTGTGGTCCTTTCATAATACTTAAAAGGGTGGGAGAATTGGCTTACAAGCTCCAACTACCTGCTGGTAGTAAAATACATCCAGTTTTGCATGTAAGTAAACTAAGGAAGAAGCTGGGGGATTTGGATAATCTAATCCTAAATGATGATATTGAGGAGTTATTCTATGACCAATCTAATCCACATGAACCAGAAAAAATATTAAATGTTCGTAATAGACGAACGAGGAATACTATTTATCAAGAATGTTTGGTTAAGTGGAAAGATTGTTCAGAGGAAAGCTCAACATGGGAGCGAGTAAGTACTTTAAAGAAAAGGTTTCCCGATTTACAATTAGACCTTCCAAATATCGTTTTCGAGGACGAAACCGATTCTTAAGGGGAAGGAAATGTGACATTAAAAGGGATATTTAATGTCACATTAAGGTCATAAGTGTGAAATGTGACATTAAAAGGGATATTTAATGTTACATTAAGGTAAATTTAGGGGAACATGCACGAGAGTGACTGTCCGGGCTCTTGGGCGCCCGAACGGGGTCAAGGGGAGCCTAGAGAGTAAGGGAGTCCAGGAATAGTAGGACTCCAGCAAGTTGACGGCTGGCAAAGAGATAAGACTGAGGGCCAGCACTTATCTAGGCGTGGCTGGGAGGTGAAGAACACTCGTGCTTCCATCAGCTTTGAAAAATTTGTGCCCGTAATCTAACAATGCACATCCATTCACGAACTGGAAAAGGGCGGAAAGGGTGGGTGAGTAAGAACCCAGGTATTTCAAAAAAAAGAAAGAAATAGTTCCCCCTTTTCCTTCTTACTTGACTCTTTCCAAGGTGGAGCTCAATCTTGCCATATCTCTGTATTGCTATGGCAAGAAGGAAAACTAGAGGCTCAATCCATTCCATTGAAGTTTTCAATGAAATGGATGAGCATGGCCACTGGATAGCACGCACATACAACTTGTGGGACTGGATTTTGCTTAGGCCAAGCTCCAGGGGACACTTTCAAGTCAAGAAGAAAGATGCTGGGAATGTTAACAACCAACGGAAGGGAGGAATCAAAGCTTTTAGATATTCATCGTCTTCTCCATCTTCCTGCATGGAGGTCCTCATTCAGCATGTATACATGCACAAAGAGCTGAACCTCAGTAAAAATCAAGTGCTTGGTCATAAACCCAACAGTAAGTGTTTATTTTTTTGCTTATTGTTTGTCTGCTAGGTGCGAACTACAAAGAAATAGTTCTTTTTGTATGTTCAATTTGTCAACAAGTGCATTTCATGAAAGTGCAGCTTGAAAGGACAGAGTAGTTTATGTGTTGTTCATTATGTAGGAAGTTTGGTAGGGTTGGAGGGCAATACTAAATTTGTTGGTACATGAGTTTCATGGGAATATAGATGTTATAGACAAAGGAGTCTACTTGAAAAGTTTGGAAGGACTACAGCATAAGGTGCATTTTTTTTTCCTACTCCAATTTACGTGTTATCTGGTTATCTTGATTTGCAGCAATCTATCCATCTACTTTTGAAGAATGGCAGACAATGGAAAGCATTAGTGGTATGCTCAGAGTGTACCATACAGAGATGGGTTCTATCCTCTACAGTGGAAAGCTTGCAAGCACTTTGGCTTCACAAGGCATTTTCTTTTATGATGCATTGTATGTATTACCAACTTGCCAGCTTCAATATGGTAAGCTGCTACCCCCTGCCCTAAGTAGCATAGAGTGGCCACGCCTAAATCCTAACATAGCTGCATCATACAAGCTCAGGTTTGCATGTGATATTCAGAATGCCATGAAGGCATCTACAAGTGCTAGGGATGTGCATCTAAGTTGGCTTCTTCCAATTTCTACTTTCGTACATTTATTTGCCTCATGCCTAGGGCTGAAGAAAACAAAGTTCATCTACACATGCAAAGATGTTGACCAAGATTGGCTAGACACTACCCTAGGACCAGATTGGGACACTAAAACTTATTATGGTAAGGAGACAGTGCAGTGCATTGTTAATTTGCAAGATGTTGTTTTCACGTCAGCATCAACAACTCTTTTCACGAAAGCATATCTTTTTAGATTGCGGTATATTTTAAGTTTTGCGTTGTTGATCGGCAAGTATTTTATTGCTCGACAAACCTTGTGTATGTGATATAGCTATAGAAGATGGAGGCTATTGCGAGGAGATTGGTTGCTGATGGATCAAGATTTGTGAGATGAGAGCATCTCCATTGCTATGGACATAACCGTCCTGTGGTCTAGCCATGCACCCATAACCATTAATGTTCAGAGCAATTGGCCTATGCAAGTTTTGCACCAAGAGATCGTGCTTTTGTGTAGTGACCATCTAGAGAGCTTTTATATTAAGCTAGATGGGAACAAAATTAGAAGTATGAGAGAGACTGAGATAAAGTGTGCCAAATGTGCCTCACCCCATGTATTCTAGCTCATTGATTCTTAAACATATGAATATAAGAGATTTTTTATGTACTTGCTGTTGTCCAATCTCAAATTTTGCACATTTTGTACATGGAGAAAACAAATTATATGGCAAGAATAGGTTGTTTCAAACATACAATACATAGTGGAGAAAAGTATAGAGCTTACAATCTACTCAAGTTAC